>NC_135233.1:1024760305-1025385305 GCF_051348905.1 Ranitomeya variabilis | reverse complement strand
CCGTATTTCCTATATGGTACATTTGTTGCTCTTGTAGTTTGTCTGCTTATTAATCAGATTTTTATTTTTGAAGGATAATACCAGACTTGTGTGTGTTTTAGGGCGTGTTTCATGTGTCAAGTTGTGTGTGTTAAGATCATTACCGCCGATCAGAGAGCTGCAGTTCCCACGCTTCTTGGAGAAGTACGTGTTCAGGGTCCGTGCCCAAATAGTAGGTGTTCCGTATGAACCCTGAACTTTACTGTTCACATTCTACTCGTGACTGCAAGTATGCAAATCATTTACAGGCAGTCACATGACCTCCAGCTCACAACGGGAATACAGGGGAATCATGACAGCGTACACATGTAATAGAGTGCAGGGTTGAGTATGTCACCATGGAACAGACAGACCAACTGTTGAGGGGAATTTATTAACAGGAGTAAGGCCATGTGCACACGTTCAGTATTTTTCGCGTTTTTTTGTGTTTTTTCGCTATAGAAACGTGATAAAAACGCGAAAAAAACGCTAACATATGCCTCCCCATTATTTTCAGTGTATTCCGCATTTTTTGTGCAAATGTAGCCTTTTTTTCCGCGAAAAAATCGCATTGCGGAAAAAAAAGCAACATGTTCATTAAAATGCGGAATTGCAGGGGATTCCGCACACCTGGAAGTGCGTTGATCTGCTTACATCCCGCACGGGGCTGTGCACACCATGCGGGAAGTAAGCAGATTATGTGCGGTTGGTACCCAGGGTGGAGGAGAGGAGACTCTCCTCCACGGACTGGGCACCATATAGTTGGTCCAAAAATAAGAATTAAAATAAAAAATAGTCCTATACTCACCTTCGATGTCTTCCCGCCTCTCCGCTGCATGCTGCCGCTTCGGTTTCTATAGCTGGTGTGCGGTGAAGGACCTGCGATGACGTCACGGTCTTGTGATTGGTCGAGACCGGTCATGTGACCGCTCACGTGACCGCGACGTCATGGAAGGTCCTGAACCACACCGGCATCTATAGGAACGGACGCCTGCAGGTGAGTATAACCATTTTTTTTTATTATTTTTATTATTTTTAAACATTCTATCTTTTACTATAGATGCTGCATAGGCTGCATCTATAGTAAAAAGATGGTCACACTTGTCAAACGCTATGTTTGACAAGTGTGACCAACCTGTCAGTCAGTTTTCCATGCGATGCTACAGATCGCTTGGAAAACTTTAGCATTCTGCAAGCTAATTACGCTTGCAAAATGCTAAAAAAACGCAAAAAAAATGCAGATTTCTTGCAGAAAATTTCCGGTTTTCTTCAGGAAATTTCTGCAAGAAATCCGGACGTGTGCACATACCCTAAGATTCTCCTCGCAGGGAGTAAACAGGGGGTTGATAGAGATAAAGCAAACAGTAAACAGTTAAGCGGAATCGAAAGGGTTAACGAGTGTTCTTGTAACTTATCAATCCAGGGAGATCCTGACTGGAGGGTCCTTATTCCAATGTAGGTACAATCACCAGCAGCGCTTGAGATCCTGAAGTCTCTCCTCTGTCTCCTGGGAACTGGAGACTCTGGAGTTAAGTCTTTGCAGTCTTTTCTCCAAGTGAAGCTGGACTCAGGAAGTAACACAGCCACTCTGCTGCAGGAGTCTCTGTATATTAGCCTGGCAGTCTCTCTGCAGTAGCAATGCTACACACACACACTGAGCAGTTTACTTGTCACACTCAGGGGTCCTGGCTTGTCAGTGCGGTCACTGGAGCTGCGCGCTCAGGTCACTGTCAGGGGATACGTCTTCTCTGATTACGGAGGCTTCCAAGTCCACACTCTCACATCCAGCCTTCACTACGGCTGGTATCTCATCCTCAGTGCCCTCACGGGGAGCACTCTGTCTCGGGGAGCGCGGCGCTGCAGCCTGCTTTCTCTCTGGCGTGCTGTCCCTTCTGTCTCCTGCTCTTTTCTGACCACACCTCCCTCCCTCTTCCTCTCTGCCCCCAGCAGTCACATGGTCCCTTCTGTCCAGGGCAGAAAGTCTTCTCCCCAACAACCCAGCTGTCTGACTAAGTGGTTCCAGGTAAGGAGCAGGGAAAGCAACCTCCTTACGCACACCATATGTTCTCATGATTTTGCAGTCACATAGAGTGACTGCAGACATCTGTCCCAAGCATGAACAACCCCTTTCATATGTTGATTGGCAGAAGAGGATTCTAACTTGTTACTAAATCATTCAGTATTAGAAATGAGTGAATCACTTCACACAATTCCGGTCTACTGTCCAGGTAAGTGCTCTCTGTCCATGGACAGGCGTTGTACAAATTTGAAAGAGAAAAAATCCAGCTCAACGATGCAGTGAAAATTTCATAGTTTTATTTCACTTCAAAATAGCGTATAAGGACAAAACATCATCACATTAAAAACCAAGATCAACGCGTTTCTGGTGACTAAGCACCCTTAATCATGATACCTGGTATATGTCATGTCTCATGCTTATATACTGATATCCGGTCACCACACCGGTGTTATAATTAATTAAGTAGATCAGTTCAACAAAGTAGATACACATGGACATGAGAACAAGACAAGCATAATTTTAAGATCACAACAAATGTTCTAACATAAATTTATCCCATCAAAACATTCCTCAATTGCAACACTAAAAATGTGGTATATATCATGGAATGCACAGTTTGTCATCTCAAATATGTTGGGAGCACCATACGTTCTCTCAAAACACGAATTCGTGAACACATCTATGATGTTGAGAACGTTAATGCTAACAGAAACACATCACAAGTTTCACAACATTTTATTAGTTGCCATCAGTCTAATCTTGAGTCACTCAAAATTTATGCAATCGAAAAAATAAATAGACCATTTAGAGGAGGAGACACTGAAGTGACTCTGAGAAATAGAGAAATATGGTGGATTTTTAAACTTGGAACTAGAATTCCACATGGTTTAAACAAAAGGAAGGATTTAATGCTTTTTTATTGATATGTTGACAGTTTAGTGTTAATGTAGTTTTCCTCACTACATTAAGTCATCGACTATGTGTGGGGTATATTCTTTGTATAGTCCCTGTCCATCATTCACATAATAACATAATAATACATTTTTCTACAAATAAATAGTCACTGACACGATCCCCCCCTTTTTTTCCTCCTTGCTTAGCGATTGCGTTAAACCACATCATTATGGCGCTTATAGCGGTGTTTTAATCCATCCTGATAAAGAGAGTCTCTAATTTATGACGACTTCGTGTGTGACTGTTCTACAATTATTTATGAGTCTATAACATTCCTGAGGTGATCCTGGCACTAAAAAAGCTTGTAGCTCTGTTGATTACGAGTTTCACATGCACTCTATACTTCAAAATGGAGATAACATTTACCGATACTCACAAAAGTTCGTGTCTCCCCTCTAATAGTATTCCCTGCATTTAATTTAATTTATTAAATCTTTCCTAATAAATTCAACTCCCATTAGGGATTAATATTGATGCATTCATACTGATATATGCCCCCTTGCTCCTTTTTGCTTAGTGACTGCGTTAATAATACTATTATGGTGTTTGCCGTGGTGCTTTAAATCTATCCCGACAACGAGAGTCTCTAATTTATGACGACCTCATGTGTGACTACTATATATCCACAATTATTTATGAACCTAAAATATTCTTGAGATTACTCTGGTACTAAAAAAGCTTGCAGCTTCGTTGATGATGAGTCCCACATGTACTCCATACCTCCGATTGGAGAAAACATTTGCCGACACTTACAAAAGTTCGTGTTCCTCTCCAAACCGTATTTCCTGCATTTAATTAATTCTTTATTAAATTAAATCTTTATTAAATTTTTTACAACATATTCAAGTTCCAATATTAATGCATTCGTTGCTGACACATTATATTATACATATTTTGTTCAATATTTGTGATCACACTAGGTATATTTAATCGTGATTATTACATCAGTATTTTCTGCAGTTTTAACTGTAACTCTGTACATAGTTCTACATTGATCTATTTATTATATGTGGTTTTTTCCATTTTTGTCATTTTTTTGTTATTTTGTATTTCTTTATTTAGTTAGAACATTTGTTGTGATCTTAAAATTATGCTTGTCTTGTTCTCATGTCCATGTGTATCTACTTTGTTGAACTGATCTACTTAATTAATTATAACACCGGTGTGGTGACCGGATATCAGTATATAAGCATGAGACATGACATATACCAGGTATCATGATTAAGGGTGCTTAGTCACCAGAAACGCGTTGATCTTGGTTTTTAATGTGCTGATGTTTTGTCCTTATACGCTATTTTGAAGTGAAATAAAACTATGGAATTTTCACTGCATCGTTGAGCTGGATTTTTTCTCTTTCACGTTTGCCCACGCCCTGACACAGCGGTTCTGTGCTCCGAGCCTCCGGGAATGTCGATATGGTGAGCTGGATTTTGTTTTTTCTTATTTCGTTGTACAAATTTCCAGACTTTCTGGCGCCGGCTGTGCGTGACGACATGCTATCAAAACATAAGGCAAGTCTGAGAACCCAGATGGTCAGGAGATTTGTGCAGTACCTGCCTATGGCCAGACAGCGCTGTCCTGGAACTAGGTTGCGCAAACCCATCCCCTCATCTCTATTCATTTTCGGCAAATAAGAGACTGTACAGGAGACTATAGAGAAGTCAACCATTTTACTAAGGACAAGAAGAAGACTAGGCTGAAAAATAAAGCTAGAGATAGCAATGTGTGGTGTGATGCCTGAAGAATAAAAGTGCTATGATCTTTAGTGATTATAGAGGTGGCCTGACCTTTGATTTAAACAAGATTCCTATAGAAGTTATGCTACAAAAATAGAGCAATCTAAAGAAAATAAGCCGCAATCATTTATAAGATTATATTGTGCTGAAGGCGTGGATAAAAAGATCAATGGATTGCGTGGTGCACAGAGAAACTTGCATAGTTGAAATTTTGAAGGACAACAAACATAAGGTGAGAGCTCTGTATTTCAATTTCAGCTTTAGATCGATCAAAGGGGAGAGTGACAAGCCAGCTACTTCCAATAGGTGGCACTAGAGTTCTAGTCCTCTTCCTCTCTGCAAAGGCTATTTGCATTTTCAGTTTTGGAGCGGCGCTGGTGCAATGTAAAATCTAAATTCCCAATGTTGGCTTTCTGAATGAGATGTGTGTGGCTGCTTTTTTGGAGGGAGTCAGCTGCCAGATACATGGTGATCAGTTTCTTTCTTTTAAACGTGGATGTCTAGGTTTAATTTCAAAACTGTCTATTAGTATCATCCATCCTTTACTGTCCATACAGACCAGGCAGCGGGTTTTCTGTACCATATGGAACCTAAGATGACTGAGTTAAATAGGTTTTTTGTTCCTTGTTTTTTTTTTTTGCAAATGCGCCTTAAAATGAACAGGCAGGAAGATGCCAACTATCTGCCTGTTGTACCCAGCGAATGCTCAGAGTGCTCATCGACCGCTCCTGTCAGTGATTCAGCTGCTCCATGTCAACAGAGCAGCTCTTCTTCTTCTGGGCTGCTCTGTTGACGGGGCGTGGCTGCTAGCATCATCCTGTTTGACAGCTTCTGGCAGCTAAACAGTGGGAAGCCAGGTGTCAAACCCCATCAACAGAGCAGAGTGGAAAAGAAGCCCCTGCTCTGTCAACCTGACAGAGTGGAAGCCATTGAATGACTGGCAGGAGCGATTTGTAATCAGTCTGCGCTGGCATAGATCGTTCCCAGGCATAATAGGCTAGCAGTTAACAACTACCTACCTATTCATTCTTAGGCACCTTGGAAAAAAAATGTACCGGACAACCCTTTTACTTGACAAAAGACATCTATACACAATAGTAGACCAGGTAGTAGCATGAGAACTGCAATTAAAGCCGTTTTATGTGTTTATAGTTGCTACATATTCTAGATCTCAAGCAGTACAATTGAGCGTTCATGAATTCTCCTGTCATGTGCTGATTCTGTTTCAGTCTACACAGCGAAACTAACACGGCACTGGCAGAAACCAGGAAGTGTCAGCCTATTGTGTTACCCAGTTGGCCAATGTAGTAACTGAAATATTTCAGAAGTTTTTCTTTAGATAGAAAAAGAACATAAAATAAATGAAATATGAATAAATATTTCATTTTCTGACGACACTTTAAATTTCCTTTAAAATGAATCTATCACAATGAAAAATTCTAAATGCTATACTGTATGTAAAATGTATATAGTTGTAGAAGCAGAGTTTCCAAGGAGGCACCGTATATACTCGAGTATAAGCCGAGATTTTTAGCCCACTTTTTTAGGCTGAAATTGCCCCTCTCGGCTTATACTCGAGTCATAAGCAGGGGTCGGCAGGGGAGGGTGAGCAGAGCTGTGTAATAATACTCACCTGCTCCTGGCGCGGTCCCTGCACATCTTTTCCCCGGCGCTGGCAGCTTGTTCCTGTAGTGAGCGGTCACATGGTACCGCTGATTACAGTAATGAATATGGACCCCACTCCACTCCCATGGGGTGGAGCCGCATATTCATTACTGTAATGAGCAGTACCATGTGACCGCTCACTACAGGAAGAAGCTGCCGGCGCCGGGGAACAGACATGCAGGGACCACGCCAGGAGCAGGTGAGTATAACGCAGTGCGCTATATTCATCTGCTCCCCGTTCTACCATCAGCGCCACTGCGTCTTCCACGTCCTCTGCAGTGACGCTCAGGTCAGAGGGTGCGATTACGCGATTAGTGTGCGCGCTGCCCTCTGCCTGAGCGTCAGTGCACCGGATGGAGAAGACACAGTGGCGGTCGGTGGTGGAACGGGAAAGGTGAGTATAGCAAGTGCCGGGGGCCTGAGAGGTGAGTATGTGATTCTTTACTTATTTAATCGCAGCAACAGCATATGGGGCAAATATCTGTATGGAGCATCTTATGGGGCTATGTGCAGCATTATAGGGGGCAAATATCTGTATGGGGCATCTTATGGGGCCATAATCAGCATTTGTGCAGCATTATATGCGGCATATTTTAATATGAAGCATCTTTTGGGGTCCATCATAAACTGTATGGAGCATTATATGGGGCTCCTGATTCAATATGGATATTCAAAAACACTTAACCTACTGATGTCTCAATTAATTTTACTTTTATTGGTATCTATTTTTACTTTTGACATTTACCAGTAGCTGCTGCATTTCCCACCCTAGGCTTATACTCGAGTCATTAAGTTTTCCCAGTTTTTTGTGGCAAAATTAGGGGAGTCGGCTTATACTCAGATTGGCTTATACTCGAGTATAGTCGGTAATTCTTTCCTTTGAACTCACATTCCCTTCCTTGCAGTAAGTCAGCAACCCTACATGGTCTGCACTGTAATGTATGCCCGGACGCCTCTGCTCTGACAAGTGGGACAGTAGGACATCAGGATGCCTCACTGACATATGGTGCATGGGATGCTTGCTGGCCTACTGTAGGGAATAGAAAAGGAGCTAAAGTATAAAAATTAGGTCTTTGGAATCAGTCTCCTCATTTATTCACACAATATATTGGTTAAAAGATATTGCTATTTTTAGTCTTCTGTACAACGGGAATGTCGCTGAAAATGTTCAAAGATGAAGTTCTAAACTTTTTAATACTTTGGTTTTGCCTCAGGAACATCTAATGTTGAGTCATTTTTTAGTCAATCTTTTTCTTGGCCAATTTTTTGCATGGCCAATTATCAGGCCAATTTATATTTTCTAATTGCCTCTTTGTAGGCTACTATTACTATGTGCATATAATTTCAAAGGGGAATATAAGGGCACTCACGACTTCATGTGAAAATGTCACTTTATTGCAGTTTCATAAAAGAAACGCAGAGATAAGTGGTTGACAGATGTTTCGCATGTTAATCAAGCTTCCTCTGAGACTATTTACAATTGGACTGCTTTTCACCGTGACAGCTGAATGATTTACAGCTACTAGCCAGCCTGAGTACATGTGGGAGTTACCTGGTTGCTAGGGAATCCACACATGTATTCAAGCTGGCTAGTAGCTGTAAATCATTCAGCTGCCACGGTGAAAACTAAATCCCGAGCAGTCACAAATACTCGGAGACTACCTGAGCGTGCTCGGGAAAACCCCAGCAATGAGTACACTTGCTCATCACTAATGGTGAGCACCATCAGATCGTTTTTTGCTGCAAGTCATCTCTTTAAGATTAGTATTGGAAACTGCATAGTTTGCATGGGAGCAATGCCAGATCCCTCTATTCTCTGTACCATTGGCCATATAAATATGTATATAGTATAGAGAATACAGGGACATATCTACACATACAGTTAGGTCCATATATATTTGGACAGAGACAACGTTTTTCTAATTTTGGTTATAGACATTACCACAATGAATTTTAAACAAAACAATTGTCCATTGTCCAATTAGTTTTGGTCCCTTTAAAAACAGGGTGGCACATGTTAAGGAGCTGAAACTCCTAAACCCTTCATCCAATTTTGATGTGGATACCCTCAAATGAAAGCTGAAAGTCTGAACTTCAACTGCATCTGAATGGTTTTGTTTAAAATTCATTGTGGTAATGTCTATAACCAAAATTAGAAAAATGTTGTCTCTGTCCAAATATATATGGACCTAACTGTATATGTATATATAGATCCCTGTAGTATAGAGAATACAGACTAGGTGTCTTGTGCCTCCTAGTCCAACCACATCCCCACCACTGATTAGCAGCTTTCTGTCAATATACAGTGTTCACAGGAAGCTGTGTTGTGGGGGTTTATACAGGGCTCAGCATTGATAGATCTGCTAGCTCCGCAGAAGAGAAAACAGTGATTCCATCCTAACTGCTGCATCCAGGAAACTAATTGATGCATTGCTGAAATCAGAGTCTCTGTCCCTACCTCGTGCTGCTGACAGATTACATAGTAAAACCTGCTGACACATTTCATTTAAGTCTTCAAAATGAGAATTATTCAGATTTCTTGATAATCTTTTGCCATAGTTCCATTAAAAAATACAAGTTCTGTTATAGGTACAAACATGCAAATAGATTTTCTTAACCATTAGCATTGATAGATAATGAAAAATAAAGTCCAGTCTGACTTCCTGATTCTGATACATTTTATTTATACTGAACTATTTCTTTTATTTGGCTCTAAAGTCATTGATGGGTACAATGGCAACGACATTGTGTGACACTTGGAAGAACAATCTATTAATATTGATGTTTTTTTCAGATCTTCTCTTTGATGGGAGTCAGCAGATGTCGTGAAGGATAATTTCCTGCTATGGAAAATACACAATAGTTAAAGGTGGTTTTGGAAACAACACTATAAATGTTAAATATATATCTAGAAATATGTAGCTTCTCTTTAATGCAGGTGATATACAGTACAAATGCTGAGCACCACAGTCAGCAATAATAGGGCACCAATAGAAGCACATATGAACCTTACTGAACCTTTAGAATGTAGGTCCCCTCTTTTTTTCTTTAAAACTTGCCTTTCTCTTTCACTAGATTGATAAAATAGATCAAATCAGGGCCGGACTGCCCATCGGGCAGTTCTGGCAAATGCCAGAAGGGCCGGTGGCAGTAGTGGGCCGCTCGAGTGTGCCGCTGTCGGCACACTCTCCCCGCTGTCGGCGCACTCCCGGCCCCGCATTCAACTATACCGGCGTCATAGACGCCGGTACAGTTGAATGCAATGATGGAGGAGAGAGCGTCTGCTGACGCTTCCTCTCCCATCATTCCCCGCTCTGCCTGGCGCCTGCCGCTGACACTGCGGGTGCGCGATGACGTCATATCATCGCGCACCTGCTGTGTGACCGGGCGGGCAGACTGCGACTGCTGAGACCAGAGCCAGAGCAGCGCGGGGCAGGAGGAAAGGTAAGTAGAGTGTTTTTTGTTTTTTTTTATCAATGAGTGATGACTGGATTGTGGAGCTATTGGGGGAAGGGGGGGGGCTGTGCTGCATTCCATTCTATGGGCCTCTGCTGCATTATATTCTATGGGGCTGGCTGCATTCCATTCTATGGGCCTCTGCTGCATTATATTCTATGGGGCTGGCTGCATTCCATTCTAGGGGCCTCTGCTGCATTATATTCTATGGGGCTGGCTGCATTCCATTCTATGGGCC
The DNA here is from genome assembly GCF_051348905.1 of Ranitomeya variabilis. Lineage (NCBI taxonomy): Eukaryota > Metazoa > Chordata > Amphibia > Anura > Dendrobatidae > Ranitomeya > Ranitomeya variabilis. The sequence goes on along the minus strand of NC_135233.1, from coordinate 1,025,375,218 downwards.
TCTGCTGCATTATATTCTATGGGGCTGTGCTGCATTCCATTCTATGGGCCTCTGCTGCATTATATTCTATGGGGCTGGCTGCATTCCATTCTATGGGCCTCTACTGCATTATATTCTATGGGGCTGGCTGCATTCCATTCTATGGGCCTCTGCTGCATTATATTCTATGGGGCTGGCTGCATTCCATTCTATGGGCCTCTGCTGCATTATATTGTATGGGGGCTGTGCTGCATTACATTCTATGGGGCTGTGCTGCATTACATTCTATGGGGCTGTGCTGCATTACATTCTATGGGGCTGTGCTGCATTACATTCTATGGGGCTGTGCTGCATTATATTGTATGGGGCTGTGCTGCATTACATTCTATGGGGCTGTGCTGCATTACATTCTATGGGGCTGTGCTGCATTATATTGTATGGGGGCTGTGCTGCATTACATTCTATGGGGCTGTGCTGCATTATATTGTATGGGGGCTGTGCTGCATTACATTCTATGGGGCTGTGCTGCATTACATTCTATGGGGCTGTGCTGCATTATATTGTATGGGGGCTGTGCTGAATTACATTCTATGGGGCTGTGCTGCATTATATTGTATGGTGGCTGGCTGCATTACATTCTATGGTGGCTGGCTGCATTACATTCTATGGGGGCTGTGCTGCATTACATTCTATGGGGGCTGTGCTGCATTACATTCTATGGGGGCTGTGCAGCATTACATTCTATGGGGCTGTGCTGTTTTATAGTCTATGGGGGCTGGCTGTATTACATTCTATGGGGGCTGTGCTGTATTACATTCTATGGGGGCTGTGCAGCATTACATTCTATGGGGCTGTACTGTATTATAGTCTATGGGGGCTGGCTGTATTACATTCTATGGGGGCTGGCTGCATTGCATTCTATGGGGGCTGTGCTGCATTACATTCTATGGGGGCTGTGCTGCATTACATTCTATGGGGGCTGGCTGTATTACATTCTATGGGGGCTGGCTGTATTACATTCTATGGGGGCTGGCTGTATTACATTCTATGGGGCTGTGCTGCATTACATTCTATGGGGGCTGTGCTGCATTACATTCTATGGGGCTGTGCTGTATTATAGTCTATGGGGGCTGGCTGTATTACATTCTATGGGGGCTGTGCTGTATTACATTCTATGGGGGCTCTGCTGTATTACATTCTATGGGGACTGAGCTGTAATGCTGGATACAGCTGTAATTATATGTTATATAGTCGTGTTATACTCCCCTCACTTCTTGTAGCCTACAAGTGTACAAAGATATTATACAGTCACCATGTGACAAGTGGGCCTGTGTGACTTCAAATGCCAGGGCTGAATTTTAGTCCCAGTCCGGCCCTGGATCAAATCATTGGGGAAAATGATTTAGTCTTCAGAGGACCCTTTGGAAATTAAAAGCATCAATCTAATTGATCTTTATTGATATCAGCCCCAATTCTGATACATCTCCTCATGCCGATTATGTCAAATTTGTCCATAGTACTTTATTAACCTGCCACAGGCTAAAAGAGTGGCCATTTGGCTTTGGTTGAGCTGGTTTCTGTTGGTATACTTATTTATTTTTTACTGTATAGAAAAGAGCAGTCCACGCTAAGTCTCTATGCAGAAGCATTCAATGAAAAAAAAACTTACCGTATTTCTTGGAATAAAGCGCACTTTGTTCCTCCAAAATTTTGGAGGAAAATGGGGGGGGCCTTATAGCCCTAATGTACCTGCTATGGCTGTGGATGTGGGGTGGTGGAGCGGCAGCGGCAGACGAGCAGGTCACAGGCGGCAGGAGCGGCTGCTGCAGCTAACACGTATCCCAGTTGCTAAAGTAAATGAATATTCACTGCTTGGCATGCCCATAATCCCTCCCATTCCTATGCACTGAAGTTGGCACCGAGAAGTGGGAGAGACTATGGGCTTGGGGGAACAGTAAATGTTCATTCTCTTTAGTAGTGGGCACACATGTGCAAGGAGGTGGCGGGGACCCTCATGTGCCTCCGCTCTCCTGAACACTGAGCACATATCATGTGCGGCACCCTGATGTTTTATTATTGTTAATGTAATGTGCAGTTCATTAATATGTGTCATGTATTATAATGTGGTGTTCTTGATATGTTTAGGATTAGGGATAGAAGTTAGCATAGAGTAACGGCAGAGTTATAATAGAGGGGGGAACATTAGAGAATAGACAGTAGAGTTGGTTGGATGCATGCAACATGGGGGTTAAGCAAATGGGAGGGGCCACAGAGCAGCACAGAGCAGGAAAGTAAAGGACAGGCACTTCTTGATTAGAGGCAGAAGCTCAGGCAGCCTTGCCCAGGGCAAGATTTAGCAGTGAGAGTGAACAGTTGGACAGCCGTGGGGATAGAGCTTCTATGGCAGGAAGGGGCCCCCAGCTGGAGATTGTGCAGGCGGGCATCAGCTTAGGAAGAACCGACACAAAGAAGATCCGGGGTCTAAGACCGTGGTGGGAGCAGCTGAGATGGCGTTCCTGGCATCTTTCCTTAATTGAACTGGATGAGCGGCTGATAGGGAGCTGGTGACACTGAGGATACTGATGGGACATGGACAGTCCTGAGATATGGCAGGGATTGCCAGCAAAAGGGATACAGAGCTAAAGGAGATGATAGGAGCAGCCTGGATGGCAGGGAAAGATAAGAAGATGCCTCTGTGTTTAACCTGTGCTGCCTATGTGATGAATGCGCTGCTGTCCAGTAAAGTTAATCTGGTAAAAAACCTTGACTCCGAAGTGATTTATGGGGTTTATGGATGCAGAGCCAGTGTGACAGCAGCCAAGGGAAACCTTACAGTGACTGTGGGTGTTCTGTTGCATATGCAGCAAAGGGGACACTGTATTTTTTCTGTGAGGCACCAGGGTGTGGGAACAGAACAGCCCGTTGCCACGACTACAACCCTGGCCGCCTTACACATGATCGCCCAGCCGCTGCAGGAAGCTGGTGGCTGCGGCTAACAGTGTGCCTGCTATTAAAAAAGATGAATATTCACTGCTTCACATGCCCATAGTGCAGGGCGTGGGGAGCAGTGAGGATTCTGGTAGCTGTCCTCGGCTTGTAAGCAGCGCATGACGTCACTGCCATGTGCTGCTTACAAGCATAAATCAGCTACTGGCATCAGAACAGGACGCTGGAAAGGAGCACAGGAAAGAGAAGTAGAATGGTTTATGTTTTTTTATGTTTTTATGATGGGGCATGTGAAGCAGGATAGGGATGAGTGGGCCATGCATGCCAGTATGAGTATGAGGGAACCATATATGCCAGGATGGGGATGAGGGGACCACATATAACAAGATGGGGATGAGGGGACCATGCATACCAGGTTGGGAATAAGAGGGCCTTGTATACAATACGGGGATGAGGGGACCAGCTATACAAAGATGGGGATGAGGGGACCATGCATACCAGGATGGGAATGAGAGGGCCTTGTATACAATATGGGGATGAGGGGACCAGCTATACAAAGTTGGGGATGAGGGGACCATCTATACAAAGATGGGAATCAGGGGGGCCATGTATGGCTGGATTGGGGACATATATATACCAGGATGGGGATGAGGGGGGCCATGCATGGCTGGATTGGGGACATATATATACCAGGATGGGGGATATTAGTACAGAATTGGAGGAAATTACCCTTGTAGGAGTGTAGCAACAGATCCCGCCCATAACAGTGCATCATGATCACATTGATGCACTGCCAAATTTGCAATTTTTACCACCTACAAAGAATGGAGAGGTCTGTAATTTTTTTTAAAACATTTGTCTTAAAATGAGCCAAATTAAAAATTCTTTGGTAGAAACTTTACTGCTGGGGACTGGCGTGAGAGGAGCAAAAAAAAGGTGATAATTGGCATTTCATGAATCTGTCTTAAACTTCTGAATTGGCAAAGTTTTGAGTCTTGTAGGAGACAAGAACTGGGCTGCGTCGTTCTGCACCTTTGTTGTGGCAGTCAGTGGAGGTCTTAATTCTGATAAAAACTTCTGACATCTCTTTCATGCGTCAAAACTTTTCTGGGATACACTTTACATAACACTTTGGTGCTATGGATTTCTCAATACAAGTCATGCTCTAATCATAGCAGAAAATACTGTAGGTAACATAGAATAGCATCTGATGGAGTCCTGCTGGGCAATCAGGGAGTTTAATAAATGCTTGGGTGGAGAAGATGAATCAATTGATGTAAGACCTATACTCTATTCTGTGTTTCTATCTGTAAAGAATGATATGGAAGCAATTTTCTTTTTTGTTTCTGGCATCCTGAACTTTCACAGCAGGTTCCACAGCGGATGTGCTATAGTCATGGAACAAGGCTGTAGAACTAGTTGGATATTTCTTTGCAGTCAATGAAATGATCTCAATCTCCAAGAGGTTTTCATTCTGGGGATCTGTTATTTGTATGTGTCATGCATCAATAGTGTCATTGATAGATGAGCGGATCTGACGATATTCGAATTCGCCAAATTGCACGGATTTTACAGTCAAATTTGATTTGCACCAAATTTATTCTGTGAAATTGCCTGTCTCTCATTATGCTTCCTGTTCATAATTAGAGTTGAGTGAATATGTTTGGAACGGGTCGCTGAAATTTAATTTGCCATATTTGTACTCCACTCGTGATGAATTTATGTTTGATGATCGGTTCCGAACATATTCCGTCATTTCTACCCCATTGACTCCAATGACGTTCGGCTAATACTCAACTCACTGCTCACCTTCATTGCTCACTGTCCCGGTCTAGAGTACGAATTTGAAGATCTCTGCACACGTCATGATGTCACGACATGTGCTGCGACCTTAGAATGTGTATTCTAAGCAGGGACATAGAATTAGGGCTTTTCAGACCTGTGTTCTGTTTTTTTTTTAAATCGGATTTGGCATGAAAAAGAAATTGAAGCATTCTCTGGCTCTGCAAATCAGCTTACAAGCACCCATTTAATTCTATGGGTGAGCGAAAACATCGAACTGCACTCGAATGTCATCTGAGTGCTGTCTGATTTATGTAAACACAAGCAAATGAGATGTTACGTTCTCCACCTTCTCTGCACCTGTGATACAATTCTTTCAGCTGAGAAAATCGGATCACAGTAAAATGACACTGGGCTCAAATTCTGATCAGAATTTAAGTGTCATTACCATAATTGATCCGATTCTCTCGGAAGACAGACTCATCGCTCGGGTGAGCCAGGACTTATTCTTGTTTTTTGCCTTTTTAAACCTATTGTTGGCCCTCTACAGTTCTGCAAAATGGTGGCCGTCCTCCATTCTACTGAACTTGGAGCAAGTAGCAGAAAAATTCCGCAATGTGGAGAATACAGATTTTTGTCAAATTCAAGTTTAATTAAATATATTTGCCCAACTCCAATGTCATTTACAGTATATGATATATTTGACTTGTTTTTGATACAGTAAAATGGCAGAAATTTTGGCAGTATTAAAATGTGAAAAGGAAGAGAATTGACATGTGTCAGATCTATCCCTATCTTTGAAGTCATTATTTTGTGTAAAGCTATGTTTTATACTATGTCATTTGTGACCAGTGAAATGCCGCATGTAAGATGTGAGAAAATAGTGTAACTCCAGTGACCGGAGCCTGTTACCAGCAAAATCAATATGATCGGCTGACATTTATCTCATATGTGCTGAGGTCTTTAGGATGGTTCTGGAGATAGAAATCAAAACAGAACTCCCTTTTTCATACTATCTTAGCTCATTTGTAATAATTCATGGAAATAACTGAATACAGAACAACCCTGGAACAGAGTAGACAGATGTGTAACCAGTGTCGGACTAAGATGCCAAGGACCCACCAGTAACCAACTACAGGGCCCCACTTTTTAGCTTAATGAAAATTTGACATTTCCCTCAATCACAAATAAACCTATATATAACAACTAACTAGATTGATTGTTAAATGAATAAGATGCTGTCTTTGTCTGTACATAGTGATTCAAATATATATTACCAAGTACTCCTCATAAGACGGTGGTGGCCACTCTTGTAAAGCGGCCCACCGGAGGATTCTCCTGTTCTCCTGTGGGCCAGTCCAAGCTTGTGTGTAACCTAAAGGTCCGGTACAGAATTCCCTCATCTACCACATGCCATTAATATGTGGAGTCTTCTTATGTGCTGTAGGGAACTTTAGACCCCTTCATACAACAGGGTCCGAATACAACTGCTCATAAACAATATAATAGATATACGAGTGATTGCGCGCCCTTCGGGAGTGCGCGGCGATTACGAGACACGCAATGGGGTGTACCCATGCACCAGACTGGCGTATGTGCAGACTAGTAGCAAACATAAATACCTGGTGTACCTCTCCAGCCACTCCGACCTTGTGTTTGAAAAAGATCTATAGTTAATACTGTTCGGGTAGAGCTGTCTGATAGCGCTATCCATGACAAAAGTGAACGGGTAGAGCTATCCCATAGCCCCAATCCTAAAGGTAATGAACGGGTAGAGCTATCCAATAGCGCTATTCCTCAATGTTCCTGAGCGTAAGCTATTTCACATGGTTGAGCACACTTGGGATCTGCCCCCAAGGCCCTGCCCATGCCCAATGTTTGGTCCGTAGACCGCGGCTAGGAGTTAGTCCCTCTTTGTGTACAATTTTTTTTGGCTTTTACAATTGTTAAAAAGCTTAATAAAAGACTTCTTTGTACAAACAGTTGACAGTTAAACCATTTGTCAACGTTAGGAATAAGTTTACCTTGCTTCTGTGTCTCAAATATTTTGACCCTTATTTGTTGGCTTTCCCTTCCCCTGGAGAAGGAACTGCCCATGTGAAAACACTGGGAGAGGCAAATAAATTCCTACAATATCCAAGGACTGTCCCTGAGATTTATTGATGGTCCTTACAAAAGCCAACATGACAGGAAACTGACGCCGTCGCATCTGGACTGGCAAGTTTTTATCTTTGGAAATCGGGTCAATTCTTGGAATAAGAACTGTCTGACCCTTTGCTTTTCCATTTCAAGCAACAGCATGAATAACGTTTGCTTTTAAGATTTTCACATAAAGCCTTGTGCCATTACAAAGGCCACGCTTTCTGTTAAGATTACGCAGGAGCATAATTACAGCTCCTGGTTTCAGCTTTAGTTCATGAGGAGGCATCCCAGTGGGATTCAAAGAGTTAAAAAACTCTACAGGGTAATCTGTGAGAATCACACCCTCCTCTTCAGCAATTGTGTCGATGGAGCGATATGTTGAGTGTTCACCTTGAACTTGACTAAGAATTTTGTCATTCAAGGAGTGAACGTCATCATTCAATAGCGTAAGAATTGCTTTATTGGCAATTGCTTCTACCCTTGCATCAGTAATCTCAATTGAGTCGCCAAAAATAGCTGTAATTAAATCACCCTCTTCAATAAATGAATTCGGGATTTCAATGGTGTCTTCTGTAAGACCATATACATTTGACAACTCTCCATTGCCAAGTTTCAGTAACCATGAGCTGTACTCAACTTCATCCTGAGACGTTCTCGTATTCTGTTGTAACTGGAACCGTAAAAATTGATTCCAGGATTTTGAATATTTAATGGTGGACTGTACAATTTGGGCTCTTTTTTCACCTTCCACTATTGGTAGGGTTTGACGAAAGTCACCACCGTTTATGAAAACATTTCCACCAAATGGTCTTTTTTTTCCACATATGTCTTGGAACAAATTATCCACAGTGTTCATATTAAAACAGGGAGTCATTGTTACTTCGTCCCAAATAACGACAGATGACTCCCTAAGCCTCTTTGCTTGATGTGAGGTTGGCTTAATTTTTGACACTGTGGTCTCATTTGTTGTAATTCCAAGGCAAAAATTGGAATCTGGTTCCCCATATACACAAATTATAGCAAATAATTTGCAAAGTTGGTAGGGCATTTGGAAAGCGATTGCATCCGTTATACGTCTTCCCATTGGGAATCGTTTTCCAAAAGATGAAGATCAATGCACACATTTTTATACGTGTCATGTACGACTCCATTGACAGTCCTTAAGTCAGCATAAGACTTTGCTCCTCTTACGTGAAGTAAAAGGAGTCTTAGGTAATACAGCTCACCATCTGTTAAAGAGACTGTATACATTCGGGCAATTGTTTTCCCAAATTGAGCCCGTCGTTTTCTCCATCCTTCTAGTACAGCTTTTCTCTCCCAGACATAGTGTTCAGGGATTTCACTGTACAAATACTGACAGGCGGAAGCGTCAACTCTGTTTAGCACAAAATAAGCCTGCAGAGAAGAGGCTTTTGAGTCTGAAATAACCATATCCACATTACCATCTTCGATAAACACTTGCTGCATGTTTTCAAGGTGCACAGCAAGCCTTTTAATGGTATGTGAAGCATCATGCATTTTATTTTTTCTGATTCTCAACATGCCCTCAGGGGCGCTTATATACCGAGAATCTAGGTACTTGGCTGGTTCATTCCAGTTTAATGTATCAAACTTGTCAAACTTGTTATTGGCACAGTCATGTCCTTTGTATACATATTTGAAAATATATTTAACACTTTTTATTGAAGCACATATCTCAGCATTGATATGGCAGTTGTACTTGAGTAAGAAATAAGGGTTGTATGGAACTACCCATCTATCGTCGATTTCTCGTGTTCCTCGTCTGGTTTTCCAAGTATTGCGTCAACGGTACTGTTGATAACCATCAACATTGGGGTTTATCTCTGTATTAAATTCCTTTGGGAATTTTTTTGCGCATTGACCATCTGTCATGCATATAGCACCAGGTTGATCTTCGCCACATGGGCCATGAATCATGTGCTTCATTACTGCCTCATGCAGTTTTGGATTTGCTGTCTCATTTGGGATTTCATCAGAGACCAATTTGTCAATTATTTCTTTGTCCCTCGGTTTATCTTCCTCACCGAGGATTAAGAGCACGTGAGCGTGTGGTAGTCCACGCTTTTGAAATTCTATTACATGCACATAGGCAACTACACGGCCAAAAATGTGTTTTTTTCAAAATCTCGTTAAGCACGGCTTGGAGTTTGATTTTAAATACTCGTGCAACCAATTTTGGTCTGAACTCTGGTCTTTGCCATGGTTCTAAGTTTTCAGTAATTTCTTTCCTCTTTGGGTTACAGGTCATCATAACAAAAAGATCTGGCTTTCCGAATTTTCAGACAATTGTCATGGCGTCTTGGTAATTTTGCTGCATGGCTCTTGGGCTTCCAATGAAAGTGGACGGTAAAATTACTGGTGTCCCAGCTTTTAGCCCTTGGTGTAATGTAGCATTATGGATGTGATCCATAACACCAGCATAACTGTCGACACGTAGTGCCTTTTCATTTTGTTTTATATATTCGATCCTGTCGGATTCAATTTTGATGTAACTGTCAACGATAAATTGTTGCGTCAACTTCCCAGCATTTAAAAGGGGAATGAACTCATCACGAATGGCATGCCTGCATGCATAGTATTGCAGCAGGGTGATTTTTTCTTGTCGATCTTGATCCACTGGTATGGATGGTAGATGAATGTCACCAATTCCTTGATGTTGCACACTTAGGGCAATTGGAGTTGTCAAATTTATTGTCCATCCACTGTCCCCATATGGGAATAGAAGTGGATATGTCATTGCATCACACTTTCTGTGAAGAAAGCTGATTTGAACAGTTTGGTTTTCAGTTTTGAGGTAAACTCTGATGTTCCTATTAAATGGGGGTTCACCCATTGCATTTTGATAAATTATAGCTACTTCATTGCACCTTGGTGCATTGTAGCGCCTCTGGTCATCGTTGTAGTCATTTATAATTGACATTGTTATTTCGAGTGGATCACGATTTTCTAATTCAGCAATCCTTTCTTCCTCTATTTCAAATTCCCTCATCATTGTGAAGGCTCCTGCGAGTGGGTTAATTGCTTTCATTTTCTCTCCAAGAGATGAAAGCAGTGCTGGGAGGCACTTTTTATTTGCTTGACTTCTTGTACTTAATGCTTCTTCACTGTCCAAGATATAAATCTGGGCAAACTTGGGAGTGCTACCCACAGCGGGATGCAATGGGGCAGTTCTGTGGTAAATGTGTCCATGAATTTGAAAACTGTATGGACCATGCCCAGGAGGTGGCGCTACTTGTGCTCCCATTGATGCCAAAGCAAGCGAGCTATTGTATTGCCTTATATTAGCCATAAAGTTATTGGAGTGCTGATGCTCTCCTTTCATCAACTTGACTAATTGATCATCCATACGAATGGGATGTAATTGGATGCGCCCTCTCTTGAAGCAGGAAGAGAATGTTTTCTCCTGCGCCATTTCGTCTTTGAAATTTTTAGATTGGCAGAACTGACATCGAAATGTCAGTTAGCCAGCATAGTGCTCTTCAATAACGTGTCTCATCAATTTGATTGAGAAGTCCTCTAGCGGCAAATGTAACTTGCCGTCATCGAGTGGCTCTTGCATTTTGGACACGTTTTCTATCTTGTTCTCTTTTTAGTGAAATATGTGTATCACTTTGTGCATTGCGTGTTGCTCGTTGTCGTGCAGCATTAGATGCTGTACGTGATTCAGTTACTTCATTCGTTTCTCTTGCTCTGGCCACCCTCTCTCAGGCTGCATCAGCAGTTCTTCGACAATTTTGTTCATCTTCTGTTTCATTAAGACGCAGGTTACACATCCGTATGTGATTCGCTTCTCTACGTGCAGCAGCGTGCTCGATTTGATCCATCTTTGCAATCTTGCCTCACACTGTTGCCTCACAGGCTAACATTCAAAAAAGGCTTACTGTATGTCTTAATTCGCCACCAGGGAGAGCTTCTCTCCTTACGCCCAACTGTGGATGACTCATTGTGCACAGACACACGGACACGTCCAAATTAGGTATATTGATATGGTCAAGATGAATCCAGAAAAGAAATAGTAATGATGACTGAACAGAGGCTTTCCTTTGTATAAGGAATGATGTAAAAAATAGCCAAAAATTCAAATAGAATAAAACAGACTGTAATAATAATAATATCCAGAGAGGCAGAAATGACAGATGGAGCTGAACATAGACAGATAAAGATGCACCCATACAAGATGTAAAGGTTCACAGCATCTGCAAGGGCATTCAGATACCGGCAGGCTGGTAACATGACGAAGAGTCTGATTATCAAAATGATTGACAAGAAACAAATGTACAATAAGTAGAGAATACAATACATTTTCCTTACCTTCTGCAAACCAGAAACCAGCACATTACGGCCCAGGAAAGGAATAAAAGAGCAACCAAAATGATGGATGCTATGGATGCTCGTGGAAGTTTTCCAGAATCTGAAGACATAAAAGTTGCATAAAGATATTGGTTTAATAGGATATTCAATTGAGAATTTTTTTTTTTTTGAAAAGTCAAAAAATTAATTCTGGAAACCATTTAGCATTCGCCTAATGAAACCCACAAATTATTGCTGCTTTTATAACGAGATATAAATATTTTATTTAACAGCCTTCGCTTTTAATCATGAGAAACATTTACAAAAAGAACATTTTATGATGGCCCTAATGTGTTACAGTCCCAACAAAATTGCTGCTGTAAAACATCGCATCTAACAAAATAGGATGTGTTGTGCTCTTTTTCCCCAATAGCAAAATAATGATGGAAATTTTTTGTGACATTTCAGTAGTCACCGTGCAGCACAATTATTCTAATAATCACCTATTTGCAAAGTGAAAGGAGCATTTAGTCCATGACCCGAGAGATTAAAAACTGATCTTGGTTTAAGCGATATATTGAGGAGTAGAAGAATATTAACCATCTCCCAATGAGAACAGACCAGCCATTAACAGACAAGAAAGGAAATGAGAACATTTTAAAGAAGCTTCTTTTGGACTTCGTAGCGTGACCTGTCCATCATTTTCCATGCATGTACAGTGTGCGTTGGAAAAAAATGGCAGCAGCACAAATATATTCTTTGCCAAACTAGACTCCTTACTATACCCAGACTTTTTTGTGCAACTACAAAGAAATTATGAATTTCTTAATTCCCTTAGTGCTTCCCATTCATGGTCCCCAGACAGAATGATGTGTTCCTATCCCAATATAATGAGAGAAGGCATGTTTGCCTCACAGAATGATGTCTTCTCAATATGACACCCCCACAATGGCGTCTCCACACAGTTGATTTCCTCTATAAGCTGCCCACGTAAAATATAATGCCCAATACTGCCCCTCAAACGGTATGATGCTTCCCTACACAGTATGATGGCTCAAAATCACCTCACACAAACAGTATTATGCCTCATAGTGCTGTCACGTAGTAGAACACCCCACAGGTCTTCCATATATTATAATAGCCCTACAGAGCTTGTCACATATGATGGCCCAACATTGCCCTTTATTCATTATAATGCTTCCATAATGTCACATAACACATTGTCGTGCCTCCACAGTGCCTCCTCACATAGTATTTCTATGAAGCTATGATGGCTCGCACACGACAAATTTGGAAGTGACGGTGCTAGTGAAAGGAGCACAAAGTTCCGAATATACTAGATATGAAGATCACTGCACACGTACAAGTTGAAGGTATGCTTAGGGTGGAAATTTTATTTATAGTGGTTTTTTGGAGAAAGCGACTGGTAAGCGTTGACGTTTCGGCTAGTATATAGCCTTGGTCACAACGTCGCTAAAATATGAAGAGTCTCTCTTGATTTGAGAAATGGTGATGTAGAGCAAGGAAATTTATTATCCCTGACAATTTGGTTGATTGTCATATATCATAGGATATTCTTTGCCAATGGTTGGTAGGAATGAGGATGGCAAATCTGTGCCAGGGGCCCTGGTGGTATGTATGAAGGCTTGTTTGTCCAATGATGTGGCGTCCAGACCCCAGTGGGCGTAGTACTACAAGGCCCAGTGTTTGTCCGGCAATAAATCCATAGGTGGCGCAGCGGTGTGAGGCTGACACTCCCGTGTCTAAGCTGAGACTGGCGCTGGGTGACTGTGCGCGCTTCTAATCATACAGCGCTGCGAGGTCATGTGACCGGAAGTAATGGAGACGCCGGCGCTTGCGCTGTTTAAGCTGCAGGCCGGCAAAGTTTGTGTGTTGTCATGGGGATCGAGTGGGTAAACCACTACTCAGACATCAGAATGTGAGTATGTAGTGTTTTTTTTTTTTACTTTTACAATGGTAACCAGGGTAAATATCGGGTTACTAAGCACGGCCCTGCGCTTAGTAACCCGATGTTTACCCTGGTTACAAGTGAACACATCGCTGGATCGGCGTCACACACGCCGATCCAGCGATGACAGTGGGTGATCAGCGATGAAATAAAGTTCTGGACTTCTAGCTCCGACCAGCGATATCACAGCGGGATCCAGATCGCTGCTGCGTGTCAAACACAATGAGATCGCTATCCAGGATGCTGCAACGTCACGGATCGCTGTCGTTCTCGTTGGAAGTTGCTCAGTGTGAAGGTACCATGAAGTAGGGGGACATCAACTGTACATTGTCCAGGCCTATACCATCAGGAAGGTAGACCTAATTTGTCCATTACCCTAGACTACTATCACGGATATCATTAATAGCTCCACTGTTCTCAAGTAGTAATTAAAAGAGGTTGTCCAAGATTAAATGCAATCATCGCTGTCCATAGAATATCATGTTATTGGCAGCATATCCCCATTTGTATGGGATGTTGAGCTGCTAACAGTGATAGTTTTTAGACCAGCTTAAAAATAATCGTATCTGACAAACAAGAGTTTTGCTCATTCGTCGGGGTGATTTGTCTGAATATTGGTTCATCTAAATGGGCCATTACTAGGATTTGTGTTTATCGATTTTCCGCTGTCTATGTCTAGTGTATCCCATAGTCCAAAAATGGAGTAGCTATTTATGTTAAAGATCTTTTTTCTATGTATTGTAAATTGAATACTACTGATAATGGTATACAAACAGTTACATAAAAAAAATTACATTTAGCGAATTTCATCCAAAGCATTCAAAAATTGTAAACTTTAAAAAACTAAATTTTAAATAATCAAAGTGGATTAAACATTGTGCAGCCCCATGAATACATTATGAGTAATAGCAGTAACAGAAGATAAACAGACGTTAACACTAATGCTAAATTTATAAGGGAGAGAGACTTTCTGATTTAAAATCTTTGCCATTTTTCTCATGAATGAAGCTGAAGAAAGCTAAGACTGTGCAGTACACAAAAGATTCCTTTTTAATAGCTACCGTATTTCCCTTTTAATACATGGCGTGGCTCACAGACAGAGAAATGATGAACACAGAATTGATTGCTCTGGAGATCTCCATCTCCTGCCACGAGCTCTACGTTCTACATCATTGATATACTCAGCTTCCCATCTCATTGATGTTACTAAACTTTGATTTTGTCATTGAATTTCTAGCTGGCTATAGGCGATCTCTTCCATTGATCAGCATAAAACAGATATTATATGTGGAGCAGAGATAAAACTATAATTATTTTATCTTCTAACAATTCTATTCCAAGATTCTCCTCTTCTAATTGAATCCTGGGTGGAAGAATTAAATGTAGTGTGTAATTTATTAACTTGAGACGTTAACTATAATTGGATTGCTGCAAGTATCTGTTTACATACATTGATAACACGAACAGTACAAGGGACCAAATGCAACATTTTCGTAACCTCTTCATCTCCTGATAATTCTTTATTCTTCATTACACTGGGGCTTATACAATAAATTGCATCAGTAATATGCTTATAAACAGTGTACAACTGTTCATGCTCATGTAATAGCGCCTCTCACCCCCACACACCTCACCCTTCTTGGCGAAGTGTTCAAAAGAGAGAGAGGAAAAAGTTGCTGCCAGACATGTCTGTCAGTGGCTTATCTTGTCCGAAAACAAAACTTTAGGCATTTGAACTTACAAAAGCCCAATCCTTCTCTCCTGTTCTAGGTCTCATGAAAAAGTAGTGGGGGAGACCATCATAGCAGATGTTGTCTACCCTTTCTGGAGCCAAGCTCACGAAGAAGCAGTGGGGAAAAACATAATAGATGGTGTCGACCCTTTTTGGAACTAAACTCATGAAGAAGCAATGGAAGAGAACATTATAGCAGATGGTGTCTACCACTTCTGGAGCTAAACTTCTGAAGAATCATTGTGGCAAAATACCATAGCATATGGTGTCCATCTTTTCTGGAGCCAAGCTCATGAAGAATCAATGGAATAGAACATCATAAAGCAGTTGAAGAAGCTATAGGGGGGAACATCATTGCAGATGGTGGCCACAAACTTCTGGAGCTAAGCTCATGAAGAAACAAATGGGGAGAGCATCATCGCAGATGGTGTCCACCACTTCTGTAACCAAGTTCACAAAATCAGTAATTATCTGGATGCCACTGCCATGTCTAAACAAATGGATGGAGATTGAATATTATTGCTGGCAATCAGTTCTGATTAAGGTTCAATTTTAGGACCGAAATGTTAACAACTAATTAGATTGCCATTAAAGAATTTGTTTCATTCACTGCAATTTTAGTTCCAAATTCCTTACTTAAATACATTAAATGGTTACCAGACGGTTGGCCATAGACATGATATCTTTCTTTGTAGAACTCTGGCAAACATTTGTTGAGATTTACTTACAATCACCTTATGGTTCTTTTACACAGGCAGTGATACTGCCCATAATGACTGCTGATTGGGGTTGAGCGAAACGGGTCGTTCATTTTCATAAGTCGCCGACTTTTGGCAAAGTCGGCGTCTCATGAAACCCGATCCGATCCCAGTGTGGGTCGGCCACGTGGAACGCGAACTTGGCGCCAAAGTCGCGTTTCGAATGACGCCTTCCCCGCCATTTTTTTTGAGCCAATTAATTGTGGGCAGCGTGATGACATAGGTTCCGGCTCCTGCGGCATCATAGTGCTATGTTACGTTTTCGGACGTAGTAATTTCCGGAGTCAAAAAATAACATATGCCTTGCACGGAGGAGAGAGAGAGAGAGAGAGAGAGAGAGAGAGAGAGAGAGAGAGAGAGAGAGAGAATAAAAAAAATAATTTCGTTGACATACATTGGGTTTCGTGTTCCGGGTCCGGAACCCGACTTTACAGTAGAATCGGCCGATTCCATACGATCCGACATCCGAGAAGGTCGGGTTTCACAAAACCCACCTCGATCCTAAAAAAGCTAAGGTCGCTCAACCCTACTGCTGATTAATGATATGGGAAGCTGATTAGTGCTCACTTCCTTTAATTATCATGTACCCATATTAGATATTTGTGATAATTTGCTCCCATCACTTCTAGTATTGTCAGCAGCACATCCACTGCTTATTCAAGTGGAATGCAATGAACAAGTGATCAATATGTAATGAAAGACAAATGCAGTTTCTCATTTATCGAATAAAAGAAATCTGACACCAGGTATTTGCTACCCCATTTGAAAGCAGAATAATATAGAAACAGAGAACCCGACTCCAGTGATGAGTTACTTACTGGGCTGCTTGCTGTAGTTTTGATAAAATCACTGTTATATCTTCTGGTTCTCTGAATGTTGAGCTCTGTATAAACCCGCCCACACCACAGATTGAAAGCTTTTAGTGTACACTGTGCATAGGCAAAAAGCTGCCAATCAGTGATGGTGTCAGTTTAGATGCAAAAAAAAACCTGGTGACAGATTCCCTTTAATTGCTGGGAAGTTTACATTGCTAAATTATTAGGTACGAGGTCTTCCTTTTATGTAAAGGTTCCTTAAAGGAGAAGCCCACAAATAAGACTTATTTTTAAAAGAGTTAAGACTGGTTTAAAAAAAAAACCGAAGAGCTATTCTCTGTCACTAATCTCAGGCAGCTGCAGTTTCGATGCTTACCTTATTCTTGGTGGTATTTACTTTCTGGTCCTATTTTGACTTACCTGAAATAGCAGAAAATGCCTACTTATCTCATTAAATAGGTGGTCTTAAACTAACATTTATTTTAATCCTCAATTATACATTGAGGATTTATATAAATAATAATTAAATAATACATTTATTTAATGTAATAATCTAATCTCTTTTATAACATGCTATAGTTAAAAATCCCATATCAATTCCTCACTACGGTATCTAACTTCTGTATTTATTTTTGTTACCTAATTCCTTTTTTCTTACACTTCATTTGAGAACCCCCGTTGCCTACAGGGATACTCAAATAAGATTTCATCAGGGGCCAGAGACTGTCATCACTGCCGCAGCCTCTGCCTACACCCTGAATCAAGAGTCATCAGGGCTGTCTGTTTCAGAGGCTGAGCTTGTCCCTGCTCTACTGAGCAAGCATCTGTTGTCAATTAAGACGTATGCTCGATAGGATCTTGTCACTGTGCAATATTCTTTTTAATACACACAGTGACAGTGCGCTCCCTCTACGGCTCTGATGAGAAGTGATGAGCCAACAACAGAGCGCACTGTCAGTGCGCATTGTAGCGAAAATTACCAGCAGCAGAAACTAACCTTGCTGCTTCAAGTGAGTATATTAGAAAAGAGATTAAATTATTAAATTAAATAGACGGACATGAAAGTTTAGCCACTTAATGACCGTGAACACGTCTTTTTACTGACCTGAGATATAAGAGAATAGCATCCCCATATAGGTGACTATCCAGCAGCTGTCGGTTGCACGCTATAGCTGACAACTTGCTGCATTAGCCACGATCAGTGTTGGCACAGTCAATATCTGTTTAACCCCTTAGATTCTGCTGTCAAAAGTGATTACATCATAAAAATGGTTAACAGAGTATGGGGGCTTCCTCCTTATCCCCATCGGCACCCTGAGATCATGATTGTGTGGTCCTCATGTTTACCATAGCAATTCATGGCCATATAGCGGCCTTAGAGTCTCCCGGCTACAGCGGCCCGTTCAGAAGGTAGAAACATTTAGGTGGTAGAAATACACTTTTTAATTTCTGTTATGCCATTAAATCCTGAAAAGCACCTGAAGGGTTAATAAACTACCTGACAGCACTTTTCAATATGTTAGGGGGTGCCAATTTTAAAATGGTATCACTTTTGGGGGATTTCCAATATATAGGACCCCTAAAGTCACTTCAAACCTGGATAGTTCCCTAAAAAAATAAATGTTGTACACTTGCTTGAAAAAAAAAAAATGGACTGTTACATTTTTAAACTTCCTAAAATGCTAACAAAATAAAATCGCATTTTACAAAAGGTGCTGATGTAAATCAGACATGAGGGAAATGTTATTTAATAATGTTTTTCTGTGGTATGACTATCTGGATAAAAGGGATAATCATTCAAAGATTGAAAATGCCACATTTTTTTACATTTTTGTCAAATTGTGATTTTTTTTTATAAATAAATACAAAACATATTGACCAAAATTTACCATTATCATAGATTATAATGTGTCACCAAAAAAAAAAAAAAAAATCTAAAAATCACTGGGAACTGTTGAAGAATTCTAGAGTAATTATCACATAAAGGGACACTGGTCAGATTTTTAAAAAAAATTGGCCTGGTCACTAAGGGGTTAAAATAAATGTTAGTTTCGGACTATCCATTTCATGGCCATATCGGTCACTGGCTGCAATTTTTGATGTGTTGATATCAGTGCCTATCAGCCATATCCTCCTTCTTCTCCTCTCGCTTCCTCAAACTCAATGTGGACAAATCTGAACTCATCATCTTTCCTCCATCCCATAGATCTTCTTTACCTGACCTATCTATCGCAATCAATGACATCATGCTTTCCCCCGTACCGGAAGTCCGCTGCCTCTGAGTAACCTTCGACTCTGCCCTGTCCTTCAAACCGCACATCCAAGCTCTTTCCACCTCCTGTAGCCTCCAGCTCAAAAATATCTCCAGAATCCATCCTTTCCTCAACCGTCAATCTACTAAAATGCTTGTGCATGCCCTCATCATCTCCTGCCTTGACTACTGCAACATCCTTTTCTGCGGCCTCCCTGCTAACACCCTTGCACCTCTCCAGTCCATCCTTAACTGTGCTGCCCGATTAATCCATCTCTCTCCTCGTTACTCCTCCGCTTCCCCCCTCTGCAAATCTCTTCACTGGCTCCCATTCCATCAGTGTATCCAGTTCAAATTACTAATACTGACCTACAAAGCCATCCATAACCTGTCTCCTCCATATATCTCTGAACTAATCTCCCGATATCTTCCCTCACGTAATCTCCGGTCCTCCCAAGACCCCCTACTCTCCTCCACACTTAAGGTACCGTCACACTAGGCGATATCGCCAGCAATCCGTGACGTTGCAGCGACCTGGATGGCGATATCGCTGTATTTGACACGCAGCAGCGATCTGGATCCCGCTGTGAAATTGCTGGTCGCTGCTAGAAGGTCTGCACATTATTTGGTCGCTAGGTCGCCGTGTATCGCCGTGTTTGACAGCAAAAGCGACGATACCAGCGATATTTTACACTGGTAACCAGGGTAAACATCGGGTTACTAAGCGCAGGGCCGCGCTTAGTAACCCGATGTTTACCCTGGTTACCAGCGTAAAAGTTAAAAAAACAAACAGTACATACTCACCTGCGCGTCCCCCAGCCTCTGCTTCCTGACACTAAAGCGCCGGCCCTAAACTGAAAGTGAAAGCAACAGCGGTGACGTCACCGCTCTGCTGTTAGGGCCGGAGCTCAGTCAGCGTCAGGATGCAGAGGCTGGGGGACGCGCAGGTGAGCATGTACTGTTTGTTTTTTTAACTTTTACGCTGGTAACCAGGGTAAACATCGGGTTACTAAGCGCGGCCCTGCGCTTAGCAACCCGATGTTTACCCTGGTTACCCGGGGACCTCGGCATCGCTGGTCGCTGGAGAGCGGTCTGTGTGACAGCTCTCCAGCGACCACACAGCGACGCTGCAGCGATCGGCATTGCTGTCGCTATCGCTGCAGCGTCGCTTAGTGTGACGGTACCTTTATTCGCTCCTCATCCAATCGCCTCCAAGACTTCTCCCGAATATCCCCCCATCCTCTGGAATTCTCTGCCCCAACACGTCTGACTATCAACCACATTCGGATCCTTCAGACGGAACCTGAAAACCCATCTCTTCAGAAAAGCCTACAGCCTGCACTGACCCCGCTGCCTCCCCATCACTACCGAAGCTACTGCCTCACCAACACCGGAGCTCCTGCAACCCTCAACCTACTGTCTCCTTCACCATAATCCTGTAGAATGTAAGCCTGCAAAGGGCAGGGTCCTCGCCCCTCTGTATCAGTCTGTAATTGTTAGTTTGCTTAATGTAAGTGATATCTGTAACTTGTATGTAACCCCTTCTCATGTACAGCACCATGGAATCAATGGTGCTATATAAATAAATAATAAAAATAAATAATAATAATACGGAGCCAAAAATGTCAGATCCTTCCATGAGCATGATTCACACCGTCACTTTTCAAGGGAACAGGAGTCCCGTGGTCCCTTTGTGAAAAGAGGGCCAACATGATCGCTAGACCACTGGAGAAATAGACTGGTAATCATCGAGCATGCGCATCATTCACTTCGAGGGCTCGATACTCCCATTCTCATGACCATTGGTGGTTCCAATAGTCAGATCAACAGTTCATTCGTAATGTGGGTAGATGATATTAGTTGTTCGTGGATAACCCCTTTCTTTTTATATCCACACTAATCAAAAATAGTGTGATATATTTTACTTTTGTATAATGAGATCACATGATGGTATTTATCTGTTTATCAATCAATACCTAAAGGCACTAATACGCTGATAAGCAAACAGTTACTGCTAGCACTAATCTTTAATCACCACAAGGCACATTTCTGGATGACACTCAAGAAACAGATGCACCATTTGGCAAATTGTTTTCTATAAACAGAGATCTTAATTAAAACCTAAAGATGGAACGGTTGGCACTTGGTGAGAAAGTATTTCCTAGAGACCATGCCGCATTTGAGAATAAGGAAATGATATTTTATTTTATGAGCTCGTTGACATTTATTCTTGGCACAATCCACTATGATTAACTAGAGACTACCGAAGCCTCTTAAGTGAGTATTTTTAATGGAGAACAGAGATGCCCGAGATGCCCGAGATCCCAGTGCAAGTCAATAATGAAGAGAATGTACTGTATTACCTACGCAGGTCCTGTTATCTTCAGCACGTTCATAAGGATCTGTGCACAAACATTCATAGCTGCCCAGTGTGTTCCTACATGAAGCAGAAGCATGACATGGCGGAGTCAGCCGATCGGAACATTCATCGATATCTAGGGAAAAGATACAATAGTGCTATCGGTGACTGACAACATTAAATATTTCCTGACTTTTACTTGCCATAAAACCAAATAAAAATTATTCAGTGTTAATTATCTTGCAATATGACAAAATTGTGTCCCTTCCCGTAGTTAGGCAGAGTAATTGATGAAAAGGATAAGGACGTTTTTAATCCCTTAAAGACCGGATGATTTTCCTCTTTTCCTCCCCCTTCTTCCAAGAGCCCTAACTTCTTTTTATTTTTCCACAGATGTATCAGTATGAAGGTTTGTTTTTGCAGGATTGGGTTTTAGTTTTGAATAACACCATTTATTTTAAAATGCAATATAGTGGAAAAATGGGAAAAAAATGCCAAGTTTTTATGGTGTTCATTGTCCATTAAAAGTAAATTAGCAATAATATTCTCCAGATCAGTAGGATTATGCCAGTTTCAAACTTTCAAACTTACATGGTTTTTTTTTGGTAATTAAAAAAATTTCATAAATTCAAAAATAAAATGCTACTCCCGTCGCCATTTCAAGACTTGTTACGTTTACATTTTTTGGCTGACGGAGCTGTGTGACCGCTTTGTTTCTGGAGAGTTCGATCACTTTCAGAAACTATAAAACCACAGTTCCGTCATTTCAATTTTTTTCTTTATTGTTTTTACTGATTGAGTTAATACATTTTACATTTTAACAATTTTTTTATATCTTTATTTTTAATATAATTAAATCATTTTTCTTATTTTTACTTATTGCTTATTTGCAGTATGTTGTAAAAATTAATATATTGTAAAAAATTAGTCTCTTATGAATGTTAGCTGCAAGCTGGTGTTCATAGGAGCACTTTGATAGAAAGTACTGGGGTCTTCAGCAAACCTTCGACTGCCATGACAACCCACTGACAGTCTACAATCGAAAAGCAGACCGGTTGATGTGTGCATTGAACAGGTCCAGCTCCTCACACTATAAATTCTGCTATCAAAGATTGACTCCTGAGCCAAATTTCATTTATCCAGATGCAGCGTGCATCGTTAATGGCATGGCCCCCTAGCCCCTACTATGACCATTTTACAGCACAAAAGTTCTTGTCCCCTTTGACTTAGATGAATCCATGGTCATGCTCCGGTCAAGTTCTGGTAACCGAACAAACTTTGGACTAAAGTTCGACCAAACCCACCAAACCTGAACTTTCACTCATCCCTAGTTATAAAGAATAAACAGTCAAGGATGTAACTGTCATGGTTGCACGGGATGCGAGGGGCAGGAGAAGAGACGTACTATTTACCACTGGAGATGCATCCATGGATGCACCGCCTGCTAAAAACTATTGTGGGGGTACATGTGGGGGTTGCCTGGTTGCTAGGGAATCCCCACATGTACTCAGCCTGGCTAACAGATGTAAATCATTGAGCTGCGGCAAGAAAAACTAAATCTCCGAGCACTAAAAAATACTCGGAGGACCCCCGAGCGTGCTGGAGAAATCTCGAGTAACGAGTATATTCGATCATCACTACTAAAGATCTTAGGGTCTGAAATGCGTCTCCCAGTGTGAACTCCCCCTATGGGGTTAGTGGCTTCTATGTTGTTATAATGGATTTTAAGAATTTTCAATGAACATTCATTTTATGGAATTTCTGGAGCTGGATCCTTTTTACTTCACTCAAGTCTTACTTGAGTATATCACTGGTGCATTACACCGAGTCTGTTACTGCTCCTATCTCGTCTCGCTCTCACCCAATCAATTGAGTCTATGCATTATTCACAGACTACTACTCCCATGTTCTATCTTCTGCATTGCAGTTGTATACCACGCTCTGTCTGAAGTAGTTGTCAAATGTTTTAGCCCATTCCCTCACCATCTTTGTGGGCACATAATTGGAACGCAGTGCATGGCCTGGCTGGCAGCAGGTGTGACAGCTTTATGTTTTTCCATGCAGCGGTCACTCTCGGGTCAGGAGAGCTGCCACTTCCAGGTTTATTAATGCAGTGAGCAGCATCAGAAGAAAGGTGACAGAGAGAAGAATGCGTGCAGACACTGTGTGCACTGGCGGCTACACAAATGACGGCAGCAGTCAGACAGTGCTCACTCTGGGAAGTTGGAGGGAGGAAAGGAACCAAATATGCAAATAAGGAGGTTTAGTTGGGCATCATACTCTTGGTCATGCCAAAAGTGCACTAAATCCTCAATTGCATATGAAAAAGTTATTACTGAATAGCAGTCCCATGTTTATTTTTATTACATGTGTGTCTATGTGCATGTATTGTAATATAATGTGAGAGTATTAATATACTCACCCACTGATGCTTTCTCCTGTGTCCAGTGCTGTTCTGCTTCCCTTCTGAGTGCCGTCACTGCCATTGCGACTAGCCGGCTCATTTGATGCTCTATGTAGGAGTCAACAGTCTTTTTACAATGACAGCCTATGGAGCCTTGTTCTGATGCTCTATAGACTTATGGGTGACACAGGGTGCAGGGTGACCTGGAGAGACTATACTGCAGTGACGTCACAGAGAGGAGGAGCAGAACAGCGCTGGACACCGGAGAGAACAGCAGTGGGTGAGAATATTTTTACACTCGCACTACATTACATACACATACACCCACATTTAATTAAGAAAAATATACATGGGAGTGCTTCCTTAAAATGCATTTTGGGGATGACATACTCCCTTTAAAATAGTCAAACCGGTTAAAGATTCTCTTTAAAATGCATCAGATTTATGAATGGATCATGCTGTTTGATAAATTTGTCTAATTTTAAGACCGTCTAGTATACACTATCTATAAGTTGACTGTGTCCCAGAAATTTGTCACAATTTTGGTGCATTTTTGGCACATGGGCCCCAATGCATCAAAGTATATAAAAAAAAAACTTTGAAAAGCACAACGCTAACTTGCACAAAAATTTAGCTAATTTTGGCATTTACACATCAGTTTTAGGCAGCTCCTCCAAGATGGACACAACTGTGGCATGGTTAGGCCTGCCATCAAATTCATCAATAGTGGCAGCATTTCCGACACCATTCCTTCAGGCTCTGACTGGAGTTATATTTCTGGTGGTTGTAGGATGTTTCGCCCCCAGCAGTTCGCCCCCGAGTACATTTCAGCCACGCACATTTCGTCCCCAGCATTTGGCCCCCAGGACGATACTTACCTGTCGCAGCTGCAGCTCTTTGGGTCACAGAGTGCAGTCTAGCGGTTCCCCATGACGTCAGATGGAGACAGTTGATTTAACATGTCACAAAAGTGCAGCACTCTGTACAGTACTTTGGTGACATGTGGATTGATGACGGACGGGAATTCATGAACCACAAGGACAAACGGGCGAAACATCCAAACACAAAATTCTGGGGGAAAAACAGGGTACAAGGGCGAAATGTACCCGGGGGGCAAACTGCTGGAGATGAACCGCTGGGGGGCGATCTGCTGGGGGGCGATCTGCTGGGGGGTGAAACATCCAAATCCCATTTCTGGCAGGGTGCATGCCTCTGGCAAAATAGGCCAAGTTCATTAAGTGGCTGGCTCGTGCATCTTATTCATGCACGCCACACATTAAGACTGGCATACTAAAAATTGGTCTTAATAAATTTGGGCCATGGTGATTCATGTTAACTAATGCCCCTTTCTAGCAGACCACTTCCATTTTTGTGAGCTTATGATCCCTTTATTGTATGGTGCGAATCATGAAAGACTGTATTTTGGTGAAATGTATTTCTTCTGCATTTAACTTTATAAACATGTCCCATTGTGATAAGAGTTGAAAAAACCCAAAGATACATGTTTTTAGGAGATTAATAAGGGACTTTTGTTTCAAAGATATTAGGTCACACATTTATTTACAGTGATGTCCGTGCAGCAGAGGCGTAGCTAAGGGTTCAGCTCAGGGGGGGCGAACCTTCTGAGTGGGCCCCTAACCCTTGATTACAACTATGGTGGCACACTTTAATCATGGGTATAGGGGGAACCTCAGTAGATGATCCTGCTGTAATCGAAAAAGTATAATGGCCCCCGCTTTAGCCCCCACGTTGTATCTTTCTTGGATCCTGGACTCTGTCCCTTTCTGTGGGCTGCAAATTGCAGAAAATAAAAGCAACCAGTAAATGCGTATAGAGTCCATCATATGGGAATAGGTCCCTGAATGAAACCAGGTAACCCTAAGGGCATGTGTCCACGTTCAGGATTGCATCAGGATTTGGTCAGGATTTTTCATCAGTATTTGTAAGCCAAAACCAGGAGTGGGTGATAAATGCAGAAGTGGAGCATATGTTTCTGTTATACTTTTCCTCTAATTGTTCCACTCCTGGTTTTGGCTTACACATACTGATGAAAAATCCTGACCAAATCCTGATGCAATCCTGAACGTGGACATACCCTAAGGGTATGACTCCACGGTACGGATGGGCGCTAAGCCCCGCCCCCTTTCTGGGACGCGATCATACCGGATGTGTTAACTCTTCACATCCGGGATGATCGCTCTGTCCCATAGGGCCCTGTGATATGCCTTGCGGGGACGCTGCGTCCCCGCAAGGTGTACGGGCATGCTGCGATCTGAAAAGACGCGCAGCATGTCCGTAGTCGCAGGGCCGCCGCGTGCGGGTTTCCATGCATAGTGGAGACGGGATTTCATCAAATCCCCTTCACTATGCTGGAACATCTGGACGCTGCTTGTTTGACGCTGCAGCGCTGCGCAGCGTCAAACAAGCAGCGTTTCCTGACCGTGGAAACATACCCTTAAGAGGTGAATGGAAAGCAAGAGGAAAGCAGAAGAAAGGGGGGGGGGGGGGAGGTAAAATATCACACAATGAAAGAAGAAAGTGCGCCGTACTGTATGTCATCTCTTCTTTTTTTCCCTTCTCCCCATTTGCGGGCCATGTTATTCAGACTGAGTATACATATGCATCTATATGTGATTGTAATTATCTATACTCACCTACTGACTGTTCCCATTTTTATTCTATTTGGTTTTTCATCATATATATTTATACTCAACTTTATGGGGATTTTTATGATGTTTGTTACCTTGTATTACCTGATATGAGATGATACACACTGGACTGATAGGACCCTGACCCCAGCTGCAGGACCACATTACAAGAGATAGAGAGAGACTGAGAGACAGACAGAGAGAGATAGACAGAGAGACTGAGACAGAGAGAGCGAGACCTAGACTGAGACAGAGAGACTGAGAGAGACAGACAAAGAGACACTGAAGAGAGACTGACAGAGACGGAGAGAGACTGACAGAGAGACAGACAGAGATTGAGAGACAGAATGAGAGACAGAGAGACTGACAGAGACTGAGAGCGAGACAGAGAGTGAGACAGAGACAAACAGAGTGAGACAAAGACTGAGCCAGAGAGAGACTGCCAGAGAGTGACAGAGAGAGACTGACAGAGACCGAGACTGACAGAGAGACACAGAGAGAGCGCTAGACAAAGACTGAGACAGAGAGACAGAGACTGACAGAGAGACTGAGAGAGTGACAGAGTGACTGACCCTGAGAGACAGAGACTCAGAGAGACTGAGAGAGAGCGAGACAGAGCGAGACAGAGACAGAGCGAGACAGAGAGAGCGAGACAGACAGAGAGCGAGATAGAGTGAGCGAGACAGAGTGAGCAAGACAGAGACTGAGAGAGAGACAGAGAGAGAGCGAGACAGAGTGAGACAGAGAGCGAGCGAGACAGAGCGAGCGAGACAGAGCGAGCGAGACAGAGTGAGAGCGAGACAGAGAGTGAGCGAGACAGAGAGCGAGCGAGACAGAGCGAGCGAGACAGAGCGAGCGAGACAGAGAGTGAGAGCGAGACAGAGCGAGACAGAGTGAGTGAGACAGAGAGTGAGCGAGACAGAGAGCGAGCGAGACAGAGAGCGAGCGAGACAGAGCGAGCGAGACAGAGAGTGAGAGCGAGACAGAGTGAGAGGGAGACAGAGTGAGAGGGAGACAGAGAGCAAGACTGACAGAGGGAGAGAGACAGAGCGAGACAGAGCAAGACAGAGAGCGAGACTGACAGAGAGCGAGAGAGACAGAGAGCGAGACAGAGAGAGACTGACAGAGAGACACTGACAGAGACAGAGCAAAACGGATGCAAGAAATCTCAGGGACTTGTCAGGACTCAGGAGGGGAGCAGTGTCCTGCCTCTTCCTCACTGCACAGTGCAGTCACCTCCAGCCCCCTGCAGCTTGAGCTCCTACGTCGTCCTGTCTCCTGTCCTGCTCCTCTGTGCAGGGCTCAGAGAGGGGAAGAAGCAGCGTCCTGAAGTCTCTTCAGCTGCAGCCACCACACAGCCGGCTATGTGTGCTGTCTGCAGTATGCTGGAGGCAGCAGGTACAGTGCCGGCACCCAGCGTCCCCAGGTACATGCTCCTCTACAGGACAGACCGCGGCAGTGCAGGGAGATTCTGTCCCTGCTCTGCTGCAGAGGCTAGCTCAACTATATTGGCGTGCAAGTAGGCTAATATAGTTAAGGGTAGCGTAGCTCCAGGTGGGCCCCCTCTGAGCTCGGGGCCCGGGGCGACCGCACCCTCTGCCCCCCTGGTAGCTACGCTACTGCCGTGCAGTGATGTAGCAGCACAGATCAGTACCTGTTATCCTCTGTATTGTGGATTTTATGTGGTGCAAAAAGTAGCAGTAAAGGAACTGATGAGGGAGCTCATCTCATAATTGAAATTGAAGGAAGCTGTCAGTGTGGCAGGGCAGGGCATAAAAACTCTTCCAAAAAATCAATGCACTGAAATTTTTAACCTGTAATGTGCTGAAGGATAGAAAAAGTGCAAGAGAATGATGCTATGGTTTAACTGAAAGCATTTTTGTGTTTATCATTACTCTTTACAAAATAATAGTGATTAGCGAACATGCTTGGAAAAAGTGTTAACACTTAGGCTGGAGTCACACACAACGTATAAAAATACGGTCCCTTTTAGATGGCCGAGATACGCAGAAAATTTCCTGAACAGTGATCCGTATTCAATGTAATGATGTGTTTTTTCTCCAAAAATTATCCGTGTGTCATCCGTATGGCATCCGTACAGCGAGATTTTCTCGCCGGCTTGCAAAATGGACATAGAATGGATCCATGACCTCAAATATTCGTAAAAACATATATACAGTCTATATATATACATATATATATATATACATATATATGTCATTGAGACACATATATACACATATATAGTATATATATATATATATATATATATATATATATATATATATATATTTTTTTTTTAATACAGCGCTAGATAGCAGAAAGGCCAGTAATTCAATTGCCGGCTTTTGCTCTCTCCTTCCCAAACCCGACAGGATATGAGACATGGTTTACATACAGTAAACCATTTCATATCCCTTATTTTTTTACATATTCCAGTCACTACTAATGTCAGTAGAGTGTGTGTGCAAAATTTGGCGGCTCTAGCTGTTAAAATAAAGGGTTAAATCGGGGAAAAAACAGGCGTGGGCTCCCGTGCAATTTTCTCCGCCAGAGTGGTAAAGCCAGTGACTGACGGCAGATATTAATAGCCTAGAGAGGGTCCATGGTTATTGGCCCCCCTGGCTAAAAACATCTGCCCCCAGCCACCCCAAAAAAGGCAGATCTGTAAGATGCGCCTATTCTGGCACTTGGCCACTCTCTTCCCACTCCCGAGTAGCGGTGGGATATGGGGTAATAAAGGGTTAATGTCACCGTGCTATTGTAAGGTGATATTAAGCCAGGTTAATAATGGAGAGGTGTCAATAAGACACCTATCCATTATTAGTCCATTACTAATAAAGGGTTAAAAAACACACACACATTAGAAAAAAAGTATTTTAATGAAATAAAGACACATGGTGTTGTAATAGTTTATTAAACGCTCAATCCAATTGAAGACCTTTGTCACCTGAAACAAAGTTAAAATAAAAAAACAACAATATCCCATACCTCTCCGGCGTTACAGTCAAGTCCCACGATGTAAATCCATCAGAAGGGGTTAAATAATTTTACAAGCAGAAGCCTGCTAATGCAGCTGTGCTCCTGCCTGTAAAAAGTGGGGAATAAATTGAAAGCAGGGGAACGTAGCTACCTAGACTTGCGGTGCTGCGCCCCCTGCTGGTATAAACTCATATGAACTCGAGCGTGAGAAAATATTCAGAAAAATTCCCCCAGTGGCTTTTTCTTAGTAGTTTTCCCCTCACTAAGATTAAAATGGCTTGAGGACCCAAAAAAACAAAACAAAAACCCACAGAATTTCTGTTGAGGTTTTAGGATCAATGCCTTCATTTATTATGCAGCAAAAAATGCATTAGAAAGCTATATGTGAACATGCTCTGAAACTTGATGTATATTTTAATCAATGCCTTAGGGTATGTGCACACGTTGCAGATTTGCCTGTGCATTTTTCTGCACTGAATCCGCATCTCTTGGCAGATAACGCAGGTGCATTTTTATGCTTTTTTTATGCGTTTGTGGATGCATTTTTGAAAGCTAAATAAAGATGTATTATTGAACAAAAAAAATTTGTGGTCATTTATTGCCCAACCTCCTCTTTTACATTTGTCCAGCCCACACTCCATTACACACAGATAGACAGATAGATAGATAGATATAAATATAGATAGATAGATCTGTAGATAGATAGAAGGAATGAGATGGATAGATAGATTTATAGATAGATAATATCTATCGATCTATATATATATATATATATATATATATATATATATCATCTATCTCATTCCTTCTATCTTTCCTCTATCTATCTATCTATCTATCTATCTATCTATCTATCTATCTATCTATCTATCTGTCTATCTATCTATCCCATTCCTTCTATCTATAGATAGATAGAATGAGATAGATGGATAGATCTACATATAGATATATCTATAGATACATATATCTATCCATGCATATATCTATAGATAGATATATGAATAGATAGATCTATCTATGGAAAGATGTAGATAGATATATGGATAGTTAGATAGATATATGGATAGATATATCTATGTATGTATAGAAAAAAGGGAAAAAAATGGCGTGGGCTCCCTCGCAATTTTCTGCGCCAGAGGGGGAAAGCCGACTGCCGGAGCCGATATTTGTAGCCTGGGAGGGGGGTTAATACCCATGTCCCCTTCCCAGGCTATGAATATCAGCCTGCAGCTGTCTGCGTCGCCTTTACTGGCAATTAAAATAGGGGAACCCCCCCCAAAAAATGACATGGGGTCCCTCTATCTTTTATAGCCAGAAAGGCTATGCAGACAGCTGCGGGCTGATATTCATAGCCTAGAGAGGGGCCATGGATATTTTCCCCTGGCTACAAATACCAGCCCCCAGCAATGGTGCATCTGTAAGATGCGCCAATTACGGCACTTAGCCCCTCTCTTCCCACTCCCCTGTAGCGGGGATATGGGGTAATAAGGGGTTAATGTCATCTTGTAAGGTGACATTAAGCCCAGTTAATAATGGAGAGCCGTCAATAAGACGCCTATCCATTACTAATCCTATAGTAGTGAAAGAGTTAAAAACAAAATACACAGCCAGAAAAAAAGTATTTTAATATTCTTAATTTTACCATAATTACAAAGCAAGCCTAATTCCTGCGATGCCCTTGATCGCCTGCAAAAAATTAAAAATAATAAACCAACCGTATACTCCCTTTCCACCATAATCCAATTATTAATGAATGTCACACGACAATCTCCCCTAGAGAACAGTGACATCTGGTGACAATTCACTGTTCTATAGGGGAGATCGTCATGGGACATTGGGCCTCTATTGCGCCTATTGCTCTATTGGGCCTCCAGTGACACACTGACAGGAGACAATGGCTCCTGCAGTGCATCACTGAGGTTACCTGAGTTCTTTGATCTCACTTTATGGCAAAGCTGCGGGGGAGTTTTCCCACACAGCAGTGCCACAAGTGAGAGGAGGAACTATTTCTCACAGCGGTGGAGGGATACAGTGCAGAAGGATACCTTCCGTCATTGTACCGCCAGAGCCCCTGGAGAGCGGTCACATCACCTGATGCGGCAGCTCTCCACGGGAGATCTTTGTGGGACACTCATATTAATTGGATAACTGCGGATCAGGGAGAATATTGTTTGATTATTATTTTAATATTTTTTTCAGGTAAGCAAGGGCTTCGGGATCAAGGTGATTGGTGAGTATGTACTCTATGTTGTATGTACTGTATGTTGTATGTACTGTATATGTGTATATGTTTATATGTGGTTTTTTTTTTTTAACATTCAACACATTAGCCAGATGATGGGACTACTACTGTCCCATCATTGGCTAATGTGTCAATCACTGTCACTCTAGCAGGCATAGCCCGATGGGACTTGTAGTCCCATCGGACGATGCCTGCACACACACACAACTTCCCAAAGACCCCCCCGCGCAGACCCCCGGACAGCGCCGCACAGCCCCGCACACACCCAGACAGCCCCGCACACACCCGAACAGCCCTGGACAGCGCCGTACAGCCCCGCAGATGCCCTGGCAGACCCTCAGACAGCCCGCAGGCCCCGCCCGCACACACATACACACACATAGTCACTGCCCACAATCCGCCCACACACTTCCCTCCTCCTGGGCCTCAGCGTTTCTCACAGCCACATCTGCAGCAAAACTGCAGATCTTTTTTACATCTGCAGTTTTGCTGCGAATGTGCCTGACTCAATGCAAGTCTATGGGTGCAGAAACGCTGCAGTTCCGCACAAAAGAAGTGACATGCTGCGGAAAAAAAAAGCTGCGTGGATTTTTCCGCAGCATGTGCACATCAAGTCTGCGGTTCCCATAGACTTATATTGGTTGTGCACTACACTGCGCATTTGATGCAATTCTGTGCAGCAAAAAATGCTGCGGATCTGCAATCAAATCTGCAACATGTGCACACAGCCTTAAAATGCTTTAGGCTACGTTCACACGATCCTTTTTTTTTCAGGTCCTGTTTTGAAAAACCGCAGCTAAAATCCGCACTGATTTTTCGCTGCGGTTTTTGATCCTTTTTCTTCTGCGGATTCCACTGCGGGTTTCCAACTGCAGTTTCCTATTGGGGCTGCTGGAAACCCGCAGCAGAATCCGCAGAAAGAATTGACAGGTACTTCTTTTTTCTGCAGGCAAAACCGCTGCGGATTTGCCTGGGGAAAAAAGGATAGTCGGCACAGCGGGTTTTGTTTTCCATTGGGTTACATTGTACTGTAACCTACATGGAAAAAAGCTGCGGATCCGCAGTGCCAAATCCGCTGCGGATCCGCAGCAAAAACCGCAGCGTGTGAACATACCCTTATGCTGATGCAACATGGTGACTTATCACAGCAGCTTTTGCATGGCCAGATGTCACTATGTGTCATTGCTATGCTGTTGCTTAATACTAGTGAATAGGGTTGCATTGGGACCCTGATTAAACAGCGACTGCGACAGATAAGACACAATAGATTTTTAGCGATTGATTGTTGCAGTACCCTTGGGATCTAGCTGCCACAGATTGTGAACTTTGGTCATGCAACAGATGTGCATTTGCGGCTGTTAGATAGCCTGAACACATGCAGGATCGCCTGTTTGTTAGGAAATCTCCACATGTATTCAGGCTGTCTAGCAGCCACAAATCATGCAGCTGCAGGGACACAAACTAAATCTCCGAGTATGGCCAAAATACTCGTCGAACACCCAAGCATGCTTGGAAATCTCGAGTAAGGAGCACGCTCACTCATCACTAGTAGGAAGGACGTGGATGCCATTTTGTTCAAGCTACGGCTGAAATTCACTCATAGTGGAAAGGCTGTGTAATTTATTTCTAGATTTTCATATACAAAATACGCGGTTGAATAGTGTTGCAACAAAGTGACAAATCTCATCCATGTGTCATTTACAAATCCATACTCACATAGCAGAATTTTATCACACAGAAATAACTTGCAGAGCAGATTTTTACATCCACATCTTGTCACTTTATTAAAAAAAAAAAAATCAAAGAAATAAACATCCACTTACCAATACCAGGTCATAATACCCAGCATGGATGGACACACCCCGAAGATGGCCCCTGTGCAAGAACAGTACATGGGCTCTATGGAGTCCAACAATATGTCTGTAACAGAAGCTGCTTGTTGCTGTGAACATGGTAGTGGCCCCCTTAGCTCCTGGGCCCTCTGTGCATGCAGAGGTTGCACCTCGGTATGTCCATCCCTGGCCCCCAGTGATGAAAGGTAGAGGTAACACAGGTGCAAAATACTGATCTACTACCACTTACACACCTGTTATCTATATGGATGGAGAGGGGGGATACTTAATATTATCAATGGACACAGACAAGGCTTGTATGAGGAGCAGTCACACACCCCACAGGGACAAAAATGGGATTTTGATTTAATTTTTTTAACCACCTCAGGATTGCAAAAATACCAAGCAGCTAAGAAAAGTGAGCTGCACATCCTTCAGGTATTTTCTGCTTTATAGCCGCTCCAAACTTTACAATACAAGTCAACAAGAAAAACAAATTCCCAGAAGGCTGCCGGGCATCTTTTCGAGAATTTTTGTCCCAAAAAACATTAGTATTTTATAAAAAAAAAAAAAAGCTAAAAAAGGTTAAATTGTTATAAACAAACACCAAAGAAAAAAGCCAATGTGCTCCAGGAAATGCTAACAAAAAATTGACAAAAATGCTTCAGGACAAAAGACGTCGGTATTTCCTGAAGTTTCTGTTCGAACAACTTGTTTTTGACTGTTAGGGTCCCTTTCCACTTGCGAGATAAAAAACGGTCCGTAATCTGGACCGAAAAAACGGATGGAACGTATGCGATTGTCATGCGAGTGTCATGCGAGTGTTATGCGAGTGCCATGCGATTTTTTAATCGCACCATCCGTATGACATCAGTATGACATCCGTATTGCTGTCCGATTTTTACGCACCAGTGTCCTTTGAAAAGCCGGCAATTCAGCGCTGTGTACAGTAAAATCACACTGACAGGTTAGAATAGAGTAGATATATGCACATAGAATGTGTATATATACATATATACATGTCAGTGAGACACCTATATATGTATATTTATATTTAATGCAGCGCTAGATAGCATAAAAGCCTCTAATTCAATTGCCGGCTTTTTCCTTCTCCTTCACAAACCCGACAGGATATGAGACATGGTTTACATACAGTAAACCTTCTCATATCCCCATTTTTTTTGCATATTCCACACTACTAATGTTAGTAGTGTGTATGTGCAAAATTTGGCCGCTGTAGCTGCTAAAATAAAGGGTTAAATGGCGGGAAAAATTGGCGTGGGCTCCCGCGCAATTTTCTCCGCCAGAGTGGTAAAGCCAGTGACTGAGGGCAGATATTAATAGCCAGGAGAGGGTCCATGGTTATTGGCCCCCCCGTGGCTAAAAACATCTGCCCCCAGCCACCCCAGAAAAGGCACATCTGGAAGATGCGCCTATTCTGGCACTTGGCCACTCTCTTCCCACTCCCTGTAGCGGTGGGATATGGGGTAATGAAGGGTTAATGCCACCTTGCTATTGGAAGGTGACATTAAGCCAGATTAATAATGGAGAGGCGTCAATTATTACACCTATCCATTATTAATCCAATTGTTTGAAAGGGTAAAAAAAACACACACACACGTGATTAAAAAGTATTTTAATGAAATAAACACAGCGGTTGTTTTAATAATTTATTGCTCTCTCATTCCATTTTCATACCCTCGCTTGGCAAAACAATAAACACACAAGATACATACCTTCTGATGTACTGTCAGGTCCAACGATGTAATCCATCTGAAGGGGTTAACTAATATTACAGGCAGAGCTGCGATAAACCACTCGCTCGTACCTGTAATCCCCCGGGTGCTGAAAGGAAAGCAGTGATCTATAGTTACCTTCAATCGCGGTGATGCGCCCCCTGGTGGATGTCCTCATATGACCTGGAGCGTGGGAAAAAGTTCCCAGGCTGCAGTTCATGAGAACATCCAGCAGGGGCGCATCACCGCGACTGAATGTAAGTACAGATCACTGCTTTCCTTTCAGCACCCGGGGATTACAGGTACGAGCGAGTGGATTATCGCAGCTCTGCCTGTAATATTAGTTAACCCCTTCAGATGGATTACTTCGTGGGACGTGACAGTTCATCAGAGAGGGTATGTATCTTGTGTGTTTATTATTTTTCCAAGTGAGGGTATGAAAATGGAATGAGAGAGCAATAAATTATTAAAACAACCGCTGTGTTTATTTCATTAAAATCCTTTTTAATCATGTGTGTGTGTGTTTTTTAACCCTTTCCAACAACTGGATTAATAATGGATAGGTGTAATAACTGACGCCTCTCCATTATTAATCTGGCTTAATGTCACCTTACAATAGCAAGGTGGCATTAACCCTTCATTACCCCATATCCCACCGCTACAGGGAGTGGGAAGAGAGTGGCCAAGTGCCAGAATAGGCGCATCTTCCAGATGTGCCTTTTCTGGGGTGGCTGGGGGCAGATGTTTTTAGCTATGGGGGGGCCAATAACCATGGACCCTCTCCTGGCTATTAATATCTGCCCTCAGTCACTGGCTTTACCACTCTGGCGGAGAAAATTGCGCGGGAGCCCACGCCAAGTTTTTCCGCAATTTAACCCTTTAATTTAATAGCTAGATCCCCCAAATTGTGCACACAGACACTTGTTACATTAGTGAAGAGGAATATGTAATAAAAAAAGGGATATGAGATGGTTTACTGTATGTAAACCATGTCTGATATCATGTCGGGTTTGTGAAGGAGAAGGAAAAAGCCGGCAATTGAATTAGAGGCTTTTAAGCTATCTAGCGCTGCATTAAATATAAATATACATATATAGGTGTCTCACTGACATATATATATGTATATATACCTATTCTATGTGTATATATCTACTCTATTCTAACCTGTCAGTGTGATTTTACTGTACACCGCACTGAATTGCCGGCTTTTCAAAGGACACTGGTGCGTAATAATCGGACAGAACTCGCATGTTGCGAGTGCTGTGCGATTTTTTTCTCGCACCCATTGACTTGCATTGGCGAGTCTCGTCCGAGAATCGCAGCAATACGCAGCATGCTGCGATTTTTTTCTCAGCCGATCCAGATTTTTCTCAGTCCGATTTCGGCTGAGAAAAAAATCGCAAATGAAAAGCCACCTATTAAATAACATTGGTCAGAGTGCAATCCGATTTTTTATCGGATTGCACGCATCCGTTTTCCTCGCAAGTGGAAAGGGACCCTTAGATAAAAACACAGTGTGAATATAGCCTCAGGGATTGATGCCTTTTTGCCAATAGCAGCTGATGTAAAAAGTCTAATCTTTTAGTGTTGTACATGTAAATGATGACTTTTTAACTACACTTTGTTCAAATGTGTCGTGTAACTGTTAGTCATCTCCATACCCACCACAAATTAAGTTGGGAAATATAATTACAGTTTTCAAATTTCTGTAAGTTTTCAATTTATTTTTATGCAATGCACATAAATTGAATTTTCTACTTTTACATGACCTTGTAGGTCTTCAATGTAAATAGTAGAGCAGTAAACTTTAATTTGCAGAATAAATTTCTCATCCTAGCTTGTATCTGACGCTTTTCTTATGTTCACTCTACTTAACATTCAGTTCACCTCACAAAGACTTTTATTGTAATGCTCTACATTAAATTGTACCTTTACAGAATGGGGGTTGGGTTGTATTCCATTGATTTCCAAGACAGGCTAATTTTTCATGTCCTACTAGGCGATATCCAGGGTAGCAAAAATAAATTAAGAGCGTTTCTGAACAATATACAGAATCTCCATTCTTTATCTTCTTTGGAAGACCACATGATGCACCTACAATAAGATATGGGCCTGTTAAATCCAGTTTAAAATTTATCTTGGTTTTATTTTTGCAATCAAAGTCTTGCCTTGGGTAAAAAAAAAGAGAGAAAACATTTATATAGTTCCAAAGAAAACGGTAAATTTGGAGCAGACAATTGAAAAAAATACAGAACAAATTCTCTTTTTTTGTCTTTATATCAGTTCCCTCTGGGTTTTGTAGGTACAATGCTTTATCTCTTCTTCTAGTATATACTGAGTGCATTCAGTGATCTAGGAAAAAGTATTAAATTGTGTACAATTGCTATTGACTTCTATATAAGGAAATCCTGAGTTAGGCTACATTCACACATTGGTGTGAATAGTCCGTGTACTGCCCGGACATAGAGTTTCATTGATCTATTCATATGTTCGGGAAAATCTTGGATTGAAGTGTGAGATCAGTACTCAGAACATGTTCCTGTTAGGGTTGGCGGATTGCGCTAAATAAAATAAATAATAAAGCACAATCGCAACCCGGGGTCCACCGTACAGAGATGGAAAACTGCTGCTAGTGAAAAATGACGGACTACACGGTGACCGATTACCCATGCACACTGGGTAAACGCCACTCAGTGTGAACAAGACGCTAAGTTCCAAACTCTATTTCTCCACAGAGAGGAACAGTACAAATGAGTACTAAGTGCTTTGTCCTGTTAAACGGCACAGGACAAGCACGTGAACTGAACTTGCACACAAATGAAACAGATGCTCTGCAACTGAGCTGTGTCACTCGCACACAGAATTGAAAGAGATGCTCTGCATCTGAGCTGTGTCATTCGCACACAGAAATGAAAGAGATGCTCTGCAACTGAGCTGTGTCACTCGCACACAGAAACGAAGAAGATGCTTTGAGCTTAATACCCTGACTAGGGTTGAGCTTGCCCTGAAACTCTTCTGTGCTAACCGCACACATGTAGGTAACAGATGCTAAGCCAAGTGGCTAATTGCCCCCACTGACACTAGCTGCCTGCCTACATGTACAGTCCCGAAGCTTAGACAGATACATGACACTTGCAGACAGAGTGGAAGGGTCTACACTCTTGTAGCTACACCCAAATGATACTAGTGCACCCGTGTGCTCCGTTCAGGGCTTTTATACATAAGGCTCCACCCCAAATACTTACACCCAGTCAGGCGAACCATCGCACGCAGTCCAATATGGAGCTGCCACATCACAGACATGCTTAGTAAGGAAAACTCTGGACTTAGGCTCCAAATTGGCAGGTTGCTCCTGTATAACACTGGTTACAAAGGCCTTGACTGGAGAGCGTGCAGTAACCAACTGTATACTACGAGCCTGAGCTAGACGCTGGGACTGATGTCTCTGCTGAACAGCACCTTTCGTGGCTGAGCCCGAATGGGAGACCGCCAAAGCAGACAAGGCTTGGGATCTACCCCGTGAAGCGGGAGAATCCCTGCGCCTAACAGTTCCTTTCTGATCTGATTTTGAGGATCGGAATAGGACATACTCATATTTAGAGGGTCTGTGTGCTATCCAATAATGTTTGAAAGTAGCTTTAGGGCATATAAGGGTCTGTTTCTGCATTGTGGCACCTGACCCCTAATACAAGTTATCTCCTCTGAGATAATTGGATTGATTATGGCAAGTTGAATCAGACTGTCACCTTACTGTGATCTGGTTCTCTCGGATCACAAAATTTCTCCATCTTCTCCATTCTGTGAGTCCACGGAAATCAGACTACACTCACATGTCATCCAAGAGCAGTCCGATGTTTTCCATGCACCCATACCCTTTAATGGCTGAGTATCTTCCGATTTTGAAGTGAAAGCACAGCATGCTGAAGTATTTTTCACAGACAGATTTAGTCAGTGAAAAAAATCAGTAATCAACTCTGACTAGTGTTGAGCGATACCGTCCGATACTTGAAAGTATCGGTATCGGATAGTATCGGCCGATACCCGAAAAGTATCGGATATCGCCGATACCGATACCAATACAAGTCAATGGGACACCAAGTATCGGAAGGTATCCTGTATGGTTCCCAGGGTCTGAAGGAGAGGAAACTCTCCTTCAGGCCCTGGGATCCATATTAATGTGTAAAATAAAGAATAAAAATAAAAAATATTGATATACTCACCTCTCCGACGCAGCCTGGACCTTACCGATGTAACCGGCAGCTTCCGTTCCTAAGAATGAGCGCTTGAAAGACCTTAGATGACGTCGCGGCCTGTGAAGGCACACCTGTGAAGTGAAAACCATTCCCAGTGACTACCTCTTGAAGCGCATCAAGAGAATGCCAAGAGTGTGCAAAGCAGTCATCAAAGCAAAAGGTTGCTACTTTGAAGAACCCAGAATATAAGACATATTTCAGTTGTTTCACACTTTTTTGTTAAGTATATAATTCCACATGTGTTAATTCATAGTTTTGATGCCTTCAGTGTGAATGTACAATTTTCATAGTCATGAAAATACAGAAAAATCTTTAAATGAGAAGGTGTGTCCAAACTTTTGATCTGTACTGTACATGAAGACTAATTTCCAAACAGTCTTGTTTACTGATGCGTGTCGAGCAACCCTGGATGGTCCAGATGGATGGACTAGTGGATGGTTGGTGGATGGCCTCCATGTCCCATCAAGGTTGCGACATCAGCAAGGAGGTGAAGGAGTCAAGTTTTGTGTCTGGAATCATGGGGAAACAGCTGGTAGGGCTCTTTAAGGTTCCTGAAGGTGTGAAAATGACCTCTACAAAGTATATAGAGTTTCTGACTGAGAACTGTCTTCCATGGTATAAAAAGCAGAAATGTGCCTTAAGGAGCAAAATCATCATCATGCATGACAATGCACTATCTCATTCTTCCAAGAATACCTCTGAGTTATTGGCTACTATGGTCATAAAAGGAGATATACTCATGGTGTGGCCACAATCTTCCCCTGACCTCAACCCTATAGAGAACTTTTGGAGTATCATCAAGCAAAAGATCTATGAGGGTGGGAGGCAGTTCACATCAAAAAAGCAGCTCTGGGAGGCTATTCTGACTTGATGCAAAGAAATACAAGCAGAAACTCTCCAAATACTCACAAGATCAATGGATGCAAGAATTGTGAAGATGATATCAAAGAAGGGTTCCTATGTTAACATGTAACTTGGCCTGTTAGGATGTTTTGGAGTTAAATAGCTTTTTTGTTCAGTGAATGTGACCTCCTAATGCTGCAAATTCAACAAATGAGCATTTTCAGTTCTTTAAAATATATCAAATGTTTAGAAATTCTACTGTGCATAATAATTTCGAACAGTGCATTTTGAGTTTTTATTCATTTTGGAGATTATACTGTTATCATTGGGAGGTTTCTGCAATAAAATTCGATGTATAATCTATCGGGTGATGACTTTTATTAGACTGACTGTCATTTGCACCGACCATTTAGGAAAATCCGAGAAAAATATCATTTGCATAATAATTTGGAACACGGTGTATATATAGGTGGGGGTTAAGACAGAACTTTGCTCATCATTTATCAGAAACCTTTAGTAACTTGTGGACTCACAGTTCTAGTCATGTGGCCACAGATCCTTCAGTTATAAAGCACCATAATAAGGATCCTGATTTTTTACATGGATAACTTGTCCCCATGTAGAACAAAGCATCTGGTTAGAAAGCTCCGACATGCCTGAAGGGCTCACCTCAGATTACCTACCTCATAAGGGATAGCTCTGCTCCAAGACCGATATTTGAAAAAGAGAAGCAATAGCTAAGTGGCAAATCACAACAATGAATGAAACCATATAGTGGTGTTCAAACTGAATCAGAGGCTACCAAGACATATTCCAAACCCCTTTATTTTTTGCTAGAAATTCAGTTTCTTTGTAAAAAAAAAAAAAAAAAAAATCATGGCTTGACAGCTTCTCTTTATTATCCCAAAAGCAGAGGCACGTACCAATTTGCACTGAGCAAATAATTTAATTGTCTATTCTATTTTGGTATCTCTAATTTTTCAAACTCAGAGCTTAGAAGTAGTCTTTTTAAAGAGAAATTTTCACCAGAATTCACAAAACATACAGAATATTCATGTCAGAATGTCTGATCATGAAATATGCATTGTAAAAGTGTAGCCAAAAAATTTAAGTTGGGATGATGAAAGAATAGATTTGTAATTATTCAATTTCATTACTAATTTCCTGAGAATTTTAGCTTCAGATAAGTATGGAATTTTAACATTTCAATTTCTATAATATCAGCAGAATGGCAGCCACTATTTTGATGGATTCTTTTGATCCTTGAGAAGGGGATAAAATAATAACATTATACTAACCTGCTATACACTCACCCCTCACTTGTTTCTGTCACCACAGCTTGCCTTGTCCTTCACTTGCTCCATATGATTTTCAAATCTTCTGGCATTGACCAGACCTCACATATTTACATAGTGAGTGACGCACATCTTTGATATCAGTAACATGGTTTGCACCCGACATGACAGTGTGAAACCCAAAGGCCAGAGGGAACAATCGGAGGAGCAGCAATTTATCACAGTATTCAGAGTCAGAGATCATAGAATCAAAGAATGTTAAAGTTGGAATTGACTGCCAGGATCATCATGTCCAACCCCTGCTCAATGCAGGATTCACTAAACCATCTCAGACATGTCTGTCTAGCCTCTGTTTGGAGACTTCCATTGGAGGAGAACTCATTACCTCTCGTGGCAGCCTGTTCCACTACTTAATCTCCCTCACTGTCAAAAAGTATTTTCTAATATCTAATCTTCTCCCTTTCAGTTTCATTCGATAACTTCTCATGTTTCCATGTGTAAATGAGAATAAGGGTGATCCCTCTACACTGTGATATTCCTTCTGATATTTGTAGACAGCTATTAAGTTTCCTCTTAGCCTTCTTTTTTGCAAACTAAACATTCCCAGATCCTTCAACTATTCCTCTTAGGACATACTTTGCAGTCACCATCCTGGTAGCCCTTTTCTGATTTTGCTCCAGTTTTTCAATGTCTTTTTCAAAATGTGG
Source organism: Ranitomeya variabilis (assembly GCF_051348905.1). Classification (NCBI taxonomy): domain Eukaryota; kingdom Metazoa; phylum Chordata; class Amphibia; order Anura; family Dendrobatidae; genus Ranitomeya; species Ranitomeya variabilis. Next base: position 1,025,333,232 of record NC_135233.1, on the reverse strand, counting down.
TGCCCAGAACTGGACACGATATTCCAGATGAGGCCTGACCAAGATAGAGATGATTAGTGAATTGATTTGTAACAAATATTGAGGACCGAGAGTGCTCCTTTCTGCTTTTTATTCACTCAAGCATCAGTGTGCTTGAGATGCTTGTTACCTGGTGATTATATTTGAATGCTCGAGTCCCTGCCCCGCCTGTTTTGGCGCTTGTTAGACAGCCAGTAAACATGCGGGGATTGCCTGCCAGTCACTGTAATGCCATAGCCATCTTGGTTGTGGCATTACTGTGATTGCCGGGCCTCATAGAATCATCGGGTCTATATAAGACCCATGACCCCATGCTCACCACAGTATACCAACGGACACAGGCAGAGTACGGAGAGGTGCTGTGCTAGGGACAGAGTTGTATCTGTGCATAGGCAGGGATTAGACATATGTAATCTTTCTTTCAACTACAACAACAGCCCTTATTAGGGCTAATTGTAATCAATATTCATTCTGCTGATAGCAGCACTTAGGGAGAGATTGTGCTGATGGGATAGTGTAGGACAGGATAGGGCTAATTGCACATTCTTTCTGCTGCAACTCATATAAAAAACCCTTATAATATTCTTTTTGCTCTTAATCCAGCAATTTTTTTTAGCAGGGAAATGCTATATGCCATTTATACTGAGCCAGTTGTACATGAAAAGCATACAGCCAGACTGGGTTGGTTAGCAATAGCATTGCTATATTGCTCCTGCACTGTAAAAGTCCATCTGAAGTGGTCAAATTGTCCTGCGATACTAATCCCGTAAAGTTTTTTTAGCAGGGAAATATTATACTTCATTTACACTGCACCAGTTGTGCATCAAAATAAAAAAGCCAGAGTTGGTTGGTTAGAAATATCATTGCTTCATTGTTCATCTGAGAAGGGCAAATTTTACTGCTCTAGTAATCCTGTTAAACTTTTTAGCTGAGAGATATTATACGTCATTTATACTGTACCAGTTGTGCATCAAAATAAAAAAAACAGACTTGGTTTGTTAGAAATAGCATTGCTATTCTGCTCCTTCACTGTAAGAAGTCTATCTGAAGTGGGCAAATTTTCCTGCGTTATTATTCCTGCAAATTGTTTTTAGCAGAGAAATATTATACAACATTTAAACTGTGCCAGATTTGCATCAAAATAAAAAAGCCCGACTTGGGGCTACATTGCTCCTACACTATAACAAGTCCATCTGAGGTGGGCACATTTTCCTGAAATACTATCCCTGCAAAGTTTTCTTAACAGGGATAATTTAAAATGGGCAAAGCACATGGTAAGGGACAGGAAAGTGGATGTGATCCTGATGGTGAGTGCAGAGGCCATGGGCAAGGTCAAACTGTGCCTGTGTTGGGATCACAAGAAACACACACTCCGTCCACCTATTTTCTTGTCTCACTTTGTAGGGGGGCATGGAACATGATTTTTGCAGCCAAACCAGTGTGAGCAGCAGAGGGCAGTAGTTTGCCTCCGCACATAAGAGCTGATGAGTGGGCATGGATGTCTGAAATCTGTTCTCCAAAACTTTGAGGACTCGACCAAGATAGTGAGCATTGATGATGCCATAATCAGCATAACTATTCCACTTCTCTGTCTACTGAAACGCTCACTGCTCACAATTAAAGAGGTTTTCCAAGCAAGTTGAGATGGAGCAAGAAACTCTACAGGGTGATACTACACAGCCAAGCCTCATCTCATGTTCCTGATGCAGATTGGGTGATAATGAGGAGGAAAAAGAACAGGAGCCTGTTGCCTGCGCAACAGATGGTACTACCCACACCACCTTCATCCCGTCTGTTCAGAGTGGATGGCTGAAGACCAGTAGGGGGATGAGAATGAGGAGGAAAAGATGGACAGTTGTTCACTTGGTGGGGATAGGGAAGTCTTGGCTGTTGTCAGTCTGGCACACATGGCTGAGTTTATGTTCTGCTGCTTTTCCCATGACCCTCGTGTTGTACGCATTTTGGCCAACACTAATTACTACTTAGTTACCCTTCTAGACCTAAGCTACAAGGATACAAGAAGAACTTTCCTTCTTTTTTTCTCCTGGCAGAGAGGTCTAAAAAATGGTGCAGTACCAGAAAGCCTTTGTTGAAGAATTCCCATCTGACAATTTTGGCGGCAGAGGTTTCAGTTCCTTGGAAAACCAAGGTTTAGAGATAAGGGAGACAAACACCAGATGCAGCAGAGGCAAGTGAAACCATTAAAAGGTCTGGGACAGTTTTCTCACACCCTCCCATCGCCCAGGCTCTGATGCGTGGAGTACTCTGACAAGGAGGGAAAAGTTTTGGAAGATACTGAAGGAGTACCTTGCTGACTGTACCAGCGTCCTCCGTGATTTCTCTGTGCCTTTCAACTATTGGGTAAAACAATAAACATGGAAGACTTCAGCATGAGAAGCACCAAGTGGTTTAATGGGGATATTTTAATGAAAGGTGGGGGGATTAGCCTCTCACCTGGAAGGGTTGTGTACTCCTGCACAACTTCTGTAGCAGACATGATGTGATGTCACTTCAGGTCCTCTTACCTGGAGATGCTCTCTATGGCCCCAAGCTGCTCCAGCTACAGTCCCTCAAGGGGAATATCAATGTTTTTGGAAAAAATATGTATGTAGTAAATTTAAGGAGCGCTATGGCTATATAGCACACAGCAATGGATTAGTGGTAAACAACCATGATCTGCTGGCCGGCAGCTAGAGGAGTTGGGGCTAAATTTGGGGTTAGGGTTGGGGCTAAATTTAGGTTAGGGTTGGGGCTAAATTTAGGGTTAGGGTTAGGGTTGGGGCTAAATTTAGGGTTAGGGTTAGGGTTGGGGCTAAAGTTAGGGTTAGGGTTGGGGCTAAATTTAGGGTTAGGGTTGGGGCTAAATTTAGGGTTAGGGCTAGGGTTAGGGTTAGGGTTGGGGCTAAAGTTAGGGTTGGAGCTAAAGTTAGGGCTAGGGTTGGGGCTAAATTTAGGGTTAGAGTTGGGATAAGGGTTAGGGTTTGGATTAGGGTTGGCATTAGGGTTCCGTTTGGGATTAGGGTTAGGTTTGGGATTGGGGTTAAGGTTAGGGTTGGGATTAGGGTTAGGGGTGTTTTGGGATTAGGGTTAGGTTTGAGGTTAGGGTTGAGATTAGGATTAGGGGTGTGTTGGATTTAGGGTTTTTATTAGGGTTATGGCTAGTGTTGAGATTAGGGTTTTTTTGGGGTTAGGGCCGTGAGTATCATTAGGGTTGTGATTAGGATTATGGATCGGGTTGGGATTAGGGTTAGGGGTGTGTTGGGGTTAAGGTTGGAGTTAGAATTGGGGGTTTCCACTGTTTAGGTACATCAGGGTGTCACCAAACACGACAGCCAATTTTGCGTTCAAAAAGTCAAATGGTGCTCCCTCCCTTCTGAGCTCTGCCGTGCGCCCAAAAAGTGGTTTACCCCCCCATATATGGGGCATCAGCGTACTCGGGAAAAATTGGACAACAACTTTTGGGGTCCAATTTCTCCTGTTACCTTTGTGAAAATAAAAACTTGGGGGCAAAAAAATCTTTTTTGTGGAAAAATTTTTTTTTTTTATTTTCACGACTCTGCATTATAAACTTCTGTGAAGCACTTGGGCATTCAAAGTTCTCACCACACATCTAGGTAAGTTCCTTGGGGAGGTCTAGTTTCCAAAATCGGGTCACTTGTGGGGGGTTTCTACTGTTTAGGTACATCAGGGGCTCTGCAAACGCAACATAATGCCCGCAGACCATTATATCAAAGTCTGCATTCCAAAACGGCGCTCCTTCCCTTCCGAGATCTGCCATGCGCCCAAACAGTGGTTTACCCCCACATATGGGAAATCAGCGTACTCAGCATAAATTGCACAATAAATTTTGGGGTCCAATTTCTTCTGTTACCCTTGTGAAAGTAAAAATTTTGGGGTGAAAAGATCATTTTTGTGGAAAAAATATGATTTTTTTATTTTCATGGCTCTACATTATAAACTTCTGTGAAGCAGTTGGGGGTTCATAGTGCTCAGTCACCACACATCTAGATAAGCTCTTTGGGGGTCTAGTTTCCAAAATGGGGTCACTTGTGGTTGGTTTCTACTGTTTAGGTACATCAGGAGCTCTGCAAATGCAACATGACTAGTGTTGAGCATTCCGATACCGCAAGTATCGGGTATCGGCCGATATTTGCTGTATCGGAATTCCGATACCGAGATCCGATACTTTTGTGGTATCGGGTATCGGTATCGAAACAACATTAATGTGTAAAAGAAAGAATTAAAATAAAAAATATTGCTATACTCACCTCTCTGACGCAGCCTGGACCTCACCGAGGGAACCGGCAGCGTTGTTTGCTTAAAATGCGCGCTTTTCCTTCCTTCCGTGACGTCACGGCTTCTGATTGGTCGCGTGCCGCCCATGTGGCCGCGACGTGACCAATCACAGCAAGCCGTGACTTAATTTTCAGGTCCTTCTAGGCATTCAGTATTTTAAAATTACGTTCCGGCATTGTGATTGGTCGCGTCGCGGTCACATGGGCGACGCGACCAATCACAAGCCGTGACGTCACGGGAGGCAGGAGACGCTCGCATTTTAAAATGCGCGCGTGTCCAGCCTCCCGTGACGTCACGGCTTGTGATTGGTCGCGTCGCCCATGTGGCCGCGACGCAACCAATCACAGCAAGCCGTGACGTAATTTCAGGTCCTTCAGGATTTTAAAATTACGTTCTGGCTTGTGATTGGTCGCGTCGCGGTCACATGGGCGACGCGACCAATCACAAGCCGTGACGTGACGGGAGGCTGGACACGCGCGCATTTTAAAATGCGCGCGTCTCCTGCCTCCCGTGACGTCACGGCTTGTGATTGGTCGCGTTGCCCATGTGACCGCGATGCGACCAATCACAAAGCCGGAACGTAATTTTAAAATACTGAATGCCTAGAAGGACCTGAAAATTACGTCACGGCTTGCTGTGATTGGTCGCGTCGCGGCCACATGGGCGGCACGCGACCAATCAGAAGCCGTGACGTCACGGAAGGAAGGAAAAGCGCGCATTTTAAGCAAACAACGCTGCCGGTTCCCTCGGTGAGGTCCAGGCTGCGTCGGAGGGTGAGTATAGCAATATTTTTTATTTTAATTCTTTATTTTACACATTAATATGGTTCCCAGGGCCTGAAGGAGAGTTTCCTCTCCTTCGGACCCTGGGAACCATCAGGAATACCGTCCGATACTTGAGTCCCATTGACTTGTATTGGTATCGGGTATCGGTATCGGATTAGATCCGATACTTTGCCGGTATCGGCCGATACTTTCCGATACCGATACTTTCAAGTATCGGACGGTATCGCTCAACACTAAACATGACACCCGCAGACCATCCCATCAAAGTCTGCATTCCAAGCTGTGCTCCTTCCCTTCCGAGCCCGGATGGGTGCCCAAACAGTGCCCCCCCACATATTGGGTATCAGTGTACTCAGGACAAACTGGTCAACAGATTTTGGGGTCCAATGTCTCCTGTTACCCTTGAGAAAATAAAAAATTGCAGGCTAAAAAATGATTTTCGAGGGAAAAAAAAGGATTTTTTATTTTCACGGCTCTACTTTATAAATTTCTGTGAAGCACTTGGGAGTTTAAAGTGCTCACCACACATCTAGATAGGTTCCTTAAGGGGTCTAGTTTCCAAAATGGGGTCACTTGTGGGGAGTTTCTACTATTTAGGCACATCAGGGGCTCTCCAAATGCGACATGGCGTCCGATCTCAATTCCAGCCAATTCTACATTGAAAAAGTAAAACGGCACTCCTTCTCTTCCAAGCTCTGCGGTGTGTCCAAACAGTGGTTTACCCCCACATATGGGGTATCGATGTACTCAGAAGAAATTGCACAACAACTTTTGTGGTCTAATTTCTACTGTTGCCCTTGCGAAAATAAAAATTTGGGGGCAAAAAGATAATTTTTGTAGAAAAAATGCGATTTTTTATTTTCATGGCTCTACGTTATAAACTTCTGTGAAGCACCTGGGGGTTTAAAGTGCTCACCACACATCTAGATAAGTTCCTTAAGGGGTCTAGTTTCCAAAATGGTGTCACTTGTGGGGGGTTTCCACTGTTTAGGCACATCAGGGGCTCTCCAAACGCGACATTGTGTCCGATCTCAATTCCAGCCAATTCTACATTGAAAAAGTAAAACGGCACTCCTTCTCTTCCAAGCTCTACAGTGCGCCCAAGCAGTGGTTTACCCCCACATATGGGGTATCGACGTACTCAGGAGAAATTGCACAACAACTGTTGTGGTCTAATTTCTCCTGTTACCCTTGTGAAAATAAGAATTTGTTGGCGAAAAGGTCATTTTTGTGTAAACAAATGCGGGTATCGGCGTATTCAGGAGAAATTGCACAACAAAATTTATGGTTAAATTTCCGTTTTTACACTTGTTAAAATAAAAAAATGGTTCTGAAATAAAATGTTTGCAAAAAAAAGTTAAATGTTCATTTTTTTTCCTTCCACATTGTTTCAGTTCCTGTGAAGCACGTGAAGGGTTAATAAACTTCTTGAATGTGGTTTTGAGCACCTTGAGGGGTGCAGTTTTTAGAATGGTGTCACACTTGGTTATTTTCTATCATATAGACCCCTCAAAATGACTTCAAATGTGATGTGGTCCCTAAAAAAAAATGGTGTTGTAAAAATGAGAAATTGCTGGTCAACTTTTAACCCTTATAACTCCCTAACAAAAAAAAATTTGTTTCCAAAATTGTGCTGATGTAAAGTAGACATGTGGGAAATGTTATTTATTAACTATTTTTTGTGACATATCTCTCTGATTTAAGGGCATAAAAATACAAAATTTGAAAATTGCAAACTTTTAAAAACTTTCGCCATATTTCCATTTTTTCATAAATAATCGCAAGTAATATCTAAGAAATGTTACCAATAACATGAAGTACAATATGTCATGAAAAAACAATCTCAGAATCGGTGGGATCTGTTAAAGCGTTCCAGAGTTATAACCTCATAAAGTGACAGTGGTCAGAATTGTAAAAATTGGCTTGGTCATTAAGTACCAAATTGGCTCTGTCACTAAGGGGTTAAACCACATATGAAATTACAGCTGAAAACACTAGATGTCTACATGTGAATCAAATGAAAAATGGAACAATTTGCAATGTCAACTCTAGATGAGATGATCAATACATAATGTATGATAAAAAAATATATTTCACATATAAAATTGATAAATGTTTCCTCAACTGTCACATGTATCTTTGTCACTCGACTGAATAAAAAAAAAGACATCATAGAGAAGTAAACCTTCAGTTACACATATACCTTGTTCTTGATTCTCTTTCCAAGCATCTAGATTCATACTAGGTATATTGTCACAAGACTCAAAACCTTCAGGATAATTTGCCATCAGAAAGCTATCAGGAGGTGCTTGTGTTAGTTCTGTATTATCACAAATCACACGAGATAGGGAATGTCTCTCAAGTTCCAGTTTCTGTTTTTCAGTGAACACATTTGTACTTTCATACCAAAACCTAAATGTATTAAAAAGAGAAAACAAAATGAAACTTCCTATAAATTTCTGTATAAAAGTGTTTTCAGCACCTCACACAAATTTATTACTCTTTCTTTTGGAAATTTGCCGTATTGATATGTTTCAGATCTGTCAACTACGGTAGTTTTAATCGAAATATAAAAACAACACAAGAAAGCAAAAAACAGAGCATATAAATGATAATTTAATTATTCAAGATACAGACTTTGATTTCATCCATTATGACAAGTTGTCAATGTCCAATCACATTGACACCATCAGATTTATGCTAAATGTAATGGGACCCATGTCTTACAAAAAGTTAAATTTTTGACTCAAAAGTCCACAAAATAATACTCAAAAAGTCTTTCGGGTCACTTACTACTACTATGGATTCAATTTTTGCCCAGATTGTTTTGCATGGTGAAATTGTGTAAACTGATCTTAACTGAGGCAAGCAATGTCTGCAGTTTGTTTTTATGTTCATCTGGGTTCTTTTACAATCTCCCCATCACCTGATGAACCATGGCGAAATGCGCTGGTGTACCAGGGCGCTTTATCCAGGCAGCAACCAAGTATATTAACCTTTGTAAATATTGGGCCCTTTTTTGAGAAGTATTGTTACTCCAATTGGTGAGATTGTTTTACTCCTTTAATTATATGTATCTTTGTGTTATTAGGTTACCATTTATGATCTTTATTCTATTTGTGATTATTTATAAAATGGTGCTGAGTGGCTCAGTGGATAGCACAGCAGCCTTGCAGCGCTGGAGTCCTGGGTTCAAGCCCCACTAAGGACAAAATCTGCAAAGAGTTTGTATGTTCTCTCCGTGATTGCGTGGGTTTCCTTCGGGTACTCCGGTTTCCTCCCACATTCCAAAAACATACTGATAGGGAATTTAGATTGTGAGCCCCAACGGGGACAGCGACGATAATGTGTGCAACCTGTAAAGCGCTGCGGAATATGTTAGCGCTATATAAAAAATAATAAATAATAATGTATGTATGTACTAATAGCTACTGTGACACTTTTCCTGGATTATTGCCTATCACTTCTGATCAACCTTGTCTTGTTGTACTGCCTTTTTATATTTGAAGTGATCTTAATAAAATTAATATGGGGATTGTTCTTATCTCAGTCCTATAACCTGAGACTTTAGACTGAGGACCTTAGTTGATTCTATATGTTGTCACCATTGGTGAACCATTCGGTTGGCTTGGAAAATTTACCATTATTCAATGTTTTGACCAATTTTGGATAAAGGTTCAGTGCAGGTTCAACACCTTCCAATGACTTGTAGCCTGTATCCATATTGAGACTAGTAGATTTGGGTGACTTTGGTAGCTGTATGTGAATGTCTTCAGCATTTGGAAACATGTATGACTTTTTGAGACCTTCTAGCTTCTATAATTGCCAGACTAATTCTATTTAATTATAGAATCAACAGATATAGTAGAAATAATGGCGGGTGTGGCTATTGAAATTGAATGCAATAGTCAGTTCAGTTTTCTTAATTGGTTAATTTAGTCATTGATGGGACAACTTCTTCACTTAGTGCCAAATTGATGGCTCTGTAGCAAGGACATACAGTATTGGCATATGGGATTATCTGCTGAGATTCAGAACAAGCAATCGGTCGGAACCTGGATACTAGTGGGGAATAATGTTGTCCCTTTGTAATGAGGGTAGAGAGATTGAAGGCTGTGGAGGTGATGAACAGAAAGTTGGATGTTGTGACAACGACCTGCGCACAGCAGAGGAGTCACCTGCTGGTCTGGGAGCATGAGTCATGATGCAAAAGCGATGGCCAGTGGACTGGTAGAGTCTAGCTGTGGAATGGCTTGGCAAACAATAGAGACTAACACTTTAGCAGAGGTAGAATGGAAGAACTGTGTCCCCTGTATTTTGGACTGGCTCCCTGACAAGACACCAATACTGGATTAAAGGGGTTGTCCACTCTATGCTTGCCCCTAGTAAAATTCTATTTGCATCATTCCAGTGGTGTCGGCACTGGCTATGTCAGGGCTCTCATGAAAATTGGTTTGTCACATGATCCCTGTGGCCAAGCGCTGGCTTCACTCTCCTCTGATACTGACATAAATGATATCTGGAGGAATGAGAGGGCAGCAGCACCTCTCACTTCTGCCTGATGTCTTGATTTTTCCCTAAGAGAGCAGACACCTAGAACAACACTGGACTTGCAATCTCTCAGTCTGCCACTCCACGCATCAGGCCCAATCCATTTCTTCCTCTCTGCTTGCAACTGGCTTAGGTTCATTCAGCTACTTCAGACAGCAGTGAAACAGTCTCAAATGTCCTCAATGCCCTTGATGTTTGTTGATCACTCTGACTTGTGTCTAAAGTAGAATCCCATATACCGGCTGATATACAACAATGTAGCACAAGCTGTTCTCAATCCGCCAACTTAATCTCCCTGCTCTCAATCTGCTGACAAACTAACTATTCTCCCTTCTTAATTGCATGCACCCTCCACACACAATCACAACTTTCGCTCCACTCAATGAAACTATACTACAACACGCGCAAACTCTCCAGAGTGCATTAGTTAACCCAAGTCTGCTGCACCTGTCAGTAAAGGAAAGGCAATGACAACATTCCATTACAAGCACACTTCACAGTCTGGACATCAATGCAGAAACTTAAATGGACAAAAGCCCAATGAAGCACCATCACCAACAATGAACTTAGACATGTTATTTGTACAAGTGGTTGGCCATGGACCAACAAAATAGAATTGTCATACTCTACCCATGCTCTCCATTCTGCAACTATTCTACGACTAACATCCTCCATAATCCGAGCATCCCACCTCTGTCTCAAGATTTATCTTGAGATTTCCCAGTTTTTTGGAATGCACTACCCCAGAAGATCTGACAAATGTATAGCCCCCATTATTTAAGCTTGATTTAAAAACACATTTCTATAGACAGATCTTTCACCTCAATTCACTAATCTATCTCTTCTTTGTTCCCTCTTTCTAAATTTTCCTCGGAATCTGGTCCCTCCTATTCATCTGTCTCCATATGTGGATGCTCTGCATGCATCCAATAGTATTTGCTGACTGCACTTCAACAGATACAGGCTGATGACCATACATAACATGCACTTTTTACCCATTGGGTCCCCCCAATTTTCTTATAGATTGTAAGCTTATGAGCAGGACCCTCACTGTTGAAAAGTGGGTTACTTGGTAAAGTCTTTATTGTCTGTAGATGTCCCCACTTAATTGTAAAGTGCTTCGGAATATGTTGGCGCCATATAAATAAAATTTTTATTTTTATTATGAGGGTGATTCTTTACAGCAGTATCAGCTAATGTGTATTATCTTCTTTTATAAAGGAGAACCAATAAAGAGCTCTAGTTTAGAAGCTTGCATACTTCATTTATCAATATTACTGTAAAATGTATTTTGCTTTAAATCTATACCATTGGCTGTGTAGGTTGTCCTCATAGATATCACATACAGATAGCAAATAATGAAAATTTCATCACCATACAGATAAGACATCACAGTAGAAAAGTATCTAGGGAGCCAAAGTGAATAAACTGCACAGAGCAATCTCTGTGATCTCATGGCCGAGACTTCTACATGTTAGAATTATGTGAGAATTTAGTTTCTGAGGTTCTATAATGGAATGGGCGGGTTACATGTTTGTTAAAGGCTTGACAATATGAATATTTCTGAACCACATTTAATCCAAATTAGTAACTACAAATGAGGAACTAAACACTTTCATTACAATGTTTAATGTTCTAACCAATTTGTATGAAAACTTTAGTAAGAAACTGTCATTTTGTGAGACAACTCAATGATCTTTCTATTTTTAGCAGGTGCCTTAAGCTTTTCGTCTTTTAGTTTTGGATATTGTTGGATGCGCAAAATCTCCTCCATTTTTTGTGTGCAGCTATACACGTGTGTCCCAAGATATAGGTTGACTTGTGATAAATTCATCAATGTGTCCCAGTTCAGTCACTTTAACTCTGCAGGGAGACTTCAGTTAATCATGAGCAGACAGTCGCATTGTAGTTATGCAATATTTTACTTTTAGTAAAAAGGATCGGCTCTGGTTTGTCTATTAGTGAGCTTAACCACCAGTAATGCTGATATTTTCCAACATATACTGAAAGTTAAGCTGAGCTAGAAGCAAAAATATATATTGTAGCAGAAAGATTCACAATAAACAACATATAGACATAATATGTAGCATAAAACAATGTTAGGGCATATTGGGAAAGTTTTGACCTCTTTAGACCCCTACTGATTTTAAGAATGATGAAGGAACAGAGGTCACTTTGGCTTTTCCATTTCTCTTGATTCTAGTGAATCAGGCTGCGTTTTAGTTCCTGGCACAGCGGGTGTCCTGGAGGGCCACTGTGAAAAGAAGATCAATAATGCCGCAGAGTCCTTCAAATCTGTTGAACGACAAGAGTAAATTTCTTGGGTGTCATTATCATCGTGTTCCCATGGTTGCTGGAGAAGTGCTGTTATAATGATATTTTTTTGGATCTCTTTTTACAGAATTCTTTTAAGGGTTTCTAGGTTTTAACACATGAAGCACATTCCTAGGATATGTTGATATGTAAAAGGGAGACTTATGACCTTTGGGACCATTAACAATTCTGAGAACTCATGGGTTTGTGGTGCTTGATAAATCGCTATGGCTCCTTCACAGTTTTTTCCAGATTGAGTAGTAGCCTCATTCCAGTATCGTCATGTGTACTACAATTCAACCTCATTCACTTAATTTGGGCTAAGATGCAACATCAAACACCTACCATCAAATGGAGCAGAAGAAAGGGAGATCCAGTAGGCTTCTGAAGATAAAAAGATTCATGGCTTTATTGTCCACAAGTTAAAATCCATCTCACACCAGCAAGAGATTCATCTGAAGCACAAAGGAACATAAAACTAGTCAGCTGTATCTCTTGATGGTGTGAGTTGGATTTTTATTTCTGGACAATAAAGCTGTAAATATTTTACCCTCAGAAGAGTGTTAGATCTCCCTTTCTTGTGCTACATGGTATATGGAATGCCACATCTTGTCCATGGATAAAAATTCCGGAGGCGCTTCCGTTTGAAGTTTTATTCCCAGTGTGTGGTCCAATCTGGTCTCCGACTAAATAACGAAACTAGTAGCAACACTTTGCTATTCCAAAACAATTGGTTTAATCGTAAAGGTTACAAGTTAAAAAAAATCTTACATGTCCATTAAAAAGGATTGCTAAAAATGACAAGTGTCTTAAAAAGTGGGAACATGCAGCGTGGGTACACAACACGTTTCTGCTCATAAAGAGTCTTCATCAGGTGTATCACGTGTAAGATGGCGGCCTGACGAGTCCTTGAGGGGAGAATTGCGGCTATTATCTGCGGTGATGTGAGCTTGGAAGCATGCTCCAGCACATATAGTGCTGAGAGAGTTATCAGGCCATTCCAGGGTCGGGTTTTACGAGCAGTCATAAGAGATGGGTAGGAATGATTGCTCACACATCCCAACCTCAGGGGCGTGGTTTGGCAGATAAAATGGAGGACGAGTCTCTCATTCAGTGTCTGTGGCTGAAGGTGTGGAGACCTTCAGTGTGTATTGCTAAAGGCACTGACCTGAGCAGGCACACCCGCAGTACTATATTGACTACTTATTTTCAATTTGTTTTCTCTTTATGCCAGAAAAGGTTGTGTTTTGTTTTGCCATCTGGAGCGGTTTATGAACGTTGAATAAACTTGCCTGGACATTGCTGCAATACCGTTTCCTACTGTATGCCTACCTCAAAGTCAGCTGAGTGAGTACACAGGTTTTTCTCCCTGATTGTCATCATTGGAACAGAGTATATTAAAACTATCTATGGTTCCATATCTTAGTTTAAAATATAAGGCATTTATGGAGAAAGTTACTCCATTTGTCAGTTCATTGACACCACTATAGAGAAACAGCACTCAGAGAGACCCAAGTCCCACGCTCTGTACCCAAGGAACATAACTCCACAATCAGTCAATCACCTTTTTATTTTCTTTAACAAATATTATTTGCCCAAGGGAAGATCATTTGTATAAGCATTTGAATTAAATGAATGTTAAATTCTCTTTACCGATCTCCATCTCGTAATGCTCGAATTTGCATTCCAATTAAACAAGCAAATAAAGGTCCTGTTCGTCCACCTGGTAATAGATCTTCCACTAAACCTCCCAGCCACACATCAATGTTATCAGAATGTCCATACAGCTCAAGCAGTTTCCTTCTGGTGTTCTCTTCAGAAATAACAGTTTTCATATCGAAAATTGAATTAAGTCTTGGTAGCCCACAAAACTCTCTCCAATCATTGTATCCTTGAAAAAAATCAAACCTCTTTGAATATATCTGATAAAAAAATAAGATATTGTTCAATTCATATGCTAGTGTGACCCTGGTCTTAGAGTGATAAAATAAAAGAGCATAATAGTAGAGGTAAGCAAAAAGATTTGCAATTTCAGCCATGTGAGTAGTCTGAGGCCACTGGATGATAGACATGTGAACCATCTCCGACCTGCCAGCACCTCAGCACCTTTTTTGATCAGTATGACTGCACATCAACGTCATTATGGCATGATACATTCATGATTAGTGTTGAGCATTCCGATACCGCAAGTATCGGGTATCGGCCGATATTTGCTGTATCGGAATTCCGATACCGAGTTCCGATATTTTTGTGATATCGGAAATCGGAATCGGAAGTTCCCAGTGTATGGTTCCCAGGGTCTGGAGGAGAGGAGACTCTCCTTCAGGCCCTGGGATCCATATTCATGTAAAAAAATAAAGAATAAAAATAAAAAATATGGATATACTCACCCCTCCGGTGGACCCTGGACCTTAGCGATGTAACCAGCAGCCTCCGTTCCTAAGAATGCAGAGTGAAGGACCTGCAATGACGTCGCGGCTTGTGATTGGTTGCGTGAGCGGTCACATGAGCGGTCACGTGACCAATCACAAGCCGCGATGTCATCGAAGGTCCTTCACTCTGCATTCTTAGGAACGGAGGCTGCCGGTTACATCGCTAAGGTCCAGGGTCCGCCGGAGGGGTGAGTATATCCATATTTTTTATTTGTATTCTTTATTTTTTACATGAATATGGATCCCAGGGCCTGAAGGAGAGTTTCCTCTCCTTCAGACCCTGGGAACCATCCAGGATACCTTCCGATATTTGTGTCCCATTGACTTGTATTGGTATCGGGTATCGGTATCGGCCGATCCAATCCGATACCGATACTTTCGAATGTCGGAAGGTGTCGCTCAACACTATTCATGATGTTGTGCTAGGCCTTCTAATCAGGCAAGGTCGGCAAGGAGAAGTTCAGGAGGGCTTTGGTCTTGCAACCACGAACTACCGAAGTGGCCACTGGACCAAGTTCCTGCAAATGCTTTTGCTCAACTGTACTTTTAAAGTACATTTTACAGATTATATGAGGATGTAATAAAAATTTGTTGTATAACTGGTTTACAGCCACTGGAAATTAAAGGGATTCCCGGCCTTAGACTACAAATCTGCTGTCACTCTACGTGACTGGAGACTTGTGAATCCTCACATAGTGCGCATTGCGCACTGTGAGGAGTCTTTGGTATTGGCACCAGGAGCGGTGGGCTCGTGTCCGCAAGTATTCCATTTGCATACATGCGGTCATGTGCTCACTAGACTTGCATGGCCTTTCTCAATGCATCTATTCAAAATGTGGCTGGAAGTATGCAAATGACTGCCGGCTCCCGGCTCCGGAACAGAAAAATCCTCACAGTGTGCAGTGCTCACGATGTGAAGATTCACAAGTCTGCAGTCACATAGAGTGACAGCAGACTTGTCGCCTAAGGCCAGAAAACCCCTTTAATTACAATGTTTCTACTGACAAAAACAGATCTGGAAAATGGTGCGGCTTTTAAATTGACTATATTTTGAAAACTTTCACAACTTTGTTTTACTCAAAGTTGGAAATTTCTTCTTAATTCTGAACATTTTTGACACTTTTTAACACATTTGATCTCTTTTATATTTTTGATTTAATTCAACTTTGTGTGTGCCCCCCAAAATGTTACTCTTAAAGGGGTTGAATCCTTTCAGGAAAGTTTTTCCTAAAATTTCTATTAGTAATAACATACATATTGCGTATTTTTCATGCTGCCTAATTCAACACCGAGTCTCATTGGATGCTCCCTATTTCTGCCATGTCGCCATCACACCGACAGTGCCGCAGTCAGCTAAGCTCAGCAGCTCTGCTGATGTAGGTGGTGCAAACTACTGAGCTCACTGATTAGCTGCTGTAATAGCATGGCAGCCAGTCAGTCAACTCATCAGCTTTGAGTGTTTTGTACTGTCTATATCAGCACAGCTTCTGAGATCAATTGTGTGCAGCGCTGCAGACAACAGACACTGAGCAGCCAACGAAACTCAGTGCTGGAGCTTATAGGAAAAAGTAGGATCATTAAGTATAAGTATAGGAACTTATATGAAACAGTTTTCTGAACAGGGACAACTTCTTTAACATCAAATAATCAAACATCTAAATGTGCGTGGGGATTAATATGGTAAAGGTGATGGTTTCAAGAAAGTATGAATAGGCTAGAAAGCTGAATAGGCAACTGACATAACTAATAATGGCTCTTTAGAAAATGTACAAAAGTTCTGACAAGAGCCACAAACTGAACTGTTCTTTAGAAAGAACTTTTTCATTGCCTAAAGAGAAAGCTGACCTGGTAAGCCGTGGTCACGACCTCTCTGCAAGTTAAGCGATGCCAAATCCATAGAACCATTATTGGAAAGAACGAGTAGTTTTTCTGTTAACTCTTCGTTCATAATTTCTTGCTGGGTTTGCAGCTTTGCAGGTTTTCCAAGCAAACCTCTTATCAAGGGATCGAGGCCTCCTAAAAAAGTTACGAGGTAGTTGTGAAATAGAACCCAAGAAATTTACGAAATGGGGTATAACGTCAGTATGAAAATTAAAATAGAAAGATATTCTAATGACTCTCCAAATTTTGCACAGTATATTTGAAAAAAGATCAAAATGCAAGGATATGTAATTTCTAGGATAAAGGAAAGTCTTAAATCCCAAACATTTGTTTGAAAAAAACCACTCCACCTCACCAGTAGTGTTGAGCATTCCGATGCTGCAAGTATCGGGTATCGGCTGATACTTGCTGTATCGGAATTCCGATACCGGGATTCCGATACTCTTGTGGTATCGGGTATCGGGTATCGCAACAACATTAATGTTAAAATGTGTAAAAGAGAGAATTAAAATAAAAAATATCGCTATACTCACCTGTCCGACGCAGCCGGGACTTCAGCGAGGGAACCGGCAGCGTTGTTTGTTTAAAATTCGCGCTATTACTTGGTTACGTGAATTCCCGGCTTGTGATTGGTCAGGTCGGCCACGTTGCCGGGACGCGGACCAATCACAGCAAGCCGTGACGAAATTACGTCACGGCTTGCTGTGATTGGTCCGCGTCCCGGCAATATGGCCGCCCTGACCAATCACAAGCCGTGACGTCACGGGAGGCTGGACACGCGCCCATTTTAAAATGAGCGCGTCCAGCCTCCCGGCTTGTGATTGGTTGACCGCGGCGCAACCAATCACAAGCCGTGACGTCACGGGAGGCTGGACACGCGCCCATTTTAAAATGAGCGCGTCCAGCCTCCCGGCTTGTGATTGGTTGACCGCGGCGCAACCAATCACAAGCCGTGACGTCACGGGAGGCTGGACACGCGCCCATTTTAAAATGAGCGCGTCCAGCCTCCCGGCTTGTGATTGGTTGACCGCGGCGCAACCAATCACAAGCCGTGACGTCACGGGAGGCTGGACACGCGCCCATTTTAAAATGAGCGCGTCCAGCCTCCCGGCTTGTGATTGGTTGACCGCGGCGCAACCAATCACAAGCCGTGACGTCACGGGAGGCTGGACACGCGCCAATTTTAAAGTGAGCGCGTGTCCAGCCTCCCGTGACGTCACGGCTTGTGATTGGTCAGGGCGGCCATATTGCCGGGACGCGGACCAATCACAGCAAGCCGTGACGTAATTTCGTCACGGCTTGCTGTGATTGGTCCGCGTCCCGGCAACATGGCCGACCTGACCAATCACAAGCCGGGAATTCACGTAACCAAGTAATAGCGCGAATTTTAAACAAACAACGCTGCCGGTTCCCTCGCTGAAGTCCCGGCTGCGTCGGAGAGGTGAGTATAGCGATATTTTTTATTTTAATTCTTTCTTTTACACATTTATATGGTTCCCAGGGCCTGAAGGAGAGTTTCCTCTCCTTCAGACCCTGGGAACCATCAGGAATACCGTCCGATACATGAGTCCCATTGACTTGTATTGGTATCGGGTATCGGTATCGGATTGGATCCGATATTTTGCCGGTATCGGCCGATACTTTCCGATACCGATACTTTCAAGTATCGGACGGTATCGCTCAACACTACTCACCAGTAACGGTAAGAGAGAAAATTTGCATGATATTGGTGATAGCTGGGATTGAATCCATGGCTCCCTGGTCCTAAATGACCCAAGTTGACCTAGGGGTTGTCTGGTCTTAAGCTACAAGTCTGCAGTCACTCTATGTGATTCCAGACTTGTAAAACTTAAATTGCTCTTACTGTGTGCTGTGAAGATTCTCCAGTAGAGATGAGCGAACTTGTTCGGAAACCATCCACCAATCTCAAATTAGGCACAGCCATAGCACATTTGTATTCGTGTTCGGTTTTCAGAGCATTTTTCTTCAAAGTCGGCAACATTCGGTCACAGATCAGTAAATGATCATGTTTCCACTAATGCTTTTGTTTTGACTTTATCTAGGACAGTGATGCTGTATGATGAGCGAGAGGGATGTCTTTCATGAGGGGAGGGGGGTGTCTAGGTCAGAGTAGCGGAAAAGTGTAATTTAAAAAAAAATTTTTTTGTTCTGTAATAACTTAATGTGTGTGTACATTTCGGCAGCCAATCAGGGTGCAGAAACCGATCACAACATCATGACACAAGGTCTTCTGTGATTGGCTGCTGAAGTCACATGTCCCTGGCCATATATAAAGCAGATATCTTGTTTTTCTGTCCTGCAGCTGTTGCTGAAAGTGAACTTGTCAGTTAGCTAGATAGGATCCTGTCCTGTATTAAATCAATCATCCAGCATATAACTAGATTGAGCTAATATTGTGTTGCAGTCTCAGGAGGCCCCACTTGCTACTCAAAATTGTGGGCAGAAAACTGTGTTGCAGTGAGGAATCAGGAGGCCCCATTTCCCTTTAAAAATCGTTAGGTCTAATATAGGGGTTCAGCCAGGAGGCTATGATTTGCTAATCCAAATCGTTTGGGATAAAACTGTGTCATAGTGTGGAATCAAGAAGCTACATTTCTGAAGATTGTACTGTTTGTTTTGTTAAGGTGGAGGAAGAGGAGGATAGGCCACTTGATGCAGCACCTGCCATCCACTGGAGCACATGCTCTTTCTGGCCCTCATCTACAAGGCGTATCGCTGTGCGGCTGCCAAAGAAAGGGAATCTAGTAGCCCATCCTGTAACAGATGTTGCCAGTTGTCTTTGGATAGGTTGAGACGTTGCTTGTTCAGTAGAGCTTTCAGCAACATTACCACCTAGCACATGTATACCTTGAACACCAAGCCTATTCACCTTTCCATCACAACCTCACTTTTTCCCACTTATGTTGGATGTACCCTTCCCCTCTGTTTCACAACCATGGGCTCAGTCACCTGTCACTAAATTAACAATCAGTAATTATTTTCTAGGATAGTGTGTCTGGACCACATTATTAGCAGAAATTATTTAGATTCAGAAATGTGGTCCGGTGTCTGGCCCACACTATTTGCACAGACAATTTAGATTCTGAAATGTGGCCTGATGTATGACCCACACTATTAGCAGAAAGGATTTAGATTCTAAAATGTGGACTCCTGGCTGCACAACACATTAGCACAAATTATTTAGATTCTGAAATGTGGACTCCTGGCTTCACCACACAGCACAAATGATTTATATACCGAAATGTAGACTCTTGGCTGCACCACACATTAGCACAAAAGTTTAGATTCTGAAATGTAGACTCCTAGCTGCACCACACATTAGCACAAAAGATTTAGATTCTGAAATGTGGACTTTTGGCTGCACTACACTATTAGCACAAATGATTTAGATTCTGAAATGTGGACTCATGAATAGTGTTGAGCATTCCGATACCGCAAGTATCGGGTATCGGCCGATACTTGCGGGTATCGGAATTCCGATACCGAGATCCGATACTTTTGTGGTATCGGGTATCGGTATCGAAACAACATTAATGTAAAAATGTGTAAAAGAGAGAATTAAAATAAAAAATATTGCTATACTCACCTCTCCGACGCAGCCTGCACCTTACCGAGGGAAGCGGCAGCGGTCTTTGTTTAAAATTCGCGCTTTTCTTTCCTTTACGTGAAGTCCCGGCTTGTGATTGGTTGCGTCGCAGTCACATGGGCGACGCAACCAATCACAGCAAGCCGTGACGTAATTTCAGGTCCTTAAGGATTTTAAAATTACGTCCCGGCTTTGTGATTGGTTGCGTCGCAGTCACATGGGCGACGCAACCAATCACAAGCCGTGACGTCACGGGAGGCTGGACACGCGCGCATTTTAAAATGCGCGCTTGTCCAGCCTCCCGTGATGTCCCGGCTTGTGATTGGTTGCGTCGCGGTCAACCAATCACAAGCCGGGAGGCTGGACACGCGCGCATTTTAAAATGCGCGCTTGTCCAGCCTCCCGTGACGTCCCGGCTTGTGATTGGTTGCGTCGCGGTCAACCAATCACAAGCCGGGAGGCTGGACACGCGCGCATTTTAAAATGCGCGCTTGTCCAGCCTCCCGTGACGTCCCGGCTTGTGATTGGTTGCGTCGCGGTCAACCAATCACAAGCCGGGAGGCTGGACACGCGCGCATTTTAAAAATTTTAAAATGCGCGCGTGTCCAGCCTCCCGGCTTGTGATTGGTTGGCCGCGACGCAACCAATCACAAGCCGGGACGTCACGGGAGGCTGGACAAGCGCGCATTTTAAAATGCGCGCGTGTCCAGCCTCCCGTGACGTCACGGCTTGTGATTGGTTGCGTCGCCCATGTGACTGCGACGCAACCAATCACAAAGCCGGGACGTAATTTTAAAATCCTTAAGGGCCTGAAATTACGTCACGGCTTGCTGTGATTGGTTGCGTCGCCCATGTGACTGCGACGCAACCAATCACAAAGCCGGGACGTAATTTTAAAATCCTTAAGGACCTGAAATTACGTCACGGCTTGCTGTGATTGGTTGCGTCGCCCATGTGACTGCGACGCAACCAATCACAAAGCCGGGACTTCACGTAAGGAAAGAAAAGCGCGAATTTTAAGCAAACAACGCTGCCGGTTCCCTCGGAGAGGTGAGTATAGCAATATTTTTTATTTTAATTCTTTCTTTTACACATTAATATGGTTCCCAGGGCCTGAAGGAGAGTTTCCTCTCCTTCAGACCCTGGGAACCATCAGGAATACCGTCCGATACTTGAGTCCCATTGACTTGTATTGGTATCGGGTATCGGTATCGGATTGGATCCGATACTTTGCCGGTATCGGCCGATACTTTCCGATACCGATACTTTCAAGTATCGGATGGTATCGCTCAACACTACTCATGAAAGCACCACACTATCAGCACAAACTATTTAGATTCTGAAACTGGGATTCTCCTGGCTGCACCATACTATGAGCACAAAAAATTTATTATCTGGAAGGATGACTTGACACAGGATATTTTCTGAGCGATCTGACTACTTGCAGCAGCAGGATCAGCCTCTTTGCGCTGTTACACTGACAAAATGGCTAAAAAAAATCCACATTTTATATGAAGAGTGACAAGTAACTTCGGCAGCCAATGACAGAAGCCTTTGTGTCTGGTCTTTGTGGATGGTTTCTGTGCCCTGATTGGCTGGAATCTCCACACATTAAGTAAAAAAATACAGTCACTACTCTGACATCTCCCCACCTCCTTCCCTCATCCAATACATCCCCCTGCTCATCATACAGCATCAAAGTCCTAAAAAAGCATTAGTGGAAACTTGATGCTCTACTGAGCTTTTACCGAATTTTGCCAATTTTTAGAAAAAATGCTCGGGAATCCGAACATGAATCCGAATGCGTAACGTTCATGCCGAATTTGAGATTGGTGAACATTTTCCAAACAAGTTCGCTCTTCTCTAAACAGCACCACTATAAACACTAGAGGGCTCTGGTTTGTTAAACTATGCACACGCAGGCCTGGATAACCACTCTCTCCCTCCATTAAGAACTGTCCCTGAGCTGTGCAGTGGCGTCAGTGTGCTGAGTTTGGCGGAGCCTGTCCTTTTATAACCTATGATGAGGTAATGTGGCCAGCCAATCAGAGTAATCCCACTACCAAGATGGCTACAGCACTACATCCTGGTAGTATTTATTGGTTGTATAGCAAGCACCAAACATGCGGGGCATGGATTTGAGCTTCAAGCACATCCAAGCATGCAGATACTCGAGAGATATTCGAGTATCACTGAGCACTTTTGCCCATCCCTAATAGTTATGGAGTGACAACCACCAGAAACCCCACAATCAACAGCAATATCATAATATATCCAGGTGAAGTGATGCTCTGTTTTAGTATGCTTGATACCGTAACTTAACCAATTCTAGTGGAAAGGGCTGAAGTTTACTGAGATCAATGACAGTTTGGGGAGTCCCTTTAAGAATAAAAAGGACAAAACACTTGAGTACAATTGTCTAAAGCTTAAGAATGTATTGTTAAATAAAGCTGCTAATTACCTTCTTTTATTATTCTCCAGGGGCGAAAAAACACTTCATTTAATAGAAGACTTGGATACTGGGAGTGTTCTCTGTACCAAGAATCTAATCTGTGTATAACTGGAGGAATAGTTGCATGACCAAAGCGAAAAGCTGCTGTAGAAAATATATTGGAGATTGAGGGATTGATGTTTTCATCATACCCTTTGTAAATTCCGATATACTTCTTAACAGCTGAGGGACCCAGAATTTTCGGAATGTAATCTCGTATAGTGATGACCTTAAAAAGATAGGAAAAAAAATTAGTATGTATATACATTTCTGAAATGTTGTTTAAAAATTTTTTTTACAGTTTTTCTACATCTTTATATTTTTTAATTGTGGGAAAGTATATAGTTAAATTGTATGTCTTTTAATTCAAATACTGTATATATATTTAAATCGTCATTGTGATTTCAACAAGCTTAGCATAAATCAATATACTTATTTTTTCTATTTTTGAGACATTTTTCCCCCTTCACTGCCTCCTGAACTCCTTCAATATGAAAAACAGCTCAAAGCCATCTTAGTCAAAGCAAGACAGACTGCTAATGCCAGATTGGCCAGTATGGCAGTGAGCCTCATCAATTGTGACTCTGTTAACAGTATCGGCATCCTTACGACGTCAGACATCCTTGGTTTTTGCGGAGCATGGAGCCACTGCCTCCATACGCTATCATTTACTGTGATAGATCGTAGAATTCCTCTGGTCCACTGGAGGCCAGCGCCATGCAGGTGACATTGTGCAATGTGATTACATCACTGCATTGCACCACTGGCGTCCATTGCAAGACAGGAATAAAGAGACTGCAACTGTAGTTCGAAGCTGAGACTGGATTAGATGAGTATTATGTGTTTTTATTTTTTGCGGGCTCTGTTGCCAATAATACTTTGTAGGGGATCATTATTATTATTATTTATTAGTATAGCGCCATTTATTCCATGGCGCTTTACATGTGAGGATGGCTATGCATAATAAAAACAAGTACAGTATTCTTAGACAATACAAGTCATAACTGGTACAGGAGGAGAGAGGACCCTGCCCGCGAGGGCTCACAATCTACAAGGGATGGGTGAGAATACAGTAGGTGAGGATAGAGCTGGTCATGCAGCGGTTTGGTCGATCGGTGGTTACTGCAGGTTGAAGGCTTGTCAGAAGAGGTGGGTCTTCAGGCTCTTTTTGAAGGTTTCGATGGTAGGCGAGAGTCTTTATGAAGGCCTATTGGGGACCATCATACTATATGAAAAGCTGTGGGTGACCATCATACTAAATAGGTGCCTGTGGGGGACCATCATAATAAATAGGTGTCTTTGGGGGACCATCATACTACATAGGGGCCTGCGGGGGGGCAATAATATTATATTGAAGGCTGCATGGGACCATTATATTATATGGTAAGATGTAGGGGACCATCATGCTATATAGGGGCCCTTGGCTGACCATCATACCATTACTGCAATGTGCTAGTCATATAATGATCAGACATATTATTTCATGTGTACTCTCATCACAGTTTATTTTGAAAAGTCACCTAATATGTCAGATACACTGTAAATTGGGCTTCAAGCTTTACTGAGGATCTTTAAAATGGTTGTGTTACCATTAGGACATTTAGCCTTCCGATCACTAAATACGTGCCAGACAGGGGAGCCACTAAGGAGCAATGCATCTTACTCTGGCTGATTTGTAATACCACTGAATGGGGAAATGTATAGATGGTAAATATCCAAAATTAGCTGTTTACAGTATAACGTTTCTAATATCAAAAGGGATGTCGGTAATGAATCAAATGCTTTAATTTACAAAATAAATCTATCTGTTCTTTATAGCCATGGGGAAATTGCTGCTGTAATTTCACGTTTCCAGCAAGTCACATATCACTCAGTGCAAAGATTTGTAAACTAATTGTGAATCATAGCCTGGCACAATATTTAGAATCATTTTAGTGAGTGATTGCAAAGCTTTTTTTTTTTTTTTTGCAGATAGGATCACGTTTGTAATTTCAAAGGGAATTTTTTCAAGAGACAAATTGTGGAAAACTGGTTTTATATGTAATGTATATATGTATATGCTAAAATCTTAAACATGCGGTGCTTCATCCTCGTACAGCTAGAGAAACATGTTAACAATAATAATGAGCAATTAATTTCAACACATTTCAATACGGTAGGAAATATCTGATATGTGATTTATATATCTGATATACAAATGTGATTTATACTGTATACATATTTCACTTAGACTAGCTAACCATTATGATCTTTAAATGGGATTGTCACAACAAACATCTCTTTTTAATCCTGGAACCCAGAAAACAGCAGATTTTTGCTAGGGGGAAATACGGCCATCTGCTCATTTCCTTTGACTGGCTGCTACATAAAAACATGGCATACCGGAGCTGACATTCAGATTTGCTAATTGAAGTAGGTCCATATCAGGAGAAGCCATAAAAGATCCATAAAGAAGGTATTTTTTTCAATCTGGTCCTGTTTGACTTGTGGCTCCACAACTATCTGAGACTTTGAGTAGTGCTTAAAAGGGTTGTCCCATGTTCTCAATCAAGAAGGCCCCACTAAGATGCCTCCTAGCTTCCTGTTTGTTTTGGCTGAGAGTGACGAGCTCCATCTTCATTGACATTTTGGACCTGAAGTATTGTTGCTCCAGTGGCCAGAAGTTGAACTGTCTAGTGAAGCTGCCTGGGATCGGAAGCTAGCATTGCACTGATATGAGCTTGTAAGCACTATGTTGCTTGCTGCGGAGACCAGTGCCTATGGACTGTTGTGGTGACTAGTGTTGAGCATTCCGATGCTGCAAGTATCGGGTATCGGCCGATACTTGCTGTATCGGAATTCCGATACCGGGATTCCGATACTCTTGTGGTATCGGGTATCGGGTATCGCAACAACATTAATGTTAAAATGTGTAAAAGAGAGAATTAAAATAAAAAATATCGCTATACTCACCTCTCCGACGCAGCCGGGACTTCAGCGAGGGAACCGGCAGTGTTGTTTGTTTAAAATTCGCGCTATTACTTGGTTACGTGAATTCCCGGCTTGTGATTGGTCAGGTCGGCCATGTTGCCGGGACGCGGACCAATCACAGCAAGCCGTGACGAAATTACGTCACGGCTTGCTGTGATTGGTCCGCGTCCCGGCAATATGGCCGCCCTGACCAATCACAAGCCGTGACGTCACGGGAGGCTGGACACGCGCCCATTTTAAAATGAGCGCGTCCAGCCTCCCGGCTTGTGATTGGTTGACCGCGGCGCAACCAATCACAAGCCGTGACGTCACGGGAGGCTGGACACGCGCCCATTTTAAAATGAGCGCGTCCAGCCTCCCGGCTTGTGATTGGTTGACCGCGGCGCAACCAATCACAAGCCGTGACGTCACGGGAGGCTGGACACGCGCCCATTTTAAAATGAGCGCGTCCAGCCTCCCGGCTTGTGATTGGTTGACCGCGGCGCAACCAATCACAAGCCGTGACGTCACGGGAGGCTGGACACGCGCCCATTTTAAAATGAGCGCGTCCAGCCTCCCGGCTTGTGATTGGTTGACCGCGGCGCAACCAATCACAAGCCGTGACGTCACGGGAGGCTGGACACGCGCCCATTTTAAAATGAGCGCGTGTCCAGCCTCCCGTGACGTCACGGCTTGTGATTGGTCAGGGCGGCCATATTGCCGGGACGCGGACCAATCACAGCAAGCCGTGACGTAATTTCGTCACGGCTTGCTGTGATTGGTCCGCGTCCCGGCAACATGGCCGACCTGACCAATCACAAGCCGGGAATTCACGTAACCAAGTAATAGCGCGAATTTTAAACAAACAACGCTGCCGGTTCCCTCGCTGAAGTCCCGGCTGCGTCGGACAGGTGAGTATAGCGATATTTTTTATTTTAATTCTTTCTTTTACACATTTATATGGTTCCCAGGGCCTGAAGGAGAGTTTCCTCTCCTTCAGACCCTGGGAACCATCAGGAATACCGTCCGATACCTGAGTCCCATTGACTTGTATTGGTATCGGGTATCGGTATCGGATTGGATCCGATACTTTGCCGGTATCGGCCGATACTTTCCGATACCGATACTTTCAAGTATCGGACGGTATCGCTCAACACTAGTGGTGACCAGTTACTTACACTAAATACTATAAACAACACAATTATAACCCACACCGTTCTTGAGTGCAGAAAGGATTTTTGATAACAAGTAAATTAAAAAGTTGCTTGTTTTTATAAGTAATGTGCATTTTTTTCTTTATAAGAAAATGCCTTTAACCCTTAATGTAGGTAATGGTTGCAATCAAATAGGGTATTCCGCAATCAAATAGGGTATTCCAAAGTCTTATGTGATGGAATATCATTAGGAAGTAATATAAAGATTTCAGCATTCAGTTGTTACTTGTGAGTTAGAGGAATTTATTATTGAATCAAAGGAGAGAACATGTGTGTAACGTCAGTCAGAGGACATAGGCTCAAAAAGGCTACATCGGACAGACTTGGCGCTAGCCACTCCATATGGCGGACTTCAAAAGAACACCAATTGCTGCTTTTTACTCTCTGTATAAGGATCAAGTCTTAAAACATATCTCAGCTGGATTGCTTTCATGGAAGGGCTGCTGTCTGGAGGAGCAAACTGGCAGTGAGATTGAAAGGCTCAGGAGGAGCTTAAATAGATGACAGCTCCTCCCAGAGCTCACAAAGGAACCAGGAATTAACTCCATTGCTCCATGACTGAGCAGCACCAACGGACTCAGGAAATAAACCTGTGAAGTAAACAGGATTGTTGTGTTGTGACCGAAGTGGAAATAGGGGTGACATGCACTGGCCTGGATGTGACCATGTGGTGTTTTGGTTATCAGTGTTGAGCATTCCGATACCGCAAGTATCGGGTATCGGCCGATACTTGCGGGTATCGGAATTCCGATACCGAGATCCGATACTTTTGTGGTATCGGGTATCGGTATCGAAACAACATTAATGTGTAAAATAAAGAATTAAAATAAAAAATATTGCTATACTCACCTCTCCGACGCAGCCTGGACCTCACCGAGGGAACCGGCAGCGTTCTTTGCTTAAAATGCGTGCGTTTACTTCCTTCCGTGACGTCACGGCTTCTGATTGGTCGCGTGTTGCCCATGTGGCCGCGACGCGACCAATCACAGCAAGCCGTGACGTAATTTTCAGGTCCTCAATGCCTAATTCTAGGCATTCAGGATTTTAAAATTACGTTCCGGGTTGTGATTGGTCGTGTCGCGGTCACATGGGCGACGCGACCAATCACAAGCCGTGACGTCACGGGAGGCAGGAAACGCGCGCATTTTAAAATTACGTCACGGCTTGTGATTGGTTGCGTGCCGCCCATGTGACCGTGACGCGACCAATCACAGCAAGCCGTGACGTAATTTCAGGTCCTGAATGCCTAATTCTGCATTCTGCAACCCGGAACGTAATTTTAAAATCCTGAATGCCTAGAATTAGGCATTGAGGACCTGAAAATTACGTCACGGCTTGCTGTGATTGGTCGCGTCGCGGCCACATGGGCGGCACGCGACCAATCAGAAGCCGTGACGTCACGGCAGGAAGTAAACGCGCGCATTTTAAGCAAAGAACGCTGCCGGTTCCCTCGGTGAGGTCCAGGCTGCGTCGGAGAGGTGAGTATAGCAATATTTTTTATTTTAATTCTTTATTTTACACATTGATATGGATCCCAGGGCCTGAAGGAGAGTTTCCTCTCCTTCAGACCCTGGGAACCATCAGGGATACCGTCCAATACTTGAGTCCCATTGACTTGTATTGGTATCGGGTATCGGTATCGGATTAGATCCGATACTTTGCCGGTATCGGCCGATACTTTCCGATACCGATACTTTCAAGTATCGGACGGTATCGCTGGATTGCAAATGGATTGGTGGTATGTTGTCTTAGTGTATGTTGGATAGCATATATACTGCTATAAAGTAATGGAGATATGTCAGGATAGTGAAAGAGCTCCATTGAGTAGTGTGGATTCTCTTATTGGAGCCCTTGCACCATCTTGACAACAGCATCAGGACCATTACTCCTTAGCAGTATACCTGCCGTCGCACATTCACTAAAACCAACGTACCACAAAAATGATGTTGAATGAAAGTCAAGTGTGATAACTGAACATCATGTTTTATTCTTGGATTAAGTAACAAAAAAATCATCTAATTGGCAAGTGATAATTGAAATGCTGCACTCCCAGACACCTAGTTGTGCAAAGAACTGTGCCTTTGCCCAAGCCACTTGCATCGCATTCACAGAATTGGTGAATGTCCAAGAAGTCGAGACCCTAATAATTATATTTTAAAACCCCAATAATAATAGAGTGAAAACATCCCTGACATAAACAATAACTTAGGATACCAATGGCTTCTTCCTTTTTAAACTACTAATTCAGTACATTAATCTTCAAACAGAGGTTTGGGAGCTCATTGTAAACTTGTGTCGTACGTGGATACTAGTTGGTAGGTGTGGGCATCTACAAAGCTTTATTTTTGTACTAACACCTACACAAAGCATATGTTAGGGCTTGAGTTCCCACCTCTGCACAGGGGGAATCACGAGCCATCTCTGCTGCAGTCTCCCATTCTTCTCCACCTGCAGTGGAGCCTGCTCAGCGGAGATGTCGGTCCCAGCGTCTGGCTCAGGCAGATATTCTGCATCTGGCTACTGCTGTTCTTCCAGGCTCTGCCATTATAGCTAGTACTGGTCAGCGGCGAGGACTCGCTTCTGGGACTAAGTCCTGCTTTCTCCCTTCTGAGCATGCCCAAAGGAAGACCTCTCATTGGAGGTCAGGGGTCACATGCTCAGGTCCTGAAGCAACTCCCAGTGGTCCTCTAGGAAGGTCCTGAAGTTGCTGCAACTATAAAAGGTTTGCATGGCCGCACGGCCATGCGCTAGTTTCAATCTTTGTTATGAGCTTTGCACCAGTGTGGTCATGTATTCATGTGGTCAGGGCCCGGCTGTAATAAGCCACTATAATACTGGCACCTCCGGTGAGGAGTTTGTTTGGCTGTATTCAGGGCCCGGCTGAAATAAGTCACTAGAATACCGGCACCTCCGGTGAGGAATTGTTTGTGTGTTTCTCTGACTGCATGACCACTGTTATGACCCTTAGTGGTTGAGGATCTCGAATTACTCCAGCTAAGTAAAAAACATAGGACAAGCTCTAGGGAGGTGGCAAGCTGGACTGACCGCAAAACTGAACCTATCCAAACACACTAGAAGTAGCCGGTGAACGTGCCTAAAAATCCTAGATGTCTCGAGCCAGCCTGAGGAACTAACTACCCCTAGAGAGAAAGAAAGACCTCTCTTGCCTCCAGAGAAATAATCCCCAAAGATATAGAAGCCCCCAACAAATAATAACGGTGAGGTAAGAGGAAGGCACATACACAGGGGTGAAAACAGATTCAGCAAATGAGGCCCACTAATACTAGATAGCAGAAAATAGTAAAGGGGTCTGTGCGGTCAGTAAAAAACCCTTACAAAATATCCACACTGAGATTTCAAGAACCCCCCGCACCAACTAACGGTGTGGGGGGAGAAACTCAGTCCCCTAGAGCAACCAGCAAGCGAGGAGATCACATCTTAGCAAGCTGGACAAGAAACATGATGAATGCTGATAATCAAAAAATGAACGGACAAAAACTTAGCTTGTCTTGGAGAGGCTGGGAGCAAGGTAATCACAAGGAATCTGAAGAGCACTGAATACATTGATAGCAGGCAAGGAACTGAGTATCCAGGTGAGCTAAATAGGAAACCAACCAAGGATAACGAACCAGCTGATGCAGCCAACCTGCATAAAGACAACACTACACAGTACCGCTTGTGACCACTAGAGGGAGCCTAAAAATAGAGTTCACAACAGTACCCCCCCTTGAGGAGGGGTCACCGAACCCTCATCAAGACCCCCAGGGCGATCAGGATGAGCCGCGTGAGAGGCACGAACCAAATCGGCCGCATGAACATCAGAGGCGACAACCCAGGAATTATCCTCCTGACCATAGCCCTTCCACTTTACCAAATACTGAAGCCTCCGTCTAGAGATACGAGAATCCAAAATCTTCTCCACCACGTACTCCAATTCTCCCTCGACCAGCACCGGAGCAGGAGGCTCAACAGAAGGAACCACAGGTACCACATACCTCCGCAACAAAGACCTATGGAACACATTATGAATGGCAAACGATGCTGGGAGATCCAAACGAAAAGACACCGGGTTAAGGATTTCCAAGATCTTATAAGGACCGATGAAGCGAGGCTTGAATTTAGGAGAGGAGACCTTCATATTAACATACCGAGAAGACAGCCACACCAAATCCCCAACACGAAGTCGGGGACCCACACCGCGGCGGCGGTTGGCAAAGCGCTGAGCCTTCTCCTGTGACAACCTCAAATTGTCCACCACATGGTTCCAAATCTGCTGCAACCTATCCACCACAGAATCCACCCCAGGACAGTCAGAAGACTCAACCTGACCCGAGGAAAAACGAGGATGGAAACCAGAATTGCAGAAAAAAGGCGAAACCAAAGTAGCAGAACTAGCACGATTATTAAGGGCAAACTCGGCCAATGGCAAAAAAGTCACCCAATCATCCTGATCAGCAGAAACAAAACATCTCAAATAAGTTTCCAATGTCTGATTAGTTTGCTCGGTTTGGCCATTCGTCTGAGGATGGAAGGCCGACGAAAAAGATAAATCAATGCCCATCTTAGCACAAAAAGTCCGCCAAAACCTGGACACAAACTGGGATCCTCTATCAGACACAATATTTTCAGGAATGCCGTGCAAGCGAACCACATTCTGAAAAAATAGAGGAACCAAATCAGAGGAGGAAGGCAACTTAGGCAAGGGCACCAAATGGACCATCTTGGAAAAACGATCACACACCACCCAGATGACAGACATTTTCTGAGATACTGGAAGATCCGAAATAAAATCCATGGAAATGTGCGTCCAAGGCCTTTTCGGGACAGGCAAAGGCAAAAGCAAACCGCTGGCACGAGAACAGCAAGGCTTAGCCCGAGCACAAATCCCACAAGACTGCACAAAGGAACGCACATCCCGTGACAAGGAAGGCCACCAGAAGGACCTAGCCACCAAATCTCTGGTACCAAAAATCCCAGGATGACCCGCCAACACCGAAGAATGAACCTCGGAAATAACTCTGCTGGTCCATCTATCCGGGACAAACAGTCTCTCTGGTGGACAACAGTCAGGTCTATCCGCCTGAAATTTCTGCAACACTCGTCGCAAATCTGGGGAAATGGCAGACAAAATCACTCCCTCTCTGAGAATACCAGCCGGCTCAGAAACTCCCGGAGAGTCAGGCACAAAACTCCTAGAAAGTGCATCAGCCTTCACGTTCTTCGAACCAGGCAGGTATGAGACCACGAAGTTGAAACAGGAGAAAAACAGCGACCAACGAGCCTGTCTAGGATTCAGGTGCTTGGCAGATTCGAGGTAAATCAGGTTTTTGTGATCAGTCAAGACCACCACACGATGTTTAGCTCCTTCGAGCCAATGTCGCCACTCGTCAAATGCCCACTTCATAGCCAACAACTCCCGATTACCAACATCATAATTCCGGTCAGCAGGCGAAAACTTTCTTGAAAAGAAAGCACATGGCTTCATCACAGAGCCATCAGAGCTTCTCTGCGACAAAACAGCCCCTGCTCCAATCTCAGAAGC
This sequence comes from Ranitomeya variabilis, assembly GCF_051348905.1. NCBI lineage: Eukaryota > Metazoa > Chordata > Amphibia > Anura > Dendrobatidae > Ranitomeya > Ranitomeya variabilis. Next base: position 1,025,301,153 of record NC_135233.1, on the reverse strand, counting down.
ATCAACCTCAACCTGGAAGGGGAGAGAGACATCTGGTTGACATAAGACTGGAGCTGAAGAAAACCGGTGCTTCAGTTCCCGAAAGGCCTCCACGGCCGCAGGAGACCAATTAGTCACATCAGAACCCTTCTTGGTCAAATCCGTCAAAGGTTTAACCACGCTAGAAAAATTAGCGATGAAACGACGGTAAAAATTAGCAAAACCCAAGAACTTGTGAAGACTCTTAACAGACGTAGGCTGAGTCCAGTCATAAATAGCCTGGACCTTGACTGGGTCCATCTCCACAGTAGAAGGAGAAAAAATAAAACCCAAAAAGGAGACCTTCTGTACTCCGAAGAGGCATTTTGAGCCCTTCACAAATAAAGCATTAGCACGCAGGACCTGAAACACCATCCTGACCTGCTTCACATGGGACTCCCAATCATCAGAAAAGACCAAAATGTCATCCAGATAAACAATCATAAATTTATCCAGATATTCTCGGAAGATGTCATGCATGAAGGACTGAAACACAGAAGGAGCATTAGAGAGTCCAAAAGGCATCACTAAGTACTCAAAATGGCCTTCGGGCGTATTAAATGCTGTTTTCCATTCATCTCCCTGCTTAATGCGCATAAGGTTATACGCACCACGGAGATCTATCTTAGTGAACCAACTGGCCCCCTTAATCCGAGCAAACAAATCAGACAATAGTGGCAAAGGATACTGAAATGTAACTGTGATTTTATTCAGAAGACGATAATCTATACAAGGTCTCAAAGAACCGTCCTTCTTGGCCACAAAAAAAAATCCTGCACCAAGAGGGGAAGAGGATGGGCGAATATGTCCCTTCTCCAAAGACTCCTTTATATAACTCCGCATCGTGGCATGCTCTGGTATAGACAAATTAAAAAGTCGTCCCTTAGGGAATTTACTACCAGGAATTAAATATATAGCATGGTCACAATCCCTATGAGGGGGCAGGGCACTGGACCTGGGCTCATCAAATACATCCTGGTAGTCAGACAAAAACTCAGGGACCTCAGAAGGAGTGGAAGAAGCAATAGACACCAACGGAGTATCGCCATGAATTCCCTGACAACCCCAACTTGACACAGACATAGCTTTCCAATCTAAAACTGGATTATGAGCCTGCAGCCATGGCAGACCCAAAACGACAACATCATGCAAATTATGCAGAAAAAGAAAGCGAATCACCTCCTGATGTACGGGAGTCATGCACATGGTCATTTGCGTCCAATACTGAGGCTTATTCTCAGCCAATGGCGTAGCATCAATTCCCCTCAGAGGAATAGGAAATTCCAAAGGCTCCAGGACAAAACCACAGCGCCTGGCAAACAACAAATCCATCAGATTCAGGGCAGCACCCGAATCCACAAAAGCCATAACCGGGTAGGACGACAAAGAACAAATCAAAGTAACAGACAAAATAAATTTAGGCTGTATCGTACCAATGGTGACAGGTTTAGCGATGTTTTTTAAACGTTTAGAGCATGCTGAGATAACATGAGTAGAATCACCACAGTAAAAGCACAACCCATTTTGACGTCTATGACTTTGTCGCTCAATTCTGGTCAGAGTTCGGTCACATTGCATAGACTCAGGTCTCTGTTCAGAAAATACCGCCAAAGGATGAGCAGATTTGCGCTCCCGCAAACGCCGATCAACCTGAATGGCTAAAGCCATAGAATCACTCAGACTTGTAGGGGTGGGAAACCCCACCATAACATTCTTAACGGCCTCAGAAAGACCTTCTCTGAAATTTGCAGCCAGGGCACACTTATTCCATTGAGTAAGCACCGACCATTTCCGAAATTTTGACAATACACCTCTGCTTCATCCTGACCTTGAGAGATAGCCAGCAACGCTTTTTCTGCCTGATTCTCAAGATTAGGCTCCTCATAAAGCAGTCCAAGAGCCAGAAAAAATGCATCTACATTAAGCAATGCAGGATCTCCTGGCGCCAGAGAGAATGCCCAATCTTGAGGGTCGCCACGCAACAAGGAGATAACAATTTTAACTTGCTGAGCGGAATCACCAGAGGAACGAGGTCTCAGAGACAGAAATAACTTACAATTATTCTTAAAATTCTGAAACCTAGATCTATCTCCAGAAAACAACTCAGGAATGGGTATCTTTGGTTCTGACATATGGCTATGAATAACAAAATCCTGAATACTTTGCACCCGTGCAGTAAGATGATCCACACTAGAAGTCAGAGTCTGAACATTCATGTCTGCAGCTGAGCTCAAAACCACCCAGAGTTCAAGGGGATGAAAGAAGCTAAACAGACTGCAGCAAAGGAAAAGCGGGAGGAAAAAAAAAAAATGTACTCAGGTCTTCTTTTTATCCCACTTCTGCGATGCATTAAACACTTTTTTGGCCTGCTATACTGTTATGATCCTTAGTGGTTGAGGATCACGAATTACTCCAGCTAAGTAACAAACATAGGACAAGCTCTAGGGAGGTGGCAAACTGGACTGACCGCAAAACTGAACCTATCCAAACACACTAGAAGTAGCCGGTGAACGTGCCTAAAAATCCTAGATGTCTCGAGCCAGCCTGAGGAACTAACTACCCCTAGAGAGAAAGAAAGACCTCTCTTGCCTCCAGAGAAATAATCCCCAAAGATATAGAAGCCCCCAACAAATAATAACGGTGAGGTAAGAGGAAGGCACATACACAGGGGTGAAAACAGATTCAGCAAATGAGGCCCACTAATACTAGATAGCAGAAAATAGTAAAGGGGTCTGTGCGGTCAGTAAAAAACCCTTACAAAATATCCACACTGAGATTTCAAGAACCCCCGCACCAACTAACGGTGTGGGGGGAGAATCTCAGTCCCCTAGAGCAACCAGCAAGCGAGGAGATCACATCTTAGCAAGCTGGACAAGAAACATGATGAATGCTGATAATCAAAAAATGAACGGACAAAAACTTAGCTTGTCTTGGAGAGGCTGGGAGCAAGGTAATCACAAGGAATCTGAAGAGCACTGAATACATTGATAGCAGGCAAGGAACTGAGTATCCAGGTGAGCTAAATAGGAAATAACCAAGGATAACGAACCAGCTGATGCAGCCAACCTGCATAAAGACAACACTACACAGTACCGCTTGTGACCACTAGAGCGAGCCTAAAAATAGAGTTCACAACAGACCACTGACTGCTATCAGCTCAGCAGTTAGCTGTGTACTCCTGTGAGCTTAACAGGACACAGTGCTTTTCTATCACGGCGACTCTGTGAAGTAACAGAGCTCGCTTATACCGCCATATAATGCCATTTGCTAGCAGCAAGTTCTCCTTCTGCATGGTGGACATCTATATTTACTCGGTGCATTCCACTAGCCCTAACAGCATATCTAATACTTGATAAATCTAAAGAAATGTAAAGAAAATGCAACCAATTTCCTAATTTCTAGTATGGAGACTTTCTCCTCCTTCCATATTCTGCACAGTAGGGTTTGCTATCAACATCTACTATTACATATACTTTTCAATATCTCCAAATACTGCTGTTAGGCCTCCTACTCTGCTTCCTCATCATTTTTCCCCTGCTGCATGCCTATATTCCTTTTCCACGTGCACGTACCAATCACTCAGCTCTACGTAGCCCATCTGTGCCTTACAATGATGAGGTTTTCTTTGCTTTCTGTTGAACGTCTTGCTTCTGATAACAATAACTACCCTTGTAAGCAATCTTTACCGTTTCTTGTCAAAAATCTAGATTTGTGATGTTAGCAAGCTACTTATTAAGACATGCACTGTAAAAACTTGCCAAGCTTACACTTTTTTAGCTCTCTATTAGCCTTGATGACCTTATCTAAAGTACTCCCTCTCTGGCCAGCTGCTACTTCTGGAATTTGAGGACGCAAAAATTGGTTCATAATAGAATTCTTGACCTTATATTTATTGCCAAACATCCACACTATGATTTAACATTTCCATGTTTCTGTGTTATTAACACTGCCAACATTCTTTATCTTTGGCACAGGGTTTCTGCACAAACAACTATTGCCTTTAATCTAATATCCAGGGCCCTTATCTGCTTTCTTTGTGCGGAGGAATATATAATGTTTCTATCCATGGCCCTGGATCGATTGAACAGTGTGCAGATGGTTAATCAGATTTTCACCCTCTAAAATACATTTCAGAAAGCAAAAATGAAATCTTTGTTTTTATCTGAAAACAATGTAAGGTTATTGTTAGTTCACTTGTAAAGAGCTCTGGCTGAATAGAAAAGACTTGGAAACAGTCATTCTGGCAGAAGTGGGAAGGTATCTTTATATATTAAACTAGATGGTGGCCCGATTCTAACGCATTGGGTATTCTAGAATATGTATAGTAGTATATAGCACAGCCAACGTAGTATATACCACAGCCCACGTAGTTTATAGCACCGCCCATGCAGTATATAACACAGGGCACATAGTATATTGCCCAGCCAGGTAGTATATAGCAGATAGCAGAAAAAAAAAAAAAAGCTTATGGTTACATAAACCTCAGCCAGCTCACCGATCAGACGCAGGTGCTCGGAACTTCGTCCAGGACCACGACGAGAGAAAATGCAGCAAAAAAAAAAAAAAAAAAAAGAGCTGCAGGTCCTGAACAGAAATTCTACCCTTTGCATATACAAATATAACTATTGTTTTGTACAAAACTATGAAGTAAATTTACAAAAGTTAAAATATATATGCATAATACAATTTACCAATATTAATACATTATTTTAGTTTTTTTAGTTGAGACCTAGTAAATGTCTCCATTCTTTCATATATTGCTCGGACCAATATCAAGAGCAGTTCAAGTCACCTGACCAGGACTGCAGGTCCTAAACAGAAATTCTGCCCTTTGCATATATAAGTATAGATATAACACTTCATTCTGTACAAAAATATCAAATAAATTTACAAATATTAAAATATAAACACATAATACAATTTAACAATAGTGATACATTATTTCATTTTTTCGGTTGAGACCTAATGGATATCTGGTTTGTAAATTATATATCCAGAAAGCTTCTCTGGTGAGAAGCCGTCTTTTTACATCACCTCCCCGCTGCGACATTTCAACATGTTCAATTCCTTGAATCCTCATACTAGACGTGCTTCCTGCGTGATGTATAGCAACTGCTGATATATTACGATTCCCAGCATTAGTACTGGCCACATCTCTCAAATGCTCTGATATTCTCACCTTTAATTTCCTGGTGGTGCATCCTATATAAGAGACATCACAGGAGGTACAGTCAATCTTATAAACAACATTATTGGTATGACAATTAATAAAATCCTTAATAAAATAGGATTTTGTTTCCTCCTTGTTTTGAAAAGTATTTTTTGTTACAGCATTACAACAAGTACTAAATGCTGTAACACCACATCTAAAAAACCCTTGCAGTCTAACCAGGTTTTTGATGTCACCTGGGGAATATGAGAGCTGGGGGATAATGTACTGCCAATTGTCGGCGCTCTTCTTGCCACTATATTCAGTCCATATTTTAAGATTTCGGAAAGCACATCATCCTCCTGTAAAATAGGTAATCTTTTTAGGATTATGTTTTTTATGTCCGAAAATTGAGGACTATACTGGAAACAGACATGAGGTTTGCTTTTATTTTTTTCTTTACCTTCATTATTTTCTATATTAGTTCTAAGAAAATTATCTCTGGATTTACTGCATACTAATTTATGTGCCCTATCCAGGGTCCAATTGGGGTAGTCCCGCTTCTTTAATTTAGCCCTCAAATGGTGAAATTCCTCATCTCTATCCATTTCCCCACTACAATTCCTTTTTAACCTGGTATACTCGCCCACCAGGATAGATTTTATCATACGTATGTCTTGGATGACTACTCCTTGCGTGTAATTGATCTTTTTTTCTCCTTAAGCATAACATCTTTTCCTTTAAAAATGTGGTATATGAACAGAGAACAGGAGTTCCTATGGGAGCTAAATACTCCCCATCGCTAGCAAATTTGACCATGGCGTATTGGGAGCGTAAATATATTTATAGTGTGGATAATCCCTTTGTTGAGGCTCTTGTCTGGTACGGTAGATACATCGACGACACCCTAATTATTTGGGGGGGCGATGTGTCTACCGTACCAGACTTTATAAATTACATTAACGCAAATGAATATGGGATCAGATTTCCCCACAGATGGGATGCGGATAAAATGTCATATCTAGATTTGGATCTGATGGGGGTAACTAACAAAATAATTGGAAGTAAAACTCATGTGAAGCCCCTAAGTGGTAATACTATATTACACGCAACGAGTAGTCATCCAACACATACGATAAAATCTATCCCGGTGGGCGAGTATACCAGGTTAAAAAGGAATTGTAGTGGGGAAATGGATAGAGATGAGGAATTTCACCATTTGAGGGCTAAATTAAAGAAGCGGAACTACCCCAATTGGACCCTGGATAGGGCACATAAATTAGTATGCAGTAAATCCAGAGATAATTTTCTTAGAACTAATATAGAAAATAATGAAGGTAAAGAAAAAAATAAAAGCAAACCTCATGTCTGTTTCCAGTATAGTCCTCAATTTTCGGACATAAAAAACAATCCTAAAAAGATGACCTATTTTACAGGAGGATGATGTGCTTTCCGAAATCTTAAAAGATGGACTGAATATAGTGGCAAGAAGAGCGCCGACAATTGGCAGTACATTATCCCCCCGCTCTCATATTCCCCAGGTGACATCAAAAACCTGGTTAGACTGCAAGGGTTTTTTTAGATGTGGTGTTACAGCATGTAGTACTTGTCGTAATGCTGTAACAAAAGATACTTTTCAAAACAAGGAGGAAACAAAATCCTATTTTATTAAGGATTTTATTAATTGTCATACCAATAATGTTGTTTATAAGATTGACTGTACCTCCTGTGATGTCTCTTATATAGGATGCACCACCAGGAAATTAAAGGTGAGAATATCAGAGCATTTGAGAGATGTGGCCAGTACTAATGCTGGGAATCGTAATATATCAGCAGTTGCCAAACACTTTGCTATACATCACGCAGGAAGCACGTCTAGTATGAGGATTCAAGGAATTGAACATGTTGAAATGTTGCAGCGGGGAGGTGATGTAAAAAGACGGCTTCTCACCAGAGAAGCTTTCTGGATATATAATTTACAAACCAGATATCCATTAGGTCTCAACCGAAAAAATGAAATAATGTATCACTATTGTTAAATTGTATTATGTGTTTACATTTTAATATTTGTAAATTTATTTGATATTTTTGTACAGAATGAAGTGTTATATCTATACTTATATATGCAAAGGGCAGAATTTCTGTTTAGGACCTGCAGTCCTGGTCAGGTGACTTGAACTGCTCTTGATATTGGTCCGAGCAATATATGAAAGAATGGAGACATTTACTAGGTCTCAACTAAAAAAACTAAAATAATGTATTAATATTGGTAAATTGTATTATGCATATATATTTTAACTTTTGTAAATTTACTTCATAGTTTTGTACAAAGCAATAGTTATATTTGTATATGCAAAGGGTAGAATTTCTGTTCAGGACCTGCAGCTCTGGTCAGGTGACTCGGACTGCTTTTGGCATTGGTCCAAGCACAATACAAAATAATCAGTATGTGCCTGTTAGGATTATGCATTGATTAAGATCTGACACGATCGAAACGCGTCGCATATTTCTTGTACCTAAGCATTTGCATGCATGCAAGGAGTTATGGAATTGGAGGAATTTTAAGGAACAAATAAAGAAACATTGTTTTATGGAGCCGGAACGCCCTTTTTTTTTTTTTTGCAGTATATAGCAGAGCTTATGTAGTATATAGCAGAGGCCATGTAGTATATAGCAGAGCCCATGTAGTATATAGCAGAGCCCACGTAGTATATAGCACAGCCCACGCAGTATATAACACAGGGCACATAGTATATTGCCCTGCCAGGTAGTATATAGCAGAGCCCAGTTAGTATATAGCAGAGCCCAAGTAGTATATAGCAGAGCCCATGTAGTATATAGCAGAGCCCACGTAGTATATACCAGAGCCCATGTAGTATATAACACAGAGACGTATGTAACACAGTCCAAGTAGTATGGCAGCTTTCTAGAGACCGTCCCCGGCCCGTCTGTCCATGAGAGGAGCAGATGTATGGCCGGTGGTGAGAGTGGGGAGGCGCCATCTCCGGCAGTGCAGGAGCAGCACACGGCCCGCGCCTAACAATAACAGGACACATGTGTAGATGACGGAGATGCCGAGGGCCCGGCCGGGAGTGTGGCTCACACGGGGCGCCCTGCAGGACTCCACAGTGCCGGCACATGGGCTGGCTCCGAAGAGCTGTTCACGTGCGGGGTGATAGTCCGCCCTTCCTGTAGTCCAGTATGGAGGCCATTGATGGCGGAGCATTGTGGCTGCTCCCGGGAGTGTGCAGAGCCCCGGGCACAGGTCAGATGATGGTGGCCGCTGTGATCTCCCGTTGTATTTCCATGTCCCGCATTGTGAGCGCTCGCTGCTTCCTCCCCATTATAACCTCGTGCACCATGTGCGGGTCATGTGTCAGCAGTGAAGCACACAGGGGGCACTGACAGGGGGAGTAGGGAGGGACTAATCGGACTGCCCGTCGCTGATTGGTCGCGGAAGCCATGACAGGCAGCTGGCGCGACCAATCAGCGACGCGAGATTTCCGTGACGGAAGTTGCCGACAGAAAGACGGAAGTACCCCTTAGACCAGGGGTCCCCAACCTGTAGCTCGGGAGCCACATGTGGCTCGCGGTCCCATGAATTGTGGCTCGCGACTGCTAGCTTGGTGCATTAGCTCCATGTCTAGCAAACTGGTATGAAGAGCACATCTCAAAATGGTGAATTTTGTGAGTAGCCCTGCACAGAAGTGCAGATCTGGATGCAGATTTACTGGTCTTAGGGGTTTAGAGATGTTTTAGGTATGGTACACTAGAAGATGGTACTACCTGTTAGAGGAGATGCTCAAAGCTGGATGTGACAGTGTGTTGGGAGTCCTTGATGGGAGAATACTGAATGGGGGTATTGTGGGAACCCATGGTTCTCAGTTTACTGCTTTGGAGTGATTTCTGTGCAAAAACTTTGGTTATCATTATACCTGTCATGTTCTCAATGGCAAGAGAACATAGCATCAGCATATATAGGAACTAGCTCTTGGAAGATGGGAACTGAGCTGACCATGAACTAAACCTAACGCACAACTAGCAGTGGCCGGGTAGCATGCCTACGTTGATTCTAGATGCCCAGCACCAGCCGGAGGACTAAATAATGCTAGCAGAGGAAAATATTAGTCCTAGCTCACCTCTAGAGAAATACCCCGAAAGGAGACAGAGGCCCCCCACATGTATTGGCGGTGAATTAAGATGAAATAACAAACGTAGTATGAAAATAGGTTTAGCAAATTTGAGGTCCACTTACTACATAGCAGAAGACAGAAAGGACACTTTCATGGTCAGCTGAAAACCCTATCAAAACACCATCCAGAAATTACTTTAAAACTCTGGCATTAACTCATAACACCAGAGTGGCAATTCCTGTTCACAAGAGCTTTCCAGACACAGTAACGAAACTACAGCTGTGAACTGGAACAAAAATGCAAAAACAAACATGGACAAGAGTCCAACTTATCTAGTAGTTGTCTAGGAGCAGGAACAAGCACAGAGAGGCTTCTGATAACATTGATGACCGGCAAGCAACTAACAGAGCAGCAAGGTTATATAGCGACTCCCACATCTTGATGGGAACAGGTGAACAGAGAAGATGAAAACACCAGTTCAATTCCACCAGTAGCCACCGGGGGAGCCCAGAATCCAAATTCACAACAGTACCCCCCCCTCAAGGAGGGGGCACCGAACCCTCACCAGAACCACCAGGGCGATCAGGATGGGCCCTATGAAAGGCACGAACCAGATCAGAGGCATGAACATCAGATGCATTCACCCAAGAATTATCCTCCTGGCCGTATCCCTTCCACTTGACCAGATACTGGAGTCTCCGTCTGGAAACACGAGAGTCTAAGATTTTCTCCACAACGTACTCCAACTCACCCTCAACCAACACCGGAGCAGGAGGCTCAACGGAAGGCACAACCGGTACCTCATACCTGCGCAATAATGACCGATGAAAAACGTTATGAATAGAAAAGGATGCAGGGAGGTCCAAACGGAAGGAAACAGGGTTAAGAATCTCCAATATCTTATACGGGCCGATGAACCGAGGCTTAAACTTAGGAGAAGAGACCCTCATAGGGACAAAACGAGAAGACAACCACACCAAATCCCCAACACAAAGCCGAGGACCAACACGACGGTGGCGGTTGGCAAAAAGCTGAGTCTTCTCCTGGGACAACCTCAAATTGTCCACCACCTGCCCCCAGATCTGATGCAATCTCTCCACCACAGCATCCACTCCAGGACAATCCGAAGATTCCACCTGACCAGAGGAAAATCGAGGATGAAACCCCGAATTACAGAAAAACGGGGACACCAAAGTGGCAGAGCTGGCCCGATTATTGAGAGCGAACTCTGCCAATGGCAAAAAAGCAACCCAATCATCCTGGTCAGCAGACACAAAACACCTCAGATATGTCTCCAGGGTCTGATTAGTCCGCTCGGTCTGGCCATTCGTCTGAGGATGGAAAGCGGACGAAAAAGATAAATCTATGCCCATCCTAGCACAGAATGCCCGCCAAAATCTAGACACGAATTGGGTCCCTCTGTCAGAAATGATATTCTCAGGAATACCATGCAAACGAACAACATTTTGAAAAAACAGAGGAACCAACTCGGAAGAAGAAGGCAACTTGGGCAGAGGAACCAAATGGACCATCTTAGAGAAACGGTCACACACCACCCAGATGACAGACATCTTCTGAGAAACAGGCAGATCTGAAATAAAATCCATCGAGATGTGCGTCCAAGGCCTCTTAGGAATAGGCAAGGGCAACAATAATCCACTAGCCCGAGAGCAACAAGGCTTGGCCCGAGCACAAACGTCACAAGACTGCACAAAGCCTCGCACATCTCGTGACAGGGAAGGCCACCAGAAGGACCTTGCCACCAAATCCCTGGTACCAAAAATGCCAGGATGACCTGCCAACGCAGAAGAATGAACCTCAGAGATGACTCTACTGGTCCAATCATCAGGAACAAACAGTTTATCAGGTGGGCAACGATCCGGTCTATCCGCCTGAAACTCCTGCAAGGCCCGCCGCAGGTCTGGAGAAACGGCTGACAATACCACTCCATCCTTAAGGATACCTGTGGGCTCAGAGTTACCAGGCGAGTCAGGCTCAAAACTCCTAGAAAGGGCATCCGCCTTAACATTCTTAGAACCCGGTAGGTATGACACCACAAAATTAAACCAAGAGAAAAATAATGACCAGCGCGCCTGTCTAGGATTCAGGCGCCTGGCGGTCTCAAGATAAATCAAGTTTTTGTGGTCAGTCAATACCACCACCTGATGTCTGGCCCCCTCAAGCCAATGGCGCCACTCCTCAAAAGCCCACTTCATGGCCAAAAGCTCCCGATTCCCAACATCATAATTCCGCTCAGCGGGCGAAAATTTACGGGAAAAGAAGGCACAAGGCCTCATCACGGAGCAGTCAGAACTTTTCTGCGACAACACTGCCCCAGCTCCGATCTCAGAAGCGTCGACCTCAACCTGAAAAGGTAGAGCAACATCAGGCTGACGCAACACAGGGGCAGAGGAAAAACGGCGCTTAAGCTCCCGAAAGGCCTCCACAGCGTCAGGGGACCAATCAGCAACATCAGCACCCTTCTTAGTCAAATCGGTCAATGGCTTAGCAATATCCGAAAAACCAGCAATAAATCGACGATAAAAGTTAGCAAAGCCCAAAAATTTCTGAAGACTCTTAAGAGAAGAGGGCTGCGTCCAATCACAAATAGCTTGAACCTTGACAGGATCCATTTCAATGGAAGAGGGAGAAAAAATATATCCCAAAAAGGAAATCCTCTGTACCCCAAAAACACACTTAGAACCCTTCACACACAAAAAATTAGACCGCAAAACCTGGAAAACCCTCCTGACTTGCTGGACATGAGAGTCCCAGTCATCCGAAAAAATCAGAATATCATCCAGATACACAATCATAAATTTATCCAAATAATCGCGAAAAATATCATGCATAAAGGACTGGAAAACTGACGGAGCATTTGAAAGACCAAAAGGCATCACTAAATACTCAAAGTGGCCCTCGGGCGTATTAAATGCGGTTTTCCACTCATCCCCCTGCCTGATTCGCACCAAATTATACGCCCCACGAAGGTCAATCTTAGAGAACCACTTGGCCCCCTTTATGCGAGCAAACAAATCAGTCAGCAACGGCAATGGGTATTGATATTTTACAGTGATTTTATTCAAAAGCCGATAATCGATACATGGTCTCAAAGAGCCGTCTTTTTTTGACACAAAGAAAAAACCGGCTCCTAAGGGAGATGACGATGGACGAATATGTCCCTTTTCCAAGGACTCCTTTATATATTCTCGCATAGCAGCATGTTCAGGCACAGACAGATTAAATAAACGACCCTTTGGGTATTTACTACCCGGGATTAAATCTATGGCACAATCGCACTCTCGGTGCGGAGGTAATGAACCAAGCTTGGATTCTTCAAAGACGTCACGATAGTCAGACAGGAACTCAGGAATTTCAGAGGGAATAGATGATGAAATGGAAACCACAGGAACATCCCCATGAGCCCCCTTACATCCCCAGCTCAACACAGACATAGCTCTCCAGTCGAGGACTGGGTTGTGAGATTGCAGCCAAGGCAATCCTAGCACCAAATCATCATGTAGATTATACAGCACCAGAAAGCGAATAATCTCCTGGTGATCCGGATTAATACGCATAGTTACTTGTGTCCAGTATTGTGGTTTATTATTAGCCAATGGGGTGGAGTCAATCCCCTTCAGAGGAATAAGAGTCTCCAAAGGCTCTAAATCATACCCACAGCGTTTGGCAAAGGACCAATCCATAAGACTCAAAGCGGCGCCAGAGTCGACATAGGCGTCCGTGGTAATAGATGACAAAGAGCAAATCAGGGTCACAGATAGAATAAACTTAGACGGTAAGGTGCAAATGGAAACAGATTTATCAAGCTTTTTAGTGCGCTTAGAGCATGCTGATATAACATGAGTAGAATCACCACAATAGAAACACAACCCATTTTTCCGTCTAAAATTCTGCCGCTCGCTTCGGGACAGAATTCTATCACACTGCATACTCTCTGGCGACTTCTCAGTGGACACCGCCAGATGGTGCACTGGTTTGCGCTCCCGCAAACGCCTATCGATCTGAATAGCCATTGTCATGGACTCATTCAGACCCGCAGGCACAGGGAACCCCACCATAACATCCTTAATGGCATCAGAGAGACCCTCTCTGAAAGTCGCCGCCAGGGCGCACTCATTCCACTGAGTAAGCACAGACCATTTACGGAATCTTTGACAGTAAATTTCCGCTTCATCTTGCCCCTGAGATAGGGACATCAAAGTTTTTTCTGCCTGAAGCTCCAAATGAGGTTCGTCATAAAGCAACCCCAAGGCCAGAAAAAACGCATCCACATTGAGCAACGCAGGATCCCCTGGTGTCAATGAAAAAGCCCAGTCTTGAGGGTCGCCCCGGAGCAAGGAAATCACAATCCTGACCTGCTGTGCAGGGTCTCCGGCAGAGCGAAATTTCAGGGACAAAAATAATTTGCAATTATTTCGAAAATTCTGAAACCCAGATCTATTCCCCGAGAAAAATTCCGGCAAAGGAATTCTCGGCTCAGATACAGGTGCATGACAAACAAAGTCTTGCAAATTTTGTACCTTCGTGGCGAGATTATTCAAACCTGCAGTTACACTCTGAAGATCCATTACAAACAGGTGGACACAGAGCCATTCAAAGATTAGAAGGAAAAAAAAAAAAAAAATTCTCAGCAGACTTCTTATTTCTCTCCTTTCTCAGCCAAGGATTTTAACCCTTTAGTGGCCGGTCAAACTGTCATGTTCTCAATGGCAAGAGAACATAGCATCAGCATATATAGGAACTAGCTCTTGGAAGATGGGAACTGAGCTGACCATGAACTAAACCTAACGCACAACTAGCAGTGGCCGGGTAGCATGCCTACGTTGATTCTAGATGCCCAGCACCAGCCGGAGGACTAAATAATGCTAGCAGAGGAAAATATTAGTCCTAGCTCACCTCTAGAGAAATACCCCGAAAGGAGACAGAGGCCCCCCACATGTATTGGCGGTGAATTAAGATGAAATAACAAACGTAGTATGAAAATAGGTTTAGCAAATTTGAGGTCCACTTACTACATAGCAGAAGACAGAAAGGACACTTTCATGGTCAGCTGAAAACCCTATCAAAACACCATCCAGAAATTACTTTAAAACTCTGGCATTAACTCATAACACCAGAGTGGCAATTCCTGTTCACAAGAGCTTTCCAGACACAGTAACGAAACTACAGCTGTGAACTGGAACAAAAATGCAAAAACAAACATGGACAAGAGTCCAACTTATCTAGTAGTTGTCTAGGAGCAGGAACAAGCACAGAGAGGCTTCTGATAACATTGATGACCGGCAAGCAACTAACAGAGCAGCAAGGTTATATAGCGACTCCCACATCTTGATGGGAACAGGTGAACAGAGAAGATGAAAACACCAGTTCAATTCCACCAGTAGCCACCGGGGGAGCCCAGAATCCAAATTCACAACATATACCTATAATGGGGGCTTTAATTGACACTACTTTGAAGGGGGTGGGAGCTGGATGTGGCTCGCGACCCTCTCTCAGTGCTGTATGTGGCTCGCGACCCTCTCTCTAAGCTGAATGTGGCTCTCTAGGTCAGAAAGGTTGGGAACCACTGCCTTAGACAATTATATAGTAGATCTGTGGAGCAATATTAGGAAACTGCTTAATAGTATGACCAGACGCGACAGATATACCGCTGATTTTTAGTCTAATTTTGCATTCAGAATAACTGCAGTATATTAAATTAGAAGCAAAGTAAATGAAGTTTAATAATTGTCATTCAAACTCTGAGATTTTTAAAAAAATCCATACAGAAACTGGAATGCAATGCGGATTGTGAATCTATCATATGTAAAACATGCAGACTTTGCTGTGAAAATGAATGGAAAATCCATTAAAACCAAAGAAATTTGCCTAATCACATGTTGTGTGTAGGTGCACATTCACACTCTGGCCATTTAACAGAGCCTAGGATAAAAGCAAAATGGTCTAATACTTGCAGTTGGTAAATAGTTATACTACATGTAAATAATGTAGGATAATTAGATGACAGTTGACACTACTCTGATCAAGCCATCCCACCGGGACAAGGTGTACCCAATCATGATGGATTCATGTATTCACCTCGCTATGTGCCAGCAGGCCTCAAAATACAGCAGGACTTAGACCTGACTGTTTTGCACCTGGAAAGCTACACAGACAAAATGCACAACACAAAATGGGGGAGCCGCAATCCTGTATGTGCAAAGTACAAAAAAAGTAAAGTAAAACCAAATAAATGAGCCGGATTACATGTTGGTATAAGGGCAATATGTCAACTAAGTACCCTATGTTATTTACAGGTACAATTAATATTTGTGTACCGTATATACTTCCTACATGGTTTTTGCTAATTTTTTTTTAGCCTAGGCTTTTTTGTGTGCACATACCCTAAAGCTTACCTCCAAGTAAAGGATATGCACTTCAGTATGCAAATTCACGATTGCAATCTATGATTAAAATTGAGAACACTTCATTAATTCCAACAGGATACTTAAATTACTTTAGACCTTCTCCCATCTAAAAGAGGGGTAGATTGCTAGACAGATATTGTCATGGAGGGCAGTGGCTGAAGGCTAGCAAGAGACTATCAAAGAGTAATCGGAAAGCCGCGTCAAACCAGTATATCCAGTAAAGTAGCAAAAATATTAGGCAGAATGATAGTTGAAAACAGAGGTCAAGGTCAATAACATGCTATATATAATCAACACACAGATGGATAATTACAGTAGCTTTAACAGTCAGCCAAGGACTGGCCACCATAGGTTTGATCAGTGAGGAATCTGCCTCTGACCTCTGCAGAAAGCCAACTACATTTAACTAACAAGCTGCCCGGAGAAACCAAAAGAAAAACTGGTTTGAGGAACACAGCAATACTAGGGCTTAAGGAAAAACTGCTTGCATTGTCCGTAGGTAGCTGTGTCAGTGTTGCACTGCCTACCGACAGCAACAATTGCACCAGGATTGTGCTCAGACATGGAGGCCACAGACATATAAGGAAATAGATATAACTAAAATAACTTTAAGATTTTCCCAAGTAAACTGTCTGTCTATATAGGGAATGTGCACCCAAATAGCAGCCTATGATCACAGCAGCATCTGCACACAATCAAGTAGGCAATCTCTTGATTTCTATCTCTTTAGTGGGACTGGTCAGGTGTAAAAGGGGCAATATGATGACTATTGTAATAAAGCAGAGTTTCTTTAAGGTACTGTCACACTCAGCAACTTTGCAAAGAGAACGACAACAATCCGTGACGTTGCAGCGTCCTGCATAGCGATCTCATTGTGTTTGACACTCAGCAGCGATCAGGATCCCGCTGTGCCATCGCTGGTCAGAGCTAGAAGTCCAGAACTTTATTTCGTCGCCAGGTCGGCGTGTATCGTCATGTTTGACAACAAAAGCAACGACGCCAGCAACGAGCACAGGGGGCGTCGCAGCGTCTCCTTCTAGCCAGTCGGTACACTCCGGCTGTTTGACATGGAGCTAACAACCAGCGAGAAGGAGAAGTGAGTCACCGTTACGTCACTGGATCGCTCCTGCATCGTTCTGGAGTTGCTGTGTTTGACGTCTCTACAGCGACCTAAACAGCGACGCTCCAGCGATCTAGTTTAGGTCAGCTCATTGTCTATATCGCGGCAGCGTCGCTGAGTGTGATGGTACCTTTACTGGTTTTGGAAGGGGAGGAACAGGATTCTGTAAAATAATGGTTTAGTTTTGAAAGAAAAGAAATTACAAATGTCCTGTACAAGATCACTAGAGAGTTTTCATATATAAGGAGAGTAATACAATAATCCTTTTCAGGTGTTTGATTTTTCTTCTACTTTCTTGAAAGGCTAAGATGACTGCCTTCACCTGCTTCCTCAAGCCCGATTCCCAGGTGCCTTGGTTGTAAGTGACTCGGCTTTGGGTAGTGCCGGAGCCTCTGACACGTAGAACTGGGTGACAGCCCTATGTCACCTGTACCATTGTCTGCTCCTGCATAGGAAGTGGGGAACACCAAGGACAGTCTGACCTCTCAGGGGCGGTAGTCCCTCCTCAAGCCACCTTGAGGAGCCTTCCCCAGGCTCATTCATTTATCAAGAAGGGTTCATCCTGCTCCCTTCCTTCTCATATCAGACTCACTGCATACCAGTGATGTTGCCCCTCTATTTTGAGGAACGTGAATCTGGTTCCAGCCGTCTGCTCTTGCAACCTTCTTGGCAAGTACTTTATCTCTACAACCCTCTGGCTGAACAAGATATGATGATGGGTCTCAAGCTCTTCTATTGTTTCCCATCTCCTCTGTCGATCATATAATTAATCAGATAGGTAACCACTTGTATGCAAAAATGCTATGTCATGCACCAATAAATACATAGATCATCCCAAACAAAAAGTGCAAAAAAGACAGCGTATAAAATTATTTTTTATTGAAAGTATTATAAAGTAAAAAGAATAATATAATCACAAATTATAGCTGATAAAAATGAACACAATATAATGGTATGATAGGACACCAACCAAAATATTACAAAATAATATATTAACCTCCACACTCATGTGATATATCCCAGCACTATTCAATAATGGCACAAAGTAAAAAAGGGGAAACCTTAATATATAAAACCATTCAAGAAAGCATAATACAAAATTGTGCAAAAAATGTGCAAAAATGCAAAAAAATGTGCCACAATTAATACAGCTAAATAAAAAACCACACCATAAGGAATGTGCAACAAATGTTGAATAATGTGTGTAAAAAGAATGTTATAACTGTAATTAATACAGAGCGTATGGGGGGGCCCCCCGGAAGAAGGCAAGTGCCGAAACGCGCGTAGGGTTTGAGCACATGTAGGTATATGGAGCCTCTAATGTTACTTGATTTAATTTATTTCATCCACTCTATTGTGATAATATGCTAGCGATTTAATAGTTACTGGCACTTTCTGCACTTTATAGTCCTGTTGTGGCATTTTTTTACCATAGCACTAGCTGCACTATTATATTTTTGTATTTATGAGCTTAAGTGCAATCCAATTACTTATACTGTGTAATATTAGTCTGTTAGTGTCATTGCATTTTTTGCACTTTTTATAGCACTAATGCACTTTGCTCTGTATTAATTACAGTTATAAAATTCTTTTTACACACATTATTCAACATTTGTTGCACATTCCTTATGGTGTGGTTTTTGATTTAGCTGTATTAATTGTGGCACATCATTTTTTTGCATTTTTTTTGCATTTTTGCACATTTTTTGCACAGTTTTGTATTATGCTTTCTTGAATGGTTTTATATATTAAGGTTTCCCCTTTTTTTACTTTTTTGCACTTTTTGTTTGGGATGATCTGTCGATCATATGTAACGATCTCCGCAGGGATGCCAACTGTCGGTATCTTGTGGCTAATGGGACCTCTAGCATATCTCCATCCCTGGTCCTGGCTCATCTTCTTCTCTCTTCCGACCAGCCTAGGCCCCTCAGTCCACTCACTCGTTGCTGGATCCTGGCTCTACTGTCTGCAGTCTGCAAGCGGTGAAGGCTGCAGCCTAGGTTTAGGCCTAGGTTCCAGGAAAGCGTCCGGTTCTGGATCACATGTTCCTGCCACCTCTGCTTTCATGCCAGCTTGGTCTGGCTCTGATATTCCTCCAGTCTCTCCCTTGGGAATCTAGCAGGATTCTGCCATCTTTTTCGCCCATTAAGCTCGTCATACTCGATGGATGACTAATTGAATCCAGAAACATTTTTCAATGCTATTTTGTAGTGTTATGTACTATCAAAATGTAACAGAAATCACCTAATATTCTATGGATGCCTAATTGAATCCAGTCATATTTTTCAACGCGTTTTTGTAATGTTATGTACCACCAAAATCTAACAGAAATAACCTGATACTCTATTGATGACTTAAAGCATGTAATATTCAACGGATGAGTAATTGAGTCCCAAAAAAATTGGCAACACTTTTTTGGAGTCTTATATAGCAAAGAAATGTACCACAGAGCACGTTAATACTCTATGGATGAGTAATTGAACACAGAAAAAAATCTTGAATGCTTTTTGGGGGTGTTCTATAACACCAAAATGTACCACAAATAGTGATGAACGAATATACTCATTACTCGAGATTTCCCGAGCACGCTCGGGTGACCTCTGAGTATTTTTTAGTGCTCGGAGATTTAGTTTTCATTGCCACAGCTGAATGATTTACATCTGTTAGCCAGCATAAGTACATGTGGGGGTTGCCTAGTTGCTAGGGAATCCCCACATGTAATCAAGCTGGCTAAGAGATGTAAATCATTCATCTGAGGTGAGAAAAACAAAATCTCCGAATACTTACAAATACTCGGAGGACATCCGAGCATGCTCGGCAAATCTCGAGTAACGAGTATATTCGCTCATCACTACCTAGCAACCAGACAACCCCCACATGTACTTATGCTGGCTAACAGATATAATTCATTCAGCTCTGGCGCTGAAAACTAAATCTCCGAGCACTAAAAAATGCTCGGAGGTCACCCGACCGTGCTCAGGAAATCTCGAGTAACGAGTATATTCGCTCATCACTAACCACAAAGCATGTAATACTCTATGGATGACAATATAGTCAATCTTTTCACCCCCAGAAAAAGAATGTGGTCAACTGCTGCAGCTATATATTTTGCAATGGACTGCAAAGCCCTAAGCCCTGTCTAGAGACTGTATTCAGCTACTCTCCTTAATCTTGCAACTGTGCCAGCCAACTAGAGTAATGCCACTACCAAGATGGCTATGGAATTAGAGTGACTCACAGGCAATCCCCGTGTGCATGGCTATGTAACAGGTGCCAAACATGCAGGGCAGGGAGTCGAGTTTCAAGTTTGACCCCAGCTAATGCTCGCCAAGTGCTGAGCACATCTGAGCACGCAGATACTCGAGTGATATCCGAGTATCACCGAGCACATTCGCGCAACTCTAGTTGGTACACAAAAGTACTTTTAGCTGCCTTTAAATGCTAGGAGCCTAAGAGCTACACTAAAGACACTAATCTACAGTATATTGTATCTAATGCTAGGTTTAGATGTATGACTACTTCAAAGCCATAGCTCCAATGGTTAATAGACCATATCTGAAAAGAAGAAAAAGTTTTCCTTTTTCATAGCAGACTGTAAATCTATATATTTGAGTGTCATTGTTGTTGGCAGAGGAGTTTGTTTTATCTAATGCTTATGATGGAGAAAAGTCTTACAGTCAGACAAATATACTATCTTGGAGCTTTCTTCATTATGTCCTCGAGCTTCCATACTCTATTCCTTTTCATATAATATTCTTTTTATTGGCAAAGCATACCAGAAAAAATGTTCTTCCTCATACAAAAGGAAAATGAATCCTCTTTCACAATCTGAGCACTTCACTTGCAAAATTTACAAGCACGGAAGCATGCGGAGCCTTTGTTTAAAAGAAGAATAATTCTAATATTTTATTTCAGCTGTAGAACATAATACTATCCTCATAACACGGCTTAAACTACAATTATTCTTTTAATCTGATACAAGATCATCAAGCACTTGATTAATAATTTAGAAAGCGACGTGAGGGAACTGAGTCAATAATGATAGTTGTATGCTAGATCTGTTAGTAAAAAAATTGTGCAGAAGAATTACTTTTATAGGGTGAATAAGGGGCTTTAAGGACCCATAACGTAGAACGCAAGGACTTCATGTGCCTCCATAGAGGGTCCATGCATAAATCCTTACCATGTACCATGACTAATATTACTTAATGAGGTGTTCTCAAGTTCGGAAGTTATTCCCAACTTATTGGATAGGAAGAAATTTCCCAATCACTGAGGGTCCTACTACTGGGACCCCATCGGTCCTGAGAATTGGCGCTCCATAGAGCCCATCTGAATGGTGGTCGATAATGGGAGTGCTGGAGATAACCGAGTTCTGCGCTCATCTAGTCTTTAGCACTCCCGTAAGAATGAGTGTCAGTGCGCACTTCCAAACATGAGTATAACCCTTTAAGCAGTCTTACGAGGGATCCCAAATGCAGCCAAATGTACTGATTTCCTGACAATGGGCAAAATTTACACTGTAACTAACATTGTTCTTCACAAGTATCAATGCCAAAACTACTGCTACTGTATATTGGCATAGTGATTGCTTAAGAGCTTGTCATCCAATAAGGCCGGAGGGCCCAAGTGCCACATTATTCTGAATATTGTGTACACTCTGGGCATTACATAAATTCCCCTGAGTGCTCATCACATGCAGTACAGATGTAGCGCCTCTATGCTGGGTCGCCCAAATTAAACTGAATGAGAACAATGATGCTAGCCAAATGGCGCAGACAGCCGGCGTGCTGCACCGCCATCAGAGTCACGGCGGAGATTGCTACACCTGTACATTGCAAATTATAATGCAGCAAACCTCTCTCATTAGATTAGAGGCCAACTATGTCGATAAGTCACAAAGCAGCTATTCACACATTGATGTAGAGTTCTGTGTCACAGATCCGTGCTCCAGGGGCCCCATATGTAATCAGAAAGTCACATTTCTGTTTTTATCAGTGGGAGTCGTGTTAATGAAATGCATCACCTGCTGATACCATGGTTCTTTTATGCAAAAAAGGAATTTTCATCAAAACAAACATTAAGGTGCTCATATTTAATACGGAAAAAGGAGAAGTATTGCAATGTAAATATTGGTAAATGGAAATATCTATCCATCCTATTTAATATCTAATATTTATCTATCTATCTATCTATCTATCTATCTATCTATCTATCTATCTATCTATCTATCTATCATCTATCTATCTATCATCTATCTATCTATCTATCTATCTATCTATCTATCATCTATCTATTTATCTATCTATCTATTTATCTATCTATCATCTATCTATCTATTATATATCTATATATTATCTATCCATCCTACTTAATATCTATCTAATTTCTATTTATCTATCTATTTATGTATCTATCTATTATCTATCTATCTTTCATCTAACTATTATCTATGTATCATCTATTATCTATCTATCTATCTATCTATCTATCTATCTATCTATCTATCTATCTATCTATCTATCTATTATCGATCTATCATCTATCTATCTATATTAGTATCTATCTGTCTATCTATCTATATCAATCATCTATTATCTTTTATCTATTATATATCTATATATTATCTATCCATTCTATTTAATATACGGTATATCTAATATCTATCTATCTACTTATCATCTATCTATCTATCTATCTATCTATCTATCTATCTACTTATCATCTATCTATCATCTATCTATCTATCTATCTATCTATCTATCTATCTATCTATCATCTCATAACTTTTCTAATAGACTATATATTAGACACATGTATATTTTATATAAGGAAGGTATTGGCCCGATACACGCCCCAGGTATACCACGTGACCGCTGACGTCACGGAAGGTCCTGCAGCAATTACAGACTGAGAGAGTCTGCACTACACGACTACACGCTAGCGCAACGTGGGAACCAGGAGCGGTGGAGCGTCTGCTATCGGCCGGGGCAGCGCGCAGGAAGATTTACTTACAGAAGCCTGCTATAACCGGACGGCTTTCTCTTTCTCATCACATCTGCCACTCCACTCAGTGAGCCACTTCAGAGCTACAGATACCTACTCACCAGTAAGGTAAATTACCTGACTTTATCCAGTATTAAGGTGTATTTCTGGTGTGTTCTTGAAGCATTGCTCTGAGTGGCTATACTATATATCTGAAACGTTGGGATTTTTTGACATTAAAGGGATATTGTTTACGCAAATAACTATACATTCATTTACATATTTTATATAACATCTGTTAGATAGATAGAAACGTACATCGATAATTAGATAAATTGCTAGACAAATCATCAATTTATACATCAATTTAATGTGCCCATCGAATTCATATATATGTACTGTATGTTTCATCTACATGATATATATGTACCTATTTATCAAATACACCTAGAATATAGCTAACATTCATTTATCTACTATCTATTAGATACATTTGGATGGATATTAAATGTATGCCTAATATCCATGTATGTTTCTAACATCTGTCAATCTATCTACACATAATACTGTAGGTAGATGAAGATAGATGCATAGAAAGATAAAATATATATGTGATAAAATAGATAAGATAGATATTTAATATCCATGTATGTATCTGTCAATCATAAGAATTTACCCTTTACATGTGTGAGAGAGGACCTATTTGTACTTTGCCATACAACTGTGCTCCATTGGAAAGTCTTCTGTGATGGGCCAGGTACTGACCACCACTGTACAAAGTAAGATGACATATCTGCAGGGCTTTATGGGCAGGCCGGCACGGCAATGTAAAATGATGTTATCTCATTCTCTGGTCATTCAGCAGTGTGAGAAATGGTGCTGAGCAAGGGTTTTTTGCCAATCTAATCTCAAAATGTTTGAATTTGCTAAAAACCACGCATTTCAGGAAATTCATCTTAAACCTCCTGGGTGTACAGAGGGGGAATGTGCTGGCAAGAATAATAGTATGGACGGAACAAACAATCGCAAAAAAAGTTTACATATAAACCCCCTTTTGATTATTGTTATAGGCAAACCTATGTAATTGTAATCTGTGTAAGGGATTAAAGAAAAGCACCGGTTAGAAGAGCTATAAATTCCACCTGATGAAGGGCTCCAACTATTTTCCGAGTTTCTTGGTAAGTTGTTTCAGAACTCCATTGGGGATTGATTTTTTTCAAAGCTTTGGCCACACGATTGTGCTCTCTTAACCACAATGTATGCATTGCTGCCAAGGTTGTAACTTCGTTTGATCTGGTTTCACCTGCAAAGAAACATTCAATTCTGTTTTCACTGACTGCGTTAGGATCTTGTATACAAGGTGACGGTGTATCATCTACAAAGGGCATGTACTCTCGGCCGTGATCAGAATGTTGAAGGTTTACTCTCAGAAGACCCTCCTCGCTGGAATGATTCCTCAGTTTATTTTCAACAATTGTTGTGCTGCCATAGACTGTTGACGCATCAATAAAGGATGTCAAACCATTTATTTGTTCTCTTGGGCTTGCAATAGAGGGATTTCCAAACATCGCACTCTGATCTCCAGTGCCACAGGCTGCTAAAGAGCGATAAAATGGTATGCATCCACTTTGGGATATGGAATCATTTGTCGATATCTGTCGAGTAAATAAAATGGGAAAACAGGAAAATAAAGTTATAAGTAAACAAAATGTAAGACCATGGGCACATAAAAGCACAGGTTCATATTCCAAGTGAATTATTTATTGTACACTCTGGGACATATAAGTTAAATGGATGCTTCCGACATTCAGTGGCATCCATCACTCATAGATTCCCATTGTGAAAAATACAACATCTGTAAAGCTTATGTTGTGATATACTGTAGACAATCATACTATTCTGTTCTTTTTTTATGCCCTGACATAATTTATATCAGCCCAATAGAAGTCAAAGGGACACTCTTCTGGCCTATGTTTAAGAAGCGGCAAAGGTTTCCATGGCCATCCATTTGATGGAGTGGTGTAAAGTGCTCCACCACTGGACTCTAGAGTAGTGGAATAATATTCTGTGGAGTGGCAAATCACACTTTTCAATTTAACAGTCTGATGGATGAGTCTGGTCAAGGAGGATCTAACCGGTCTGACTGCATTGTGTCAATTCTAAAGTCTACTGTAGTCGGGATAATAGTATTAGGTTGTTTTCCAGTGGTTGACCTGGTTTCCTTAATGCTTCAGCATCCCAAACATTTTGAAAAATTCTATGCTTCAAACTTTGTAGGAACAGTTTAGGGAAGACTCTTTTCTATTTCAACATTCCATAAACACATGGTTGGAAGAGTATGGTGTAAAAGAACATGACTGACTGCACCGAGCCTCAACCCTATTGAACACCTTTCAGGTGAACTAGACCAGAGATTACAAGTCAGACCCTCCTGTCTCTAGTCCAACATCAGTGGGTGAAATTAGAAACGCTTTTATGGATGGATGGGGAAAAATTCCCCCAGACAACTCCAAAATCTTGTGGAACGTCTTCCCAGAAGATTGGCAGCTAGCATAGCTTTAAAGGAGGGACCAATTCCATACTAAAATCTATGAATTTAAAACGTACAAGGGGAGCTATAAAACCTCCCATACTAGTGTCCATACAAGGTTCAATAATACTGTACTATGAATATTTCTGTTTCTATTTAGTAATAAGAATATGAGTAACAGAATTAGATTAATAAATGATGTACAATAGCAAATTATATTGTGGTACTGTGCTAGCCAGAAAAATCGATGTGAATACTTTCCTGCCCAATGATGACAAAAGGATTCTCGGAGTGATACCTTTATTGGCTAACCAGAAAACAATATATGTTTGGAGCTTTCAGAGCACAGAGGCTCCTTCTTCAGGCAGGATTACAAATGAATTAATAAGAAAAAGGCACAACATTTAAGAGATTTTAAAGACGGACATTTGTTCAAGAATAGTTTTGTCATCGTTGGGCAGAAAAGTATTCACATCGATTAACAAATGAGATAGTTTACAGGGCCAGTTATTACAAGTACACTCAATTTGGATGAAAATATAATGTGGGTCTTGATGTCAGGTGGTAGTTTTAACTCCTTACTGCCTTCGGACGGAATAGTACGTCCGAAGGCAGAACCCCCGCTTTGATGTGGGCTCCGGCGGTGAGCCTGCATCAAAGCCGGGACATATCAACTGTTTTGAACAGCTGAGATGTGCCCGCAATAGGTGCAGGTGGAATCACGATCCACTGGTGCCTATTAACTAGTTAAATGCCGCTGTCAAACTCTGCATTGCATTAAAATGGTATCATTAAAAATGTCAGCCGGACACACAAAAAATAATCCCTCACCCAACCCCAAATCACAAAAAATGGAGACGCTACGAGTATCGGAAAATTGCACTTTTTTTTTTAGCAAAGTTTGGAATTTTTTTTCACCACTTAGATAAAAAAGAACCTAGATATGTTTGGTGTCTATGACCTGGAGAATCATAATGACAGGTCATTTTTAGCATTTAGTGAACCTACCAAAAAAGCCAAACACTGGATTGCACTTTTTTTTGCAATTTCACCGCACTTGGAATTTTTTTCACGTTTTCCAGTACACGACACGGTAAAATCAATGGTGTCGTTCAAAAGTACAACTCGTCCCGCAAAATGAAAAGCCCTCACATGGCCATATTGACAGACAAATAAAAAAAAGTTATGGCTCTGGGAAGGAGGGGAGCGAAAAGTGAAAACGCAAAACTGAAAAAAGCATATAAAACTCAGCAATGCTTACACCATCATCTCTGAAGACCCCTTATTCACTCATCTCATTAAAGTAGTAAAGTGCCTAATCCCAGGGAGATTGGACATTAACTACCCTACCATCTGTTAGAGAATGCAATCCAGAAAGAGAGAGGATCCAGGTTTCATAGGAAACATCAAGTAGTATAAGTTATAGATCTTCTACCTGGAGGTAGATTTTACAATTCTCTTGAATTGTTACAAAATGATCTTATAATTTTCCAGGATTTGCAAAGTTTCTCCATCCATATTGCAGTTAAGCAGCTGTTAAATGCAGACGAGCGCTATTTTTCTTCATAACAGTGGTAAAAAGCCATTACGAGTATTACTGATTCTACCAATGATTAGTAATTATATTATCTTGTATTTATGGAAATTGTAAAAGACCCAGAGATATAAAGCATATGATATTGAATAGAAGCAATTCCTGTTTGTCATGGTAATCTTCAGTATTATCAAACTGGGTATACATTATTATTGTTATTATTTATTATTATTATTATAGCGCCATGTATTCACAATAAAAAACAATAATCATGAGCAATACAAGTCACTGATTGGTCCAGGAGGAGAGAACCAACCCACGATGCGATGGATGTTGCATAGTGAAATTTGCAAATATGCAGATTGTGCCCAACTTATGTTTCTGGAGGCATGTACCCCATAAAGTGGGTTCTTCCTGCTATACCGCTGCCATGCACATGCATACGCGTACATTTATATACAGAGCTGCATGAGAGCTTGTTTTTGTGTGATAAGTTGCAGTTTCCATTGGCACCACACCACATTTTTACATTTCTTATTATTGAGATTTTTCAAATGCCAAATGAACAAAAATCAGCGATTCAAGAATTATATATATATATGTATATATATATATATATATGTGTGTGTGTGTGTATTTTTTTTATTTCATCATTCACTGAAGGGTAAAAGTGAGAACGCAAATTTATTCTTTGGACCAGTATGAACATAGTGGTACTATATTTTATGGCTTTTTTGAAGTTTTGCTACTTCAGCACACTAAAAACAATTGATTACAAAATTATTTGTTTTTTGTTTTGGCAAATTCTGAAAGAACTTTTTTATTTTTCTGCTTTTTGTTGGATGAGATGCTGTTTTCATTGGTGTCAATTTTTTATAGATACATTTTTTATTACTGTAT
Organism: Ranitomeya variabilis; assembly: GCF_051348905.1. NCBI lineage: Eukaryota > Metazoa > Chordata > Amphibia > Anura > Dendrobatidae > Ranitomeya > Ranitomeya variabilis. Next base: position 1,025,273,356 of record NC_135233.1, on the reverse strand, counting down.
ATAAAATCAGCATTTTTTAATGGCAAAATATTTTTTACACATTTTTTTGTGCTGTATTTATATTTTTACTTTTTTACACTCTGGGGCTTGAACATTTCACACTTTCCTTTTTTTATTGTTGTCAATTTGACCTGTCAGTGAGACATGGCCCCCATGGTTGGCAGACCGTGAGGTCATTACTTGTCCTCAGGTTACCATGTATTACGTTTCCTTAATGATCACCTTAAAATGGTTGATCAGCAGTTGTTAGCTGGTTAAAGCATACAGTAAATTCAAATAGTTGTAAAAGCAATGTCACTCCAAAGTCGTTATTAGAGGAAATGTGACTTGAAGCACATAGGTTCAATTTTATAATAGCATGTCTCCCCGTTGTATCTCATTTTATAGCAGTCAGTGTGGGGGAGGGTGAGCTGACAGCACTGCGTGATAAGATCTGGAAGTGTTTGTAATGATACAAAACTCAGCTTTGCAGAAGGTCTACCACTGTTTTTGGATTGCTTTTCTAAGAAATCTGAAATTATTTTTCTGCAACTCAATAGAGTGATTTTTTTCTTTACTGTTCCTTTGTCCACGGATCACAACATAATCAAGGAGTTTACAACCCATGGCACTGTAGCTAATCTTCCTCGATGTGGATGGCAGAGATCAGTGAGGAGGAGAGGGTGTGTTCTTTTCTCCCCTGCATGACATTGCCTACTGGTGATTGGTCAAACTCAAGCAGGGGAAGAAGTACACACCTCCATAACAAGTCTCTGGAAACACCCAGTGGAACTTTACATAAATTATAATGTGAAAATAAAAAAAAATAGAGGTAGGACCTTTTTTGCGCTGCCGAAGACAACAATATAGATTGAACCTTTTAGATTGTTAGCTTGCATGCAGGAGCCTAACTCCTCCTTTATCTGTTGAAATTTGTGCTACATCTTTGTTTTTATTGTCTGTACAAGTCTCCGCTTAATTGTAAAGTGCTGCGGAATATGTTGGCGCTATATAAATTAAATTATTATTTATATAAAGTAATTATGGTTTCCAAAAAGGAATACAGGAGATGATGTGTCGAGAATTGCACTTCAAAGTTCACAGACTTCTTCATCAGGACAAACCACATGTGAACTTCGAAATGTGTTGAAAATATAACAACACAATTCTCCTGTTCTTCCATTCTCTTATTGTGCTATTGTTTTCAAGCTTTCCCATTGGATAAATTATAGTGTGAAATTTACAAGCTAATAGCTCTGCAATGGAAAGGAGAAATTAAAATTGTGAAACTAAATTTTATTCCGCTGTGCAGTCACTATTCTACGATGTGCTCACACTGGTGAAAGGTCCCCTTTAAATACTTATTTCCTTTCTTAGGCTGTGTGCACACGTTCCAGATTTTTCACGTTTTTTCGCTATACAAAAGCGATCAAACTGTGAGAAAAATGCATCTATTAAGCATCCTATTAATAGAAAGCAATCCTCAATTTTTGTACACATGTTGAGTTTTTTCCAGATTTTTCGCGTTTTGCCGCTATATATTGCAATGGGGAAACTCCGGAAAAAAACGCTAAAAGTCCGCACAAAAAAAAAAAGCAAAAAATGCGATAAAAACGCGCAAAAAACGCATTCAGATTTCCTGCGGAAAAAGTCCGGTTTGGGTCAGGAAATTTCAGCAAAGATTCCTGATGTGTGCACATAGCCTTAGGGTATGTTTTCTTGATGTCTTTAACCCATTTACTACCTTGGGTTTTTCCGATTTTGCAATGGCCTGTTTTTGGTAGGATGAGTTGTACTTTTGAATGACGCAATTGATTTTACCATATAGTGTACAGGAAAACGGGAAAAAAATTCCAAGTGCTGTGAAATTGCAAAAATAAGTGTGATTCCACAACTGTTTTTAGGATTTTTTTTTACCATGTTCACTAAATGCTAAAACTGACCTGCCATTATGATTCTCCAGGTTATTATGCATTCAAAAGTACCAAACATCTATAAGTTTGTTTTTAATTAGGATATTATTATTAATAATAATATTATTATTTGAGATAGATATGATGTTTTGATCGCCTATTGTTGCATTTTATTGTAATGTTGGAGCGACCAAAAAACCTAATTCTTGCATTTTGATTTTTTTTTACCATTATTCCATTTACTGATCTGATTACCATATATTCTCGAGTATAAGCCGACCCGAGTATAAGCCGAGACCCCTAATTTTGCCACAAAAAACTGGGAAAACTTAATGACTCGAGTATAAGCCTAGGGTGAAAAATGCAGCAGCTACCGGTAAATGTCAAAAATAAAAATAGATACCAATGAAAGTAAAACTAATTGAGACATCAGTAGGTTGTGTTTTTGAATATCCATATTGAATCAGGAGCCCCATAAGATGCTCCATAAAGATTGATGGGCCCCATAAGATGCTCCATGTTAAAATATGCCCCATATAGTGCTGCACAAATGCTGATTATGGCCCCATAAGATGCCCCATAGAGATATTTGCCCCATATAATGCTGCACATGGCCCCATAGATATATTTGTCCCATATAATGCTGCACATGGCCCCATAAGATGCTCCATACAGACATTTGCCCCATATCCTGTTGCTGCCATAAAAAAAAAAAAAATCACATACTCACCTTTTCTTTACTGTTCCTTTGTCCTCGGTGCACAACATAATCAAGAAGTTTACAACTAGTGATAATCGAATAGTGAAATATTTGGATTTGGGAAATTAGAATAATTTCTAATATCCGTGTACACATACCGAATAACGATTCCAATGCAAGTCAATGGGAAAGTCGAATATTTTTCTGCTGGACCCAACAAACAGGTCTGAGGGCCTGAGAAAAAAGCTGAAAAGGATGAGAAAGAGCTAAAACTAAATGGGAACAGCATGGAGTAATGAAGATTATTGCCCCTGCTAAATTGTCACGTATGATTAACGCTGAAACTACACTCTCTCTACTCTGTTTCCAGCTGCAATGAGCGCAAGATGGCGTCGGCAGCCTTTAAATAGTCCCCATGATGCTGTAAGGCCAGCAAATCACAGCAATGCCATACCAAAGATGGCGCCGGCATTACTGTGATTGGTAAGCCAGCCTAGCATGTTCATTGGCTGCAAATAAAGTACCAAACAAGCAGGACGGGTCACTTGAATATACCGAGGTAAATACCTAATTACTCGCTGAGTAACAAATAGCCTAAATACAGTTCTAGTCGTGCGAGTAGCGAATAGTGCCAAATGTATTCGCTCATCACTAGTTACAACCCATGGCACTGCAGTTAATCTTCCTGGACTTGGATGGCAGAGAAAAATCGATTAAAGGTTACAATGCGTGATAGTCCGGATAGTGAATAAAGAGCCCCAATCAAGTTCCCAAAAAATTGAAGCTGTTCTTCAGGCTCAGGGTGCATCAGTATCAGTGCGAACTATCTGTCGACATTTCAATGAAATGAAATGCTATGGCAGGAGATCCAGGAGGATCCCACTGCTGACACAGAGACATAAAATACTAAACTGCAGTTTGCCAAAATGTATGTGAGTAAGCCAAAATTCTTCACACAAAAGTGTCCTGTGAACAGATGAAACCATGATCAATAAAGCATATCAGTCTACTGTTTACCAAAAATGGAAAGAGTCCTACAAAGAAAAAAACACAGTACCTACAAAAAAATATGGTGTAGGTTCAGAAATGTTTTGGGGTTGTTTTCCTGCCGCTGAAACTAGGTGCCTTGACTGTGGACAAGGCATAATGAAATCTAAAAATTGCCAATGGATTTTGGGTCACAAAGTAGTGCCAGTGTCAGAAAACTGGGTTTGCATCCTGGGCCATGGGTTTTCCAGCAGGGCAATGACCCCAAACATACTTCAAGAAGCACCTGGAAATAAATGGAAACAAAGCACTGGAGAGTTCTGCAGTTGCCAGCAATGAGTCCAGATCCAAATCCCTTTGAACACCTGTTGGGAGAAGGCGCCTTCAAATATGAGAGACCTGGAGCAGTTTGCAAGAGACAAGTAGTCCAAAATTCCAGTTAAGAGGTGTAAGAAGCTTGCTGATGGTTATAGGATGTGATTGATTGCAGTTATTTACTCCATAGAGTGTGAAACCAAATATTAAGTTGAGGGTGCCAACAATTTTGTCTTGCCCACTTTGGGGTTTTGTGTGAAATGATGTCCAATTTACCTTTTTTCTCTTTTTTTTGTGTTGTTCCAATACACACAAAGGAAATAAACTTGTATAACAAAACGTGTAATTGCAATAATATTCCGGGAGAAATACTTTATTTCTTGGAACAAATTGAAGGGTGCCAACACTTTCGGCCATGTCTGTACCCTCAAAATACCCCATTTTTAATGAAAAAATCTATTTGTCTATTTTTCACTGTTTCCTGTGATTCGATTTTAATTTTAATCTCATAGCGCAAAATAAGATAGATTTCCCTGATATCCTCTGGTGCTGGCATCTCTGTTCTGAACCATCTGATCCCTGACAAGTCTGTGCACAGAGGATTCATTGGCTATAATAAGCTGCTTTCTAAATGTGATTTCTTAACTTCTCATTATATTTTTATATTTCTCCAATCTACATAGTGATTTTATAAAGTTATAATGTACCGTACATTGAGCATTACATTTTTATTATAACTTTATGCCTACACAAGACAACGAATCAATTCACTGCTCAAGGCCTGCATGTAGATACTATGACCAAGGCATAATAGACACCACCACCTTGCAGCACTCGAAACACATGGCCCCATAAACACCTCCAACTTCAATCACCAATCTAGAAAAAGCTGTCATATTGATATGATGCTCCATTTCTTCCTATTGTCTCAAGACAAACACTTAGCACTACATGATTACTAATAGGTTCACAATGATATTGAGTAATATATGTCTGGACAGGAGCGGACACAGGCAGAAGAGATCCCCTCTGTAAGAATAATATATGTGCCCTTTGCAGTTCAATAGCTTATTAGAATGCAGAATTCCACCTGCTTTGGAGATAGAAGTAGGCACCCTACTTTTTAGGCCCCTGTTCAGTTGAACATATATTATCAATGGTATCTCCGCCCCTCGTCTGGGATTCTATACATTCAATAAACCTCTAAAAATATTAATATATTATAAAAATTATGAAAAAATCTTTCTTGTAGGCCAGGAAGAAATCCTTGCACTTCCTTAATGGAAAAAGTCAAACTTCTGAGCCTTCCATTACCTTGGCTTGGTTGATGGTCTAAACATTGCCTAACATCATGGTGCTCACAGTTCAAATCATCACTGCCAGCTCCCCATTCACCTGCAGTAAAGCCTAGTGTACTTCTCCAGGTTCATCGGCGCACAGTTCATGCAAGTAATGTTAAAGAAGATGGCGTGCACACAGCTGGAGGAAGAGGTGCCGGTGGAAGAGAGTGGCAAACTCCTGGATCATATAGCAGATAAATAGTTTTACCGCACACTCAAGAGTTTTCATGCAAATAATCTTTATTGATTGTTCAACACAGGTGGAAGTGGCGGTCAAAGTGAAGACACACACAAAGGAGCGACTGTAACGTTTTGACCCACTCGGGCCTTGATCACAAAGTCACTCTGTATGAGGAAAAGAGGTCCAAATGCCACTTGGAGATCCCAGTAGGGACAGTTATATAGCCAGTTCCTTGGCAAGTTTGGCTCCCGTACCTACTGTGAGCATGTATGCACGTAGGCAATGAGCAGTAAAGAGGTAAAGCCTGTCACTCCCACTTTCTGAGCATGTGCAGTGTGCCTTAAAGCGAAGAAGATCTGAACTGTAGACATTGTGAGGTCAAACTGTGTTCAGTGGGAAATGCATGCATGGCTCGCTTTTAGTGACATTTTGTACTGTGTTCTTTTTGCAGATTAAAATGGAAGAAATGATAAGGAAATTAGTATCATCGTCAGGATTTCTGCAAGAGACATTTCGATACCTGCAGCTAATCTTGCAGACTGACAAATACTAATTATACTGTATATTCTTTGAAACTTTACTTCATAGTTTGGCACTGAATGAACAGAGTCATCTCATTACCATTAGAGGTTGGATTGCAGCTTTATTGAGTTGCTGAAGGCCAAGGTAAGACAAGCTAGAAAAGCTATACACTATAGACTATACTATATTATAACATAAACTATACTATGCTATGACTGATAAGCACCTTTTTGGCAACTGATCGAGGTGGCTGCACTACATCTAGGTCCTATAATAATCCATAAAAAATTACTTCTGTAAACTGACTGCGATATATTTTTCCTGCTATAAAACTCAAACCTTGCTATATTGATTGTACATAAAGCTCTGGCAAAAATAAAGAGACCACCACATCAAAACCCTGTCTTGGGCAGCCCAATCTCCAGAGCTGAACTCCATTGAAAACCTCTGGAATGTAATCAACAGGATTTCTGGTATTTCAATGTTTGTGGATATAATTTGCATGAGCACAGAAAAATGGTGCCTCGCTGTTTTCTTTCAATGACCAGGAAGAGATTGAATTACCGTAATAAAATCCATATTACTCACCTAGGCTTTCATCTGTCTTTTTGCTGCCTCCACCGCAGCTCCCTTGACCTTCATGCCAGTCTTTGGTCCTTTCAGTGCTGAAGCTAGCCAGTGATTTGCCTCAAGCGGTCATGTGAGAGCCACTTCTGTCATTGACATCAACAAGCACTGACCCCCTCCATGTGACTACATGAGGCCAATCACTGGCCTCTGCAGGAGGAAAAAGAGCAAAGGGAAAATCAACCAGAAAAGGAAATTTCTAAAATCTCATAGCTTTTTTTGGTGCTGTAAAAACAGTTTTTAATTTGCATAAAATTAATGCTGTAAAAAAGCGGCATATGAACAAAGCCTATGGTTTGTTCACAGCAGTAGAAATGGAGATTTTACTTTATGGAATGCAAATGTGATGCAGTATATCGACAGCATTTGCACAGCAGAAACCAAAATTCTGTGCAGATTTTGCAGCTGTGGATTCCACTGCGGAGATTCTGCAGCAGCTACGTCCTATGTGGACATGTCCACTTACATTTATTAGTTATTTTTAATGGAGAATTTTATTACCCAACACTGCAATGAAATCTACTACTAACTGGTCAGTCCCCAAGAGATGTTACATGTCTTTCGTTAGTTACACATAATGCTGCCTATGACACTGTAGCTTAAAATCATCGGCCACTTCTGTCCATGTAATGGCTGTTGGTGGAGGAGCATGTGGCCAGAGCTGTCTATTAGCCTTCTTCTATAGAAGATGTGAGCTTACTGGTTGTTGTTTAATCAGCATTTAACTTTTGGGTGTGATAAGTTTTCGATGTGTAAGGGCAGGACTGTGGGTAGGGTCTTCGGCTCCTACCTAACGCCTCCACCTGCCTCTGGTGTCCATATCTACTTCCTGTGTGAAAATCTATGACTGCGCCGTCCTCATCAAGGACCTCACTTGTGCAGATTGAACTCCCAGTGGCCTTCAATAAAATGGTACTGGTGATGGCGCATGCGCAAATTAAAATCTCAACTCAATGATGAGCCAAGATCTCAATTTGTGCATGCGCCACCATTTTAATGAAGACAGTCAGGAGGTCAATCTGTGCATATATTGCCACCGATGCAATTTTACTGAAGACTGTTGGGAGATCAATCTACGCAATTGCCACCTGAGGTGAGGATGGTGCAGGCGCAAACTCTCAAACAGGAGACAGATACAGGACACCAGAGGCCGGCTTTAGGGGACAGGGCATTAGCTGAAGACTTTTCCTACAGTCCCTTCTCTATGCATCTAAAGCCTTTTACAACAAAACTTAAACTTCAAATAAAACGACAACCACCATGTGTATTTCTTCAATAAGGGCACACTCACATCATAGTATAAATCAGATGAGTGCTATCCAATTTTTTAACATTTTATTAATCAATGGGGCACTGTTCATGTCCGATTTTTTTTGCACTGACAAAATCTGTCTGTGAAAAAAAAATTGCACCAAAAAGAGAAAGTGGTCAACCTCTTTAGCCCTATAAGTTTCACCCAACTGGACAGGTCATTGCTCGGTTATGCAGCAGTGCACAAATGTTGAGGATGAGATGTTATGACATTTTATCCTCATGTAAAGATCATTAGCAGAAATTGAGTGGCGTGCCGAATTAGGCTTTTGCAGCCTGTCAAATTAGGCGGCAGTACATACCGCAGATTTCACCCATTATCTAATTAATACTGCTAAATATAAATACATGAGACATTCCCTATAAGTTTAACTATAAAATCTCAGTTTAGTAGCCAAGATGCAATCTGCTTTACTGCCAGATGCCTTTGGGGAAGATTAAATAAGTGCATTATTTCTAGATAGACACTTAAAGAGTCATGATCCTGTTGACATCTTCTATTCATCTGAGATGGAGACCCACACCCTTTTGTCTAATTTATCAAGCAAATCTAATTTTCTAAATTAGCAGTTACAGAGGTCTCTGTGTAGTTAATTACCCGCTGTCTTAGTTATTGTCACAAAAAATTGAGAAAGGAAATTAGATTAAAAGGCTGGCATTTAAGTATCAGCAAGAAAGAAAACTAAAATGTAATTTCTGCAATATTTATAAATATGTATCTGTTCCTTTCTTTGCATCTCGTTGAAAACGTTTCAATTTCCTTTTGTGCACCAGCATGAGGTTATAAAAATGTGGAAAGAAAACTAATTAATATCTCTATATTTAAAACTTTCAGGCATATTATTCCAGATACTATTCTATACTTATTGATCATTTTATGTTTTATACTGTATGTAAAATAAGTTTTGTCATATGAAATGCAAATATTTTGTCTTTTACATTTTCGAAGATGTCTCCTCAGAACAACTTTAAATTAGAGGTTTTCTAGAGAACATGTTGTGTCTGTGCCCAAAACTAGAGATGGGTGGACACCTGGATGTTCGGGTCAGGCGGGTTCGGCCTAACAGTTACAAAAAGTTTGGGCTCGGGTACCAGAGCAGACACGAATCCGAACCCTGACCCCATTCACTTGAATGGGGGCCTGAACATCCAGTGTTTGCTGCGCTGTATTGTGCATGACAGAGTGGCAAACACCGCATATGATCGGCGGTGAAATTATCCCCACCGGTCAGAGAGCCGCGGTTCCCACGCTGTCAGAAGTCAGTGTGAGCACTCACCTGACTTTGGAGGTATAAAGTTTACCTCCGGTCATTGGTATCAGTTGATGGGACAACTGCTCCCATCATCCGACACCTGCTGCTGCTAACTAGCCAGGCAAAACTCACAGCTGGGGGCTGCAACCCTCAGTTGTCAGCTTCAGCAAGACTAGTTATCAATAAGAGAGGGGTCACCATGCTGTATTTTTTAATTATTTAAATAAATAATTAAAAATAACGACATGGGGTCCCCCCCATTTTTGACAATCAACCTTGCTAAAGCAGACAGTTGGGGGCTGGTATTCTCAGGCTGCCCCCCCAGCCTAAAAATAGCAGCACGGAGCTGCCCAGAAAAGGACATCTATTAGATGTGCTAATTTTGGTGCTTTGCCCAGCTCTTCTTACTTGCCCTGTAGTGGTGGCAAGTGGAGTTATAGTTGGGGGGGTTGATGTCACCTTTGTATTTTTCGGTGACATCAAGACCCGAGGTTAGTAATGGAGAGGCGTCTATAAGACGCCCCCATTACTAACTGCATAGTCACATTGTATGACAACACAGACACCAAGAATTAAGTCCTTTAATTGAAAATATGACACAGACTCCTTTAATAATCTCAATTAAGCCATACTTACAACCTCGCCTAATTCCTTTAGGTTTGTACTACCTGATGAAGATAGTGTTATGCTATCAAAACGCGTTGTGGAAATCAAAGGGTTAAAAAAGGTTTGTTAACCAGATCACTGTCCCTACATTTATCCCTCATCTCAGCAGTCCATAGACCACTACAACCATTTCCTTTATCATACCCTATCCCTGTGGCCATCCTGTCGGAACAGTCTGAATCTGTCCCAGTGGCCATTCCATCTGCTATCCAGAGATAGCACAGTCTGAATCTGTCCCTGTGGCCATCCCATCTGTTATACAGTGACTAGTGTTGAGCGATACCGTCCGATACTTGAAAGTATCGGTATCGGAAAGTATCGGCCGATACCAGCAAAGTATCGGATCCAATCCGATACCGATACCCGATACCAATACAAGTCAATGGGACTCAAGTATCGGACGGTATTCCTGAGGCGTGTCCAGCCTCCCGGCTTGTGATTGGTTGACCGCGACGCAACCAATCACAAGCCGGGACGTCACGGGAGGCTGGACAAGCGCGCATTTTAAAATGCGCGCGTGTCCAGCCTCCCGGCTTGTGATTGGTTTACCGCGACGCAACCAATCACAAGCCGGGACGTCACGGGAGGCTGGACAAGCGCGCATTTTAAAATGCGCGCGTGTCCAGCCTCCCGTGACGTCACGGCTTGTGATTGGTTGCGTCGCCCATGTGACTGCGACGCAACCAATCACAAAGCCGGGACGTAATTTTAAAATCCTTAAGGGCCTGAAATTACGTCACGGCTTGCTGTGATTGGTTGCGTCGCCCATGTGACTGCGACGCAACCAATCACAAAGCCGGGACGTAATTTTAAAATCCTTAAGGACCTGAAATTACGTCACGGCTTGCTGTGATTGGTTGCGTCGCCCATGTGACTGCGACGCAACCAATCACAAGCCGGGACTTCACGTAAAGGAAAGAAAAGCGCGAATTTTAAACAAAGAACGCTGCCGCTTCCCTCGGTAAGGTGCAGGCTGCGTCGGAGAGGTGAGTATAGCAATATTTTTTATTTTAATTCTCTCTTTTACACATTTTTACATTAATGTTGTTTCGATACCGATACCCGATACCACAAAAGTATCGGATCTCGGTATCGGAATTCCGATACCCGCAAGTATCGGCCGATACCCGATACTTGCGGTATCGGAATGCTCAACACTAACAGTGACTGTACAGTCTGAACTTGTCCCAAGTGGCCGTCCTGTTGGCACAGTCTGAACCCATCCCAAGTGACCATTGTATCTACACAGTCTGAACTTGTTACAGTGGATGTTCTGCCCTATCCAGGAATCTGGATTACCGGTTAGACCAAAAGGGTCAGCTTCTTTTGCCGGAGGCCACCCTGGAGTGGTACCTGACAGCTTCCTGCCACGCAAGCCTGGGAATACCAATATAGCTGCTTAGCCACGCTCCTCCAGGGTAGGTCTGGGCCAATCGACAGTGGGTCCATGAATCATGTGCGCCATCTGTAATAGTTTCATTGTAAATACTACAAACTGTTCACCTTCAGGTTTTTGGGCATTTTTTAAATGTTTCAAGCTATTAAAGAGGCCAATAGTTTAAAAGAGGTAACATGTCCACTTTCAGGTGTATTTCATTAGGAAGATGCTAACAATAACAATAAAAGTCAAAGGGAATGCTAAAAGATGCTTGGAAGAATTTTTTACTTAAAAAAATCAACTGTTTTTTTAATTACCTAAGGGCATATGCATATGTTGAGTATTTGGTGAGTTTTTTTTACCCTGGTAAACAAAAACCAGGAGTGGAACAATCAGAGGAAAAGTATAATAGAAATACGTGCACCACTTCTGTATTTTTCAGCCACTCCTGGTTTTGGCTTACAAATACTGATGTAAAATGCTGATCAAATGCTCTTGGCCTCATAAATTTAAAAAACAACATACAAACAGCATTACAAAGAAGCCCCAAAAATGTAGGAAAAACGATAACCAAAAATGACAGCAAATAAAAACGTTGGCAAAACACCAGGAAACAACCACAAAAGGCTAAACAAATTGTTCAAACTTGCAAGATATTGAGAAAATATCAGAAAGAAAAGTGATTCTTTAAAGAGGTTCTTCCACAAACAAAGTTGTTGTAGAAAAATTTAAAAAAAATTAAATTCATATGGCATCTCTAAGGAGGGGGCATTTACCCCCTCGCACAGAATCTCCAGAAGGAGAAAGAGCTTACAATCTAAAACCTTTTTGGAAGTAGAGTCCCATGGAACATATGGTATAGTAAGAAAAGATAATGAAGATACAAAGAACTAACCATTCATGCTCCTTTAGAAGCCAGAGGCTCCTTGTAGTGTACATGTAATTAAAACAGGATATTTATTGTGGGAAAAAGTCAGATAGACTGAGATTTGTAAATTTAAGAGGAAGGAAATTGAAAATCTAACACTCATATGCTGTCATCTGTGTGACAGCGTGAGTGCCACAGCGCTCTGACCAGCGGTACCAAAATTCCCATTGATCATAGCCGGTGTTTTTCGCACTGTGACACAGATGACAGAGTGGGAAACACCAGATGTTCAGGCCCCCCATTCATTTAAATGAGGTCTGGGTTTGGGATCGACTTTGGGTACCATTCTGGTACCTTAACCAAACTTTTTTTTTTAAATGTTTGGCCACGGGTTTGCCCATCACTAGTGCTAACAATTGAGCACTGCCCAGCCTCATTAAATTATTTATCACACTTCCACTAGCCCATGCCAAGACTGTCTTGAGTTTTTTCCCATATGCACTGACTGGAAATGAACTAGAGGAAAAGCCCAGGCCCAGGTACTGACCACTACTATACAAGGTATGATAATCCGCTAGCTGCAGGACATTTTGAGGAGACTTACATGGCAACACAGCAAATTGATGTTAGGCCGCGCAATGATGCTTCAGCAGTTTGGCAGAAGGGGCTGGACAAGTACTTTTTTTTTGCGAATTGCTATTTGAAAATGTTCAAATTTGTGTGTAATTGTGAATTTTAGGAAATTGACTCCACAGATCGATTCGCTCATCTGCAATATTTACGCCTGATTGCCTATTATGCCCAGGCACCTTTTTCTTAGCCCACTATTTTAATAATATCTTTTCCTTCAAGTAGAAAATATAATGAACCTCATTTCTATTCTGTTAGCTGTTAAAATATAAAACTGCATTCCCATATGAAAACTGTATATAATTGCATTGATTTATATGACAACTTCACTGTTGTGCTGAACTGCTGGGAAAAGATTTTTTTTTCTCCAATGCGGGATATTCCCAGCTTTATGCACGGCATGCCTAAGAAAATATCAATGCTAATTTATGACTGAAGCCTCTGAGCAATATCTGAAAAGTAACCCTTCATTATCATGCCCCTCTGAAAAGCTGACGGAATATGTGATGGAGGAAAATATATGGCAACGACCATTGAGAAGCAGATTTATGCATGTGTGGTTTTGGGGGCTTAGCGACATCCCTGTTTGTAGAACAAAGATAATTATGGCCGTCACTCGGGGAGAATCCAATGCTCATGCTGTAGTGGACAAAGTCCAATCAAATAGCTTCAGATATATGTCATGGGACTTATACTGCAAAACATATTCCGTATTGGAGATAAAGATGTTATGAACCAAGTTGCTTATGACAATGTCGATAGAAATATCCATGGGGTGTGGAATAGGCAAAAAATAAAAATTAGAATCTCATTTCATGGAGAACTGTATGAGGTCTAAGGATGTCAATATCCCTTGTGAATTCTCATGGGGTGCTGAATTTCTCTCCACATTTACTCATATTGTTGCCTTTTACACAGTTTCACTCTAGCTATGGCCTAGAAGAACCACCCGACAGTTACCTCCCTCACATTTACTGCTCAGAAGATGGTTCAGACCATATAAGAATATTGAGCAATTGCTATCAGAGAAAAGATACACAGCCATGGTTAGTTTTAGCTGAAGGGAACCTACGTAAAACCCTTTTTTAAACGGAACATTGGATTAGGAAAATGGTCTAAGGGTCAGAGAAAGAGCCTCGAGGGGAAAATAAATATTCATCATCACCTTTGCTATGGAACACTAATATTGGACAGTATGTCAATGTACACACATGTCTTGAACATACTAAATATTATGAATGATCATGGTGTGCAGTGGTGAAAAACACCAACACGTATAGAGTAGCATGATGGTTCAGTGGTTAGCATTGTTACTTTACAGTGCTGGGGTCTTCTGCAGTGAGCTTGAATGTTCTCCCTGTATATATGTGGGTTTCATTTTTTTTTTTTTTATTCCTCCCACACTCCGAAGACATTGATGAAAATTTTTGATGAAATTAATGGTGCTTTATAAGAAATTAAATGATTTAATATGCTTTTATATTAATGTCAAACACATGTGGTCTTGGTGGACCTGGTATAACCTGAAACAAATGTTGACATTTTGGTTGACATGGACAGCAAACACAATAGTTTTTTTTAAGATCCCTATATCTGCAAAGGTTATTGCCAAAATTGTAGGCTATCCTTCATAAATATCATAGGTGATAACTTACTGATCACTGTGGACTCGCGACGATCTCCAAACTGGGCTCTGTATGTCAGGAACTAGGCTCTGCCGAGCTACGCGTTGAGTGAAGTGGAGGTGCGCTTGCTTGACCATCAGTCTATTCATTGTGTATGGGACTTTTTGAGAAAGTCGAGTACAGTGTTTTATGTGAATGAAAGTCCAAAATTATACATCTGGTAATAAAACTCCATATGAATTGACTTTCACTCTCTTTTTATGAATGGAGAGTCTACTATAGGATTATAAAGCACTGCACATGTACCATTATGATAAGGAACATGGTGGCCTAAGGTGTCAATGTTACACTGCTAAATCACAAATTGTGATAGTGATTGTGATCATGATGGATTTTATTTATATTTCTGATGATTAATAACAACGTGACTCCATTGTGTCTACAAGCCGCCCTCCAGCTCCTGCCTTGGGGTATGTTCACATGTGGTGCAGCATTATTTTGATGCATTTTTTTGGTGGAAAAAGAAGCTGCAAAAGCAATTGAATTTCAGAAATTTTATGCACGCACAGCTTTTTTTCCTGACTGAATTTGAGCACCGCAGCGTTTTTTCAAAATCTGCAGAATGTTTATTCTTTCAGCAGTTTTTGCGGCATTTTTGCAAGTTTTTGTAACCCTTTTGAAAGCGATAAGAAACTGCAAAAATGCTGAAAAAATTCAGCATAACGTTTGGAATTTTTGGTGACCAAAACTAACTTTATTAACATATATTGTAGACAAATCTCACATATGACCTACTTGAAAAACGCAGCTATTTGCAGCTTTTTAAACACAATTTTTTTTACTGCCAAGCGTGAAGGTTTTGGCTGCAGAAAAAAAAAACCACTGCAAAAATGCCACGTGTGAATATACTCATAAACTGTGGCATAAAAGCACTTACCGTTATAGAGAACAATGACTTCTCGTTGGCACACTGGCAGGCTGAACCGCACATACTTTTCACTTTATTAATGCTTTGTGGAGTAAATGCCATGTCATGATCTATGTACTGACCCCATTCAATTATAATGTGGGAGTATGCACTGTCTTCGTGAACAGCGTTATTTGATGCATGGATTATTTTATTAGTAACCTCTCGAACCTATAAAGTAAAGAACAAGGTATTAACCTAAGATTTTTGTGTTTGTGCAACATAAAGAAATGGCCTTAATAAATTATACTCTACAGGTACAGGAGAGTCAAGCATTGTCTTACCATAATACATGTGGGTTTATATTGGAACGTTACTTAGTGTAATGGCAAATTTTGCTATAAAACATCTCGTTTTAGGTTCACAGATATATGAAGGATGAAGCAATTGTGCATGGTCTAGCCAAAAGTCATTGGTTTGGGCTCCCCAGACACCATTAAAGTCACTGGGTAAAATGATTCAAATGAACTCTGACCAATTCTCTCGTCCTTCTGCGCTAGATTAAGATGCAAGACAAGAGGAAGTGGAAAGATCTCAGACATTGTGTTCAGCATCTTTTTCCAGCTGAAAAAGAATGAAACCCGGAGCAGTAATCTTTTGTACACTTAGGTGACTTATTCTTTACTATCCTAGATGATCAGTGAACAATCTTAAAGAAGCCATCCTCCTCCCATGAAAGTTTTTATCCTCCTAATATATTGCAATCAATAAATTATATAGCACTGTATACTTACAATTACTCATTTATTCTTTCTCCCAGTTAATTCTTCTCTATTCTCTGCTCTATGTAGAAACAACAAGTCTCTTTTCCCTGCAGAAAACATTCCTCCTCTTCAATTTCTGACCCAGCTGCTCACCCCTCCCCCTGCCAGAGACTTTTGCAGTGACTGATGATTCATACGGGCAAAAATTGACCTCCTTTTTCTACATGGAACTTAGAAGAATTCAGCCAATCAGTTTTTAATCACATGATGTTATAGACATAATGGAAAAGAGAAGCATTAGCTGGTTAGAAGGGCAAAATGAGCAATTGTAAGTACACAGTGCTATATAATATGATGAGTGCAATATATTAAGAGGATAAAACTTT
Organism: Ranitomeya variabilis; assembly: GCF_051348905.1. Taxonomy (NCBI): domain Eukaryota; kingdom Metazoa; phylum Chordata; class Amphibia; order Anura; family Dendrobatidae; genus Ranitomeya; species Ranitomeya variabilis. The sequence continues at coordinate 1,025,257,004 of NC_135233.1, read as the reverse complement.
GATGGGAAGGCTTCTTCAACCCCTTCCTGACCTTGAACTTATGAGGTACGTTGTGGCTAATTAATTCAGCTGACATAACAGCTGACACCCAGAAATGCTAGTGCTTGGCTAGTGCTTGGCAATGCTTTATAATTGCAATCAAACTGCTAAAAGTGAAAGTCCCATAGAGTAATAAATTAAAAAAGTGTTTAAAAAATTGTAAAAGTATTAAAAATAAATCACAAAATAATAATAAAAAAATTATTGCACCCATAAATTTGTAATTTTATGTAAAAAACAAACAACAAAAAAGTACACATGCATGGTATAGCTGCATCTGGAACAACCCGCCCCATAGAAATGAACATCGTTCAAAAAAGGGGCAAAAAAGATGCTTTTCCATCATACTGTCAAACACAAAGTGGAATAAAATGCGAAAAAAGAAATCTAAATAATAATGGTATCACTGAAAACATCATCGTTTCCCACAAATACATTTTTTTTCCACTCATGGCTCCATGAGTGGAAAAAAAATAAGTCATAGCACTCAGAATAAAGCAATGTAAAAATAATTATTTTTTCTAATAAATAGTTTTTATTGTGTAAAAGTGCCAAAACAAAAAAGTGACATAAATGGTATGGCTGTATTCATATTAAACCAATAAATAAATCTTCCTCATCAATTTTACAATACGTCGAAACGGCATTAAAAAAAAAAAATTGTTAAATTGCTGTTTTTTGTTCATTTGGCCTTCAAAAATTAGAATAAAAAGTGATCAAAAATGTTATGTGACTGAAGATGGTACCAATAAAAACATCAACTTGTCCCACAAAAAACAAGCCATAACATGACTCTGTCTTCAGAAATATAGGAAAATGAAAACTCTCAAAATGGCAATAAAAAGTACCTTTTAGTGTGTGACAACAGCTAAATATAAAAAATCAATATTAATCTGATATCGCTGTAATCGTATGGACCAGACGCATAAAGTCGTCATCTAATCTAATCTTATACTGCCCCAGCATAGGTATAAAAAATACAAAACCAATTCTTTAACTGCTGTTGATTTGTTCATTCTGCCTCCCAAAGATCACAATATGGCTCAGCTCACATTTATCCTGCACTCTACACTGAGTGCTTACACCAGGATTTCTGTGTAAATCTCTGAAATGTGTGATTCAGATGGACCCCCAGGCAGAAGATTCCCTATAATGAGGCAGATGGAAGCACTTTGGGTGCTGTCTCGCCTGTGATCCAGAGGTGTCCATCTTTTTAGGCATGCATAAAAGCACGGTGGCAGTTTTCAATTTGCACTCGGCATCATGCTTGTTTCTGATAAGAACCCATGGAGTCAAAATTGTCACTATACCTGTAGATGAATTCACAAAGGAGTATAATCTCCAAAATGTAATCACATAAAGGGGGATTCTGCTCTTCTAGCACTTAGGGGCTCTGGGCTCTGTATATGGAATCTGCAAACTATTCTAGGAAAATCTGCTCTCAAGGAAGCAAATAGCGCTCCTACCCTTCCAAGTCTCATCACATGACTAATCAGTAGGGTTGAGCGACTTTCATTTTTTTAAGATCGAGTCGGGTTTTGCGAAACCCGACTTTGTTCAGTCGAGTCGAGTGCAGTCGGCTGATTATCGCTAAAAGTCGGGGATCGACCGAAACACGAAACCCAATGCAAGTCAATGGGGAAGCATAGTCGGCAGTGGGTGGAGGCCAGGAAAACACCTACAGTGCCCATTTTAATGCCAAAAACATCCATTCTTGTTTCTAAAGCTTGTCAATCTTAATTAACTTTATAATAATAGTTGGGCATTTGAAATTGGGGGTCATTTGGCAAAAGTTGTGGGGGGGGTAGGGCTGGTTCAAGGTTTTAGTGGGCCCAGGAAACGTGGACTACGTCACGGTGGTGGAGCAGTGAGAGGTAAGTATGTCAAGTTTGCAAGTGCTGTGATCCTAAGCAAGCAGGGGGGGGGCCCATTCGTTGGCATTGGCACTGGCACAGGGCCCCTCAAAGTACAGCGGTGTGTTTGCACGGCGGGGGCGCCTCCCACCAGCAGCGACACTTTTGCGTACTCTGAGGGGCCCTGTGCCAGTGACATCGCCAACGAGTATGCCCCCCCACCTGATGAAGGAACCTGCACTTTCATCTGCACCTTCCTCTTTGTCCCTGTGTAAGGTGGTATAACATGCGGGAAGGGGAACCTTACTTTCAGCAGGGTCAGATTCTGGCTGTGTAGAGTGCAAGGGGAATGTAGTGGTCTAGGTCAATGTACCAGCAGACTCATCTAGCAGTGGCTGGGCAATGGGCAGGATGAGGAGGAAACACAGATATAGGGCCAAAGAATAAAGTAGGCTAAATGCAGTTCAAAATTGGTAACAGGACTAAACAGACGGCATTGCTTTGTTCAGTGGAGGAGCAAACCAAGGAGCAGCAGACACTGTTTTAAGGGCCCAACCACACTAGTAGGCCAAATGCAGTTTAATATCAGCTACTATAGGCCAAAAGCCTAATGACTGAAGCTCAGCTTTATTCAGTGGAGGACAACACCAGGGAGCGGCAGACCCCGTTAGTAGGCCGTAACCACCAAGCTTTTTAAAAAACAGCACTTAATGAGAGCCAGAAGGTTGAAGCTCAGCTTTATTCAGTTGACGTCAACACCAGGGAGCGGTAGACACCGTTAGTAGGCCGTAACTACCAAGCTTTTTAAAAAACAGCACTTAATGAGAGCCAGAAGGTTGAAGCTCAGATTTATTCAGTTGAGGTCAACACCAGGGAGCGGCAGACACCGTTAGTAGGCCGTAACCACCAAGCTTTTTAAAAAACAGCACTCAATGAGAGCCAGAAGGTTGAAGCTCAGCTTTATTCAGTTGAGGTCAACATCAGGGAGCGGCAGACCCCGTTAGTAGGCCCATAACCACCAAGCTTTTTAAAAAACAGCACTTAATGAGAGCCAGAAGGTTGAAGCTCAGCTTTATTCAGTTGAGGTCGACACCAGGGAGCTGCAGACACCGTTAGTAGGCCATAACCAAAGTTGAAGGCCAAATGCAGTTTAATATCTGATACTTTAGGCCGAAAGCCTAAAGACTGAAGCTCAGCTTTATACAGTTGAGGACAACACCAGGGAGCGGCAGACACCGTTAGTAGGCCGTAACCACCAAGCTTTTTAAAAAACAGCACTTAATGAGAGCCAGAAGGTTGAAGCTCAGATTTAGACAGTGGAGGACAATTTGAATTAGGGACTGCAGACAGACTTAGTAGGCTGTCCCCTGTGGACCATGCATCCACCACATTAACCCATTGCGCCGTAATGGACACGTAACCTTCCGTTGCCATGCCTACAGGTCCATGCGTCTGTTGTCAGGTGCACCTTTGTACTCACAGATGTCCAGAGTGCATGGACAATGCGGTCTTTTACATGCTGGTGGAGGGTTGGGATGGCTTTTCTCGCAAAAGAAGTGTCGACTGGTTAGCTTGTAGCATGGTACAGCGTAGTCCATCATGGCTTTATTAATATTAAATAAAATATATAAATAGGCTCTAGGAACTTTTAAATAGGTTCCAGGGGTACACGGGCAGCATTGGTGTGGTCAGCGGAGGAGGATTGCAAGGAGGGACCGCAGACAGGCTTACTAGGCCTAAAATAACTAAAAATATGCTCAAGGCACTTAGAGTTATCTTGCAGGGGTACACAGGCAGCATTGTTGTGGTCAGTGGAGGAGGATTGCAAGTAGGGACCGCAGACAGGCTAACGAAGGCCTAAAATAAATAAAAATAGGCTCAAGGCAGTTTTAAATCGGTTACATGGATACACAGGCAGCATTGTGGTCAGTGGAGGAGTATTGCAAGTAGGGACCGCAGACAGGCTAATGAAGGCCTAAAATAACAAAAAATAGTCTCAAGGCAGTTTTAAATAGGTTACATGGATACACAGGCAGCATTGTGGTCAGTGCAGGAGTATTGCAAGTAGGGACCGCAGACAGGCTAATGAAGGCCTAAAATAACAAAAAATAGGCTCAAGGCAGTTTTAAATAGGTTACATGGATACACAGGCAGCATTGTGGTCAGTGGAGGAGTATTGCAAGTAGGGACTGCAGACAGGCTAATGAAGGCCCGCAGACAGGCTAATGAAGGCCTAAAATAACAAAAAATAGGCTCAAGGCAGTTTTAAATAGGTTACATGGATACACAGGCAGCATTGTGGTCAGTGCAGGAGTATTGCAAGTAGGGACCGCAGACAGGCTAATGAAGGCCTAAAATAACAAAAAATAGGCTCAAGGCAGTTTTAAATAGGTTACATGGATACACAGGCAGCATTGTGGTCAGTGGAGGAGTATTGCAAGTAGGGACTGCAGACAGGCTAATGAAGGCCCGCAGACAGGCTAATGAAGGCCTAAAATAACAAAAAATAGGCTCAAGGCAGTTTTAAATCGGTTACATGGATACACAGGCAGCATTGTGGTCAGTGGAGGAGTATTGCAAGTAGGGACCGCAGACAGGCTAATGAAGGCCCGCAGACAGGCTAATGAAGGCCTAAAATAACAAAAAATAGGCTCAAGGCAGTTTTAAATCGGTTACATGGATACACAGGCAGCATTGTGGTCAGTGGAGGAGTATTGCAAGTAGGGACCGCAGACAGGCTAATGAAGGCCTAAAATAACAAAAAATAGTCTCAAGGCAGTTTTAAATCGGTTACATGGGTTACATGGATACACAGGCAGCATTGTGGTCAGTGAAAGAGTATTGCAAGTAGGGACCGCAGACAGGCTAATGAAGGCCTAAAATAACACAAAATAGGCTCAAGGCAGTTTTAAATCGGTTGCATGGATACACAGGCAGCATTGTGGTCAGTGGAGGAATATTGCAAGTAGGGACCGCAGACAGGCTAATGAAGGCCTAAAATAACAAAAAATAGGCTCAAGGCAGTTTTAAATCGGTTACATGGATACACAGGCAGTATTGTGGTCAGTGGAGGAGTATTGCAAGTAGGGACCGCAGACAGGCTAATGAAGGCCTAAAATAACAAAAAATAGGCTCAAGGCAGTTTTAAATCTGTTACATGGATACACAGGCAGCATTGTGGTCAGTGGAGGAGTATTGCAAGTAGGGACCGCAGACAGGCTAACGAAGGCCTAAAATATATAAAAATAGGCTCAAGGCAGTTTTAAATCGGTTACATGGATACACAGGCAGCATTGTGGTCAGCGGAGGAGGATTGCAAGGAATGTCTGACACAGTTAGTACTCACAAAAAATAAATAGATATTAATGTCTCGCAAAACAACAACAACAAAAAAAAAGTGTGGCATACTTAGGTACAGGGGTGGGCTCATCTGCTGAGTTTCTGACAAAGTAATTTGGCAGTAAGTATTTACTCATGTCAATATAGGACACTGACCCAGACTACTTTAACTAGCATCATAGATGTCAACAAATTGGTATTGTCAGTGCCAGGCATTGAATGATGTCAGCGCATAGACTAAACATTGGTGGAGCTGTGCGAGATAATTTTGCACGTGGTAGAGCACAGTTTGAGCTGGGGGGGAACTCTCTTGTGGCCGGCGGTACCATCCCAGGGCCCCTCATGTTACAATGGTGTGTCTGACGTTGGGTGCGCACCACCACCGCCAGAGACACTTCATTGTACTATGAGGGACCCAGTGGCAGTGCCGTCGACCAAACGCGGGCACACCCACCTCTTCAGACAAACAGCACTCTAACGGGTGCTTGCGCCAAGTGGCGAGACCACGGCCCTGTGGGGGGAGTTTTACCATTGAGGGAGGTGTAAACATGTCGTATGCTGGACAAACAGCTGCTGCAAATTAAGAGATTGGAACACTCAGTAAGACCAGTCCACAAGCAAGACCTTTTTATAGGAAAGCTAGGTGTCAGCCGGGAAAGGTGGGGCAAAATAATTTGAAATCCAGGAGTGGTTCATTTTAATGAAGGTGAGATCATCCACATTTTGGGTAGCCAGACGAGTCCTTTTTTCGGTTAATATTGAACCAGCAGCACTGAATACTCTTTCTGATAGCACACTAGCTGCTGGGCAAGCAAGCTTCTGCAATGCATATTCTGCCAATTCAGGCCAGGTGTCTAATTTGAATGCCCAGTAATCAAATGGGAATGACGGTTGAGGGAGAACATTGATAAGGGATGAAAAATAGTTAGTAACCATACTGGACAAATGTTGTCTCCTGTCACTTTGAATAGATGCTGCAGTACCTGTCCTGTCTGCGGTCATTGCGAAATCACTCCACAACCTGGTCAGAAAACCCCTCTGTCCAACGCCACTTCTGATCTGTGCACCTCTAACACCTCTGCCCTGTAGCCCCCTGCAGCTTGTGTGAGAACCATCACTGGCGCTGTGTGCTGGGAATGCCTGAATCAAACAGTCTACAAGAGTAGCTTGTTTGGTTGCTAATATTTGTTCGAGGTTCTCATGTGGCATAATATTTTGCAATTTGCCTTTATAGCAAGGGTCAAGGATGCAGGCCAACCAGTAATCGTCATCGCTCATCATTTTAATAATGCGTGGGTCCCTTTTGAGGATACGTAAGGCATAATCCGCCATGTGGGCCAAAGTTCCAGTTGTCAAATCTGTGGTTGTGCTGGTTTGAGGGGCAGTTACAGGCAAATCTACGTCACTTGTCTCCCTTAAAAAAATAGAACCCGGCCTTGCAACGCCACTAATTTCTGTTGGCCCAGGAGAAGCTTCCTCATTAAAAAAGTACTCATCCCCATCATCCTCCTCGTCCTCCTCCTCCTCTTCGCCCGCTACCGTGTCCTCTACACGGTCCTGACCAGACAATGGCTGACTGTCATCAAGGCTTTCCTCTTCCTCGGCTGCAGACGCCTGCTCCTTTATGTGCGTCAAACTTTGCATCAGCAGACGCATTAGGGGGATGCTGATGCTTATTATGGCGTTGTCTGCACTAACCAGCCGTGTGCATTCCTCAAAACACTGAAGGACTTGACACAGGTCTTGTAGCTTCGACTACTGCACACCTGACAACTCCATGTCTGCCATCCAACTGCCTGCCCGTGTATCCTCCCACAAATACATAACAGCACGCCTCTGTTCGCACAGTCTCTGAAGCATGTGCAGTGTGGAGTTCCACCTTGTTGCAACTTCGATGATTAGGCGATGCTGAGGAAGGTTCAAAGAATGCTGATAGTTCTGCATACGGCTGGAGTGTACGGGCGAACGGCGGATATGCGAGCAAAGTCGGCGCACTTTGAGGAGCAGGTCGGGTAACCCCGGATAACTTTTCAGGAAGCACTGCACCATCAGGTTTAAGGTGTGAGCCAGGCAAGGAATGTGTTTCAGTTGGGAAAGGGCTATGGCAGCCATGAAATTCCTTCCGTTATCACTCACTACCTTGCCTGCCTCAAGATGTACAGTGCCCAGCCATGACTGAGTTTCTTTCTGCAAGAACTCGGACAGAACTTCTGCGGTGTGTCTGTTGTCGCCCAAACACTTCATTGCCAATACAGCCTGCTGACGCTTGCCACTAGCTGTCCCATAGTGGCACACCTGGTGTGCAACAGTAGCAGCTGCGGATGGAGTGGATGTGCGACTGTGGTCTGTGGACGAGCTCTCGCTTCTGCAGGAGGAGGAGGAAGAGGAGGAGGGGGGGCGAACACCTACAGCCAACTCTTTCCTTGACCGTGGGCTAGGCAGAACTGTCCCAATATTGCTGTCCCCTGTGGACCCTGCATCCACCACATTCACCCAGTGTGCCGTGATGGACACGTAACGTCCCTGGCCATGCCTACTGGTCCATGCATCTGTTGTCAGGTGCACCTTTGTAGTCACAGACTGCCTGAGTGCATGGACGATGCGGTCTTTAACATGCTGTTGGAGGGCTGGGATGGCTTTTCTAGAAAAGAAATGTCGACTGGGTAGCTCGTAGCGTGGTACAGCGTAGTCCATCAGCGCTTTGAAAGCTTCGCTTTCAACTAACCGGTAGGGCATCATCTCTAATGAGATTAGTCTAGCAATGTGGCCGTTCAAACCCTGTGTACGCGGATGCGAGGATGAGTACTTCCTTTTCCTAACAAGAGTCTCATGTAGGGTGAGCTGGACTGGAGAGCTGGAGATCGTGGAACTAGCGGTGGTGCCGGTGGACATGGGTGAGTGAGAGAGGGTTGGAGATGGTATTCTTGCCGGTGCCCTACATGCAGTGTTTCCTACTGCAAACCTGGTGATTCCCTGACTGCTTTGGCCTGGCGACGAAAGCTGCACAGATACTGCAGGTGGTGCGGGAAATGGTGGGTTTACAGTGAGGGAAGGGATGTAGCGTTGCTGACTAGCTTCATTGGCTGAGGGTGCTGCAACCTTTAAGGACGTTTGGTAGTTAGTCCAGGCTTGCAAATGCATGGTGGATAAATGTCTATGCATGCAACTTGTATTTAGACTTTTAAGATTCTGACCTCTGCTTAAGGTAGTTGAAAATTTTTGACAGATGACTTTGCGCTGATCATTTGGATGTTGTTTAAAAAAATGCCAGACTGCACTCTTTCTACTATCGGATACCTTTTCAGGCATTGCAGACTGAGCTTCTTTAACCGGATGGCCACGCTGTCCTACAACTGGTTTTGGTTTTGCCATGCGTTTTTGGCCAGATACGGGCCCGGCAGATGGAACCTGTTGTGATGTTGATGCCTGATGCGGCTCCTCCTCCTCCGCTTCAGAACTTCTGCCGCCTGCACCCTGTTCCCCCAATGGCTGCCAATCGGGGTCAACAACTGGGTCATCTATTACCTCCTCTTCTATGTCGTGTGCAACTTTGTCTGTGTCACCGTGTGTTGTGAATTAGACTTCTTGGCTCCCTCTGGTGGTTATTAGTGATATGACTCTGGGATTTTCTTTCCTCAGTTTGCACCCACCTGGGTCGTTAGTCCAGGGGTGTTGCTATATAAACCTCCTGGATCCTTAGTCCAGTGCCTGGCATCGTTGTAATCAGATCCTTTTTGTTTGCTCCTATCTGCTGGTCCTGGTTCGTGCAAAATTAAGCTAAGTCCTGCTTCTTTGTTTTTTGGGTTATTTGCTTGCTCTCATTTTTGTCCAGCTTGTACTAAATGTGATTCCTGACCTTGCTGGAAGCTCTAGGGGGCTGGTGTTCTCCCCCCGGGCCGTTAGACGGTTCGGGGTTTCTTGAATATCCAGCGTGGATATTTTTGATAGGGTTTTTGCTGACCATATAAGTTATCTTACTATATTCTGCTATTAGCTAGTGGGCCTCTCTTTGCTAAATACCTAGCTCATCCTTACATTTGTCTTTTCCTCTTACCTCACCGTTATTATTTGTTGGGGGCTTGTATCCAACTTTTGGGGTCTTTTCTCTGGAGGCAAGAGAGGTCTTTCTTTTCCCTTCTAGGGTTAGTTAGTTCTCCGGCTGGCGCGAGACGTCTAGAATCAACGAAGGCACGTTCCCCGGCTGCTGATATTTGTGGTGCTAGGATTAGATATATGGTCAGATCAGTTACCACTGCCCTATGAGCTGGTTTTTGTGTTTGCAGACTTAGAAACTATTTCTGAGACCCTCTGCCATTGGGGTCATAACACCGTGTAAGCCGGTGGTATAGCGTTTGTGACGGGGCACCATAGTCTCCGCTGGGTTTGATTCTGCCTCAGTACACTGCGAGGGCAATGTTCTGGTCTGAGTCAAAGGAACAGCATAGTAATCTGGCTGTGGCTGTGCATCTGTGCACTCCATGTCCGATTCAACTTCTAATGGGCATGGCCTGTTAACTGTTTCACTGTCTAACCCATGAACGGTATGTGTAAAGAGCTCCATGGAGTAACCTGTTGTGTCGACTGACGCATCCTTCACTGTTGTTCTGGGTGAAGGACACAAGGAAGCGACTTGTTCCTGACTGGGAGCATCCACTGACGATGCACTGCTCTGACATTTGGCACTTTCCGAGGAGGAGGCGAAAGAGCTAGAGGCAGAGTCAGCAATGAAAGCCAATACTTGTTCCTCCTGCTCCGGCTTCAAAAGCGGTTTTCCTACTCCCAGAAAAGAGAGCGTTCGAGGCCTTGTGTAGCTAGACAACGAACCTGGCTCAACAACTCGAGACTTAGGTGCTGTACTGCTTTTACCACGACCACCTGATGCTCCACCACCACTACCATCATTACCAGCTGACAATGACCGCCCACGGCCACGACCTCTTCCACTAGACTTCCTCATTGTTTGCAAAACATAACCAAAGTAACGGTATTTGTTACTGTAAAACAACTTATAAGGTGAACTCAAACTTCTGTTGGATTTATATATACCTTTATAGGTGCCTGACACTGAAAGGAAAATCAGGCCCAATGTTACACACCAGGTTTTCTGTGCCCCAATAATTTGAGACAGATGGCACACACAGGACCAGCACTCAAGCAGAAATGCCAATCTTAATCTCCCACTATTTTTTTTTTTTTCTGGGAGAATTTAAAAAAAAAAAAATATTACACATTAGGTTTTCTGTGGCACACAATGAGAGACAGATGCCACACACAGGACTGGCACAGAGGCAGACTTGCCAATCTTTATCTCCCACTAATTATTATTTTTTTTACAGGGAGAATTTACCCCCCCCAAAAAAATGGCCAAGTATTACACAGTGGTTTTCGGTGGCACACAATGAGAGACAGATGTTATGATCCTAGTGGCAAGGATCGCAAGTAGGACTAGCTAAGTAACTAAACAGATTGCAAACTCTGGGGAAGTGGTAACTGAATTGACCGCAACCTGATCCTATCCGCAAACAACTATAGGTAGCCGGGGAACGTTACCTGAAAATCCTAGACGTCTCTTCACGGCCTGAGAAACTGACTATTCCTAGAGGGAACGGAAGTCCTCACTTGCCTCAGTGAAATGACCCCAAAGATATAGAATAGCCCCCCACAAATATTAATGGTGAGTTAAGGGGAAAGCACAAACGCAGAGATGAAATTAGATTTAGCAAATGAGGCCCGCTAACACTAGAAAGCAGAAAATAGAAAGGGAACTGTGCAGTCAATTAAAAACCCTATTCAAAATATCCACGCAGAGATTGCTCGAGCCCCCGCACCAACTAATGGTGCGGGGGAAGCAACTCTGTACTCCAGAGCAAACCAGCAGCAAGAAATCACATATTAGCAAGCTGGACTAAACTCATCATACACAGAAATCATATTGCAGACTGATGAGCAAAAAATAATTAAACAGAACTTAGCTTCTCCTGAAGAGACTGAAACTGAAGATAATCAGGAGTAATCAGAATAGCACTGAATACATTGACAGCCGGCAACAAGTGGAAGTGAAACAGAGCTAAATAGGAAACTCGCAAGTGAATAACGAGGCAGCTGATCAGCCACAGACCCGCAGGATAACAAACAAAGCCACCAGGGGGAGCCCAAAACAAAAGTCACACAATACCACCTGTGACCACAAGAGGGAGCCTGAAAACAGAGTTCACAACAGTTCCCCCCTTGAGGAGGGGTCACCGAACCCTCATCAAAACCCCCAGGGCGATCAGGGTGAGCCACATGGAAGGCACGAACCAAATCGGCCGCATGAACATCAGAGGCGACAACCCAGGAATTATCCTCCTGACCATAGCCCTTCCATTTAACCAAATACTGAAGCCTACGTCTAGAAATACGAGAATCCAAGATCTTCTCCACCACGTATTCCAATTCTCCCTCAACCAGCACAGGGGCAGGAGGCTCAACCGGAGGACCCACAGGCACCACATACCTCCGCAACAACGACCGATGAAACACATTATGAATAGCAAATGATGCTGGGAGGTCCAAACGAAATGACACAGGGTTAAGGACTTCCAAAATCTTATAAGGACCGATAAACCGAGGCTTGAACTTAGGAGAGGAGACCTTCATAGGAACAAAGCGAGAAGACAACCACACCAAGTCCCCAACGCGAAGTCGGGGACCCACACAGCGACGGCGGTTGGCAAAGCGCTGAGCCTTCTCTTGTGACAGCTTCAAATTGTCCACAACATGATTCCAAATCTGATGCAACCTATCCACCACAACATCCACTCCAGGACAGTCAGAAGGCTCCACCTGACCCGAGGAAAAACGAGGATGAAACCCCGAATTACAAAAAAAAGGAGAAACCAAAGTAGCAGAACTAGCCCGATTATTAAAGTCACCCAGTCGTCCTGATCAGCAGAAACAAAACATCTCAAATAGGTTTCCAAGGTCTGATTAGTTCGCTCGGTTTGGCCATTCGTATGAGGATGGAAGGCCGACGAAAAAGACAAATCAATGCCCATCTTAGCGCAAAAGGTCCGCCAAAATCTAGACACAAACTGGGATCCTCTGTCGGAAACAATATTTTCAGGGATCCCATGCAAACGAACCACATTTTGAAAAAACAGCGGAACCAAGTCAGAGGAGGAAGGCAACTTAGGCAAGGGCACCAAATGGACCATCTTAGAAAAACGATCACATACCACCCAGATGACAGACATTCTCTGAGAGACAGGGAGATTTGAAATAAAATCCATGGAAATGTGCGTCCAAGGCCTCTTCGGGACAGGCAAAGGTAACAGCAAACCACTGGCACGAGAACAGCCAGGCTTAGCCCGAGCACAAATTCCACAAGACTGCACAAAGGAACGCACATCCCGCGACAAGGAAGGCCACCAAAAGGACCTGGCCACCAAATCTCTGGTACCAAATATTCCAGGATGGCCCGCCAACACCGAAGAATGAACCTCGGAAATAACTCTGCTGGTCCATCTATCCGGGACAAACAGTCTCTCCGGTGGACAACGGTCAGGTCTATCCACCTGAAACTCCTGCAGTACTCGTCGCAAATCTGGGGAGATGGCAGACAAAATCACCCCTTCTCTGAGAATACCAGCCGGCTCTGAATCTCCAGGAGAGTCAGGCACAAAACTCCTAGAAAGAGCATCAGCCTTTACATTCTTCGAACCAGGCAGGTACGAGACCACGAAATCAAAACGAGAGAAAAACAACGATCAACGAGCCTGTCTAGGTTTCAGCCGCTTGGCCGACTCGAGATAAATCAGATTCTTGTGATCAGTCAAGACCACCACACGATGCTTAGCTCCCTCGAGCCAATGTCGCCACTCCTCAAATGCCCACTTCATAGCCAACAACTCCCGATTACCGACATCATAATTCCGCTCGGCAGGCGAAAACTTTCTTGAAAAGAAAGCACATGGCTTCATCACAGAGCCATCGGCGCTTCTCTGCGACAAAACAGCCCCCGCTCCAATCTCGGAAGCATCAACCTCGACCTGGAAAGGAAGAGAGACATCTGGCTGACATAAGACCGGAGCCGAAGAAAACCGGCGCTTCAGCTCCCGAAAGGCCTCCACAGCCGCAGGAGACCAGTTAGTAACATCAGAACCTTTCTTGGTCAAATCCGTCAAAGGCTTAACAACACCAGAAAAATTAGCGATGAAGCGACGGTAAAAATTATCAAAACCCAAGAACTTCTGAAGACTCTTAACAGATCTAGGCTGCGTCCAGTCATGAATAGTCTGAACCTTGACTGGGTCCATCTCAATAGTAGAAGGAGAAAAAATGAAACCCAAAAAAGAAACCTTCTGGACTCCAAAAAGACATTTTGAGCCCTTCACAAATAAAGCATTGGCACGCAGGACCTGAAACACCATCCTGACCTGCTTAACATGGGACTCCCAATCATCAGAAAAAAACAGAATATCATCCAGATACACAATCATAAATTTATCCAGATATTCGCGGAAGATGTCGTGCATAAAAGACAGAAAGACAGAAGGAGCGTTAGAAAGTCCAAAAGGCATCACCAAGTACTCAAAATGGCCTTCGGGCGTATTAAATGCAGTTTTCCATTCATCACCCTGCTTAATACGCACAAGGTTATACGCACCACGAAGATCTATCTTGGTGAACCAACTAGACCCCTTAATGCGAGCAAACAGATCAGATAACAATGGCAAAGGATACTGAAATTTGACCGTGATCTTATTTAGAAGGCGATAATCAATACAAGGTCTCAGAGAACCATCCTTCTTAGCCACATAAAAGAACCCCGCACCAAGAGGGGAGGAGGAGGGGCGAATAAGTCCTTTCTCCAAAGACTCCTTTATATAACTCCGCATAGCAGCATGCTCCGGCACTGACAAATTGAAAAGTCGTCCCTTAGGAAACTTACTACCAGGAATCAAATTTATAGCACAATCACAATCCCTATGAGGAGGTAGAGAACTGAGTTTGGGCTCATCAAATACATCCTGGTAGTCTGACAAAAACGCAGGGATTTCAGAAGGAGTGGATGAAGCAATTGACACCACAGGAGCGTCGCCATGAATTCCCTGACAACCCCAACTTGACGCAGACATTGCTTTCCAATCCAGGACTTGATTATGAGTCTGCAACCATGGCAGACCCAACACGACAACATCATGCAAATTATGCAGTACAAGAAAGCGAATCACCTCCTGATGAACAGGAGTCATGCACATGGTCACTTGTGTCCAGTACTGAGGTTTATTTGTAGCCAATGGCATAGCATCAATTCCCCTTAGTGGAATAGGGAATTTTAAAGGCTCCAAAACAAAACCACAGCGCCTGGCAAATGACAAGTCCATCAGACTCAGGGCAGCACCTGAATCTACAAAAGCCATAACCGGGTAAGATGACAGGGAACAAATCAGGGTAACAGACAAAATGAACTTAGGCTGTAAAGTACCAATGGTGACAGATTTATCAACCTTTTTTTTGCGCTTAGAGCATGCTGAGATAACATGAGCTGAGTCACCACAGTAAAAGCACAACCCATTTTGCCGTCTATAATTTTGCTGTTCACTTCTGGTCAGAATTCTATCACATTGCATAGACTCAGGTGTCTGTTCAGAAGACACCGCCAAATGGTGCACAGATTTGCGCTCCCGCAAACGCCGATCAATCTGAATGGCCAAAGTCATTGACTCATTCAGACCTGCAGGCGTAGGGAACCCCACCATGACATTCTTAATGGCCTCAGAAAGACCTTTTCTGAAATTTGCAGCCAGGGCACACTCATTCCACTGAGTAAGCACCGACCATTTCCGAAATTTCTGGCAGTACACCTCTGCTTCATGTTGCCACATGTATGCAGTCCTTGACCAGCCGGTCGAGGGTGCATACTGCTGTGCGAGATGTGAGCACATTGTGCATTTGGAAACCCAAATACTGGATCTAAATGTGCAGCTGGCAACACTGAGATCCATAGACAATATGGAGAGGAGTCTTCTGCTCACAGAGCAGACGCTCAATGGGATAGATGAGGAGGGGGATGGTAGGATGGAGCTGCAGGACAGTGTGGCAGTTAGCTGGGTGACAGATAGAAGGCGGGGTAGAGGGAAGAGTGCCAGGGAGGCTAGTCCTGATCTGGCACACCCCAATAAGTTTGCTAAGTTGGCAGATGAGGGGGGTGCCAGTACAGGGGAAGCACTGCTGCAGCCAGGCATGTCCTCTGAAAGCCGGAGGAGTGACTGCTCCAGTAAGGAGGGAAATAGGAGAGCAGGGCAGGCCAGACAGGTGCTGGTAGTGGGGGACTCAATTATTAGGGGAACAGATAGGGCAATCTGTCACAAAGACAGGGATCGTCGGACGGTGTGCTGCCTACCTGGCGCTCGAGTCCGACACATCGCTGATCGGGTGGACAGATTACTGGGAGGGGCTGGTGAGGACCCAGCGGTCATGGTGCACATTGGCACAAATGACAAAGTTAGAGGTAGGTGGAAGGTCCTTAAAGATGATTTCAGGGAATTAGGCTGCAAGCTGAAAGCAAGGACCTCCAACGTGGTATTTTCCGAAATACTGCCTGTACCACGTGCCACGCCAGAGAGGCAACGGGAGATTAGGGAGGTTAATAAGTGGCTCAAGAATTGGTGTAGGAAGGAGGGGTTTGGGTTCCTGCAGAACTGGGCCGACTTCTCAGTTGGCTACAGGCTCTACGCTAGGGACAGGCTGCACCTCAATGGGGAAGGTGCAGCTGTGCTGGGGGAGAAAATGGTTAGAAGGTTGGAGGAGTGTTTAAACTAGGGATTGGGGGGGAGGGTATTCATTTTATAGGAGGGGAAGATAGTGCATATAGAGACCTGGGAACAAATAAGGAAGTTGGGGGTGGCGGTGGCATGGGGGGTGGGGTTAGAACAGTTAGTAATTTAAGAAAGAATAGAGGTACAGAGAGTAACATCAAGTGCATGTATACTAATGCCAGAAGCCTCGCCAACAAAATGGATGAATTAGAACTAATGTTGTTGGAGCATAATTATGACATGGTGGGGGTATCTGAGACGTGGCTGGATGAGAGCCATGACTGGGCTGTTAACTTGCAGGGCTATAGCCTGTTCAGAAATGACCGTACAGATAAGCGAGGGGGAGGGGTGTGTCTATATGTAAAATCTGCCTTAAAACCCATCCTGCGTGATAATATAGGTGAATTTAATGAAAATGTAGAGTCCCTGTGGGTGGAGATAAGGGGAGGGGGAAAAAATAATAAATTACTGATAGGGGTTTGTTATAAATCTCCAAAACTAATGGAAGCAATGGAGAATATCCTCGTAAAGCAAATAGATGAAGCTGCGACTCAAGGAGAAGTCATTATTATGGGGGACTTCAACTACCCTGAAATAGATTGGGGAACAGAAACCTGCAGTTCCAGCAAAGGTAATCGGTTTTTGACAACTATGAGAGACAATTACCTTTCACAACTGGTTCAGGACCCAACAAGGAGGGGGGCACTGCTAGACCTAATATTAACCAACAGGCCAGACCGCATATCAAATATAAGGGTTGGGGGTCACTTGGGGAATAGTGATCACAAAATAATAAGTTTTCATGTAACCTTTAATAAGATGGGTAGTAGGGGGTTGACAAGGACACTAAACTTCAGGAGGGCAAATTTCCAACGGATGAGAGAGGATCTTGGTGCAATTAACTGGGACGATATCCTGAGACACAAAAATACACAAAGAAAATGGGAGACATTTATTAGCATCCTGGATAGGACCTGTGCACAGTATATACCGTATGGGAATAAACATACTAGAAATAGGAGGAAACCAATATGGCTAAATAGAGCTGTAAGGGGCGCAATAAGGGACAAAAAGAAAGCATTTAGAGAATTAAAGGAAGTAGGTAGTGAGGAGGCATTAAATAAATACAGAAAATTAAATAAATTCTGTAAAAAGCAAATCAAGGCAGCAAAGATTGAGACAGAGAGACTCATTGCCAGAGAGAGTAAAAATAATCCCAAAATATTCTTTAACTATATAAATAGTAAGAAACTAAAAAATGACAGTGTTGGCCCCCTTAAAAATAGTCTGGGTGAAATGGTGGATGAGGATGAGGAAAAAGCCAATATGCTAAATGACTTTTTTTCATCAGTAATTACAAAAGAAAATCCCATGGCAGACAAAATGACTAGTGATAAAAATTCCCCATTAAATGTCACCTGCCCAGCAGGAAGTACAGCAGCGTCTAAAAATAACTAAAATTGACAAATCTCCGGGCCCGGATGGGATACATCCCCGAGTACTGCAGGAACTAAGTACAGTCATTGATAGACCATTATTTTTAATCTTTAAAGACTCCATAGTAACAGGGTCTGTACCACAGGACTGGCGTATAGCAAATGTGGTGCCAATATTCAAAAAAGGGGCAAAAACTGAACTCGGTAATTATAGGCCAGTAAGCTTAACCTCTACTGTGGGTAAAATCCTGGAGGGCATTCTAAGGGATGTAATGCTGGAGTATCTGAAGAGGAATAACCTCATGACCCAGTATCAGCACGGGTTTACTAGGGACCGTTCATGTCAGACTAATTTGATCAGCTTCTATGAAGAGGTAAGTTCCGGACTGGACCAAGGGAACCCAGTGGACGTAGTATATATGGACTTTTCCAAAGCTTTTGATACGGTGCCACACAAAAGGTTGTTACATAAAATGAGAGTAATGGGGATAGGGGAAAATATGTGTAAGTGGGTTGAGAGCTGGCTCAGGGATAGGAAACAAAGGGTGGTTATTAATGGAGCACACTCGGACTGGGTCACGGTTAGCAGTGGGGTACCACAGGGGTCAGTATTGGGCCCTCTTCTTTTTAACATATTTATTAATGACCTTGTAGGGGGCATTCAGAGTAGAATTTCAATATTTGCAGATGACACTAAACTTTGCAGGGAAATCAATACAGGGGAGGACAATTTTATATTACAGGATGATTTATGTAAACTAGAAGCTTGGGCTGATAAATGGCAAATGAGCTTTAATGGGGATAAATGTAAGGTCATGCACTTGGGTAGAAGTAATAAGATGTATAACTATGTGCTTAATTCTAAAACTCTGGGCAAAACCATCAATGAAAAAGACCTGGGTGTATGGGTGGATGACAAACTCATATTCAGTGGTCAGTGTCAGGCAGCTGCTACAAAGGCAAATAAAATAATGGGATGTATTAAAAGAGGCATAGATGCACATGAGGAGAACATAATTTTACCTCTATACAAGTCACTAGTTCGACCACACTTAGAATACTGTGCACAGTTCTGGTCTCCGGTGTATAAGACAGACATAGCTGAACTGGAGCGGGTGCAGAGAAGAGCAACCAAGGTTATTAGAGGACTGGGGGGTCTGCAATACCAAGATAGGTTATTACACTTGGGGCTATTTAGTTTGGAAAAACGAAGACTAAGGGGTGATCTTATTTTAATGTATAAATATATGAGGGGACAGTACAAAGACCTTTCTGATAATCTTTTTAATCATAGACCTGAGACAGGGACAAGGGGTCATCCTCTACGTCTGGAGGAAAGAAGGTTTAAGCATAATAACAGACGCGGGTTCTTTACTGTAAGAGCAGTGAGACTATGGAACTCTCTGCCATATGATGTTGTAATGAGTGATTCATTAATTAAATTTAAGAGGGGACTGGATACCTTTCTGGAAAAGTATAATGTTACAGGGTATATACACTAGATTCCTTGATAAGGCGTTGATCCAGGGAACTAGTCTGATTGCCGTATGTGGAGTCGGGAAGGAATTTTTTTCCCCATGGTGGAGTTACTCTTTGCCACATGGGTTTTTTTTGCCTTCCCCTGGATCAACATGTTAGGGTATGTTAGGTTAGGCTATGGGTTGAACTAGATGGACTTACAGTCTTCCTTCAACCTTAATAACTATGTAACTATGTAACTATGCTTCGTCTTGCCCCTGAGAGAGGGCCAACAACGCTTTTTCAGCCTGGTTCTCAAGATTAGGTTCCTTATAGAGCAATCCAAGGGCAAGAAAAAACGCATCAACACTGAGCAATGCAGGATCCCCTGGCGCCAATGCGAAGGCCCAATCTTGAGGGACACCACGCAAGAAAGAAATTATAATTTTAACTTGCTGAACGGAATCACCAGAGGAACGAGGTTTCAAAGAAAGAAACAATTTACAATTGTTCTTAAAATTCAGGAACCTAGATCTATCTCCAGAAAACAACTCCGGAATAGGTATTCTAGGCTCTGACATAGGACTGTGAACAACAAAATCCTGAATACTTTGTACCCTTGCAGCAAGATGATCTACACTGGAGGCCAAACTCTGAATATCCATATCAGCAGCTGAGTTCAGAGCCACACCAAGATTAAGAGGAGGAGAGAAGCTAGACACACAGCAGCTAGACACACGGCAAAAAAAAAAAAAAAAAAAAAATTCTCAAGGCTTCTTTTCTCCTGCTTCTGCCATGCAATTAACACTTTACGGGCCAACTGTACTGTTATGATCCTAGGGGCAAGGATCGCAAGTAGGACTAGCTAAGTAATTAAACAGACTACAAACTCTGGGGAAGTGGTAACTGAATTGACCGCAACCTGATCCTATCCGCAAACAACTATAGGTAGCCGGGGAACGTTACCTGAAAATCCTAGACGTCTCTTCACGGCCTGAGAAACTGACTATTCCTAGAGGGAACGAAAGTCCTCACTTGCCTCAGTGAAATGACCCCAAAGATATAGAATAGCCCCCCACAAATATTAAAGGTGAGTTAAGGGGAAAGCACAAACGCAGAGATGAAATTAGATTTAGCAAATGAGGCCCGCTAACACTAGAAAGCAGAAAATAGAAAGGGAACTGTGCGGTCAATTAAAAACCCTATTCAAAATATCCACGCAGAGATTGCTCGAGCCCCCGCACCAACTAACGGTGCGGGGGAAGCAGCTCTGTAACCCAGAGCAAACCAGCAGCAAGAAATCACATATTAGCAAGCTGGACTAAATTCATCATACACAGAAATCATATTGCAGACTGATGAGCAAAAAATAATTAAACAGAACTTAGCTTCTCCTGAAGAGACTGAAACCGAAGATAATCAGGAGTAATCAGAATAGCACTGAATACATTGACAGCCGGCAACAAGTGGAAGTGAAACAGAGCTAAATAGGAAACTCCCAAGTGAATAACGAGGCAGCTGATCAGCCACAGACCCGCAGGATAACAAACAAAGCCACCAGGGGGAGCCCAAAACAAAAGTCACACAATACCACCTGTGACCACAAGAGGGAGCCTGAAAACAGAGTTCACAACATACAGATGCCACACACAGCAATGGCACAGAGGCAGACTTGCCAATCTTTATCTCCCACTAATTTTTTTTTTTACAGGGAGAATTTAGAAAAAAAAAAAGGCCCAGTATTACACAGTGGTTTTCGGTGGCACACAATGAGAGACAGATGCCACAAACAGGACTGGCACAGAGGCAGACTTGCCAATCTTTATCTCCCACTAATTACTTTTTTTTTACAGGGAGAATTTACCCCCCCCAAAAAAATGGCCAAGTATTACACAGTGGTTTTCGGTGGCACACAATGAGAGACAGATGCCACACACAGGACTGGCACATAGGCAGACTTGCCAATCTTTATCTCCCACTAATTATTTTTTTTTTACAGGGAGAATTTAGAAAAAAAAAAAAAGGCCCAGTATTACACAGTGGTTTTCGGTGGCACACAATGAGAGACAGATGCCACACACAGGACTGGCACAGAGGCAGACTTGTCAATCTTTATCTCCCTGCAGTAATCTCAGAAAAGTATGGCAGGCAGCTATAAAAAGGACTGCTGCACACAAAAGTGTGGACAAACTCACAAGATAGCTGTGCAGAAAGGAAGGAACAACAGGATTTGTGCTTTGAAAAAAGCAGTTGGTTTGCACAGCGGCGTACACACACAGCAATGCAGCTATCAGGGAGCCTTCTAGGGCAGCCCAATGAGCTACAGCGCTGAGGAAAAAAAAATGTAGCTTCCACTGTCCCTGCAAACAAAAGGTGGTGTTGGACAGTGGAAATCGCTACAGCACAAGCGGTTTGGGGCTTTATGTACCCTGCCTAACACTATCCCTTCTTCTGACGAAGCGGCAGCAACCTCTCCCTACACTCAGATCAGCAGCAGTAAGATGGCGGTCGGCGGGAACGCCCCTTTATAGCCCCTGTGACGCCGCAGAAAGCAAGCCAATCACTGCAATGCCCTTCTCTAAGATGGTGGGGACTGAGATCTATGTCGTCACGCTGCCCACACTCTGCGTCCACCTTCATTGGCTGAGAAATGGCGCTTTTAGCGTCATTGAAATGCGACTTTGGCGCGAAAGTCGCGTACCGCATGGCCGCCCCACACAGGGATCGGGTCGGGTTTCATGAGACGCCGACTTTGCTAAAAGTCGGCGACTTATGAAAATGAACGATCCGTTTCGCTCAACCCTACTAATCAGTACTACATAGCCACATATGGGGTATTTACAAGTTCAGAAAAAATTGAGAAACACATTTTGGTGACAATTTTCCCCATTTTTACATGCAAAATGTAAGATCTGGAGCTTAAATTTTGGTGGTAAAAATGTAATTAATTTTTGTTCACTGCCCAATAATGTAAAATTCTGTGAAATACCTGTGGTGCCAATATGATCTCTGCACCCGTAGATTAATTCATTGAGATGTGCAGTTTAAAAACTGGAGTAACTTATAGGGATTATGCTGTTCTAGCACCTCAGGGGCTCTCCCAGTGGGGCATGGCATCCGCAAACCATAACAGTAAAATCTGCACTATAATATGGTTCTCCTTCCCTTCTAAGCTTTACGCTGTGTCTGAAAAGTAGTTTCTGATTACATGTAGGGTATTAGCGCACTCAGGAGAAATTGCACAACAAACTGAGGTTCATTTTTTCCAACCAGCCCTTTGAAAATGTAAAAACTTGGGGCTAAAGCAACATTATAGAGGTAAAAATTTAATTATTCTTTCTTGACCGCCCAATGGTATAAAATTCTGTGAAGCACGTACTGTCAACATGCTCACTGTACCCCTATATGAATTCACTGGGGGTGTAGTTTGTAAAATTAGGTCACTTCTGGGGGGTTTCTGATGTTCTGGCTCCTCAGGGGTTCTGCCAATGTGACATGGCACCCTCAAACCATTCCAGCTAAATCTGAACTCCAATATGGCACTTTTTCCCTTCTGAGCTTTGCACTGTGCCTCAAAAAAGTTTTCAACCACATATGGGGTATTGGTGTTGTCAGGTGAACTAGCATAACACATTTTGGATTCCAGTATGAATTCCCTGGTGAAGAAGGACGCAACTCCTTTGAAATGCGTCGGCATTCTTTTTGGTCTCTGTGCCGCCCCGTAGTTCTTGTGACGTCACATGTCAGGCACCTTGTCGGCCATTTTTTCTTCCTGCTCGTATCCAGGGACCCTGCTGGCTTTACCTGGCTCTGCGCAGCCTCCCGTAGTGCCGCTGTGACGCAGTTGACTCCTCCTGCCTGCTTGCTTCGTCATCCACCACCTACACGCTGGGCTCTCCACTGCTGAACTGGACGGACACTGCTGCATCACTCACCGTCATACTCAGACCTCAGTGAGTCCTTGCCGGTTGCTCTGATATTTGTGTCCTAGCTGTCTAGTATGGTTTGCCTCTGTGTGCTACACAGGCTCTGGTGCATTCCATAAGTTGTCTTTCTATTCGTCTTGCAGGATTTCTTACTGCTATATCATACCACTATTAATTTCCCTGGATCAGTGTGTAATATAGGGATTTGTTTGATGTGTTTGTGATATCACAGCAGGTACATTTTAAAGTTCTGTGAAGCACCTATGGGTTAAAAGGGCTCACCACAAGCCTAGATAATTTCCTTGCGGGGTTTAGTTTCCAAAATTGAGTCACTTGATGGGGGTTTCTATTGTTTAAGGAGATCAGGGACTCTCCAAATGTGACATGAAACTTGCAAACCATTCCATGAAATTTTCCATTTCAAAATATCACTCTTTCCTTTCTGAGCCCTGCTCACATATGGTGTATTGGTGTACTCAGGATAAATTGCACAACAAATTTTAGGTTACGTTTTCTCCTATTAGTCTCGTGAAAATAAAAAAAATTAGGCTAAATGATCATTTTTGTGGGAAAAATGTGATGTTTTTATTTTCACTTGTCTTTGTTATAAACTTCTGTGAAGCACCTTGAGGTTCAAGGTGTTCACCACACATCTAGATAAATTCCTTGAGGTGTCTAGTTTCCATAATGGGATCACTTGTGGGGGAATTTCCAGGGGCTCTCCAAACGCAACATCGCGTCCGCTCTCAATTCAAGCCAATTTTGTATTCAAAAAGTCAAACTTTGCTCCTTCCATTCCAAGCCCTGCCATGTGCCCAAACAGTAGTTTTCCCCAACATATGGGGTACCTGTGTACTCAGGAGATATTACACAACAAATTTTGTTTTCCATTTTCTCCTGTTACCCTTGTGAAAATAAAAAATGTTTCATTAGAAAAATGTGATTTTTTTTATTTTCACGGCTCTAAATTGTAAACTTCTGTAAAGCCCCGTGGGATCAAGGTGCACTAGATACATTCCTTGAGGGGTCTTGTTTCCAAAATATAGCCACTTATGGGTGTATTCCACTGTTTAGGCACATCAGGAGCTCTCCAGATGCGACTTGGCATCCACTCACGATTCCAGCCATTTTTATGTTCAAAAAGTCAAATGGTGCCCCTCCCCTTCCAAGCCCTCCCATGCGCCCAAACAGTAGCTTCCCCCACATATATGGCATTGGCATACTCAAGAGAATTTGTACAACAAATTTTTTTTTCTCTTGTTACCCTTGTGAAAATAAAAAAAATTGAGGCTAAATATAATTTTGTGTGGAAAAGAAAATTGTTCATTTTTTCCTTCCACAATCCATTAATTCCTGTGAAGCACCTGAAGGGTCAATAAACTTCTCGAATGTGGTTTTGAGGACTCTGAGGGGTAAACTTTTTAGAACAGTGTCAATTTTGGGTATTTTCTGTCCTATAGGCCCCCCAAAGTCACTTAAATGTGATGTGGTCCCTAAAAAATTATTTTTGTAAATTTTGTTGGAACAATGAGATATTGCTGATCAACTTTGAACCCTTCTATCTTGCTAACAAAATAAAAGTATGTTTTAAAAAAGCAAATGTGAAGTAGACATATTGTATAAGTTATTTTGTAACTATTTTGTGTGAAATAACTGTGATTTAAGGGCATAAGGATTAAAAGTTTGAAAATTACTAAATGTAATTTTTTTTCGCCAAATTTCCAATATTTTGACAGATAAAAACAAATTGTATTGAACTAATTCTTCCACTATCATGAACTACAATATGTCATGAGAAAAAAATAGGATCTGTTGGAGCATTCCAGAGTTATTGCCACATAAAGTGACGCTGGTTAGAATTGTAAAATTTTGCCTGCTCATGAAGGTGACAACAGGATTGGGGGGTAAAGTGGTTAAGATTGTTCACTGATTATATAGGATAGTAAAGAATTCAGTCTGTTTCCTGGAATAAAGACTTCTATTTATATGAGAGCTCAAACCAAATCATTTAGCTATGAATAAGGATTAGCTTTTAGTCTGAAACGCGTAAGGTTCATATGCTCTGCCTTTTTACTATTTTTATGGAGCAAGTTCAACAATAACCATGTTTTTATTTAACTGAAGCTTTTTTCTCACCCAGTGCAGGATTTAATCCCTTCCTGATGTAACCCCTTTCTCCTTTTCCCCTCCATTCTCCACCCATGATGTCCTGTCTGCATTCTCTCTTTTGCTTCCTCCCCTGCCCAGGAGCTTTGGCATGAAGAATCACTGTCCCTGCACGGTCAGACACAGCCATTACCCAATACATAGCAGGGGTACATTTATAAAATTAGCTCAGCACAAGAACATATTTTTTAAGACATCCAGTTGTGGAAAATATTTCTATTCCAAGATTTATTGATTAAAATGTACATTGTTTCTAGGAAAACCCCTTTAACTAAACTACAAGGGAAAACATTTTTTGGGCTAACTACTAACCCTGCAACTACAGGAAACATTTAAATATGAGGAAATTGATTCAAGGCAAATTGAATTTACTTCCATAGCTCGCTATATACTGAGAGGTGACTGAAGCCGTCACGGCTGCTCCTCTATAACTGAAAGCTGGAGGCTGTCGGAAGGAATAAAGTTCATTACCTCTTGTTAGCTGACTTTCAGAACACTAATAGCATGCAGATTAACCCCATATCTGCAGGTTAATAGTCTTTTTTCACATGACAGGTTCCCTTTAATAAGCTGGTGCACTCGCTGTCGGAATCATGCTCAAAATAACAGATTGCATTTACATTTCAAAGCTGCAACCCAACCCTGAACAATGTGAATTCACTTGTCTTGAAAGGTTCTTACTGGAGGCAGAGAAAAATTCATGTAGAGGAAATCTGTATTCCATCCCTTTGGCTCACTCAATCCATCCTCATACTGTGACGGTAGCCACCTAGATAAAACAGTATTTGAGGCTCCCCAGGAAGGATGATTTCTAAACACCAAGAAAAGAAAGGAAAATGTTAAAAAACAAAGCCAATGTTTTTGTAAAAAATATTTTTTTCCGAGAGCTTAGCTACCTTTTACCTTAATTACTAAACAATTTGAAAGGGTTAGTCCCAAGAAAACAGGTTATTTCCTATGCATAAGATAACTTGTTAATTGCTGGAGATCCAATCTTTGGGATCCCTAGTGACCTTGCGAATGTAGGTCTGAAGTCCTGCCTTGAATGGAGTTTGTATGCACATGCTCGACCTCCACTATATTCAATGTATATGGAATTACAAAAGAAAGACTCATCATTTGGCTACTTTTTCCATCAGATCCATGGAGAGTGAATGGAGAAGTGGGTTGAGCACGTTCACTTTCACTCCATTCAATATGGGATAATCGTTTTTTTTTGTTTGTTTTTAAACCTTTTAATTTCATAAAATCAGAATGTTTGTAGAAGAATTTCAAAACTGTAAAAAAAAGTTAAATAAATCAAAATAAAATAATTTCTTAATGGAACTTAGGATCAAAGACAGGGAAGCAACAGATACTGTTCAGAATCTTCAAACCATGGATGGTGGAGACAGAGGTTGATTGCAGGATTTGTGAATAAAGCAATGTGTCACTTACTGGGCTGCTTAGTAAAATTGTAATAAAACTATTGTTTTATCAGCATAAACAAAAAAAAATCATATATATAGGTCAATCGAGTAAGGGTCCGATAAGCGGACAAGGTTATCGAGTCGGCTCCCGGGTAAATTGTTCCAGTAGAAGGTAAGTATCCAGCAACTGCAAACAAAAAAAGGACTAATATAAACAATAATTAATTGGGAGCTATTAAAATATCAAAAAGAGAAAATAAACCATAGAAACATAGTAGTTCTTTGGCTAAGAGCCTTAGTACTTGAAACACATAAGCCTAGTGGTTTTTTTATAGTTTATTTTCCTCTCATGGTATTTTAATAGCACTAAATTCATGTTTTTATAAGTCCTTCTTTTGTTTAATGTTGCTGTATACTTTCCTTGTATTGTTTTAATAACAGGAAGTTGACAACTTTCTGCCTATGCACAGTGTACGTAGAAAGCATTAGAGTGGGAGGGGTTATCCAGAGCTCCGCATTCAAAAAATGGGTAGAACTGCAGCAGAGAAAACTAATTTTAATCAAAATTGCAGAAAGCAGCCCAGTAAGTGATACATCACATGATTTAGGGTCTCTGTCTCTACAACATGCTGTTCTCAGATGGAATGGCAAAAACCTGGTGACCAGTGATGAGCAAGCATGAACATCACTTGATCATGCATTGGGGGGCAATGTTGATGTTCAAGTGCCATGCTCTAGTCCCGTCCCGCATGTTTTGTGGCTGTTAGATAGCCAATAAGCATTGCTTTGTTTTGGTATTACCGTGTATGACAGGGAATTACCGCATATTTATTGGTTGTCTAACAGCGGCGAAACATGGGGAGTGGAGACTGGAGCATTGCGCTCAAGCACCCGCAATACTCGCGCATACCCAAGCACCCCAATGCATGATCGAGTGGGGAGCATGCTCTCTCATCACTACTAGTGACAGATTCCCTTTAAAGGGAACCTGTCAGTAGATTCATGCTATAATGGTTAGCAGCCACATTGGTAACAGTTAAACTATATTTTACTTTGAAATGCTGTTTAGTCTACGAGAAAAAATAAGTTTACAAGGTGCCACGCTCAAGGTTGGGTGAACTCTAGGCAGCTCCTATCCAGCTTCTTCCCCCTCAGCTACATTCTCTCCTTATACCCAATCTAAGGACACTTTTCAAACTTTGTTTTCTCAGAAAAACCACCATGAATTAAACAGTGTCTTAAACACATGCGTAATAAAATATATTAAACATAATTTATAAGGACAGTTAAAGGGATCCAACCCCACATTTGAATTTGATGATCTATCCATTGGGTAGATCATCAATATCAAACTTTGGGGGTCCATCAACGAGAACACCCACGGATTGGTTATATTAGTTCCCGAGTGGTTGGATTAACCATTAAATGGAGCTGCTCTATCCAATATGCCCCTGTCGAGAAGTGCACTGAATCAGCATTAGAATTGCATCATCTACAAGGATACTTTTCGTATTTTCATCATTTCGGTCTAGATTTTATTTAGGAAATGTGTTTTTTTGTGTGTTAAAGTTGGCATTTTAAGCAAAACAGTTTTGCATGCCATCTCTATTTAACATATTGTAATTCCTCTCCAACGTTCTGGATTGCCTGCTGACAAAATGGTGAGTAGCAAACTCCCACCTGCTAAGCATCTACAATGAAGCCCTTTCAAGCTTTGCAGTTGTTTCCAAAAGTTCTAAGTCAAATATGAACTAAATTTGAGCATTAGTCTCCAGGGGAGTCTGGATTTTGGGTATTGTGTTAAGCACTTAACCACTGTGTTACTTTTTTTATGTGTTTCCCACTTAAATGTACGTTCATTGTAATGTTCCTTTTTTTTGTTAAATAAATTGCATTTCTTAAACAATCTAATTTATAAATTTTATTATTTATTTATTTAATATTAAGTGAACCACATTCATTTTATTATGAGAACTATATAAACTACAAAATAAATTGTGGAAAATGATCAAAATCCCAGATACCGTATCGTTGCTGTTATGATTGATCTTGTTTATATAAGAGAAAAAAAAGAAATGTTTAAAAACAGATTAAAATGATGAATTCTTAATGTTTTAATCATGTACAAAAGGATTTGGTCAATTAAATTTATTCTAATTCTTTAAACATTTACAAATTAATCTGGGTAATGTTTTCGAAATTTGTTAGCCCCATATTAAAAAATGAGCTCATTGTTTAGCAATGTCATTATGGGATGCTGAATAATGCCTTTCATTTCATTAGCAGCAGAGTGCATAAATAATAAGCGAGATACTGTGCATGGTAATATTAGTTCTGCTAATTATCCAAACTATTTTATTACTTGGAAAAGTTTTTAGATTGTTTCGGAGTAAGACCAGGGCTTAAGACGGACACAATAAGGCCACATGCAACCTCATTAAGGCCACTATGCCCAGGTCTTTTGCAATTCTAGGAATCCAATGTAGGTCATAATATAAATGTAAGGTGGCTTAGGTTCAGCTTAGTAAAAAAAACAGAAGGTGAACTATAGAAACTTATGGGCCCCTACTGTTTTTCCATATACACTGATCAGCCATAATATTAAAATGTTGAAATGAATAGCCTTAATTATTTTGATTGGTACCTGCCCAGAGATGGGATGTATTAAGCAGCAAAAGATCAGTCAACTATTCCACAAAATGTGCTGGAAGTAGGAAAAATGGACAAGCAAAATTATCAAACTGGCTTTTACAAACGCCAAATAATTCAGTCTAGATGACCCGAATATCTCCCCCAAAAAACAGGTCTTATGAGCTATTCCTGGTATGCAGTGGTTAGAAACCAAAATTAGTCCAAGAAGGACAGCCAATTTACAGGTCCAAGTGGTATTTCTGAATTTGGATATCATATTATCCCTTATCCATGGCATCGCTTCCTGATAGCTATGTATCAAACCACAGCGACCACCTATGATCCCGAGAAGACCATGGAAATGAAGCAGTAGTTAATCATGGTCACTGCCGCTCAATTTATTCTTGTGTAAGTGACAAACACCAGCTGAGAGCTGTGGTTGGCAAACTCCACCAGTCCTCTTAAGAGTGATTGAACATGATTGATCATTGCTCCATTCTCTCTAAAGAGCACTGGTTCTTGGGATCGATGGGAGTGTCTGTGATCAGAACCCAACTATCAGGTAGAATAACTTCCAAAATTGAGAAAACCTATGCAAGGATCTGCTGCTAAAGAATTAGTGACTAGTGTTGAGCATTCCGATACCGCAAGTATCGGGTATCGGCCGATACTTAGCGGTATCGGAATTCCGATACCGAGATCCGATAATTGCCGCGTATCGGATACCGGAATCGGAAGTTCCCAGGATTCAAACTGCACAAATTTGTACGAAATCAGCCAATGAGAATGATTCCAAGTGTGGGCACATCCTGTTTAGCATGGAGGGCATGAAACTACTGGCAAGGCTGTGATTGGCTGCTGAAATGATGTCATGATGCAGTTTAAAAGTCGCTGGCGCCATTTTGCGCTCACTCTGCTGTGAATTCAGTTAGTGACAGGACGCTGTTTGCTGACTGAGGGCCAGTTTTGAGATAGCGATTTGCTTAATTGTTCTTTTCCAAGGCTAATTTAGCAACCGCTGTGTTCACCTGCTAATCACCTTGCTTTTGCCTTGTAGCGCTGTTTTCACAGCGATCTGCAAGGTCTCTGTGTGTGTGTGTGTGAGTGCAGCCCACTCTCTAGTCTGAGTGCAGCCATAGGCCATCCATAGCTGGTTGTATTCAGTTCAGGGAGGGTGGTTCATTGCCTCATACTGTTCTTTGTTTTTGTTGTTTTTTTTTGAAGTAGTGCAGGCTGCTGCACATTTTTTCAAATAATTCCTATTAGTGACTTTCCACCCGTCTCCAGCTAACTTGTGGAAAAACACTACATAGGATAACGTAGAGGAGGGTTTTTGGGCTTTGCAGCGCCGTTTACGGCTGTCTGCACGGTCTCCGTGTGACTGCAGCTCGCCCTGTAGTCTGTGAGCAGCCATAGCCTGGTTGTCTCCAGCTCAGGGTTCTTCACTGCGTCATACCGTAAAATCAATTTTCCTTTTGTTTTAAGTAGTGCAGGCTGCTGCACATTTTTTCAAATAATTCCTATTAGTGACTTTCCACCCGTCTCCAGCTAACTTGTGGAAAAACACTACATAGGATAACGTAGAGGAGGGTTTTTGGGCTTTGCAGCGCCGTTTACGGCTGTCTGCACGGTCTCCGTGTGACTGCAGCTCGCCCTGTAGTCTGTGAGCAGCCATAGCCTGGTTGTCTCCAGCTCAGGGTTCTTCACTGCGTCATACCGTAAAATAAATTTTCCTTTTGTTTTAAGTAGTGCAGGCTGCTGCACATTTTTTCAAAAAATTCCTATTAGTGTCTTTCCACCCGTCTCCAGCTAACTTGTGGAAAAACACTACATAGGATAACGTAGAGGAGGGTTTTTGGGCCTTGCAGCGCCATTTACGGCTGTCTGCACGGTCTCCGTGTGACTGCAGCTCGCCCTGTAGTCTGTGAGCAGCCATAGCCTGGTTGTCTCCAGCTCAGGGTTCTTCACTGCGTCATACCATAAAATCAATTTTCCTTTTGTTTTAAGTAGTGCAGGCTGCTGCACATTTTTTCAAATAATTCCTATTAGTGTCTTTCCACCCGTCTCCAGCTAACTTGTGGAAAAACACTACATAGGATAACGTAGAGGAGGGTTTTTGGGCCTTGCAGCGCCGTTTACGGCTGTCTGCACGGTCTCCGTGTGACTGCAGCTCTCTCTGTTGTCAGTTCAGCCCCCCAAAAATAAATAAATAATAAAGTTCACCAAACACACTAGTGACACCACTTTACATTTGTGTAGGCCACATTAGCTCATATTAAAGTCTAGTCCACACTTTAGAAAATTAGTGTTTCTTATACCTGTTAGGAGCTCTTCAGGAATAAGCACACAAAGCCGTTAGTACTTTTCTGCTTATCTTTATCAGTCAACCAAGATGAAGAAGGCAGTGAGTAAGGCACGTGGGCGTGGGCACGGAGCAGGGAGAGGACGTGGGGATTCTGTGCCTGCTGCGGGCACCGGTTACTCATCAGCACCCACTTTCACCAGGGAACAGTCGTTCATGCGCAGCTTTGTCACAGAGCACCGTACACCGCTGCTGCGTGAAGACCAAATTGAATCCGTTGTCGGATGGATGGCAGCTAATGCATCGACTTCAATTAGTGCCACATCCTCTCAGACACAGAGCACTGGAGAGCAGCCATCTGTCTCTTCACCACCTGCCAAATTGCCCAGGCAGACAGAGATCCCAGGACAGGAGCCGTCTCTACTTCTGTTCTCTGAATCATCTCTTGGCTTGGAAACAGGGGGCCAGCCAAGCAGCATTGGAGAAATGGAAGAAGAGGCAGGGTGCAGTGATGCCCAACCGCTTTTTCTCTCTTCCTCTGAAGAGGCGGGTGGGCCAGTGCCTCTGGTCACCACATCGCAGGCCGCATCCGCTGATGACACTCAGGTGCCACTTTCTGGTGCGTGCTCTGCTGCTGAGACTACCCAGGAGGAGCAGTTGGGGGCAGAGGGTAGTGTAGATGATGAGGTCCTTGACCCATCTTGGCGTGAGGGACAGGAAGGTGGTGGGAGCAGCTCTGAGGAAGAGATTCCCCATACGGCCCAAAGAGGGAGAGGGAGGGGGAAGACTGCGGATCCTGCAGCCTCCGCTTTGGCACCCGTTAGGAGCATGTCTCTTCCAAAAGCCAAAAAGGGCGCTCCCAAGACTTGCAGTGCCTGGTCCTTTTTTGACACAGTTGCAGATGACATTTGCTATGTCAAATGCAAGGTGTGTCATCACAAAGTCAAAAGAGGTCGAAATGTCAGCAACCTCCATACCTCCAACATGTGGAAACATGTGCGCACCAGGCACGCGGCGGAGTTAGAAAAACACACTGAAGAGCTAGGCCAACCAACAGCGGCAGCTACCACCTCTTCAGCTCGTGTTGCCTCTTCCTCCAGCTCACACGCAGCTGGTTCGGCTTCCTCCCAGGATCGCCGTGGAAGAACCTCTGGCCCTGTTGTCCAGAGACCCGCTGTAATTCCACCCGCAGCACCACTTTCCCAGTCATCCACACACTCCCAGCCCAGTCTACAGCCATCGGTAGTACAGGCATGGGAGAAAAGGCGGCCTTTCTCGTCAAACCACTCACGAGCACAGGCTCTGACTGCAGGCATTGCCAAACTTCTGTCACTGGAAATGCTGTCATTCAGGCTGGAGGAGACTGACAGCTTCCGTGACTTGATGTCATTGGCAGTCCCCCAGTACAATGTGCCCAGCCGCTTTTACTTCAGCAGGCAAGCCGTCCCTGCCCTGCACAAGCATGTGGAGGGACACATAAAACACGCGCTACTGAATGCCATCAGTAGCAAGGTCCACCTCACCACCGATGCGTGGACCAGTCAACATGGACAGGGGCGATACCTTTCCCTCACTGCCCATTGGGTTAATGTCGTTGAGCCGGGTACAGATCGTGCGAGTGGCGCAGGACGTGTCCTACCCACTCCAAGGATTGCAGGAATCCATTCTGTATGCATTGACTCCTCTTACACCAGTTCCTCAGAATCATCGCTGCAGGAGCCGTCACAGTCCACCTCCACATGGACCCGTGATGACCGTTTACCTGTTACGACCGACATGAGCACAGCCGTGGCCAAACGTCAACAGGCCGTCTTGAAATTAATTTTTTGGGGGAATCGAAGCCACACAGCGCAGGAGCTCTGGAATGCCATCAAGCAGGAGAGCGATGTGTGGTTTGTGCCAGCGAATCTCCAACCAGGCATGGTAGTGTGTGATAATGGCCGAAATCTGGTGGCAGCTCTGGGCCTCGGCAACCTCACTCACATCCCATGTCTGGCACATGTGCTCAATTTGGTCGTGCAGAGTTTTTTGAGGGACTATCCGGATCTTGATGCGCTGCTGCACAAAGTCCGCCTAGAGTGTGCTCACTTGCGGCGTTCCAGCACGGCAAAAGCGCGCATTGCGGCTCTGCAGCGCCGACACCACCTGCC
Source organism: Ranitomeya variabilis (assembly GCF_051348905.1). Classification (NCBI taxonomy): domain Eukaryota; kingdom Metazoa; phylum Chordata; class Amphibia; order Anura; family Dendrobatidae; genus Ranitomeya; species Ranitomeya variabilis. Next base: position 1,025,223,493 of record NC_135233.1, on the reverse strand, counting down.
GGAACATCGCATCATATGTGACCTACCTACCAGGTGGAATTCCACGTTACATATGTTGGAGCGGTTGTGTGAGCAGCAGCAAGCTGTAATGGAGTACCAGCTGCATCAGGCGCAAAGAAGTCGCACTCCGCACCGTACAGACTTCACAACCACAGAGTGGGCCACTATGAATGACGTCTGCCAGGTTTTGCGTCCCTTTGATTATTCCACGCAGATGGCGAGTGCAGATGATGCACTAGTCAGCATGACTGTCCCCCTTATCTGCCTGCTTGAAAAATCACTGCAAGCGCTAAGGGATGATGTTGTGGAAGAGGAGGAGGATGAGGATTCATCATTTCCATCATCTTCTGGACAGTCAGCGCCACGTGGTTCCTCACAAACGCGTAGGCAGGGGACAGTTTGTGAGGAGGATGAGGAGGAGTCAATGGAGGAGGAAGACATCTGTCCAGAGGAGGGAGTTACACAATTGTCCAGTACTCAGAGTGTACAGCGAGGGTGGGGTGATGACGAGCGGGCAGAGATCACGCCTCCAGCAGGGGACAGCATTTCTTGGGCAGTTGGCAGTCTGCAGCACATGGTGGATTACATGCTGCAGTGCCTGAGAAACGACAGCCGCATCGCCCACATTCTCAACATGTCTGATTATTGGGTGTTCACCCTCCTCGATCCTCGCTACTGGGACAACGTAGAAAGCCTCATCACACCGTTGAACCGGGAGCGAAAAATGCGGGAGTACCAAGACACACTGGTGAATTCCATCATCTTCTCCATTCCAACTGAGAGAAGTGCTGCTAGTGCATTACAAAGCAGCTCAGTGCGTCCAGGCAGTGGTGGAGGCTCTGCACAAAGAGGGAGCAGAAGCAGTGCCTCTGCCCAAGACAAGACCAGTATGGCCCAACTGTGGCACAGTTTTCTGTGCCTGCCACAAAAGTCTACACCATCACAGACGGCTCCAGTCAGCAGGAGGCAACGGTTCCGTCAGATGGTGACAGACTACATGTCTTGCCCTCTTGCTGTACTCCCAGACGGCTCTTCACCTTTCAAGTTTTGGGTCTCAAAGCTGGATACATGGCCAGAGCTAAGCCAGTATGCATTGGAGGTGCTGGCTTGCCCTGCGGCTAGTGTATTATCGGAACGCGTCTTTTGTGCTGCAGGTGGTGTACTAACTGACCGTCGCATGCGACTATCCTCCGATAACGTTGACCGGCTTACTTTCCTGAAAATGAACAAGGCCTGGATCTCGAAGGAATTTGCCACTCCTCTTCCTGATTAAATAATTAGGTGACTGTCTACGTTATCCTGGTCTCCTGTTGTGTTCATCTTTCTACCACCTGAACTTAAATTCCTGGGCTCCAACACCGCCAGTTGAGGCTCAGAAGTGCCGTCTGCACAGTCAAAACATACGACCCAGTGTTATTGGGTTTCAGTAACGTCAGCTGATCCCCAGCTGTGTAGCCGGCAATGTGTCCTGCAACCGCCACGCTGACACAACAACTGAAATGTAAGGGAACCTGTCCCCCCCCCCAAGGCGTTTGTTACTGAAAGAGCCACCTTGTGCAGCAGTAATGCTGCACAAGGAAAAGGTAGCTATTTTCATTATGCTCCTTGCACACACAGAACTTAACACTTATAAAATGTGTCCACTGATACCGTAAAACCGTCCCGGAGGTGGGACTTTCCTTCGTAATATGATGCAGCACAGCTGTCATTCCTACCCCCTCGGCGCCGTGCCCCGGCTCCTCAGCGTTGTTTGATTCCATCCCGGAGCCTGCGCTGTTATGTTATCCCTTGGCCACGCACACTTAGCGCTGCCCATCTTCTGACATCATTTGGTGTCAGGCTGGCTGCGCCTGTGCGGCCGCGCTGGCCGAGAGCCCGCCTCGCATTGTCTTTTGATTTAATCCCACTGGGGGCCTGAGATCCATGGACATGCGCAGTGCATATCTGAACCTCCGCCTCTCACTCATCTCCCTACGCCTTCTTCAGACTGTGCGCCGTCAGCTGATCCCTAATAGCATGCCACGGCCGTGACGCCGCACAGTCTGAAGAAGCCGTAGGGAGGGGAGTGAGAGGCGAGTATATGCACTGCGCATGGCCACGGATCCCAGGCCCGCGGTGGGATTACATTAGACGACACTGCGAGGCGGCTCTCGGCCAGCGCGGCCGCACAGGCGCAGCCAGCCTGACACCAAATGATGTCAGAAGATGGGCAGCGCTAAGTGTGCCTGGCCAAGGGATAACATAACAGCGCAGGCTCCGGGACGGAATCAAACAACGCTGAGGAGCCGGGGCACGGCGCCAAGGGGGTAGGAATGACAGCTGTGCTGCGTCATATTACGAAGGAAAGTCCCACCTCCGGGACGGTCTCACGGTTTCAGGGGACACATTTTATAAGTGTTTAGTTCTGTGTTTGCAAGGAGCATAATGAAAAGAGCCACCTTTTCCTTTTGCATCTTTTGTGCTGCACAAGCTGGCTCTTTCAGCTACAAACGCCTTGGGGGGGGTTAAAGGTTCCCTTTCGACTTTCTCCAATCAGGCTTCGGCCTACGTTGTGTTCCTCTGCTTCTCCTGCTGTCCCTGGGCTCCAACACCGCTAGTTGTTGCCTGGTAGTGCTGTACGCACAGTCAACAGTCGCTCCTCTGTTATTGGGGTTTAGTAACGTCAGCTGTTCCCCAGCTGTGTGTGTGGCAATCCCTCCTATCTCCTCCACCTCCTCCTCCTGCTGTCCCTGGGCTCCAACACCGCTAGTTGTTGCCTGGTAGTGCTGTACTCACAGTCAACAGTCGCTCCTCTGTTATTGGGGTTCAGTTACGTCAGCTGTTCCCCAGCTGTGTGTGTGGCAATCCCTCCTATCTCCTCCACCTCCTCCTCCTCCTGTCCCTGGGCTCCAACACCGCTAGTTGCTGTCCAGAAGTGCTGTACGCACAGAGCCAAACACCTCGCCAATGTGTTAGTGGGGTTCAGTAACGCCTGCTGCTCCCCTGCTGTGTGTGTGGCAATCCCTCCTATCTCCTCCACCTCCTCCTCCTCCTCCTGTCCCTGGGCTCCAACACCACTAGTTGCTGTCCAGAAGTGCTGTACGCACAGTCAACAGTCACTCCTCTGTTATTGGGGTTCAGTAACGTCAGCTGTTCCCCAGCTGTGTGTGTGGCAATCCCTCCTATCTCCTCCACCTCCTCCTCCTCCTCCTGTCCCTGGGCTCCAACACCGCTAGTTGTTGCCTGGTAGTGCTGTACGCACAGTCCCAACAGTCCCTCCTCTGTTATTGGGGTTCAGTAACGTCAGCTGTTCCCCAGCTGTGTGTGTGGCAATCCCTCCTATCTCCTCCACCTCCTCCTCCTCCTCCTGTCCCTGGGCTCCAACACCGCTAGTTGCTGTCCAGAAGTGCTGTGCGCACAGTCAACAGTCACTCCTCTGTTATTGGGGTTCAGTAACGTCAGCTGTTCCGCAGCTGTGTGTGTGGCAATCCCTCCTATCTCCTCCACCTCCTCCTCCTCCTCCTGTCCCTGGGCTCCAACACCGCTAGTTGCTGTCCAGAAGTGCTGTACGCACAGTCAACAGTCCCTCCTCTGTTATTGGGGTTCAGTAATGTCAGCTGTTCCCCAGCTGTGTGTGTGGCAATCCCTCCTATCTCCTCCACCTCCTCCTCCTCCTCCTGTCCCTGGGCTCCAACACCGCTAGTTGTTGCCTGGTAGTGCTGTACGCACAGTCCCAACAGTCCCTACTCTGTTATTGGGGTTCAGTAACGTCAGCTGTTCCCCAGCTGTGTGTGTGGCAATCCCTCCTATCTCCTCCACCACCTCCTCCTCCTCCTGTCCCTGGGCTCCAACACCGCTAGTTGTTGCCTGGTAGTGCTGTACGCACAGTCCCAACAGTCCCTCCTCTGTTATTGGGGTTCAGTAACGTCAGCTGTTCCCCAGCTGTGTGTGTGGGAATCCCTCCTATCTCCTCCACCTCCTCCTCCTGTCCCTGGGCTCCAACACCGCTAGTTGCTGTCCAGAAGTGCTGTCCGCACAGAGCCAAACACCTCGCCAATGTGTTAGTGGGGTTCAGCACCGCCAGCTGTTCCCCTGCTGTATATACGGCAACGTGTACTGCGACCGCCACGCAGGCACAACAAGTTAAATTTAAGGGAACCTGTCCCCCCCCCCAGGCGTTTGTTACTGAAGGAGCCATCTTGTGCAGCAGTAATGATGCAAAGGGAAAAATTGCCTCTTTTCGTGGTGCTCCTTGCACATGCTGAACCTAACACTTATGAAAAGTGTCCCCTCCTACCGTGATACCGTCCGGTTGGTGGAACTTTCCTTTGTGATGTGACGCAGCACAGCCGTCATTCTTACCCCCTTGGCGCCGTGCACCGCCTCCTCAGCGTTGTTTGAATCAGTCCCGGAGCCTGCGCTGTTAGGTTAGCCCTTGGCCATGCACACATTTTGCGCTGCCCGTCTTCTGACATCATTTGGTGTCAGGCTGGCTGAGCCTGTGCGGCCACACTGGACGAGATCCCGCCTCGTAGTGTCTTCTGATTTAATCCCACTGGGGGCCTGAGATCCATGGACATGCGCAGTGCATATCTGAACCTCCACCTATCACTCATCTCCCTACGGCTTCTTCAGACTGTGCGGTGTCAGCTGATCCCTAATAGCATGCCACGGCCGTGACACCGCACAGTCTGAAGAAGCCGTAGGGAGGGGAGTGAGAGGTGAGGATATGCACTGCGCATGGCCACGGATCCCAGGCCCGCAGTGGGATTACATTAGACGACACTGCGAGGCGGGATCTCGGCCAGCGCAGCCGCACAGGCGCAGCCAGTCTGACACCAAATGATGTCAGAAGACGGGCAGCGCAAAATGTGTGCATGGCCAAGGGCTAACCTAACAGCGCAGGCTCCGGGACTGATTCAAACAATGCTGAGGAGGCGGCGCACGGCGCCAAGGGGGTAAGAATGACGGCTGTGCTGCGTCACATCACAAAGGAAAGTTCCACCAACCGGACGGTATCACGGTAGGAGGGGACACTTTTCATAAGTGTTAGGTTCAGCATGTGCAAGGACCATAATTAAAAGAGCTAAGATTACCTTTTCCAGCATTAGTGCTGTACACGATGGCTCTTTCAGCTACAAACGCCTGGGGGGGGTTAAACCCTGGGCTCTAACACCACCAGTTGGGGCCCAGATGTGCTAGCTGCACAGAGAAAAACACCAGCCAATGTGTCAGTGGGGTCCAGCACCGCCAGCTGTTCCCCTGCTGTGTAGCCGGCAACGTGTCCTGCGACCGCCACGCAGACACAAGAACTGAAATTGAAGGGAACCTGTCCCCCCTCCTCCAGGTGTTTCTATGTTTTACAGCCACCTTGTACAGCAGTAATGCTGCATGTGTGCAAGGTAGCTCAGAAACTTATTCTCCTTGCCCATGTGGAACTGAACACGTCTAAAATGAGTCCTCTGAGACCATTAAAACGTCCCTCAGGTGTGATTTTCCTTTGTATTGACACGCAACAAGCTCCTTGGTAGCGCTGCCCATCTTCTGGCATCATTGTTTGGCTGGCTGCGCCTCTGCGGCCGCCTTGCCCCACACAACGCCCCTCGGTGTCTTATTTATTTTGACTGCGAGGGTGTGATTAACGGGCATGAACGGTGCATTTCTTCGCCTATCCCTCATCTCCTTCTGCCTTCTTCGGACTGTGCGGCTTCATGGCCGTGGCATGCGATAAGGGATCAGCTGACGCTGCATAGTCTGAAGCAGGTGTAAGAACCCAAGCGAGAGGCGAACATATGTACTGCGCCAGGCCATGAATCCCAGCCCCGCAGTGTTTTAACAATGTTAAGACACTGCGGGGCTGGGATTCATGGGCATCGCGAACCGCACCGGCCGACATCAAATGTTGTCAGAGGACGGGCAGCGCTAACAGCGCAAGGCCAAGGGATAACACGACAGCGCAGACTCCTGTGCAACAAATAACGATGCTCAGGAGGCCGCGCAAAGCACCAAGGTGGCATTTTTGTCAGCTGTGCTGCGTCTCATTACGAAGGGAACTCACGCCTCCAAAACAGTTTGACTGTGTAAGGGCCTAAATGTTATACGTGTTCCTTTCAGCGTGTGCAAGGAGCAAAATTAAAAGAGCAACCTTTGACTTGTGCAGCATTACTGCTGCATAAGCTGTGGCTCTTCTAGTTTGTAACCCCTGAGGGGGGGTTAAAGGTTACTTTTAAAATCGGTTCAATTAGGCTTCGGCCTACACTCTGCTCCACCTGCAGAGCCCGGGCTCCAACACCGCTAGTTGCTGTCCGGAAGTGCTGGCTGCACAGAGCCAAACACCTCGCCAATGTGTCAGTGGGGTCCAGCACCGCCAGCTGTTCCCCTGCTGTGTAGCCGGCAACGTGTCCTGCGACCGCCACGCAGACACAACAGACCCAAAGCTGCCGCCAGTGCAGGCTTCGGCCTACACTCCGCTCCCCCTGCACCTCCTCCTGCTGACCCTGGGCTCTAACACCGCCAGTTGGGGCCCAGATGTGCTAGCTGCCCAGAGAAAAACACCAGCCAATGTGTCAGTGGGGTTCAGCACCGCCAGCTGTTCCCCTGCTGTGTAGCCGGCAACGTGTCCTGCGACAGCCACGCAGACACAAGAACTGAAATTGAAGGGAACCTGTCCCCCCTCCCCCAGGTGTTTCTATGTTTTACAGCCACCTTGTACAGCAGTAATGCTGCATGTGTGCAAGGTGGCTCAGAAACTTATTCTCCTTGCCCATGGGGAACTGAACACGTCTAAAATGTGTCCTCTGTGACCATTTAACTGTCCCGGAGGTGTGACTTTCCTTTGTAATGACACGCTGCAACCCCCTTGGTAGCGCTGCCCGTCTTCTGGCATCATTGTTTGGCTGGCTGCGCCTCTGCGGCCGCCCTGCCCCACACAACGCCCCTCGGTGTCTTATTTATTTGGACTGCGAGGGTGTGATTGACGGGCATGAGCAGTGCATATGTTCGCCTGTCCCTCATCTCCTTCCTCCTTCTTCAGACTGTGCGGCTTCATGGCCGTGGCATGCGATAAGGGATCAGCTGACGCTGCATAGTCTGAAGCAGGTGTAAGAACCCAAGCGAGAGGCGAACATATGTACTGCGCCAGGCCATGAATCCCAGCCCCGAAGTGTTTTAACTATGTAAAGACACTGCGGGGCTGGGATTCATGGTCATCGCGAAGCGCAACGGCCGACATTAAATGATGTCAGAAGATGGGCAGCGCTAACAGCGCAAGGCCAAGGGATAAAACGACAGCGCAGACTCCTGTACAGAAAATAACAACGCTCAGGAGGCTGCGCTCAGCACCAAGGTGGGATTCTTGACATCTGTGCTGCGTCCCATTACGAAGGGAACTCTCGCCTCCAACACAGTTTGACTGTATAAAGGGCAAAATGTTATACGTGTTTCATTCAGCGTGTGCAAGGAGAAAAATTAAAAGAGCAACCTTTGACTTGTACAGCACTACTGCTGCATAAGCTGTGGCTCTTCTAGTTTGTAACACCTGAGGGGGGGTTAAAGGTTACCTTTGAAATTGGTTCAATTAGGCTTCGGCCTACACTCCGCTCCCTCTCCTCCTCCTGCTGACCCTGGGCTCTAACACCGCCAGTTGGGGCCCAGATGTGCTAGCTGCACAGAGAAAAACACCAGCCAATGTGTCAGTGGGGTCCAGCACTGCCAGCTGTTCCCCTGCTGTGTAGCCGGCAACGTGTCCTGCGACAGCCACGCAGACACAACAGACCCAAAGCTGCCGCCAGTGCAGGCTTCGGCCTACACTCCCCTCCCCCTCCTCCTCCTGCTGACCCTGGGCTCTAACACCGCCAGTTGGGGCCCAGATGTGCTAGCTGCACAGAGAAAAACACCAGCCAATGTGTCAGTGGGGTTCAGCACCGCCAGCTGTTCCCCTGCTGTGTAGCCGGCAATGTGTCCTGCGACAGCCACGCAGACACAACAGACCCAAAGCTGCCACCAGTGCAGGCTTCGGCCTACACTCCCCTCCCTCTCCTCCTTCTGCTGACCCTGGGCTCTATCACCGCCAGTTGGGGCTCTAGGAAGACAAGCTTGAATAGGTCCCCATCCTGGTTCCAGTACCGTCAGCTGGTTCCGGGCAGAGCCTTTGGCTTAGGTGCCTCCCTCTGGGTATCCGAGTTCCACCAACGTCAGGTGGTCCTTGGTAGTGCTTTCAGGCACGGGTACCTCCTGCTTAGTAACCGGGTTCCAGTAACGTCAGCTGGTCCTCGGTAGTTCCATTGGCTCTTGGACCTTCAGCTACTCATCCGGGTTCCAGTACCGTCAGCTGGTTCTCGGCAGTGTCTTTTGCTCTTGTACCTTCTGCTCCCCATCCTGGTTCCAGTACCGTCAGCTGGTTCCGGGCAGAGCCTTTGGCTTAGGTGCCTCCCTCTGGGTATCCGAGTTCCACCAACGTCAGGTGGTCCTTGGTAGTGCTTTCAGGCACGGGTACCTCCTGCTTAGTAACCGGGTTCCAGTAACGTCAGCTGGTCCACGGTAGTTCCATTGGCTCTTGGACCTTCGGGTAGCCATCCGAGTTCCAGTTCCATCAGCTGTTTCTCGGCATTTTCTCAGCCTTCTTGTACCTTCTGCTACATTTCCAAGTTCAAGACCCTAAAGACGATGACCCGGAAGACCACCCCTAAGATGATGACGACACCAGAGACGACAACCACCGAGATGACGACGACCCTGGAGACGATGACCCTGAAGACGACCCCGATGACGACGACCCCGGAGACGACGACCCTGGAGACAACGACGACAACCTGGAAGACCGAGAAGCAGAAGAACAAGAGGCTGCAGCAGAAGAACATTAAGGATAAGACTAAATATCAGAGCAAAAGATATTATCTAAATTATAAGCAGAAGAAGACTAAGCAGTGTATGGGGGTGAGTCCGTTCCTCCTCGTGGTGCCCCTGGATAAAGCCTGATGCTGCAGGCCAAACTGAACGCGGACAAATGTAACTCTTTTGTGACAGGCAGAACGGAAGGTGTAATCTTCAAACTTTTATAGATAACAACTACGGGAATGCCTGTCACAAATAAGAATATGATGAAGAAGTTGAATATGAAGAAGATAATAGTTAAATAAAAAGAATATTGACAATGTAACAAAAAAAAAAAAATAGGTAGAAGATGAAGAAGAAGATGAATAAGGTGAAGAAGTTGGTGTCAAAGAAGCTGATGATGAGGATAATGAAGAAGAAAGTGTGGGAGAAGTAAAAAAGAAGGTGAAGGGCGTGGAAGTAGTGAAACATCAATATCTGACAAAATAAGTAAAAAATTAACATAGTCAAAATCTTTCTAACGCCGAACGTCATAAAAAAAAATAAAAATCCTGCTATTCTATTTGATTGGGCTAAACCTCTGTGCCTTTAATGTCTCTGCCACCTCCCCCAATACATCCTACATTATTCTTAGTTGTTTTCCTTCATGTAGAATTAACCTACAAGGAAATAAAGGGTTTAGTTTAATTCCGATATTTTCGTCCCATTGACTTGCATTGGGATCGGGTATCGGTATCGGATTAGATCCGATACTTTGACGGTATCGGCGGATACTTTCTGATACCGATACTTTCCGATATCGGAAGGTATCGCTCAACACTATTAGTGACAGATACCTCAGGACACCTACAGAGGTTTTGTGAAGTCCATACCTTGATGTCACAGGGTTATTTTCATGCCACAAGGTGGACGATCACTATATTTGGCACATTGTTTAAAAGTTATGATTTCCTATTGAGAAGTGTACTTCTGATTTCCTATCAAGATTTAGATTTTTTTTTCAGGAATTCATAAGAAGAAATAAAATGCCATATGGTCTATTCCATATAGACTTGTATTAAAATATTTTCGTTAGAAGCATTTCTCCAAATATAAAAGAGAGAACAGAGCCATACTAATGCACCATATGGTTGCACATATGCTATTACTATGGCTTTTTGTGCTACTGTGTAGGCTCAGTACTCACTGCTTTGCCATGAACATGAAGCTTTATCATTAGTGTTGAGCATTCCGATACTGCAAGTATCGGGTATCGGCCGATACTTGCTGTATCGGAATTCCGATACCGAGATCCGATACTTTTGTGGTATCGGGTATCGAAACAACATTAATGTAATAATGTGTAAAAGAGAGAATTAAAATAAAAAATATTGCTATACTCACCTCTCCGACGCAGCCCGGACCTCAGCGAGGGAACCGGCAGCGTTGTTTGTTTAAAATTCGCGCGTTTACTTGGTTACGTGAAGTCCCGGCTTGTGATTGGTCGCGGCGGCCATGTTGCCGGGACGCGGACCAATCACAGCAAGCCGTGACGTAATTTCAGGTCCTTGCAGGATTTTAAAATTACGTTCCGGCGTTGTGATTGGGCGCGTCGTGGTCACATGGGCGACGTAACCAATCACAAGCCGGGACGTCACGGGAGGCTGGACACGCGCACATTTTAAAATGCGCGCGTGTCCAGCCTCCCGTGACGTCCCGGCTTGTGATTGGTCGCGGCGGCCATGTTGCCGGGACGCGGACCAATCACAACGCCGGAACGTAATTTTAAAATCCTGCAGGACCTGAAATTACGTCACGGCTTGCTGTGATTGGTCCGCGTCCCGGCAACATGGCCGCCGCGACCAATCACAAGCCGTGACGTCACGGGAGGCTGGACACGCGCACATTTTAAAATGCGCGCGTCCAGCCTCCCGGCTTGTGATTGGTTGACCGCGATGCAACCAATCACAAGCCGGGACGTCACGGGAGGCTGGACAAGCGCGCATTTTAAAATACGCGCGTGTCCAGCCTCCCGTGACGTCACGGCTTGTGATTGGTTGTGTCGTCCATGTGACTGCGGCGCAACCAATCACAACGCCGGGATGTAATTTTAAAATCCTGCAGGACCTGAAATTACGTCACGGCTTGCTGTGATTGGTCCGCGTCCCGGCAACATGGCCGCCGCGACCAATCACAAGCCGGGACTTCACGTAACCAAGTAAACGCGCGAATTTTAAACAAAGAACGCTGCCGGTTCCCTCGGTAAGGTGCCGGTTCCCTCGGAGAGGTGAGTATAGCAATATTTTTTATTTTAATTCTTTCTTTTACACATTAATATGGTTCCCAGGGCCTGAAGGAGAGTTTCCTCTCCTTCAGACCCTGGGAACCATCAGGAATACCGTCCGATACTTGAGTCCCATTGACTTGTATTGGTATCGGGTATCGGTATCGGATTGGATCCGATACTTTGCCGGTATCGGCCGATACTTTCCGATACCGATACTTTCAAGTATCGGACGGTATCGCTCAACACTATTTATCATGCTTGGACAAACAATCTCCTTCACTGGGCAGATTCTTGGTGGGCGGATCCAGTGCGGGCCACACTGCCTGAGGAACGGCATTTGTTTGCCCATCCTCTCTGCTCCTTATATTGTGAATAGAGGCCATGCTTGTACTGCAGGGAGCTGGTAAGTTAGTAATCCATCTGGCCATACCTCCTTACCAATAACTAGATGAGGTTTGCGAATGATGAAAGGAGATGAAGAAGCAGATATTTGGACCTATACGATCAGAGGAAGAAAAGGATAATTTTGAAAGAAAATTGCAGAGCAAAAGAGAAACACAGAAAGAAAACAGCAAAGTAGAGAACAAAGGCAGATATGTATGAAGGGATCAGAGGTTGGAGCAGAAAGTAGAAAGAAGATACCCAAACTCAGTGGTGCAATGGAGAAGGTTATAAGGAGGCATTGGCTGGAACTGGCAGCATAATATGGGAGATAGGGGAGTGGGAGAGGAAGCCATCCTAGCCACAAAACTGTTACTGCTCACAAGCACCTCTAAAAATGCTGGTAAAAGTTTTCTTATACTTTCCCTTATAGCCACCATTAGAGGCAAAGCTTAGTGAGTCACATGTGCTTAGTTTGGTATCCATCTTTAACCTTTGTTAAGAATTCTTTGGTGTTCAGTATTCCCCAAAAAAATTTGGGGTTAAAATGGTACAGTCAGTGTGTTAGATCCAGCCTGAGATTTGGTAAACATCCTGGAAAGAGCATCAGCCTTGCCATTTCTTGAACCAGACTGATAAGAAATTATAAAATTAAACCAGGAGAAAAATAAGGCCCACGTGCTTGTCTTGTAGACAACCTCTTAGCTGTATGGATGAATTCTAAGTTTTTGTGGTCAGTAAGGATAGCCACTGGATGATTAGCCCCTTCCAAAAGATGTCTTTATTCTCAAAAAGGCAATTTTAATAGCTAAAAGTTCTTTATTTTCAATGTCATAATTCTTTTCTGGAGATGACATGGTATGAGAAAGGAATGCATATGGATGAAAGCTGAATCTTGTCTCCAACTCACTGTGATAAAACAGCTCCCACCGCAGAGTCTGAGGCGTCTACTTCGACAACAAATCTCAGTTTAGGATTTCGATGGACTAGTGAGGAAGTAAAATGAGGCTTTAGTTTGTCAAAAGCCACTTGTGTCTCTGGAGACCAAGAAAACACTTTGGTTTTCTTTGTGAGTGAAGTAATTGGAAAAATGATTTTTGGACAGTTTTTAATGAATCTTTGGAGAAATTAGCAAATCCTATTGTTAGGTGTCGATGTCCTGCCTCTGCACAGGAGGAATCTCGAACCACCTCCGCTGCGGTCTCCCATTCTTCTCCAGCCGCAGTGGAGCCTGCTCAGACATTGGTCCCAGTGTCTGTCTCAGGCTGATACTGGGCAACTGGTTACTACTGTTCTTCCAGTCTCTGCCTTTGTAGCCAGTACTGGTCAGTGGCGAGCAGACGTCTCTGGGACTAAGTCCTGCTTTTCCCCTTCTGAGCATGCCCAGGGTAAGACCTCTCATTGGAGGTCGGGGTCACATGCTCAGATACTGCAGCAGCTCCCACTGATCCTCTAGGAAGGTCCTGAAGTTGCTCAGGTACTGTAGCAGCTCTCATTGGTCCTCATTGGTCCTCTAGGAAGGTCCTGAAGTTGCTGCAGCTATAAAAGGTTTGCATGGCCGCACAGCCATGCGCTAGAATCAAACCAATGTCTATGAGCTCAGCACCAGTGTGGTCATGTCTCGATGCGGTTAGGGTTTGGCTGAAATAAGCCCCTAGAATACTGGCACCTCCGGTGAGGAGTTTGTATGAGTGTTTTCAGGGTCTTGGCTGAAATAAGCCGCTAGAATACCGGCACCTCCGGTGAGGAATTGTTTGTCTGTTTTCTCTGACTGCATGACCACAGTTTGCTCTGGTTGGTAGCTGTGTACCTCTGTGAGGTTAACAGGGCACAGCATCTTGTTCCTAGCGACTGTGTGGAGTTAACAGAGTTCGCTTATACCGCCATATAGTGCCGCCATTTGCCCGCAGCAGGTTCCTCTCCTGCACAGTGGACCCCGGGTTGCGAACGCACCTAATAATACATATATATATACTCGGTGCGTTATATATACTCGGTCCACCAACCCTAACGCCTATGAAGCGCTGGATGTGTTTAAGATTTATTGGGGTAGGCCAGTCAACTTCCACTCTGATTTTAATGGGATCCATGCTCAGGCCTTCCAGTGAAATGAATGATATATCCAAGAAATTGAGTCCTGGTTTGTTCAAAATCACATTTTTCGAGTTTGATATAGAGCTGATTCTCCTGCAGATGTCTCAGGACTAATTGGACATGCCTGCGATGCTCCTCCAAGGTGTGTGAAAATAAATGTCATCGAGATAAACAACAACAAATCAAACCAAGTGATCTCGAAAAATATAATTAATGAAGTGATGAAAGATGGCAGGGGCATTGTTAAGGCCTAAATGCATAACCAGGTATTCAAAATGTCCATGAAAAGGTTATTTTCATCATTAGTCTCCTGACTGATGAGGCTCTTGCATGGTCTTCACCTTATGAGGAAAAGAATTCTGACCTCCTGAATGACTTAGTTTCCCTCATCACAGCAATCGATTAAGTGTTTGAAGACCCGAATGGTTGTGCTACAGCTGAAACCAAGTTGCATAACCAACATCAAGGGCGGCGTTGAATATAACTGAATATAGCTCAGAGGGAAGAGCCTGGTGCACAAGAGCTGCTGGGTTCGAAACCTGACAATAGCTTAAACGGGTCACAGGAGAGAGAAGTTAGTAGAGAAAGAAAGACTGCAAAGAGAATTTGTTCTATTCCTGACTGCTGAGTCCGGAAAGGACTGATGGTAAAGAAGGGAAGCTGACAGCCTTTAGATTGGAAGGATTCCTACTATATCTCCAGAAGGAAAAATCTGCTTTAGAGGAGAAGCACAGTTTAGTCTTCAGTAAGTATTGAGTGATGGTTACCAGAGAGTTATTGAATTGAATCAGAGTGAGCAAATTGAAGTATCGCACAGAGATCTGCTTGTCTGCATGTATGGGTCAACCTTCAAATGTGAGTGAAAATTTGACCACCAATTAGCTACTGTTTGCATATTTATGATATTATCATTAGTAAAGAGACTGCTCTTTTCAAGTCAACACTGCGTCTACATCATTGGGGATTAGCTGCACAAACAGCTAACATCACCACTCTACTTAAAGAAGCATCTATTGTACAAGTCATGATTCGTCACATTGCCCTCTCTGATATGCGCATATTTAGGATTTGTTATCATCTGTGTGTGCCAAAGCAAACAGAAGATAGAATTCCCCCTCTCCCTAAAAATATTCTTTATTTCAATAATCTTCAAAATTTGGAATATTTAGACTACATAAATTAGCTTACATAAATAACGGCTGAAGATAAAAGGGTAATAGATAGATTTGATGTTTGGTTGGGTGCTCAGTTTAGGAATAGGGTTGTATAGTGACCAATAGGATCAGTCCATGTTGAGCGGGGGAACCATATTGCTTACATATTAGGGTGCCAACCTTCGCGGATAGGTAGGAGTAAGGATAAGGTTCTCTTAGGGACTTCAGAACATATCTATTATCTCTTTAACTTCAGTCATTATTTATGTATGTTTATTCATGTTTAGTGTTGAGCGATACCGTCCGATACTTAAAAGTATCGGTATTGGAAAGTATCGGCCGATACCGGCAAAGTATCGGATCCAATCCGATACCGATACCCGATACCAATACAAGTCAATGGGACTCAAGTATCGGACGGTATTCCTGATGGTTCTCAGGGTCTGAAGGAGAGGAAACTCTCCTTCAGGCCCTGGGATCCATATTAATGTGTAAAAGAAAGAATTAAAATAAAAAATATTGCTATACTCACCTCTCCGACGCAGCCTGGACCTCAGCGAGGGAACCGGCAGCGTTGTTTGCTTAAAATTCGCGCTTTTCTTTCCTTACGTGAAGTCCCGGCTTGTGATTGGTCGCGTGCCGCCCATGTGGCGGCGACGCAACCAATCACAGCAAGCCGTGACGTAATTTCAGGTCATTCAGTATTTTAAAATTACGCTCCGGCTTTGTGATTGGTTGCGTCGCAGTCACATGGGCGACGCAACCAATCATAGCAAGCCGTGACGTAATTTCAGGTCCATAAGGATTTTAAAATTACGTCCCGGCTTTGTGATTGGTTGCGTCGCAGTCACATGGGCGACGCAACCAATCACAAGCCGTGACGTCACGGGAGGCTGGACACGCGCGCATTTTAAAATGCGCGCGTGTCCAGCCTCCCGGCTTGTGATTGGTTGACCGCGACGCAACCAATCACAAGCCGGGACGTCACGGGAGGCTGGACACGCGCGCATTTTAAAATGCGCACGTGTCCAGCCTCCCGTGACGTCACGGCTTGTGATTGGTTGCGTCGCCCATGTGACTGCGACGCAACCAATCACAAAGCCGGGACGTAATTTTAAAATCCTTAAGGACCTGAAATTACGTCACGGCTTGCTGTGATTGGTTGCGTCGCCCATGTGACTGCGACGCAACCAATCACAAAGCCGGAGCGTAATTTTAAAATACTGAATGACCTGAAATTACGTCACGGCTTGCTGTGATTGGTTGCGTCGCCGCCACATGGGCGGCACGTGACCAATCACAAGCCGGGACTTCACGTAAGGAAGTAAACGCGAGAATTTTAAACAAAAAACGCTGCCGCTTCCCTCGGTAAGGTGCAGGCTGCGTCGGAGAGGTGAGTATAGCAATATTTTTTATTTTAATTCTCTCTTTTACACATTTTTACATTAATGTTGTTTCGATACCGATACCCGATACCACAAAAGTATCGGATCTCGGTATCGGAATTCCGATACCCGCAAATATCGGCCGATACCCGATACTTGCGGTATCGGAATGCTCAACACTATTCATGTTGTCTAATTATTCTGAATTTTAATGATTATTGGAATAATGAATATTTTTAGGGTTTCTTTTTTCTAGCTTCTGTTTACTTGTTAGGAGCCTCTTAATATATCCGCATTGTTTTTCCTGTGTACAGTGGCCCATTTCCAATTGTCCAATATGCACCTGGCATCGCCACAAACAATTTCCCACTGTTATATATATATACTAGCTGTTTCCAGCCAGCTAACGCTCGGTATGCTCATTGCTATCTAATTAATGCTGCTAGTGATTAAACTAAAGTAAATAATGACAACATTCAATAGCACTTATGCAGGTGGTAAATTAACTTAACCCCTTAGTGACAGAGCCAATTTGGTACTTAATGACCGAGCCAATTTTTACAATTCTGACCAGTGTCACTTTAAGAGGTTATAACTCTGGAACGCTTTATCGGATCCCACTGATTCTGAGATTGTTTTTTCGTGACATATTGTACTTCAAGTTAGTTGTAACATTTCTTCGATATTACTTGCGATTATTTATGAAAAAAATGGAAAAATGGCGAAAATTTTTAAAATTTTGCAATTTTCAAACTTTGTATTTTTATGCCCTTAAATCAGAGAGATATGTCACAAAAAATAGTTAATAAATAACATTTCCCACATGTCTACTTTACATTAGCACAATTTTGGAACCAATTTTTTTTTTTTGTTAGGGAGTTATAAGGGTTAAAAGTTGACCAGCAATTTCTCATTTTTACAACACCATTTTTTTTTAGGGACCACATCTCATTTGAAGTCATTTTGAGGGGTCTATATGATAGAAAATAACCAAGTGTGACACCATTCTAAAAACTGCACCCCTCAAGCTGCTCAAAACCACATTCAAGAAGTTTATTAACCCTTTACGTACTTCACAGGAACTGAAACAATGTGGAAGAAAAAAATGAACATTTGACTTTTTTTTGCAAACATTTTACTTCAGAACCATTTTTTTTAATTTTCACAAGTGTAAAAACAGAAATTTAACCACAAATTTTGTTGTGCAATTTTTCCCGAGTACGCCGATACCCCATATGTGGTGGTAAACCACTGTTTGGCGCACCGCAGAGCTTGGAAGTGAAGGAGCACCATTTGACTGTTTCAATGCAGAATTGGCTGGATTTGAGATCAGACGCCATGTCGCGTTTCGGGAGCCCCTAATGTGCCTAAACAGTGGAAACCCCCCACAAGTGATACCATTTTGGAAACTAGACCCCTTAAGGAACTTATCTAGATGTGTGGTGAGCACTTTGAACCCCCAAGTGCTTCACAGAAGTTTATAACGTAGAGCCGTGAAAATAAAAAATCGCATTTGTTTTCACAAAAATGATGTTTTCGCCCACAAATTCTTATTTTCACAAGGGTAACAGGAGAAATTAGACCACAAAAGTTGTTGTGCAATTTCTCCTGAGTACGTCAATACCCCATATGTGGGGGTAAACCACTGTTTGGGCGCACCGCAGAGCTTGGAAGTGAAGGAGCACCGTTTGACTTTTTCAATGCAGAATTGGCTGGAATTGAGATCGGATGCCATGTCGCGTTTGGAGAGCCCCTGATGTGCCTAAACAGTGGAAACCCCCCACAAGTGATACCATTTTGGAAACTAGACCCCTTAAGGAACTTATCTAGATATTCGGTGAGCACTTTGAACCCCCAAGTGCTTCACAGAAGTTTATAACGTAAAGCCGTGAAAATAAAAAATCGCATTTTTTCTACAAAAATGATCTTTTTGCCCCCAAATTTTTATTTTCACAAGGGTAACAGGAGAAATTAGACCACAAAAGTTGTTGTGCAATTTCTCCTGAGTACGTCAATACCCCATATGTGGGGGTAAACCACTGTTTGGGCGCACCGCAGAGCTTGGAAGAGAAGGAGTGTCGTTTTACTTTTTCAATGTAGAATTGGCTGGAATTGAGATCGGACGCCATGTCACGTTTGGAGAGCCGCTGATGTGCCTAAACAGTGGAGACCCCCCACAAATGACACCATTTTGGAAACTAGACCCCTTAAGGAACTTATCTAGATGTGTGGTGAGCACTTTAAACCCCCAGGTGCTTCACAGAAGTTTATAACGTAGAGCCGTGAAAATAAAAAAATCGCATTTTTTCTACAAAAATGATCTTTTTGCCTCCAAATTTTTATTTTACCAAGGGTAACAGGAGAAAATGGACACCAGACGTTGTTGTACAATTTGTCTTAAGTACGCCGACACCCCATATGTGGGGGTATACCACTGTTTATGTGCATGGCTGAGCTCGGAAGCAAAGGAGCGCCATTTGACTTTTCAATGCAAAATTGACTGGAATTGAGATCGGACGCCATGTCGCATTTGGAGAGCCCCTGGTGTGCCTAAACAGTAGAAACCCCCCAAAAGTGACCCCATTTTGGAAACTAGACCCCCCCATGGAACTTATCTAGATGTGTAGTGAGAACTTTGAATGCCCAAGTGCATCACAGAAGTTTATAATGCAGAGTCGTGAAAATAAAAAATATTTTTTTTTTAACAATAAAGATTTTTTAGCCCCCAAGTTTTTATTTTCACAAGGGTAACAAGAGAAATTGGACCCCAAAAGTTGTTGTCCAATTTGTCCTGAGTATGCTGGTACCCCATATGTGGGGGTAAACCACTGCTTGGGCGCACGGCAGAGCTCGGAAGGGAAGGAGCGCCATTTTGGAATGCAGACTTTGATAGAATTGTCTGCGGGCGTTATGTTGCGTTTGCAGACCCCTAATGTACCTAAACAGTAGAAACTCCCAACAAGTGACCCCATTTTGGAAAATAGAACCCCCAAGGAACTTATCTAGATATGTGGTGAGAACTTTGAATGCCCAAGTGCTTCACAGAAGTTTATAATGCATAGTAGTGAAAATAAAAATATTTTTTTTTCCCACAAAAGATTTTTTTAGCCCCCAAATTTTTATTTTCACAAGGGTAACAAGAGAAATTGGACCCCAAATGTTGTTGTCCAATTTGTCCTGAGTATGCTGGTACCCAATATGTGGGGGTAAACCACTGTTTGGGCGCACGGCAGAGCTCGGAAGAGAAGGAGCGCCATTTTGGAATTCAGACTTTGATAGAATTGTCTGTGGGTGTTATGTTGCGTTTGCAGAGCCCCTGATGTACCTAAACAGTAGAAACCCCCCACAAGTGACCAAATTTTGGAAACTAGACACCCTAAGGAACTTATCTAGATATGTGGTGAGAACTTTGAATGCCCAAGTGCTTCACAGAAGTTTATAATGCATAGTAGTGAAAATTAAAAAATATTTTTTTTTCCCACAAAAAAGATTTTTAGCCCCCAAGTTTTTATTTTCACAAGGGTAACAGGAGAAATTGGACCCCAAACGTTGTTGTCCAATTTGTCCTGAGTATGCTGGTACCCACTATGTGGGGGTAAACCACTGTTTGGGCGCACGGCAGAGCTCGGAAGAGGAGCGCCATTTTGGAATTCAGACTTTGATAGAATTGTCTGTGGGTGTTATGTTGCGTTTGCAGAGCCCCTGATGTACCTAAACAGTAGAAACCCCCCACAAGTGACTAAATTTTGGAAACTAGACCCCCTAAGGAACTTATCTAGATATGTGGTGAGAACTTTGAATGCTCAAGTGCTTCACAGAAGTTTATAATGCAGAGCCGTGAAAATAAAAAATATTTTTTTTGCCCACAAAAGATTTTTTTAGCCCCCAAATTTTTATTTTCACAAGGGTAACAGGAGAAATTGGACCCCAAAAGTTGTTGTCCAATTTATCCCGAGTACGCTGATGCCCCATATGTGGGGGTAAACCACTGTTTGGGCGCACGGCAGAGCTCAGAAGGGAGGGAGCACCATTTGACTTTTTTAGCGCAAAATTGGCTGTTGTGTTTGGAGACCCCCCTGATGTACCTAAACAGTGGAAACCCCCAAATTATAACTCCAACCCTAACTCCAACACACCCCTAACCCTAATCTTAACCCGATCCATAATCCTAATCACAACCCTAACGATAATCACAACCCTAACCCCAAAACAGCCCTAATCTCAACCCTAACCATAACCCTAATCAAAACCCTAAATCCAACACACCCCTAACCCTAATCCCAAACGTAACCCTAATCCCAACCCTAATCCAAACCCTAATCCCAACTCTAACCCAAACTTTAGCCCCAACCCTAACCCTAACTTTAGCCCCAACCCTAACCATAACTTTAGCCCCGTCGTCACAAAAAAAGTTCAATGTAACCTTTTTTTTGTACGTCGCGTCCGCCATTTCCGCGCATGCGTGGCCGTAACTCTGCCCCCTCCTCCCCAGGACATAGACTGGGCAGCGGATGCGTTGAAAAACTGCATCCGCTGCCCACGTTGTGCACAATTTTCACAACGTGCGTCGGTACGTCGGGCCGACGCATTGCGACCGCCCCGTACCGACGCAAGTGTGATAGAAGCCTAAGGCTACTTTCACACTAGCGTCGTACTCGGCCCATCGCAGTGTGCCGGGCCGACGTACCGACGCTAGCGTTGTAAGCGCCGCACAACGGGTGCAGCGAATGCTGTTTTTTCAACGCATCCGCTGCCCCATTGTGAGGGGAGGCGGGGGCGGAGTTCCGGCCGCGCATGCGCGGTCGGAAATGGCGGACACGTCGCACAAAAAAGTTACATGTAGCTTTTTTTGTGCCGACGGTCCGCCAAAGCACGACGCATCCGTCGCACGACGGATGCGACGTGGCAATCCGTCGCAATGCGTCGCTAATGCAAGCCAATGGAGAAAAAACGCATCCTGCAAGCACTTTTGCAGGATGCGTTTTTTCTCCGACGCATTGCGACGGAGGCCAAAAAACGCTAGTGTGAAAGTAGCCTAACCCTAGCCCTAACCCTAACCCTAAATTTAGCCCCAACCCTAGCCCTAACCCTAACCCTAACTCTAGCCCTAACCCTAACCCTAACTCTAACCCTAACCCTAACTCTAACCCTAACTCTAACCCTAACTCTAACCCTAACTCTAACCCTAACCCTAACCCTAACTCTAACTCTAACCCTAACTCTAACCCTAACCCTAACCCTAATTTTAGCCCCAACTCGTCTTCTCCTGCCGGCCGGCAGATGGCAGCAGATGGCGGGCGCACTGCGCATGCGCCCGCCATAAGGAAAAAGCCGGCTGGCAGGAGAAGACAGAAGAGGACCCAGGGACACCGGGTGAGTATGTTAGGGTCCCCAAATCCCCCTATTTCTCTGTCCTCTGATGTGTGATCACATCAGAGGACAGAGAAATACAGATCGCTTTTTTTTTTTTTTTTTTTATGCGGTCGCCGGTAACCTGTTAATTACCGGCGATCGCAAAACAGGGGTCGGTGCAAACCGACCCCGATCATGTTCTTTGGGGTCTCGGCTACCCCCGGCAGCCGAGACCCCAAAGAACATCCGGGTGCCGGGCGGCGGGCGTACTGCGCGTGCGCCCGCCATTTTTTCCCGGAAAAAAGATGGCGGCGCCCATGGGGACCCACGAGGAGCACCGGGGGAGGTAGGTAAGTATCGGGGGGCTATTGGGGGCCATCGGGGACCCTATTTCTCTGTCCTCCGATGTGCGATCACATCGGAGGACAGAGAAATTAAACGGCACATCGCGTTTTTTTTTTTGTTGCGACCGCCGGTAAACGGTTAATTACCGGCGATCGCAACTCGGGGGTCGGTAAAAAACCCCCGAATCATGTTCTCTGGGGTCTCGGCTACCCTCGGCAACCGAGACCCCAGAGAAAATCCGACTCTGGGGGGCGCTATTCACTTTTTCCACAGCGCCGTTAATTAACGGCGCTGTGGTTTAAGTACCCTTAGCGGCCGCCGTTAAAAGGCGTATCGGCGGTCGTTAAGGGGTTAAAATGAAGTTAATAACAATAATAATAATTAAAAATCAGAATAATACTAATACATTTTATTCACAGTGTAAAATCAAAAGCAAACTGGAGTCGTGTGGTAATGTGTGGGGACAGAGCCTCGTGTGGTAATGTGGAGGGACGGAGCCTCGTGTGGTAATGTGGAGGGATGGAGCCTCGTATGGTAATGTGTGGGGACAGAACCTCGTGTGGTAATGTGTGGGGACGGAGCCTCGTGTGGTAATGTGTGAGGATGGAGCCACGTATGGTAATGTGTGGGGACGGAGCCTCGTGTGGTAATATGTGAGCACGGAGCCTCGTGTGGTAATGTGTGGGTACGGAGCCTCGTGTGGTAATGTGGGGGGATGGAGCCTCGTGTGGTAATGTGTGGGGACGGAGCCTCGTATGGTAATATGGGGGGGCGGGATTATGTGTGGTAATATGGTGGGGGGCAGGATTATGTGTGGTAATATGGTGGGGGGGTGGGATTATGTGGGGTAATGTGGTGGGGGCTGGATTATGTGTCGTAATGTGGTGGGGGTGGGATTATGTGTGGTAATGAGGTGGGGGCTGGATTATGTGTGGTAATGTGGTGGGGGGCGGGATTATGTGTGGTAATGTGGTGGGGGCGGGATTATGTCTGGTAATGTGGTGGGGGCGAGATTATGTGTGGTAATGTGGTGGGGGGGCAGGATTATGTGTGGTAATGTGGTGGGGCGGGATTATGTGGGGGGTGGGATTATGTGTGGTAATGTGGTGGGAGGCGGGATTATGTGTGGTAATGTGGTGGGGGGCAGGATTATGTGTGGTAATGTAGTGGGAGGCGGGATCATGTGTGGTAATGTGGTGGGGGGCGGGATTATGTGTGGTAATGTGGTGGGGGGGTGGGATTGTGTGTGGTAATGTGGTGGGGGGCGGGATTGTGTGTGGTAATGTGGTAGGGGGGTGGGATTGTGTGTGATAATGTAGTGGGGGGGTGGGATTGTGTGTTTTAATGTGGTGGGGTGGCAGGATTGTGTGTGGTAATGTGGTGGGGGGCGGGATTGTGTGTGGTAATGTGGTGGGGGCGGGATCGTGTGTGGTAATTTGGTGGGAGGGCGGGATTGTGTGTGGTAATGTGTTGGGGGGCAGGATTGTGTGTGGTAATGTGGTGGGGGGCGGAATTGTGTGTGGTAATGTGGTGGGCGGTGGGATTGTGTGTGGTAATGTGGTGGGGGGGCGGGATTGTGTGTGGTAATGTGGTGGGGGGCGGGATTATGTGTGGTAATGTGGTGGGGGCGGGATTATGTGTGGTAATGTGGTGGGGGTGGGATTGTGTGTGGTAATAGGGTGGGGGTCAGGATTATGTGTGGTAATGTGGTGTTGGGGCGGGATTATGTGTGGTAATGTGGTGGGGGGGTGGGATTATGTGTGGTAATGTGGTGGGGGCGGGATTATGTGTGGTATTGGGGTGGGGGGGCGGGATTGTGAGTGGTAATGGGGTGGGGGTGGGATTGTGTGTGGTAATGGGGTGGGGGCGGGATTATGTGTGGTGATGTGTGGGGGCGGAGCTACTGTGCAGGGGGCAGGATTAGCGAATAATCACGATGCCTCTTATACAGTTAGGTCCATATATATTTGGACAGAGACAACATTTTTCTCATTTTGGTTATAGACATTACCACAATGAATTTTAAACAAAACAATTCAGATGCAGTTGAAGTTCAGACTTTCAGCTTTCATTTGAGGGTATCCACATTAAAATTGGATGAAGGGTTTAGGAGTTTCAGCTCCTTAACATGTGCCACCCTGTTTTTAAAGGGACCAAAAGTAATTGGACAGATTCAATAATTTTAAATAAAATGTTCATTTCTAGTACTTGGTTGAAAACCCTTTGTTGGCAATGACTGCCTGAAGTCTTGAACTCATGGACATCACCAGACGCTGTGTTTCCTCCTTTTTGATGCTCTGCCAGGCCTTCACTGCGGTGGTTTTCAGTTGATGTTTGTTTGTGGGCCTTTCTGTCTGAAGTTTAGTCTTTAACAAGTGAAATGCATGCTCAATTGGGTTGAAATCAGGTGGCTGACTTGGCCATTCAAGAATATTCCACTTCTTTGCTTTAATAGACTCCTGGGTTGCTTTGGCTTTATGTTTTGGGTCATTGTCCATCTGTAGTATGAAACAACGACCAATCAGTTTTGCTGCATTTGGCTGGATCTGAGCACACAGTATGGCTCTGAATACCTCAGAATTCATTTGGCTGCTTCTGTCCTGTGTCACATCATCAATAAACACTAGTGACCCAGTGCCACTGGCAGCCATGCATGCCCAAGCCATCACACTGCCTCCGCTGTGTTTTACAGATGATGTGGTATGCTTTGGATCATGAGCTGTACCAAGCCTTCGCCATACTTTTCTCTTTCCATCATTCTGGTAGAGGTTGATCTTGGTTTCATCTGTCCAAAGAATGTTCTTCCTGAACTGTGCTGGCTTTTTTAGATGTTTTTTAGCAAAGTCAAGTCTAGCCTTTTTATTCTTGACACTTATGAGTGGCTTGCTCCGTGCAGTGAACCCTCTCTATTTACTTTCATGCAGTCTTCTCTTTATGGTAGATTTGGATATTGATATGCCGACCTCCGGGAGAGTGTTGGTCACTTGGTTGGCTGTTGTGAAGGGGTTTCTCTTCACCATGGAGATTATTCTGCGATCACCCACCACTATTGTCTTCCGTGGGCGCCCAGGTCTTTTTGCATTGATGAGATCAGCAGTGCTTTCTTTCCTTCTCAGGATGTACCAAACTGTACATTTTGCCACTCCTAATATTGTAGCAATTTCTCGGATGGGTTTTTTCTCTGTTTTCACAGCTTAAGAATGGCTTGTTTCACCTTCATGGAGAGCACTTTTGACCGCATGTTTACTTCATAGGAAAACCTTCCAAATGCAAGCACCACACCTCATATCAACTCCAGGCCTTTTATCTGCTTAGTTGAGAATGACATAATGAAGGGATTGCCCACACCTGTCCATGAAATAGCCTTGGAGTCAATTGTCCAATTACTTTTGGTCCCTTTAAAAAACAGGGTGGCACAGGTTAAGGAGCTGAAACTCCTAAACTCTTCATCCAATTTTAATATGGATACCCTCAAATGAAAGCTAAAAGTCTGAACTTCAACTGGATCTGAATTGTTTTGTTTAAAATTAAATTGTGGTAATGTCTATAACCAAAATGAGAAAAATGTTGTCTCTGTCCAAATATATATGGACCTAACTGTATATATATATATATATATATATATATATATATATATATATATATATATATATACTAGCTGGAGAGCCCAGCGTTGCCTGGGCATAGTAAATATCTGTGGTTAGTTATAGCACCTTACTTCTCTTATTTTCCCATCACGCCTCTCATTTTCCCCCTCACATCTTTCATTTTTCCCCTCACATCTCTGATTTTCTCCCTCACACCTCTCATTTTCACCCTCACTCCTCTCATTCCCCCCTCACTCCTCTCATTCCCCCCTAATACTTGTCATTTCGACTTCACATCTGTCATTTACCGATCACTCCACTGTTTTCCCTCATTTCTCTCATTTTGCACTCACACCTTTTCATTTTCACCTCACACCTCTCATTTTCACCTCACACCTCTCATTTTCACCTCACACCCGTCATTTTCCCCTCAGTATATACATGTTTGTCATCTCCCTTATATATAGTATACACCTGTATGTCATCTCCTGTATATAGTATATACTAGTATGTCATCTGCCCTGTATACAGTATATACCTGTATGTCATCTCTGCTGTAAATAGTATATACCTGCTGTATGTCATCTCCTCCTGTATATTGTATATACCTATGTGTCATCTCCTCCTGTATATAGTATATACCTGTATGTCATCTCTTCTGTATATAGTATGTACCTGTATGTCATCTCCTCCTATATATATTACAGTCATATGAAAAAGTTTGGGCACCCCTATTAATCTTAAGCTTAATGTTTTATAAAAATGGTTTATTTTGCAACAGCTATTTCAGTTTCATATATCTAATAACTGTTGGACACAGTAATGTTTCTGCCTTGAAATGAGGTTTATTGTACTAACAGAAAATGTGCAATCTGCATTCAAACAACATTTGACAGGTGCATAAGTATGGGCACCCTTATCATTTTCTTGTTTTAAATACTCCTACCTACTTTTTACTGACATACTAAAGCACTTTTTTTGGTTTTGTAACCTCATTGAGTTTTGAACTTCATAGCCAGGTGTATGCAATTATGAGAAAAGCTACTTAAAGTGGCCACTTGCAAGTTGTTCTCCTGTTTGAATCTCCTCTAAAGAGTGGCATCATGGGCTCCTCAAAACAACTGTCAAATGATCTGAAAACAAAGATTATTCAACCTAGTTGTTCAGGGGAAGGATACAAAAAGCTGTCTCAGAGATTTAACCTGTCAATTTCCACTGTGAGGAACATAGTAAGGAAATGGAAGAACACAGGTACAGTTCTTGTTAAGGCCAGAAGTGGCAGGCCAAGAAAAAGATCAGAAAGGCAGAGAAGAAGAATGGTGAGACCAGTCAAGGACAATCCTCAAACCATCTCCAGAGAGCTGCAGCATCAACTTGCTGCAGATGGTGTCACTGTGCATCGGTCAACTATACAACGCACTGTGTTTTTTTGCCGCCATGCATAATGCCTTTTTGTATTACCAAACAACTCAATCTTGGTTTCATGAGTCCACAGGACCTTCTTCCAAAAAGAAATTGGCTTCTCCAAATGAGCTTTTGCATACCTCAGCCGACTCTGTTTGTGGCGTGCTTGCAGAAACGGCTTCTTTCGCATCACTCTCCCATACAGCTTCTCCTTGTGCAAAGTGCGTTGTATAGTTGACCGATACACAGTGACACCATCTGCAGCAAGTTGATGCTGCAGATCTCTGGAGGTGGCCTGAGGATTGTCCTTGACTGATCTCACCATTCTTCTTCTCTGCTTTTCTGATGTTTTTCTTAGCCTGCCACTTCTGGCCTTAACAAGAACTGTACCTGTGTTCTTCCATTTCCTTACTATGTTCCTCACAGTAGAAATTGACAGGTGAAATCTCTGAGACAGCTTTTTGTATCCTTCCCCTGAACAACTATGTTGAATAATCTTTGTTTTCAGATCATTTGACAGTTGTTTTGAGGAGCCCATGATGCCACTCTTCGGAGGAGATTCAAACAGGAGAACAACTTGCAAGTGGCCACTTTAAGTAGCTTTTCTCATGATTGCATACACCTAGCTATGAAGTTCAAAGCTCAATGAGGTTACAAAACCAAAAAAAGTGCTTTAGTAAGTCAGTAAAAAGTAGGTAGGAGTATTTAAAACAAGAAAATGATAAGGGTGCCCATACTTATGCACCTGTCAAATTTTGTTTGAATGCAGATTGCACATTTTCTGTTAGTACAATAAACCTCATTTCAAGGCAGAAACATTACTGTGTCCAACAGTTATTAGATATATGAAACTGAAATAGCTGTTGCAAAAAAAAAACATTTTTGTAAAACATTAAGCTTAAGATTAATAGGGGTGCCCAAACTTTTTCATATGACTGTATATACCTGTATGTCATCTCCTGTATATAGTATATACCTGTATGTCATCTCTCCTGTATATAGTATATACCTGCTGTATGTCATCTTCTCCTCTATATACCTATGTGTCATCTCCTCTTTTATATAGTATACACTGTGTTCCAAATTATTATGCACAAAGAGTTTAGGAGTGATAAGGTTAGAATTTTTTTGTTTGTCATTTAAACTCCTTGATGGTGATGTGTAGGATTGAGCGACCTTTACTTTTATAGGATCGGGTCGGGTTTCACGAAACCCGACTTTTTCAAAAGTCGGGTCGAGTGAAATCGGCCGATCCTATAAAAAAGTCGGGGTCGGGGTCGGCCGAAACTCGAAACCCAATGCAGTGCATTGGGTTTCCAATGGTTCCCAGGGTCTGAAGGAGCGGAAACTCTCCTTCAGGCCCTGGGATCCATATTTAAGTGTAAAATAAAGAATTAAAATAAAAAATATCGCTATACTTATCATCTGACGGGCCCTGGTACTAACCGAGAACCTTCCTTCCTTAGAATCAGCCTTCCAGGACCTTGCGGTGACGTCGCGGTGACGTCGCGGCTTGTGATTGGTGCGCGGCCGCCCATGTGACCGCTCACGCGACCAATCTCAAGCCGCGACGTCACCATGACGTCACCGAAGGTCCTGGAAGGGCTGATTCTTAGGAAGGAAGGCTGCCGGAAAGAAGCAGGGCATGTCCGAGAGTGAGTATATTCCTAATAGGTAATACTCACCCTCAGCTTCATTCCGGCAGCCTTCCTTCCTAAGAATCAGCCCTTCCAGGACCTTCGGTGACGTCACGGTGACGTCGCGGCTTGTGATTGGTCGCGCGAGCGGTCACATGGGCGGCCGCGCACCAATCACAAGCCGCGACGTCACCGCGACGTCACCGCAAGGTCCTGGAAGGCTGATTCTAAGGAAGGAAGGTTCCCGGTTAGTACCAGGGCCCGTCAGAGGATAAGTATAGCGATATTTTTTATTTTAATTCTTTATTTTACACTTAAATCTGAATTCCGATACCAATTCCCGATATCTTAAACATATCGGGAATCGGTATCGGAATTCCGATTCCAGATTCAGAAGATCGCCGACTTCATGGCCGACCCCACACAGGGGTCGGGTCGGGTTTCATGAAACCCGACTTTGCCAAAAGTCTGCGACTTCTGAAAATTGCTGACCCGTTTCGCTCAACCCTAGTGATGTGTGTCAGGGCTCTTTATATCACTGAAAGCAATTGCAGATACCTGTGCAAATTAGTTTGGCAGGTGTGTCCAAATAAAGGCAAGACTACTTAAGAAGGCTGTTCCACATTATTAAGCAGCCTACATTTTTTGTCAAAATGGGAAAGAAAAAGGATGTGTCGGCTGCTGAGAAGCAACAAATTATGGAGTATTTAGGTCAAGGCATGACTACAATCAACATTGCCAAGACACTTCATCGTGATCATCGCACAATCAAGAAGTATGTAGCTGATTCCCAGCACACATGTGTGCGTGCTGATAAGGAAAAATTGAGGACTCTTTCCAACAGGCAATTGCGTAAAGTTAAAAGAGCAGCTGCAAAAATGCCTTGTCATAACAGCAGACAAGTTTTTGAAGCTGCTGGTGCCTCCAACGTCCCCACAACAACAAGATGCAGGGTCCTTCAGAGGTGCGTAAGCCATCCTGTCGACCACCTCTATCCACTGCACACAAGCAGAAATGGCTCCAATGGGCCAAACGATACATGAAGACTGACTTCCAAACTGTTTTGTTCACCGATGAGTGCCGTGCAATGCTCGATGGTCCAGATGGATGGAGTGGAGGATGGCTGGTTGATGGACACCACATGAAAACACGGCTAAGGCGCCAACAAGGAGGAGGTGGAGTAATGTTTTTGGCTGGAATCATGGGGAGAGAAATTGTCGACCCCTTTATGATCCCTGAAGGGGTAAAGATGAACTCCATAATCTATGTGGAGTTTCTTAAACAACACTTCCTGCCATGGTTCAAGAGGAAGAACTGTGCTTTCCACAGCAAGATCATTTTCATGCATGATAATGCACCGTCTCATGCTGCAAAAAACACATCTGCATCTCTGGCTGCTATGGGCATAAAAGAGGACAAACTTATGGTGTGGCCACCATCTTCCCCTGATATCAACCCCATTGAGAACCTCTGGAGCATCATCAAAAGGAGTGTCTATGATGGCGGGAGGCAGTTCACATCTAAGCATCAGCTCTGGGAGGGTAGTCTGTCCACATGCAAAACAATTGAAGCAGAAACCATCCAAAAACTGACAAATTCAATGGACGAGAGAGTTCAGAAGCTTCTTTCGAACAAGGGGTCCTATGTGCAAATGTAACATCACCTAGAATAAAGTTTTCAATTGAAAACTTGAAAACTGTTTGATTTCATTCTGTAATCAGCTGATAATGCTTATAACTTCACAACTGACCATTTTTTTGTTCAAAATAAAAAAAAGGTTGAAAACTCTGCTGTGCATAATAATTTGGAACATGCATTTTGAGTGTTTATTTTTTTTAAAAAAGATACTGTTTTCATAGGCAGTTTGTTCCAACACATTGCAATTATACTAGAATAGTAGATGACTGTAAAATAACAATGACTGCAATTCAGATAGGTAATTTAGAGAAAATATGAGGAAATATTATTTGCATAATAATTTGGAACACAGTGTATACCTGTATGTCATCTCCTCCTGTATATAGTATATACCTGTGTCATCTCCTCCTGTATATAGTATATACCGGTATGTCATCTCCTCCTGTATATAGCATATACCTGTAAGTCATCTCCTCCTGTATTAGATCTCGTTCACTTGTTATTTGCTCAGTTTTTTTACCTCAGTATTTGTAAGCTAAATTGGCAGCCTGATAAATCCCCAGCCAACAGGAAGCCCTCCCCCCTGGCAGTATATATTAGCTCACACATACACATAATAGACAGGTCATGTGACTGACAGCTGCTGTATTTCCTATATGGTACAGTTATTGCTCTTGTAGTTTGCTTATTAAGCAGATTTTTATTTTTGAAGGATAATACCAGACTTGTGTGTGTTTTAGGGTGAGTTTCATGTGTCAAGTTGTGTGTGTTGAGTTGTGTGTGGCGACATGCATGTAGCGACTTTTGTGTGATGAGTTTTGTGTGGCGACATGTGTGTAACAACTTTTTGTGTCGAGTT
The DNA here is from genome assembly GCF_051348905.1 of Ranitomeya variabilis. Taxonomy (NCBI): domain Eukaryota; kingdom Metazoa; phylum Chordata; class Amphibia; order Anura; family Dendrobatidae; genus Ranitomeya; species Ranitomeya variabilis. The sequence continues at coordinate 1,025,192,580 of NC_135233.1, read as the reverse complement.
GCATGTGACAGGTTAGTATAGCAAGTTGTGTGCAGCAAGTTTTGCGCATGGCGAGTTTTGCGCATGGCGAGTTTTATGTTTGGTACGTTTTGAGTATGTGCAAGTTTTGTGTGAGGAGACTTTTGCATGTGTTGCAACTTGTGCATGTGGCAATTTTTCCGCGTGTGCAAATTTTTCGTGTGGCGAGTTTTCCATGAGGTGAGTTTTGCACGAGTGGCTAGTTTTGCATGAGCCTAGTTTTGCATGTGGCAAGTTTTGCGCATGACGAGTTTTGAGCGGCGACTTTTGTGTTTCGACTTCTATGTGGCGAGGTTGGTGTAAGTGTGGTGAAATGTGTGCTGAGGGTGATGCATGTAGCGACTTTTGTGAGATGAGTTTTGTGTGGCGACATGCGTGTAGCAACTTTTTGTGTGTCGAGTTGCATGTGCAAGTTTTGCGCATGGTGAGTCTTGCGCGTGGCGAGTTTTATGTGTGGTGCGTTTTGAGTATGTGCAAGTTTTGTGTGAGGCAACTTTTACTTCCCTGTTGTGAATTCTGTTGTGGGTTCTGCTCTTGGGCTCCCTCCGGTGGTTATAAGTGGTAGTGCTGCTGTTTGTCCTTCACAGCAGTCATCAGGTGCGTCCACTTCGGACGGGGCTATTTAGTCTGGCCTCACCCTTTGGTGAGTGCCAGTTGTTCATTGTTTCTGGAGGATTCACATTCCTTCCTGGTCGCCCCTGCTTGCAGTTCATTTCTTCAAAAACAAGTTCTGCTAGTTTTTCTGCCCACATGTTGTGGGCCTCATTGTTCAGTGCATTGCATGTTTTTTCTTGTCCAGCTTAATCTGTGTAAGGATTTATGCAGCCGAGCTGGAATCTCTGGAGAGGCAGATTTACCCTCCAAGTCTTTAGTTAGATTTAGAGTTTTTTTTGTATTATCTGTGGTGGACATTTCTTAGTATTTTTAATACTGACCGCATAGTTCTCTGTCCTATCTTTTCTATCTAGCTAGATTGGCCTCCTTTGCTAAATTCTGTTTTCAGCCTGTGTATGTTCCTTCCTCTCCTCTCACAGTCAATATTTGTGGGGGGCTGCCTATCCTTTGGGAATTTTCTCTGAGGCAAGATAGTTTTCCCTTTTCTATCTATAGGGTTAATTAGTCCTCCGGCTGTGACGAGGTGTCTAGGATTGGTAGGTACATCCCACGGCTACTTCTAGTTGCGTTGTTAAGTCCAGGGTCTGCGGTCAGTACAGTTACCACATTCTCCAGAGTACGTCATGCCGCTCTTAGGCCACCAGATCATAACACTTCCCCTGACGAAGCTACCAAGAGTAGCGACACGCATTGGAAGCTAGCGGGCTCCACCTCTTCTAGTGAGTATTACAGCTTGAACATTTAACCATGTGTCATGGGCAGTGCATGTTGTAGGTGACTCCGGTGGGGGGTATCAATTCACAGGGACATGGGTTCAGCAACTATTTAGCTGATCGAAATCTCTGCATTATCCTTGTGTATTAATTGCTGCTAGATATTTTTATATTTTCCTCGTGTTCCCTATGGTAACTGTGATAGCTTCATGTGTTAATATTTATCATTGTTTTTGCTATACAAACATCTATCCATTCTATTACTGCACATGACAATAGTGTTTTCACTGCTTGCTTGTGAAACCAGATTTATAAACGAGAGGCTAATTAGAGGGAAGATATGACACCGGAGCCTAAAACAGATGCACGTGTATATTCTAATATTTCTATGTAAATTACTGTGTGCTACTCACTGGGGGAACTCAGGGATTATCTTTCCCTTGGGTGCCTGCTATTCTCATATCTTCATATTTGCATATTTGATTTCCCAGAGGAGCATTGTACGGCAAATAAGCCTCCTTACCTTGACAAGCCAGAGATGGTATGTCACTCTCCATAAGGAGAAACGATACCCCTTAGACCCCATGTCCAGAGCCTCTCACCTAGCCAAATCAGTTCTCATGCTTCGCACTGACGAGGGCCAACAGCCCGAAACACCGTGTCTGCGAATTGAGATACTGATTTGGCTTTTATCCTAAGTAATATTGCACGACTCGTTAGAGGGTTGATTGTGACTTGTAGGATCGCTACTTCCAACAGGTGGCGCTATAGAGTTAAGTCCTCTTTTTCTCAGAAGAGGCAATTTGCATATCTAGAGGATATTAATCATGCATGTTTGGGTATGTTTCACATGCTTTTTAAATGTTTTTATGTCTATGAGCACTTTGACTTGGTCTTGGTCTTAATAAAGCATTGTTTACACTAATTACAAAGGCCGTGTGTGCACTTCTGTTGCGCTTCTGTTTTCTTTCTTTCTTTACAAGTGTAGTATTGGCGCATTAGTAGCACCTGGTTTGTATTATAAGTTATACCGTAGTGGTGCCCGCTCGACTTTCTAGTTTTATTATGTTAGGTGATGTAATGGGGGGCGGGATTATGTGTGGTAATGGGGTGGGGGTCGGGATTATGTGTGGTAATGTGGTGGGGTGGGGTTATGTGTCGTAATGTGGGGGGATTATCTGTGGTAATGTGGTGGGGGGTGGGATTATGTGTGGTGATGTGGTGGGGGCGGGATTATATTTGGTTATGTGGTGGGGGGCGGGATTATGTGTGGTGATGTGGTGGGCAGCGGGATTATGTGTGGTGATGTGGTGGGGGGCGGGATTATGTGTGGTTAGGGCTGGATTATGTGTGGTGATGTGGTGGGGGGCAGGATTATGTGTGGTGATGTGGTGGGCGGGCGGGATTATGTGTGGTAATGTGGTGAGGGGGCGGGATTATGTGTGGTGATGTGGTGGGGGGCGGGATTATGTGTGGTGATGTGGTGGGGTGGTGGGATTATGTGTGGTGATGTGTTGGGGGGCGGGATTATGTGTGGTGATGTGGTAGGGGGGCGGGATTATGTGTGGTATTGTGGTGGGGGCGGGATTGTGTGTGGTGATGTGGTGGGGCGGGATTATGTGTGGTGATGTGGTGGGGGTGGGATTATGTGTAGTGATGTGGTGAGGGGGCGGGATTATGTGTGGTGATGTGGTGGGGGGGCGGGATTATGTGTGGTGGGGGGTGGGATTATGTGTGGTGATGTGTTGGGGACGGGATTATGTGTGGTGATGTGATAGGGGGGCGGGATTATGTGTGGTATTGTGGGGGGCGGGATTATGTGTGGTGATGTGGTGGGGGGCGGGATTGTGTGTGGTGATGTGGTGGGGGGGCGAGATTGTGTGGTGATGTGGGGGGCGGGATTGTGTGTGGTAATGTGGTGGGGGCGCGATTATGTGTGGTGATGTGGTGGGGGGCGGACCTACTGTGCAGGGGGCGGGATTAGCGAGTAATCACGATGCCTCTTATTTATATAGATATATATATATATATATATATATATATATATATATATATACTTATTGTGGTCATTTGTGTGTAATTGGGGAAGGGGAAGAGACTCATCATGACAGAAAGCTTGGCCACCGTGACGCAAATTATAAAGCGCCAGGAGCACAAACCCCTCTCTGCTGTAAACCACATGTTACCATAATGGTGCCCCATACTTGTTGGGTGTATCATATTTTATTTTTTCTTTAATGTTATGTGATGGTTTTTATGCCTTTAGTCTATATAACCACTGATTGCCAACATGAAGTTTAGCTTGAAAATTTAAGAAACACGAACAGCTAAACTCCATATAAAATGATCCAAAAATAGAGGTGGCTCTATTCACTTGTTTGTTTGGGACCCAGATATAATTATTTAGTCTATTTATTTAGCTAGAATTTACTCTATTATTGCCCTGTTCTTTCTTCATAGAAAATTTATAAGGCATTGAAATTAATGTGGTTTTCACGAGGGCATGTATCACTGAACACAGCCATACATTATTGCATGCACTCAACAGGTTTTAAAGATTCCCATAGAAAAAATGAAAACAATAAATCACAATATTTATGCAAAAAAATATTCAAATGTTGGCTGGTTGGAATTAGAAGAATATTGCTCAGCACATATTACTTGGAAAGCTTCACCAGTGGCAGATCATAATGAGGTCAATCTGGGCGGTAGCCCAGGGCCCAGTGGTGTGGGGGGGCCCTGGGCAACCGCTCAGATTGACCTTGGCCGCCATCAGGGCATTACTGCCTGGGCCCGGTGGGCAGAGGGGGCTCGCATAGGGCCCTGTCTCATCTGCTCACTGGGCCCCCCTACAGGCGCTGCGGCAGTAAGGCTATTGACAGGCGGGTGCAGGCCCGCACATCAATAGTTAACAGCCGCCAGCCCATCGGAGGCTGGCAGCTGACATGTGCCGCAGCATGCATGTCGCCGGCGTCTGACGTCATTGTCAGCCACCGGCGAGTGCGCGCTTCACCTGAGTGGAGGGAGGAAGCTTCGACCGCCGGCCGCTGCAGGAGCACGGCTAGGTAAGTAAGAACTCATGTTTTTTCTTTTTTGTTTGTTTGTTTTTTTTTGAGAGCGGCGATCCCAGGGCAGAATGCTGGACACGCTGTGGGCAGAAATGCTGGACAAGCTGGGGGCAATTTGCTGGAGACACTGGGGGCAGGATGCTGGACACACTGGGGCAGATTGCTGGACACACTGGGGGCAATATGCTGGACACTGGGGGCAGAATGCTGGACACACTGGGGGCAATATGCTAGAGACAATGGGGGCAGGATGCTGGAGTCACTGGGGCAGAATGCTGGAGACACTGGGGCAGAGATGCTGGACACACTGAGGGAAATATGATGGACACACTGGGGGCAGAGATGCTGGAGACACTGGGGGCAATATGCTGGAGACAATGGGGGCAATATGCTGGACACACTGGGGCAATATGCTGGAGACACTGGGGGCAATATGCTGGAGACACTGGGGCAGGATCCTGGACACACTGGGGGCAGGATGCTGGAGACACTGGGGCAGAATGCTGGACACACTGGGGGCAGGATGCTGGAAACACTGGGGCAGATTGCTGGACACACTGGGGGCAGATTGCTGGACACACTGGGGGCAATATGCTGGAGACACTGGGGCAGATTGCTGGACACACTGGGGCAATATGCTGGACACACTGGGGGCAGGATGCTGGACACATTGGGGGCAGAGATGCTGGACACTGGGGGCAGAGATGCTGGAGATATGGGCAGAATATGGGGCATGATTGGAGGCACGGGGCAGAATGAAAGACAAGGGGCAGGATTGGAGACAGATCGTGCAGGATCATGGGGCAGGATGGATACGATGGAGACTGATGGGGCAGGATGGGGAAATCATATGGGGCAGGATGGGAGAACATATGGCTTGAGCCAGGAATGAGATACACGGGGCCAGGATGGGGGATATTATTATTACCATAGGGGCTAATTAAGGGATATTATTACTGCAGTGATGTATTTATTTTATTTTTTGAGGACACTGTTTTAAATAGGGGGGCGGTCCTGTTACTGTGTAGAGTGACACTATGTCGCCTCTTTTTCTTCATGTGGTGTAATGTAGAAGTTGGGAAAAATTAAGTAATGTGTTCTGCAAGCGGAGCTCAAGATAACTGTGCTATTTCCTGCAGAGACAAGTCCTGGCTGGATGAAGTGATGGCGGTCGGTGTTGGATGAAAGATGAAGGACTTCACCTAGAGATGTCACTGGTGAGTCAGTGTTACCTATACACTGTATACTATATACTGAACTGAAGGGTAAATTGACTAGATCAATGGATGTTTGACAGGTTATAGTTTCACACAGCAACTATTTTTCTGGAATAATCTGGTTCAGGTATATGATGACCCAGTCGCATGACCCCGTCACATGACCCCATCACATGACCCCATCACATGACCGGGAGGCCCACAGTGTCTGAACAGACCGGGGCCCTGGCTACCCTTAATCCACCCCTGAGCTTCACCTTTTTATAATCGTAATAGGACTCTGATATGCTCTCGAGTTTTCAGATAACAGGAGGTCTCCAGACTAAATTTTATTTGCCCGATACATCATTTTTACCTTCATTTTTCACAATTCAAGGCAAAAGAACATTTTATGTACCAGCTTTCACAAGACATTAGAAAATATAAATGTATTTTACTTTTATTATTTCATGCAAAAATATTCAAAGAATTCAATTGCTAATAAAAAAAAAAATCGGTAGTGTAGGGATTCGCACAGGTAGGCATTTGGCAGTCTTTACTCAGGCAACATTTTACTCCAACAAGGTGAGCTTCATTAGCTCCATAAACCCAGAGGAAGAACATAGGACAAGTCAGTACTCTAGCAGGAATGTGTCCACCCACACACTGGTCAGTATGAGATCTCTCCAGCTCCCACACTCTGGCAGACTGTGCACTATTCATTGGTCCTTAGCAAAATAGTGCAGGAGCCCTCAAATCAAGACCTGCAGTGCTTGGACTTAACTCTCACTTACCTGGCCTTGCTACAGTAGATATATAAAACATTTGCTTTGGCATTTATTATACTGTAGAAAAATCAAATTCTTAATGAAATGTGCACTGGAGTTAAAGTGTACCTGTCAGCAGGATTGTGCACAGTAAACTACACACAGTGTCAGGTCGGTGCCGTTATACTGATTACAATGATACCTTGGTTGATAATCCGTACACAGTGCACTAACCGATAAGAGAAAGACCGCCATTTTGATTAAGTGACATGCTTTTTTTCAAATACACACATTAGCATATTCATTATGCAAACTATGGGGCGGGTCAGTGAGGGATCAGTGACCTGTCAGCAGTCTGCATTATGAATATATAATCAGAGCACCACATACACCGACCCCGCCTTAGGGCACGAGAATCTCATTAAGACAAAACTGAAAATAAAGATTAAGAAGCAACAACAAGAAGGATTTCATCACCAGATATCATTTTATTCAGTATAATGGCGCCGACCTGACACTGTGTGTAGATTACTATACACAACCCTGCTGACTGGTTCCCTTTAAATGTGTCAAATTTGATAAGAGGTACAAACCTCTTAAAGGGAATCTGTTAGCAGGATCAGCCCTCCTAAACCATCTACACCATGTTCCAAATTGCTATGCAAATGATATTTTTCTCTGATTTTCCTAAATAGTCAGAGCAAATGACAGTTAGTTTAATCAAAGTCATCACCCGTTAGATTATACATCGAATTTTATTGAATAAACCTCCCAATGATAACAGTATAATCTCCAAAATGAATAAAACCTCAAAATGCACTGTTCCAAATTATTAGGCACAGTATAATTTCTAAACATTTGATATGTTTTAAAGAACTGAAAATGCTCATTTGTTGAATTTGCACCATTAGGAAGTCACATTTACTGAACAAAAAAGCTATTTAACTCCAAAACATCCCAACAGGCCAACTTACATGTTACCATAGGACCCCTTCTTTGATATCACCTTCACAATTCCTGCATCCATTGAACTTGTGGGTTTTTGGAGAGTTTCTGCTTGTATTTCTTTGCATGAAGTCAGAATCGCCTCCCAGAGCTGCTGTTTTGATGTGAACTGCCTCCCACCCTCATAGATCTTTTGCTTGATGATACTCCAAAGGTTCTCTATAGGGTTGAGGTCAGGGGAAGATGGTGGCCACACCATGAGTTTATCTCTTTTTATGCCCATAGCAGCCAATGACTCAGAGGTATTCTTTGCAGAATGAGATGGTGCATTGTCATGCATGAAGATGATTTTGCTCCTGAAGGCACGTTTCTGCTTTTTAGACCATGGAAGAAAGTTGTCAGTCAGAAATTCTATATACTTTGCAGAGGTCATTTTCACACCTTCAGGAACCTTAAAGGGCCCTACCAGCTGTTTCCCCGTGATTCCAGCCCAAAACATGACTCCTCCACCTCCTTGCTGACATCGCAGCCTTGTTGGGACATGGTGGCCATCCACCAACCATCCACTACTCCATCCATCTGGACCATCCAGGGTTACTCGACACTAAACAGTAAACAAGACTGTTTGAAAATTAGTCTTCATGTATGTCTGGGCTCACTGCAACCGTTTCTGCGTGTGAGCACTGTTTAGGGGTGGCCGAATAGTAGGTTTATGCACCACAGCAAGCCCTTGAAGGATCCTACACCTTGAGGTTCAAGGGACTCCAGAGGCACCAGCAGCTTCAAATAACTGTTTGCTGGTTTGTAATGGTATTTTGGCAGCTGCTCTCTTTATCCAATGAATTTGGCAAAAACCTTCCTCATTATGCCTTTATCTGCATGAACTCTGTCTGTGCTCCTGTTTCAGTCACAAATCTCTTCACAGTATGATGATCACTCTTAAGTTTTCGTGAAATATCTAATGTTTTCATACTTTGTTCAAGGCATTGCACTATTTAACGCTTTTCAGCAGCAGAGAGATCCTTTTTATTTCCCATATTGCTTGAAACCTGTGGCCTGCTTAATAATGTGGAACATCATTTTTAAATAGTTTCCTTTAATTAGAATCACCTGGAAAAATAATTATCACATGCGTTTAAGACTGATTTCAGTGATCCATTGAGCCCTGAGACACAATACCATCCACGAGTTTATTTGAAAAACAAAACAATTAAATCTTTATGACACTTAAATCCAATGTGCATAATAATTTGGAACACGGTGTATATGGGCATGTAGGTGTAGTGTGCTGTTTCTCTTTTTTATCTATCTATCTATCTATCTATCTATCTATCTATCTATTATCCGGAAAAATGAAGGCAGCACTCCAATAGAAAAAATAAATGTGGTTTATTGGCCCAATGTGGTTTATTGGAAGGATTTTTTGCACCCTTTGTTTTCTTTTGGTGCTGCTTTTTGTTTTCTTTTTCTCTATCTATCTATCTATCTATCTATCTATCTATCTATCTATCTATCTATCTATCTATCTATCTGTCTGTCTATTATCTATCTATCTATCTATTTATCTATCTATCATCTATCTATCTATTATGCAGTATATCTATGTGTTATCTATTATCTATCTGTTATCTATTATCTATCTATTATCTATATATCTATCTTTCTTTCTATCTATTATCTATCTATCTATCTATCTATCTATCTATCTATCTATCTATCTAAAGACTATTAGTACATTTAGTGGCAGATACAGATACACTGTATGAAAAATGGAAAAACTGGAAAAAAATGGCCACATTTATGTATAGTGGCAGATTGGCAGTTTTCTTTCATGTCTTATATTATTAAACACACAGACATTAGCAGTGCCGCTCACCTATTGTTGCAGGCTCCATTGATTAATCTGTACTTTAAATCCTGGCAAGTATTCGTACAAGATGGTGGATTATATGGGGCAACACAACCGGTCATATTGGCAATAATACTGAGAATGTGTTGAGGTATCCCTAAAAATAAACGGATTATATTATTGAACTAAGTTTCAATTCTATTTCTAGTGTATGCATATATTATAGATTCAGTAACGTCTAGTTGTAGGTATATATTACAATGTTTGCATTAGAGATCATGTACAGTTTCAAATTACCATAAATATCAGAAATTCAAATTTCCCCCAATGTTGTTCATCGAGGCCAAGCACTCAGCCATTCAAGTCTATTAGTCTGTGCAAAACATCGAACTGCACTCGGATTAGATCAGAGTGCAGTCCCATTTTCACAAACAGACTCAATGGAGAAGTATAAACTTTTTTTCTCCGCTAACTAGAAAATCAGTTTACACTCTGGTCAAAGTCTGATCAGAGTCTGATTAGCATAATTGGACCAATTTTCTCGTATGAGAGAAAAACGGTCAGTGTATTTACCATCAGTGCGTCATCCTTGTGTCCATTGTTACCATCAGGGCGTCGTCTGTGTGACCATTGTTACCATCAATGTGTCATCCTTGTGTCTGTTTTTACCATCAATGTGTCATCCTTGTGTCCGTTTTTACCATCAATGTGTCATCCTTGTGTCCGTTTTTACCATTAATGTGTCATCCTTGTGTCCGTTTTTACCATCAATGTGTCATCCATGTGTCCCTTTTTACCATCAATGTGTCATCCTTGTGTCCGTTTTTACCATTAATGTGTCATCCTTGTGTCCGTTTTTACCATCAATGTGTCATCCTTGTGTCCGTTTTTACCATCAATGTGTCATCCTTGTGTCCGTTTTTACCATTAATGTATGGTCCGTGTATGTCTTTTTACCATCAATGTGTCATCAATGATTTTCCAGTATAAATAAAGACAGTTAGAAATTGCCAAGCTTCTCCTATACTGTGCAATGTTAAACATGGATGGCACACAGATGCCATCTGGGTGCTTCACGAACTCATGGACTGGTATTGTCCCTTGTCATCCATGCTGTCGTAAAAAAACAGACATGTCTTCATGTGTTTGACACGGACACAAGGTCCATGTATAAACACAGAAACATGGATAGCACCATAGGTTATAATGGCACCTGTGAAAAAAATTTGAAATTACATGTATTGGAAGTAGAAAATTGGCAAAAAAAAAAAAAGCAGTAAAACAAACCATAAAAGTGTAGAGGGAAAAAAAATGGAGCAGAAATGTTTGCGTTGTTTTTCATAGCATGTTTTCACGGAGAAGTCCATGAGAAAAAATTGGGTGAACGTACCCTTAGAGAGAGTCCGACAGAAATTAATCTGCTGTGGGTTTTCTGATAAATACAAGTTTCTCCTCCCTTGCAAAAAACTGACATTCTTGGTAAAATGCACAGCGGATGCGCGGACGACTGAGCGGCGCCGATGCTGGAATGAGGGACAGGTGAATATGAAATGCTCACCTGCCCCGGCGCGGTCCCTGCTTCTCCTGGACAGATGGTCTCCGGGCGCGGCAGCTTCTTCCTCTGTCAGCGGTCACTGGTACCACTCATTACAGGAATGAATATGCGGCTCCACCCCTATGGGAGTGGATTCCATATTCATTACTTTAATGAGCGGTACCACGTGACAGCTGAATAGAGGAAGAAGGTGCCGGAGACCATGGGACATGCAGGGACCGTGCCAGGAGCAGGTGAGTATGTGACCGTCATCGCTCCCCCTCACCCGCCGACCCCCCGCCAACCATGACTCGAGTATAAGCCGAGAGGGGCACTTTCAGCCCATTTTTTGGGGCTGAAAATCTCGGCTTATACTCGAGTATATACGGTAATTATGCATTATGATGGACTATTGGGCTACAAACGTCCCAGATATTGTTCTTGCACAGGGTCCCTTTTCTGTCTGTGTCCACAAGTGATATGGCTGCATACTAAACAGTATCTGTGTCTTACTGCTGGAGTGGTGCCGGACCCCGATGTGCGTTTCAGGGCAAGCCTTTGTCAGCCCAATCATGTTGTACTTTCTCATTCTGCTTGGTCTTGTGAACCTTATACTTTGTGATCCCTAAGTTTTTACCTGTTTGATTTTTTTGTCACTAAATAAATTAATTTCATTTTTTTCATAGCTTTTGGCCATCTATCCCATTTTTATAACTACAGGTGCTTCGCCTTTGCAGGTGTTTTTTGTTAATTATTCTAATTTACTGCATTAATGACTTTTGGGTTTTCATTGGCTGTAAGCCATAATCATCAACATTAACAGAAATGAACACTTGAAATACATCACTCTGTTTGTAATAACTCTATATAATATATGAGTTTCACTTTTTGTATTGAAGAACTGAAAGAAATTAACTTTTGGATGATATTCTAATTTTGTAAGAAGGACTTGTATATAGAATGTATTTTTCCATTTGTTTGAGAAGCTTCTTGTGAACTACCTAACCTTACTGATCTTAATGCCCTCACAGATATTAGATGAGTACGGCAATTTCAGCAGGCTTCCCATTTGATGAGTATGAACGCCTCCTGACTCTCCCTCAACAGATGAAGAGGGGAGAAGGATTGGGCCATTGGAATTCAACAGCATATCCTTTTTTGCTTTAGGGGAGTTAAGCTGATGCCAGAAGAGGCTGGCAGTGGCTTTTAAACCTCTCCCCAATGAAAGCACATGAACTTTTGGCTGATCTGAGTGCTCATGTATATGTGGGAGTCAGAAGAAATGGCTGTCTTCCAGCTTCAGTGAGAGTTAGCATAATATTTGTATACAGAACATGGGAAGGTGTTTAACGGATGCTGAGTCCCAATAAAGTTCTCTTAGTATTTGCGCTTGGGTAAATGAATCTAATTAGTGACGAATGCCCTTTTGAACAATGTTTTTTTGTTAAAATTTAGTTTGAGGCATTTTAATTATGATATGAAACAACTTATATCACCACATTTTAAGAGCTTTCCATGCTGATCAAAGACATAATAGATGTCGCTTACATCAAACAATACACCATTGTGTTGTTTGTTGTAGGTTTTCAGACAGTACATTGTTACTACACAGTATCGGGTTATTCAATTATGCATGCAGTAAATATTTTTAATAGAATTCCTGAACAAATCTATTAACCTTGCAGAAAAATATGTTGTGTAAAATAATTGACTTCATTAAATGTATTCAGCACAAACAGGAATATTCCCTCCTGCCATTGTCATAGAAATTGTAGCAAAGATAAGTTATTCAGTATTCACTTGTTTTTTGTTTATGAATAAAAGCATCTTTTGCATAAAGATTCCAAACTTGATATCATTTTTGCACCTATATGATTACATCTTAATAAATTACTACGTTGACAAGTCAGTTAATGTGTCATATTGAGCTGGTAGCAGTGAATATAAATTAGATCATATTTTCTTTACAAATGCATAATGGAAATAATTACCATTGGGATGAATAGATGTGTTCTTTGTATTATTGCTTACATCTTGTGCCATAAGTTTTAATTTTTCTCCAGTTGTCAAACCAATTTTCTTTTCTTGAACTAAAGCAGCTGTTACTCTGTCGCTTTGGTTTGAATTTCTGCAAAAGAAAAAACTTACAGAAGCTTTATTCAATCTAAAAAAATATTTTATTTAAAGGGAATGTCACATTAGATGACCCTTTACAAATTTTGATTGCCCCAGTTCCTGCTCCCAGCAGCCCTGAAAACTGCTGAATTTTCTTGGAGATGACTATGATGAGAAGCACAAAAACAAGTCCACACTTGAATGACTCAGATCTAGAGATGAGTGGATCTTTCGAAATTCAAATTCGATAGCTTCACCAAATTTTTCCAAAAATTCAATTTGCGGCAACAAATTCCCGCAAATCTCATGGAAAGTATATACAGTTAGGTCCATATATATTTGGACAGAGACAACATTTTTCTAATTTTGGTTATGGACATTACCACAATGAATTTTAAACAAAACAATTCAGATGCAGTTGAAGTTCAGACTTTCAGCTTTCATTTAAGGGTATCCACATTAAAATTGGATGAAGGGTTAAGGAGTTTCAGCTACTTAACATGTGCCACCCTGTTTTTAAAGGGACCAAAAGTAATTGGACAATTGACTCCAAGGCTATTTCATGGACAGGTGTGGGCAATCCCTTCGTTATGTCATTCTCAATTAAGCAGATAAAAGGCCTGGAGTTGATTTGAGGTGTGGTGCTTGCATTTGGAAGGTTTTGCTGTGAAGTAAACATGCGGTCAAAGGAGCTCTCCATGCAGGTGAAGCAAACCATCCTTAAGCTGCGAAAACAGAAAAAACCCATCCGAGAAATTGCTACAATATTAGGAGTGGCAAAATCTACAGTTTGGTACATTCTGAGAAAGAAAGAAAGCACTGGTGAACTCAACAATGCAAAAAGACCTGGGCGTCCACGGAAGACAACAGTGGTGGATGATCGCAGAATAATCTCCATGGTGAAGAGAAACCCCTTCACAACAGCCAACCAAGTGAAGAACACTCTCCAGGAGGTAGGCGCATCAATATCCAAATCTACCATAAAGAGAAGACTGCATGAAAGTAAATACAGAGGGTTCACTGCACGGTGCAAGCCACTCATAAGCATCAAGAATAAAAAGGCTAGACTGGACTTTGCTAAAAAACATCTAAAAAAGCCAGCACAGTTCTGGAAGAACATTCTTTGGACAGATGAAACAAAGATCAACCTCTACCAGAATGATGGCAAGAGAAAAGTATGGCGAAGGCGTGGTACAGCTCATGATCCAAAGCATACCACATCATTTGTAAAACATGGTGGAGGCAGTGTGATGGCTTGGGCATGCATGGCTGCCAGTGGCACTGGGTCACTAGTGTTTATTGATGATGTGACACAGGACAGAAGCAGCCGAATGAATTCTGAGGTATTCAGAGCCATACTGTGTGCTCAGATCCAGCCAAATGCAGCCAAACTGATTGGTCGTCGTTTCATACTACAGATGGACAATGACCCAAAACATAAAGCCAAAGCAACCCAAGAGTTAATTAAAGCAAAGAAGTGGAATATTCTTGAATGGCCAAGTCAGTCACCTGATCTCAACCCAATTGAGCATGCATTTCACTTGTTAAAGACTAAACTTCAGAATGAAAGGCCCACAAACAAACAGCAACTGAAAACCACCGCAGTGAAGGCCTGGCAGAGCATCAAAAAGGAGGAAACACAGCGTCTGGTGATGTCCATGAGTTCAAGACTTAAGGCAGTCATTGCCAACAAAGGGTTTTCAACCAAGTATTAAAAATGAACATTTCATTTAAAATTATTGAATCTGTCCAATTACTTTTGGTCCCTTTAAAAACAGGGTGGCACATGTTAAGTAGCTGAAACTCCTTAACCCTTCATCCAAATTTAATGTGGATACCCTCAAATGAAAGCTGAAAGTCTGAACTTCAACTGCATCTGAATTGTTTTGGTTAAAATTCATTGTGGTAATGTCTATAACCAAAATTAGAAAAATGTTGTCTCTGTCCAAATATATATGGACCTAACTGTAATTGCTCTGAAAATACATGAGGGGGAGAGGAGAAAAAAGAGATCCCCGATAACCATAAAAGTTTCTACTTTTCAGGAGAGAGAAAGGACCTTGCTAACCATAAGAGCTTACAGTTTACAGGTGTGAGAAAGAGAGGGCCCCATTAACTATAAGGCTTTGTTCTTATGTTCACACATTGTGTTTTCACTGCATTTTTTGTTATACAAATTTTAAGCTGCATTTCCTAGTACCAGGAAAGGCTAGTACTACTGTACTACATTAGGCCTGTTGATGAGGCCTGTATAACATTGACTAGATGCTCAAAACAATTTCATAAAAAAGTATTTTTAGTGTGGATGAGGCTTGAATAATCTAGAAGATAGTCTGTGGCATTGGACTGCCCTCTTTCCTACAATTGCTGCTGGTAAGGTGCAGGTTTACCGGACAAATATGGCCAACGTGTTGTTAGATGAACTGATCAGGAAAAGGGGCATGATGGTGGCAGGATTGGAAACATACAACAGGATCAATAACAGTGCGGCTATGTGAGGTATGAGATCCAGGATCCAGGATTCATCCAGCCTACAATGAATACTCATTTACCCAACACCAATTACCAGGGAGCGTTTGATGCTCATCAGAGGATAGGTATAACAGATGCGCATCTCAAGCTAGGTATAAAAGACGCCTGTGAGAAATTGGATGCCATAGATGTACATAATCTAGTAGATAGGCTCAAAATATTTCAAATTCAGATCTTGGCTGCTCTATCACGTTTGTAAAAAAACAAATATTTTAATGTCCAACAGCTCTGCAGACAGAATAATTTCAATGCCACTAATTGACAAGGTTGGATATAGCAGGCTCTATCACGTTTAGCAACAAAAAAATTATAATTTTCATTTTTTAATGTGTGTGATGTCTGCAGACAGCTTCATATCACTGCCACAAAATGAAAACTTGGGAGATGGCAGGCTGTATCACGTTTTGCAACAGAAAAAATTATAATTTTTTTTTAAATGTGCATTAGGTCTGCAGACAGCTACATTTACCAGCCACAAATTACAACGTGAGATACGGCGAGCTGTATCATGTTTGCAACAGAAAAAAATATATATTCTTTTTAATGTGCTCTATGTCTGCAGACAGCTTCATATCACCACCATAAAATTACAATGTGGAATACGGCAGGCTGTATTACGTTTAGCAACAGAAAAAAATACATTTTTTTAATGTGCATGAGCTATGAACACTGTGGAATTTCACAGCCATTAAATAACAAGGTGAGATATGATATGCTGACTCACGCTAGCAACTGCCCCCAAAAATATTTCTTCATGCACAACAGCTCAAATCACAGAACAATGTCACCACAGCACTAACTGACAAAGTGGGATATGGCATGCTTTTTACATTTAGCTAGTGAAAAAATAAGACTTAGAATGGTCTACTCGTGCATGGAGCACAATAGAAGTAGTGCACAACACACTTGTATGACATGTGCCCTGCTGGCTTTGTCTCTGGACCTCAGTAATGGCAAAAAAGGTAGAAAGGTCAATTTCAAAGCCAGACAGGACATTACCTAGCTAAACTATCTGAGTAAGAAACAACTGCCTAGCTATAATCCAGCTGCTAACAGTGCCAGCATCAGGAGCAGCCTCTCTGCGCTGTTACAGGGTCAAAATGGTGCTAAAACAAGATGTCCGCTCCTTATGTGGAGAGGGACTTGTAATTTTAGCAGCCAATGACACAAGCCATTGTGTTAGGACATTGTGGATGTTTCCTGCGCCCTGATTGGCTAGCCGTAATGTGCACACATAAAGTTAGGAAAGCAAGTTGCGGCTCTGAGCTCTGCAAACCCCTCCGCTCATCAACCATATGCCCCAAGCTCATGATACACCACCATTATCGTAGACAAAATGCTTAAAATACTTTTGTGGCAACACAAATATTTTCCAGCACTTTTTACCAAATGTTACAGATTTTTTCAGATTTTATAAAATTTTGCTCGTGTTTCCGATCACGAATCTGAATGTGCCATAATCGTGCCGAATTTATGCTTGGCGATTGTTTTTTGAAAATATTCGCTCATCACTATCCAGGAGGTAAAAAAAATGCAGATTTTTTTTTATAAAATAAAAATAAAACAATGTTTACTCTTTAAAGGAGACCGTTCCAATAACGTAACAGCATTTCGAATCTAAGGGCGCAGACAGACGGACATATTTCTCCTGTAAGGATAGCATCGCAATGCTCGAACTGACCGTCTGTTCTCCTGACCTTAGTGTGACAGCTGCATAGAAATACAACAAACTGTCAGCTTACGTCAGGAAAGGTGACAGGTCAGTCCGAGGACTGAGATGTGATCCTCGAATGAGAAATATGGCCGTCTGTCTGTGGCCTAAAAGGTACTCTCGAAGCATCAGAAAATAAATACGACCTAAGTCAATAATTTCTGTTAATTTTTATGAAAATTTTTAAAAACAGTGGAATACTTGAGCTTTTTCCATCTCCATTCATATAAATACAATATTGCACAGAATTAAGCTATTTAAACTGCCGTTCATAAAGTGACATTCATAAAGTCTTATAGAAAAGTGACTTTTGTAACATTTCAAGGCATCATATTAGCTATCAATTAGGCACAGTTCCTATCAGAGATTTGTGTTTTTGGTTAGTTTATATTGTAAAAAAAAAATCTACAAAACTCACAATGAAACTTCAACATTAGCAAAGGCTGAAATGTCATTGATAAAATTACTTTGGCATGTAAGCATAAACAAGAAGAATAATGATGGATAAGCTAATGTATAGTTAATTACATAGTGCATAACATATAGAGAAAATGAGAAATCATTTGTATATTTCCAGTGATCAGGGTACAATTATTTGCCGCCAACTGCGTGTTCTATTAAAACGTGATATTTTACGGAGTTAATAATGCATGACTTATAATGATGACATAATTATGAAAGTAATGGGCAGCGAGATATATTTCCCACAGTGTAGATCAATGTAAAGCCATGTGAAAACATAATTGAAATCAACTTTATATTGTGCTCATTGGCATGAGCAATGTTCTTCCCTTGTGTCTGAAGGCTGGTGTGTGCACACATTCACTTTCCATAGATGTATGTTACAGTGTATTTTGCCCAAACTTTATGAACAAAAAGTCATTAGGCTAAATCAACAATTATCTTTTTGAATTACGTTACCTTTTTATTCGCTTATGAATTGTACGATTGTTAACGGTTTCCAAGTTCTTACTTGTAGCTAAAAATGAAAAAACAAAGAAGTAAGGCATCTAATTAAATTATCTATAAACACAAAGTCAATAAATCTATAATATGATGCTGGGAGCGTCACTCTGTCCGAAGCCTTTATAGACTGCACAAGCGCCGGCGCAGTCTGGACCCACAGAGTGACGCTCCCAGGAGATCGAGGTATGCGTAAGCACTAAACACACACCGCGATCTCCAACGGAGAAGCAGGGACGAGCCAGGAGGGTGAGGATGCAATATTTACCTGTCCTCCATTCCATCGATGCGTGCTGCTCTATCCTCCACATCCTCTGCCTGTGATGTTCAGTTCAGAGGGCGCGATGACGCGATTAATGCGCGCCACCCTCTGACTGAACAGTCACAGCCAGAGGATGTGGAGGATAGAGCAGCACACATCGATGGAACGGAGGACAGGTAAATATAGCAAGTGCCGGGGGCCTGGGCTTGCGGCAACTCCGGCACCTGACCCCCACAGCGCACCGGTGTCCCCGCCTGCTCAGGCCCCCAGAACTCGGCGCCCAGCACAGCCACGCATAGCCGCCCGCACTCCCCACAGCCACGCACAGCCGCCCGCACTCACCACAGCCACGCACAGCCGCCCGCACTTACCACAGCCACGCACTGCCACCCGCACTCAGCACCGCCACGCACAGCCGCCCGCACTCAGCACAGCCACCCGCACTCAGCACCGCCACGCACAGCCGCCCGCACTCAGCATCGCCACGCACAGCCACCCGCACTCAGCACCGCCACGCACAGCCGCCCGCACTCAGCACCGCCACGCACAGCCGCCCGCACTCAGCACAACCACGCACAGCCACCCGCACTCAGCACCGCCACGCACAGCCGCCCGCACTCAGCACAGCCACCCGCACTCAGCACCACCACGCACAGCTGCCCGCACTCAG
The DNA here is from genome assembly GCF_051348905.1 of Ranitomeya variabilis. Classification (NCBI taxonomy): domain Eukaryota; kingdom Metazoa; phylum Chordata; class Amphibia; order Anura; family Dendrobatidae; genus Ranitomeya; species Ranitomeya variabilis. The sequence goes on along the minus strand of NC_135233.1, from coordinate 1,025,173,622 downwards.
CACCGCCACGCACAGCCGCCCGCACTCAGCACCGCCACGCACAACCGACCACACTCAGCACCACCACGCACAGCCGCCCACACTCAGCATAGCTGCCCGCACTCAGCACAGCCTCACTCGGGCAGTAGAGCCGGAGAGAGAAAGATGGGAGCAACATATGGCAGAATGGAAACAGGAACAGGCAGAATGGGTGCAGCACATTACAACAGAATGGGGGCGCAGGATGGGAGCAGCACATGATAGAATGGGGGCACGGGATGGGAGCAGCACATGACAGAATGGGGGCACGGGATGGGAGCAGCACATGACAGAATGATTGCGCATGATGGGAGCAGCACATGACAGAATGGGGGCGCACACATGACAGGATGGGGGTGCAGGATGGGAGCACATGACAGGATGGGGCGCAGGATGGGAGCACATGACAGGATGGGAGCAGCACATGACACAATGGGGGCACAGGATGGGAGCACCACATGACAGAATGGGGGCACACACATGACAGGATGGGGGTGTAGGATGGAGCAGCATATGACAGGATGGGGGCGCAGGATGGGAGCACATGATAGGATGGGAACGCAGGATAGAGCAGCATATGACAGGATGGGGGCGCAGGATGGAGCAGCACATGACAGGATGGGAGAGCAAGATGGGAGCAGCACATACCAGGATGGAGACCATATACCAATATAAATGCTCGCCACTCGGGCATAGAACGGGTTCAATAGCTAGTAATATTATAATGCTGTTAATTTAAAACTAGCGATGGGGGAACCTCTAGATGTTCTTGTCTGACAGGTTTGACTGAACAGGTAAAAAAAAAATTATTTTGGGTACCAAAATAGTTAACAAACCCGAACCCCATTCACATGAATGTGAATCCCAAACATCCAGTACTTTCCACACGGTCATGTGCATGACAGCGCAGCAAACACTGCCTCTGATTAGCCGTAAGATCATTACCGCTGGTCAGAAAGCCATGGCTCCCATGCTGTCAGATGACAGCGTGAGCTCACAACTATGACTGGAGGTAAAAAGATTACCTATGGTCACAGGCGTCAGTTGATAGGACTACTGCTCCCATAAGCCAGCTTCAAACTCAGAGTATCTGCCTCCAAAGCTTATTTTAAAAGAAAGGGGCATTTCTAGTTTGAGACCTCTAATGACTGACAGTCTGCTCTCCTGACCTACATATCTCACCAGGGCTGGACTGGCCATCGGGCAGTTCTGGCAAATGCCAGAAGGGCTGGTGGCAGTTGTGGGCCACTCGCCAGCGCCGACCCCACCAGCACCGACTCTGTTATGACCCCAATGGCAGAGGGTCTCAGAAATAGTTTCTAAGTCTGCAAACACAAAAACCAGCTCATAGGGCAGTGGTAACTGATCTGACCATATATCTAATCCTAGCACCACAAATAACAGCAGCCGGGGAACGTGCCTACGTTGATTCTAGACGTCTCGCGCCAGCCAGAGAACTAACTAACCCTAGAAGGGAAAAGAAAGACCATTCTTGCCTCCAGAGAAAAGACCCCAAAAGTTGGATACAAGCCCCCAACAAATAATAACGGTGAGGTAAGAGGAAAAGACAAACGTAAGGATGAGCTAGGTATTTAGCAAAGAGAGGCCCACTAGCTAATAGCAGAATATAGTAAGATAACTTATATGGTCAGCAAAAACCCTATCAAAAATATCCACGCTGGATATTCAAGAACCCCCGAACCGTCTAACGGCCCGGGGGGACAACACCAGCCCCCTAGAGCTTCCAGCAAGGTCAGGAATCACATTTAGTACAAGCTGGACAAAAATGAGAGCAAGCAAATAACCCAAAAAAACAAAGAAGCAGGACTTAGCTTAATTTTGCACGAACCAGGACCAGCAGATAGGAGCAAACAAAAAGGATCTGATTACAACGATGCCAGGCACTGGACTAAGGATCCAGGAGGTTTATATAGCAACACCCCTGGACTAACGACCCAGGTGGGTGCAAACTGAGGAAAGAAAATCCCAGAGTCATATCACTAATAACCACCAGAGGGAGCCAAGAAGTCTAATTCACAACAGTACCCCCCCCCTTAAAGAGGGGTCACCGAACCCTCACCAAGACCACCAGGGCGATCAGGATGAGCAGCGTGAAAGGCACGAACTAAATCGGCCGCATGCACATCAGAGGCAACCACCCAGGAATTATCCTCCTGACCATAGCCCTTTCACTTGACCAGATACTGAAGCCTCTGTCTGGAGAGACGAGAATCCAAGATCTTCTCCACCACGTACTCCAACTCGCCCCCAACCAACACCGGAGCAGGAGGCTCAACAGAAGGAACCACAGGTACAACGTACCGCCGCAACAAGGAACTATGGAACACGTTGTGAATGGCAAACGACACCGGAAGATCCAAGCGAAAGGACACAGGATTAAGGATTTCCAATATCTTGTAAGGACCGATGAAGCGAGGCTTAAATTTAGGAGAGGAGACCTTCATAGGAACAAATCGAGAAGACAGCCATACCAAATCCCCAACACGAAGTCGGGGACCCACACCGCGGCGGCGGTTGGCAAAACGCTGAGCCTTCTCCTGTGACAACTTTAAGTTGTCCACCACATGATTCCAGATCTGCTGCAACCTATCCACCACAGAATCTACCCCAGGACAGTCAGAAGGCTCCACATGTCCCGAGGAAAAACGAGGATGGAAACCAGAGTTGCAGAAAAATGGCGAAACCAAAGTAGCGGAACTAGCCCGGTTATTAAGGGCAAACTCAGCCAACGGCAAGAAGGTCACCCAATCATCCTGATCTGCCGAAACAAAACACCTCAAATAAGCCTCCAGAGTCTGATTTGTTCACTCCGTTTGTCCATTAGTCTGAGGATGAAAGGCAGACGAAAACGACAACTCAATGCCCATCCTAGCACAAAAGGATCGCCAGAACCTGGAAACAAACTGGGATCCTCTGTCAGACACAATATTCTCAGGAATGCCGTGTAAACGAACCACATTCTGAAAGAACACAGGAACCAGATCGGAAGAGGAGGGCAGCTTAGGCAAAGGCACCAAATGGACCATTTTGGAAAAGCGATCACATACCACCCAGATGACAGACATGCCCTGAGACACCGGGAGATCAGAAATGAAATCCATGGAAATGTGTGTCCAAGGCCTCTTCGGGACAGGCAAGGGCAAGAGCAACCCGCTGGCACGAGAACAGCAAGGCTTAGCTCGATCACAAGTCCCACAGGACTGCACAAATGACCGCACATCCCGTGACAAGGAAGGCCACCAAAAGGACCTAGCCACCAGATCTCTGGTGCCAAAAATTCCCGGATGACCTGCCAACACCGAGGAATGAACCTCGGAAATGACTCTGCTGGTCCACCTATCAGGAACAAACAGTCTGTCAGGTGGACAAGAGTCAGGTCTACCAGCCTGAAATCTCTGCAACACGCGTCTCAAATCAGGAGAAATGGCTGACAAGATAACTCCCTCTTTAAGAATACCAACTGGTTCTGCGACTCCAGGAGAGTCAGGCACAAAGCTCCTTGAAAGAGCATCAGCCTTCACATTCTTTGAACCTGGTAAATACGAGACCACAAAGTCAAAACGGGAGAAAAACAATGACCAGCGGGCCTGTCTAGGATTCAGGCGTTTAGCAGACTCGAGATACATCAGATTTTTGTGATCAGTCAAGACCACCACACGATGCTTAGCACCCTCGAGCCAATGACGCCACTCCTCAAATGCCCACTTCATGGCCAGCAACTCCCGATTGCCGACATCATAATTCCGCTCAGCAGGCGAAAACTTCCTGGAGAAGAAAGCACATGGTCTCATTACCGAGCAACCAGGGCCTCTCTGTGACAAAACGGCCCCTGCCCCAATCTCAGAAGCATCCACTTCGACCTGAAAGGGAAGTGAGACATCAGGCTGGCACAAAACAGGCGCCGAAGTAAACCGGCGCTTCAACTCTTGGAACGCCTCCACGGCTGCAGGAGCCCAGTTAGCAACATCAGAACCTTTCTTGGTCATATCCGTCAAAGGTTTAACAACGCTAGAAAAATTAGCGATAAAACGACGGTAGACGTTAGCAAAACCCAAGAACTTCTGAAGACTCTTAACTGACGTGGGTTGAGTCCAATCATGAATAGCTTGGACCTTGACTGGGTCCATCTCCACAGCAGAAGGGGAAAAAATAAACCCCAAAAAGGGAACCTTCTGTACTCCAAAGAGACACTTTGAGCCCTTAACAAACAAAGCATTCTCACGCAAAACCTGAAACACCATCCTGACCTGCTCCACATGTGAGTCCCAATCTTCAGAGAAAACCAGAATATCATCCAGATAAACAATCATAAATTTATCCAGATACTTCCGGAAAATATCATGCATAAAGGACTGAAACACTGAGGGCGCATTAGAGAGCCCAAAAGGCATCACCAAGTACTCAAAATGACCTTCGGGCGTATTAAATGCAGTCTTCCATTCATCTCCTTGCTTAATGCGCACAAGGTTGTACGCACCACGAAGATCTATCTTGGTGAACCACTTGGCACCTTTAATCCGGGCAAACAAGTCCGACAACAGAGGCAAAGGATACTGAAATTTAACAGTGATTTTATTCAGAAGCCGATAGTCAATACAAGGTCTCAAAGATCCGTCCTTCTTGGCCACAAAAAAGAATCCCGCACCAAGAGGGGAAGAGGATGGATGGATATGCCCCTTCTCCAGAGACTCCTTGATATACGAACGCATTGCGGCATGCTCAGGTACAGACAGATTAAATAATCTTCCCTTAGGAAATTTACTACCTGGAATCAAATCTATGGCGCAGTCACAGTCCCTATGAGGAGGCAGAGCACTGGATCTGGACTCGCTGAATACATCCTGATAATCAGACAAATACTCAGGAACTTCCGAAGGAGTAGAGGAAGCAATAGACACCGGCGGGGAATCAGCATGAATTCCCTGACAGCCCCAACTTGACACAGACATTGCCTTCCAATCCAAGACTGGATTGTGGGTCTGTAACCATGGCAGACCCAAAACGACCAAATCATGCATTTTATGCAGAACAAGAAAACGAATCACCTCCCGATGTTCAGGAGTCATGCACATGGTTACCTGCGTCCAAAACTGCGGTTTATTTTCCGCCAATGGCGTAGCATCAATACCTCTAAGAGGAATAGGATTTACCAACGGTTCAAGAACAAAACCACAGCGCTTGGCAAATGACAGATCCATAAGACTCAGGGCAGCACCTGAATCCACAAACGCCATAACAGGGTAAGAAGACAATGAGCAAATTAAAGTCACAGACAAAATAAATTTAGGTTGCAAATTACCAATGGCGACAGGACTGACAACCCTTGTTAGGCGTTTAGAGCATGCTGATATAACATGTGTAGAATCACCACAGTAAAAACATAACCCATTCTGACGTCTATGATTTTTCCGCTCATTTCTAGTCTGAATTCTATCACATTGCATTAAATCAGATGTTTGTTCAGACAACACCACCAGAGGATTAGCGGTTTTGCGCTCCCGCAAACGCCGGTCAATTTGAATAGCCAGCGCCATAGAATCATTCAGACTTGTAGGAATGGGGAAACCCACCATCACATTCTTAATGGCTTCAGAAAGGCCATTTCTGAAATTTGCGGCCAGAGCACACTCATTCCACTGAGTAAGCACGGACCATTTCCGAAATTTTTGGCAATACACTTCAGCTTCATCCTGGCCCTGAGAAATTGCCAGCAAGGCTTTTTCTGCCTGAACTTCAAGATTGGGTTCCTCGTAAAGCAATCCGAGCGCCAGAAAAAAACGCATCAATATTTGCCAATGCCGGATCTCCTGGCGCTAGCGAAAAAGCCCAACCCTGAGGGTCGCCCCGTAAAAAAGAGATAACAATTTTCACTTGCTGAGCTGGATCTCCAGGTGAACGGGGTCTCAGAGAAAAAAACAATTTACAATTGTTCCTGAAATTCCTAAACCTAAATCGGTCTCCAGAAAACAGTTCAGGAATAGGTATTTTAGGTTCAGACATTGGACTACTGGTAACAAAATCTTGTATGCCCTGCACACGAGCAGCAAGCTGGTCTACACTTGTAATCAAGGTCTGGACATTCATGTCTGTAGCAAGCACAAGCCACTCAAAGGTAAAGGGGAGGAAGAGAGGGAAAAAAAACAAAAAAAAACTCAGAATTTCCTTTCTTATTATCCCACTTCTGCAATGCAATAAACATTCAATATTGGCCTGGCATACTGTTATGACCCCAATGGCAGAGGGTCTCAGAAATAGTTTCTAAGTCTGCAAACACAAAAACCAGCTCATAGGGCAGTGGTAACTGATCTGACCATATATCTAATCCTAGCACCACAAATAACAGCAGCCGGGGAACGTGCCTACGTTGATTCTAGACGTCTCGCGCCAGCCGGAGAACTAACTAACCCTAGAAAGGAAAAGAAAGACCTTTCTTGCCTCCAGAGAAAAGACCCCAAAAGTTGGATACAAGCCCCCAACAAATAATAACGGTGAGGTAAGAGGAAAAGACAAACGTAAGGATGAGCTAGGTATTTAGCAAAGAGAGGCCCACTAGCTAATAGCAGAATATAGTAAGATAACTTATATGGTCAGCAAAAACCCTATCAAAAATATCCACGCTGGATATTCAAGAACCCCCGAACCGTCTAACGGCCCGGGGGGACAACACCAGCCCCCTAGAGCTTCCAGCAAGGTCAGGAATCACATTTAGTACAAGCTGGACAAAAATGAGAGCAAGCAAATAACCCAAAAAACAAAGAAGCAGGACTTAGCTTAATTTTGCACGAACCAGGACCAGCAGATAGGAGCAAACAAAAAGGATCTGATTACAACGATGCCAGGCACTGGACTAAGGATCCAGGAGGTTTATATAGCAACACCCCTGGACTAACGACCCAGGTGGGTGCAAACTGAGGAAAGAAAATCCCAGAGTCATATCACTAATAACCACCAGAGGGAGCCAAGAAGTCTAATTCACAACAGTACCCCCCCCCTTAAAGAGGGGTCACCGAACCCTCACCAAGACCACCAGGGCGATCAGGATGAGCAGCGTGAAAGGCACGAACTAAATCGGCCGCATGCACATCAGAGGCAACCACCCAGGAATTATCCTCCTGACCATAGCCCTTTCACTTGACCAGATACTGAAGCCTCTGTCTGGAGAGACGAGAATCCAAGATCTTCTCCACCACGTACTCCAACTCGCCCCCAACCAACACCGGAGCAGGAGGCTCAACAGAAGGAACCACAGGTACAACGTACCGCCGCAACAAGGAACTATGGAACACGTTGTGAATGGCAAACGACACCGGAAGATCCAAGCGAAAGGACACAGGATTAAGGATTTCCAATATCTTGTAAGGACCGATGAAGCGAGGCTTAAATTTAGGAGAGGAGACCTTCATAGGAACAAATCGAGAAGACAGCCATACCAAATCCCCAACACGAAGTCGGGGACCCACACCGCGGCGGCGGTTGGCAAAACGCTGAGCCTTCTCCTGTGACAACTTTAAGTTGTCCACCACATGATTCCAGATCTGCTGCAACCTATCCACCACAGAATCTACCCCAGGACAGTCAGAAGGCTCCACATGTCCCGAGGAAAAACGAGGATGGAAACCAGAGTTGCAGAAAAATGGCGAAACCAAAGTAGCGGAACTAGCCCGGTTATTAAGGGCAAACTCAGCCAACGGCAAGAAGGTCACCCAATCATCCTGATCTGCCGAAACAAAACACCTCAAATAAGCCTCCAGAGTCTGATTTGTTCACTCCGTTTGTCCATTAGTCTGAGGATGAAAGGCAGACGAAAACGACAACTCAATGCCCATCCTAGCACAAAAGGATCGCCAGAACCTGGAAACAAACTGGGATCCTCTGTCAGACACAATATTCTCAGGAATGCCGTGTAAACGAACCACATTCTGAAAGAACACAGGAACCAGATCGGAAGAGGAGGGCAGCTTAGGCAAAGGCACCAAATGGACCATTTTGGAAAAGCGATCACATACCACCCAGATGACAGACATGCCCTGAGACACCGGGAGATCAGAAATGAAATCCATGGAAATGTGTGTCCAAGGCCTCTTCGGGACAGGCAAGGGCAAGAGCAACCCGCTGGCACGAGAACAGCAAGGCTTAGCTCGATCACAAGTCCCACAGGACTGCACAAATGACCGCACATCCCGTGACAAGGAAGGCCACCAAAAGGACCTAGCCACCAGATCTCTGGTGCCAAAAATTCCCGGATGACCTGCCAACACCGAGGAATGAACCTCGGAAATGACTCTGCTGGTCCACCTATCAGGAACAAACAGTCTGTCAGGTGGACAAGAGTCAGGTCTACCAGCCTGAAATCTCTGCAACACGCGTCTCAAATCAGGAGAAATGGCTGACAAGATAACTCCCTCTTTAAGAATACCAACTGGTTCTGCGACTCCAGGAGAGTCAGGCACAAAGCTCCTTGAAAGAGCATCAGCCTTCACATTCTTTGAACCTGGTAAATACGAGACCACAAAGTCAAAACGGGAGAAAAACAATGACCAGCGGGCCTGTCTAGGATTCAGGCGTTTAGCAGACTCGAGATACATCAGATTTTTGTGATCAGTCAAGACCACCACACGATGCTTAGCACCCTCGAGCCAATGACGCCACTCCTCAAATGCCCACTTCATGGCCAGCAACTCCCGATTGCCGACATCATAATTCCGCTCAGCAGGCGAAAACTTCCTGGAGAAGAAAGCACATGGTCTCATTACCGAGCAACCAGGGCCTCTCTGTGACAAAACGGCCCCTGCCCCAATCTCAGAAGCATCCACTTCGACCTGAAAGGGAAGTGAGACATCAGGCTGGCACAAAACAGGCGCCGAAGTAAACCGGCGCTTCAACTCTTGGAACGCCTCCACGGCTGCAGGAGCCCAGTTAGCAACATCAGAACCTTTCTTGGTCATATCCGTCAAAGGTTTAACAACGCTAGAAAAATTAGCGATAAAACGACGGTAGACGTTAGCAAAACCCAAGAACTTCTGAAGACTCTTAACTGACGTGGGTTGAGTCCAATCATGAATAGCTTGGACCTTGACTGGGTCCATCTCCACAGCAGAAGGGGAAAAAATAAACCCCAAAAAGGGAACCTTCTGTACTCCAAAGAGACACTTTGAGCCCTTAACAAACAAAGCATTCTCACGCAAAACCTGAAACACCATCCTGACCTGCTCCACATGTGAGTCCCAATCTTCAGAGAAAACCAGAATATCATCCAGATAAACAATCATAAATTTATCCAGATACTTCCGGAAAATATCATGCATAAAGGACTGAAACACTGAGGGCGCATTAGAGAGCCCAAAAGGCATCACCAAGTACTCAAAATGACCTTCGGGCGTATTAAATGCAGTCTTCCATTCATCTCCTTGCTTAATGCGCACAAGGTTGTACGCACCACGAAGATCTATCTTGGTGAACCACTTGGCACCTTTAATCCGGGCAAACAAGTCCGACAACAGAGGCAAAGGATACTGAAATTTAACAGTGATTTTATTCAGAAGCCGATAGTCAATACAAGGTCTCAAAGATCCGTCCTTCTTGGCCACAAAAAAGAATCCCGCACCAAGAGGGGAAGAGGATGGATGGATATGCCCCTTCTCCAGAGACTCCTTGATATACGAACGCATTGCGGCATGCTCAGGTACAGACAGATTAAATAATCTTCCCTTAGGAAATTTACTACCTGGAATCAAATCTATGGCGCAGTCACAGTCCCTATGAGGAGGCAGAGCACTGGATCTGGACTCGCTGAATACATCCTGATAATCAGACAAATACTCAGGAACTTCCGAAGGAGTAGAGGAAGCAATAGACACCGGCGGGGAATCAGCATGAATTCCCTGACAGCCCCAACTTGACACAGACATTGCCTTCCAATCCAAGACTGGATTGTGGGTCTGTAACCATGGCAGACCCAAAACGACCAAATCATGCATTTTATGCAGAACAAGAAAACGAATCACCTCCCGATGTTCAGGAGTCATGCACATGGTTACCTGCGTCCAAAACTGCGGTTTATTTTCCGCCAATGGCGTAGCATCAATACCTCTAAGAGGAATAGGATTTACCAACGGTTCAAGAACAAAACCACAGCGCTTGGCAAATGACAGATCCATAAGACTCAGGGCAGCACCTGAATCCACAAACGCCATAACAGGGTAAGAAGACAATGAGCAAATTAAAGTCACAGACAAAATAAATTTAGGTTGCAAATTACCAATGGCGACAGGACTGACAACCCTTGTTAGGCGTTTAGAGCATGCTGATATAACATGTGTAGAATCACCACAGTAAAAACATAACCCATTCTGACGTCTATGATTTTTCCGCTCATTTCTAGTCTGAATTCTATCACATTGCATTAAATCAGATGTTTGTTCAGACAACACCACCAGAGGATTAGCGGTTTTGCGCTCCCGCAAACGCCGGTCAATTTGAATAGCCAGCGCCATAGAATCATTCAGACTTGTAGGAATGGGGAAACCCACCATCACATTCTTAATGGCTTCAGAAAGGCCATTTCTGAAATTTGCGGCCAGAGCACACTCATTCCACTGAGTAAGCACGGACCATTTCCGAAATTTTTGGCAATACACTTCAGCTTCATCCTGGCCCTGAGAAATTGCCAGCAAGGCTTTTTCTGCCTGAACTTCAAGATTGGGTTCCTCGTAAAGCAATCCGAGCGCCAGAAAAAAACGCATCAATATTTGCCAATGCCGGATCTCCTGGCGCTAGCGAAAAAGCCCAACCCTGAGGGTCGCCCCGTAAAAAAGAGATAACAATTTTCACTTGCTGAGCTGGATCTCCAGGTGAACGGGGTCTCAGAGAAAAAAACAATTTACAATTGTTCCTGAAATTCCTAAACCTAAATCGGTCTCCAGAAAACAGTTCAGGAATAGGTATTTTAGGTTCAGACATTGGACTACTGGTAACAAAATCTTGTATGCCCTGCACACGAGCAGCAAGCTGGTCTACACTTGTAATCAAGGTCTGGACATTCATGTCTGTAGCAAGCACAAGCCACTCAAAGGTAAAGGGGAGGAAGAGAGGGAAAAAAAACAAAAAAAAACTCAGAATTTCCTTTCTTATTATCCCACTTCTGCAATGCAATAAACATTCAATATTGGCCTGGCATACTGTTATGACCCCAATGGCAGAGGGTCTCAGAAATAGTTTCTAAGTCTGCAAACACAAAAACCAGCTCATAGGGCAGTGGTAACTGATCTGACCATATATCTAATCCTAGCACCACAAATAACAGCAGCCGGGGAACGTGCCTACGTTGATTCTAGACGTCTCGCGCCAGCCGGAGAACTAACTAACCCTAGAAAGGAAAAGAAAGACCTTTCTTGCCTCCAGAGAAAAGACCCCAAAAGTTGGATACAAGCCCCCAACAAATAATAACGGTGAGGTAAGAGGAAAAGACAAACGTAAGGATGAGCTAGGTATTTAGCAAAGAGAGGCCCACTAGCTAATAGCAGAATATAGTAAGATAACTTATATGGTCAGCAAAAACCCTATCAAAAATATCCACGCTGGATATTCAAGAACCCCCGAACCGTCTAACGGCCCGGGGGGACAACACCAGCCCCCTAGAGCTTCCAGCAAGGTCAGGAATCACATTTAGTACAAGCTGGACAAAAATGAGAGCAAGCAAATAACCCAAAAAACAAAGAAGCAGGACTTAGCTTAATTTTGCACGAACCAGGACCAGCAGATAGGAGCAAACAAAAAGGATCTGATTACAACGATGCCAGGCACTGGACTAAGGATCCAGGAGGTTTATATAGCAACACCCCTGGACTAACGACCCAGGTGGGTGCAAACTGAGGAAAGAAAATCCCAGAGTCATATCACTAATAACCACCAGAGGGAGCCAAGAAGTCTAATTCACAACACGACTCCCCCCGCCGCTGACTCACCCTCCGCCAGTGCCGCCAAATTCAACCAGCATTCATACAGTTGAATGCTAAGATAAAAGAGAGCGCGTCCGCTGACGCTCCCTCTCCCATCATTTCCTGCTCTGCCTCTGACACTGCGGGTGTGTGATGACATCATATCATCGCGTACCTGCTGTGTGTCGGGCGGGCAAACTGCAGCTGCTGAGACCGGAGCCGGGAGAAGCGCGGGGGCATGAGGAGAGGTGAGGAGAGTACCGCTCTTCACAGTCGCCGAGCTCAGAGCAAGACCTGGAATATCTGAAGAGCGGTAACGTTACTGATGTCACCGTTCTTCAGAGTCACCGGGTCTCGTGCTGCGCAGCAGAACCAGAAGTGGCTGTAGACAACGTTTATGGAGCATCAGAATGAGGTTCCATAGCCTTTGGTTGTCTCAATCCCTTCATTGTCTACGAGATCCAGTTATGTAGGTAAAGTAGCGGCTTTTCTTGGTACTGCAACTAAAAGCAATAAATAGGACCAAGCTATAATGCTGGATACAGCTGTGATTATATGTTATATAGTCGTGTTACACTCCCCTCACTTCTTGTAACCTACAAGTGTACAAAGATATACAGTCACCATGCGACAAGTGGGCCTGTGTAACTTCAAATGCCAGGGCTGAATTTTAGTCCCACTCCGGCCCTGTATCTCACAAATAGTAATGGCTCTGTAGGCAAATTCTCAGGGAGATCTGTGTCTGGCCCATAGATCTTAACAGCTCATTTATACCTTAAGAAAAAAATGGATTTTTCTGGAATAAGACATCAGATCGCAGATATCAAGGTATCAGTCTATTCAACACTCTATGACCTCCATGCTTAGGAAAGTTGATCCCACTGACAGATGCCCTTTAATTTACTGCCAGAGCTGTTTGGCTCTTGCTCTCTCTATTTTGTAAACACATGAGCGCTCGGCAGAGTCAAACATTCATAATTATAGAGGAATTGGGAGAGATAACTGACGGCTGAATGAGAGGTTTGCCGTCAGCTGTTAAATGTGTGTGGCCAGTTTGAGATTACGTTAAGTACGATTAACGCCAACAGGGAGCAGTGAACTTTCCGACATGGAATCCTCAGGTGTGATACCTCTAGAGTAGTCTCCTGTCTCCATTAGTTATGGCTGGCATTGGAAAAACAGAAGCCACCAAGTGATGGTACCAAGGCAGTAGGCAGAAATTTAAAGAGGATCTGTCAGCAGATTTGCATAGCTGTACTGCATCTTTGAAGCAGATTAAAATGACCCTTTTTTTAAATAAATCTGTTTTGTCTTTCTTCTGTAATCGGTTGTGGAAGTTTTATACTAATGAGGTGCAAGTAAAGTGGGGTTGAAAGGTGAACTTGATCTTATCGTGCCTGGCTTAGTATTATCCACACTTCCAACTACCTCCAGTGTATGACTGACAAGTCAATGCATTTCATGACCTGCCTCCTTTGGCTGAAATATCGTGAAGTTGCCATCATTGCCAGAAGATGGTCATGAACAGATCGATTTTTCAGTTCAATTTCATAATTTGGAAGTTAATACGAATGCCCAGTTAATTAATTGCTGCTATCAGTATCTGATAATGACATTCAGGTCACCCATTGCTCCACCCACTGTGATATGATAGTGAGGTTCTGATGGGTTGCCACAACTGCTGGGGTCTGATGAAGGCCCTAATGGCTCTCACATTGGTACTCCTGTGAGGCCCACCCATCATTTTGGCTATATACTGCAATACAGCGGTATATAGAACAAGTGATCAAACAATCGCGGTTTCAAGTCTCCTAAGGGAACTAAACAAAGAAGATAGATGTAAAAAGGTAAAAAAAGATTGTTTTACGAATATTTTTTTTTAAAAAAAATTATATCTCTCTTTAACCAGTAAAATCAAAAATACAAAAAAATAAACATATCTAGTATCACCAAATTTGTAAAAGCCTGATTTATTAAAGTACAAGCTTATTTAACCTGGAAGGTAATTACCATAAGATGAAGAGATAAAGAAGATATCATCCGAAAAATCATGTATTCTTCATTATGGATAAAAAATAGCCTTTATTATACCAACATTAAAAATAAAATAAGCTGGCCACCTTAAGAAATGGCAATAGTAGTGATCAACGCGTTTCATCAAAGAGCCTAAACCATGGTGTGTATTATAACATACAGAACAAGGTCCTAATATATCCTGCCCAATCCTAACACAGGTGTGCTGAATGAAAGTTCAATGATTGTGACGAAATTTAACCCCAAAGTAAAAGATAAGGAAAACAAATATAATCTTGGCGCATTACCAAAAATTGAGTGGATCAGTTTGCATGTGTTGTCGCTACATAATATTATTGTTTTTAACTGTTTTTAACAATTTCTGTTTCAATAAAATTTTGTAATTTTATGGCATATAGCTTCCTTCTTCCTCTTTTGATTCAAAGAAATATTTACACCAAATAAAATATCAATTATATTGAAGAATTAAATCTTATCAAGAGTTCATATCTTGGGGTGACCCTAGTCTGAAGTTTAAAAATTCTAAAAGATTCCCTGTTGAGTATTTTTCTTTTGCGATCTCTTTCTCTTTTAGGTTTGAAAATGTTCTCAATACCACACAATTTGAAAGAATTGGTGTTACCATGGTTTATTTGTGAGAACTGTTTGGAGACTGCGGAAATATTAACGGCAGTAGCACTGACCACATCGGACAGATGCCTCCTTATACGTTTTTTAAGTGGTCCGGTAGTGCAACCTTTATATTGTACATAGCACTCCCCACATTCAATGAGGTAAATAACCCCTGTTGTATTACAGATGATAACATTTTTATTACAAATTCTTGATTGGTAGTGTAACATTTGAATTTAAGTTCACTGTTATCAGCATAAAGACATGCTTTGCAGGTCGTACGCCCTCATTTGAAAAACTCCGTTGGGTGAAAAAAATGTTACCCAACGTAGATGCTTTTTTCGCAACAAACCTGATGTAAGATTTTTTGAGAACCTCGGAGAGCTTGCTAGCTTCATTTAATATAGGTAAGTATTTTTGTATAATATTAATGATCTCCAAATACTGCATTAAAAATGTAATGAAGGAATTCAAATTTTTGGGACGGTCTAATAACAAATCCTTTCTGTCTATATTACTAACTATGGAATTATCTCTATTTAACATCCGATTTGTGTATCCTCTAGATCTGAGTCTGTTGATGATTTTCTAAGCCTCCTTGGTGTAATTATCTTTCGAAGACCAATTTCTTTTAATTCTAATAAGCTGCCCAACTGGAATATTCCCAATGGCTGGCAAGAACTCACCTCTAAGATGGAATTGCAATCTGTGGGGTTTTTTTATACGGAACTTTAAATATTTTGCCTGTTTTAATACCACCAGATAAATTGACATCAAGATAATTGATGGATGTAGTGTAGAGGCAATATGTAAACCTGAGATTAAAGTTGTTATCATTCATATAGGAAATACATATTTTTGCTTCCAATTCCGAACCCTTCCACATTATCAGGTCATCAATGTAGCAACCATAGAATTATTTTTTTCACGAAAAGCATCATTTTGGGGAAATAGCATTTTATTTTTCATTCAACATTGCCATATTAGTAAAGGACCAAAAGAGGAAAAATAATTATGTGACAATCAAAAGGAAATTGTTCAAAAAAATTCTTGACAGATACAGTACTTCCAACAGAAAGATACAGGATTTTTTTTATTTTGGGCAGTTTCCTTTCTATGGTCATTTAATTATTTTTCCTTTGCAGGTCGCTTTTTCCTACAAATGAAGGAAGTTAGCATGGGTGGCAAATTTTCCTCTTCCCTTGCTAACTTGGTTGTTACCGTTTACGAAGAATTTTTTTGTTTTCCCAAAATAATGTTTTTCATGAAAAAAATGTAATTCTATTGACTGCCTCCACCCCACAAGGTGCACCTGGATGCAGTGAGCTGACTTTCCCCCCAATGCCTTGGGTAAATGCCATAATGTGCAAAAAAATCAAAATGTCTGAATTGCTGTTTCATGAAAGCTGCAACTCAGCGGTGAAATGCAATGAAAAAGTGATTAAAACACCACATTTATTCCAAAATGACATCCATAAAACACAAAAAAGCACACAAAAAAAATGAAGCCCTAATATGGCAATATTGACTTAAGAAGAAAAAAAGTTATTAAAGAAGGAAAATATGAAACAACAAAAAAGAAAATTGTCTGCAGCGGAAAGAGTTAATATATTGAAAAACTTACCAAAAAACGTATATTTTGTGAAGCACAGCAGAAAAAATATTGTCATTATTAAATGAATTCCAGTAATACTGAATAATTTCATCCTGAAAAAAAAAAATATTTACAATTTGTGTAATTCCAATAACTATATCTATGTAATATCTATCTATCTATCTATCTATCTATCTATCTATCTATCTATCTATCTATCTATCTATCTATCTATCTATTATCTATCTATCGATCTATCTATTTATCTATATTCTATTAATCTATGTCCTTCTATCTTCTATAAAAGCAAAGAAATATCATTGGATTTAAAAAAAAAAATCAGTAAATTAGCATTTAAATATCAGTTAAAATAATAATTAATATATACATTAAACTATGTTTTAATTATTCTTTAAAATTATTAATAATAATGTATATATGTGTAAAGATAATAAAATAAATAATATTATAGGAAATGAATAACTAAAACATATACAAGTTTATTTCATACCTTTTTTTTCCAAAATGTTGTTTCTTTGTTCCTAACTGTAGCTGAAGCAATTGCTTACTACTATGGGAATCGTCAGTACCCACAGGCTGTTTTAGTTCAAACCTCTTTCATGCACCAATAACTTTTAAATTGGTGAAGGGGAAAAATATTTTTCTGCTATAGATTACCTACTCTCGTCTGCATCCATGCTGCTAATATAATATTGCTTATTTATCATCTGTGCTATGCAATTTTAAGCATAATATCTTACAGTTTAAGCACACAATGTAAATTCAAGAACACATTTACTGTTAAATAAAAAAAACTTTAGGGGTAAATTAAAAAAAAAGGTAAAAGTTATATTTATAGAGAACCTGCCACCAGGTCCAAAGTTGTGAGCTTTTCCTCTTATTTTTTAACATTGTTGATCCGAGTATTCCTTTTTTTTTAATAGATATATACATTAGGTAAGAAAAGCATTGAACACATCACTAATTTCCTAAGCAAATATACCTATAAAGGTGCTATTGACATGAAATTCTCACCACACATTGGTAGCAATCCATCCAATCCACACAGGCAAAGAAATGATATCGTAAAAGTAAATAAATTAAGTTATGTGTAATAATGTGATAGGACCCGGGGAAACAGTATTGACCACGCTTACTGAAATGTATTTAATACTTTATTGGCAATGACAGTTTCAAGATGTCTCCTGTATAGAGAAACTAGTCGCATGCATTGCTCACGTGTGATTTTGGCCCATTCTGCCACACAAACACTTTTCAAATCTTTACGGTTCCTCCTTCTATAAACTTTTAGCTTTAGTTCCTTCCATACATTTTATTATTGGATTCAGGTCTGGTGATTGGCTGGGACATTTTCTTTCTCTGAAACCAATTGAGATTTGCTTTGCCTGTGTGTTTGGGATCATTGTATTGCTGAAATGTCCATCCTCATTTTCATCTTCATCATCCTGGTAGATGACAGCAGATTTTTATCAAGAATGTCTAGGTACATTTGTCCATTTATCCTTCCTTCAATCATATGAAGTTTGCCAGTACCGTATGCTTAACCCCTTAACGACCGCCGATACGCCTTTTAACGGCGGCCGCTAAGGGTACTTAAACCACAGCGCCGTTAATTAACGGCGCTGTGGAAAAAGTGAATAGCGCCCCCCAGAGTCGGATTTTCTCTGGGGTCTCGGTTGCCGAGGGTAGCCGAGACCCCAGAGAACATGATTCGGGGTTTTTTTACCGACCCCCGAGTTGCGATCGCCGGTAATTAACCGTTTACCGGCGGTCGCAACAAAAAAAAAAAAAACGCGATGTGCCGTTTAATTTCTCTGTCCTCCGATGTGATCGCACATCGGAGGACAGAGAAATAGGGTCCCCGATGGCCCCCAATAGCCCCCCGATACTTACCTACCTCCCCCGGTGCTCCTCGTGGGTCCCCATGGGCGCCGCCATCTTTTTTCCGGGAAAAAATGGTGGGCGCACGCGCAGTGCGCCCGCCGCCCAGCACCCGGATGTTCTTTGGGGTCTCGGCTGCCGGGGGTAGCCGAGACCCCAAAGAACATGATCGGGGTCGGTTTGCACCGACCCCTGTTTTGCGATCGCCGGTAATTAACAGGTTACCGGCGACCGCAAAAAAAAAAAATAAATCGATCTGTATTTCTCTGTCCTCTGATGTGATCCCTGGGTCCTCTTCTGTCTTCTCCTGCCAGCCGGCTTTTTCCTAATGGCCGGCAGGAGAAGACGAGTTGGGGCTAAAATTAGGGTTAGGGTTAGGGTTAGGGTTAGGGTTAGAGTTAGGGTTAGGGTTAGGGTTAGGGTTAGGGTTAGAGTTAGGGTTAGAGTTAGGGTTAGGGTTAGAGTTAGGGTTAGAGTTAGGGTTAGGGTTAGGGTTAGGGTTAGAGTTAGGGTTAGAGTTAGGGTTAGGGTTAGGGTTAGGGTTAGAGTTAGGGTTAGGGTTAGAGTTAGGGTTAGAGTTAGGGTTAGGGTTAGGGTTAGGGTTAGAGTTAGGGTTAGAGTTAGGGTTAGGGTTAGGGTTAGGGTTAGAGTTAGGGTTAGGGTTAGAGTTAGGGTTAGGGTTAGAGTTAGGGTTAGGGTTAAGGCTAGAGTTAGGGTTAGGGCTAGGGTTGGGGCTAAATTTAGGGTTAGGGTTAGGGCTAGGGTTAGGCTACTTTCACACTAGCGTTTTTTGGCCTCCGTCGCAATGCGTCGGAGAAAAAATGCATCCTGCAAAAGTGCTTGCAGGATGCGTTTTTTCTCCATTGGCTTGCATTAGCGACGCATTGCGACGGATTGCCACGTCGCATCCGTCGTGCGACGGATGCGTCGTGCTTTGGCGGACCGTCGGCACAAAAAAAGCTACATGTAACTTTTGTGTGCGACGTGTCCGCCATTTCCGACCGCGCATGCGCGGCCGGAACTCCGCCCCCGCCTCCCCTCACAATGGGGCAGCGGATGCGTTGAAAAAACAGCATCCGCTGCACCCGTTGTGTGGCGCTTACAACGCTAGCGTCGGTACGTCGGCCCGGCACACTGCGATGGGCCGAGTACGACGCTAGTGTGAAAGTAGCCTTAGGCTTCTATCACACTTGAGTCGGTACGGGGCGGTCGCAATGCGTCGGCCCGACGTACCGACGCACGTTGTGAAAATTGTGCACAACGTGGGCAGCGGATGCAGTTTTTCAACGCATCCGCTGCCCAGTCTATGTCCTGGGGAGGAGGGGGCAGAGTTACGGCCACGCATCCGCGGAAATGGCGGACGCGACGTACAAAAAAAGGTTACATTGAACTTTTTTTGTGACGACGGGGCTAAAGTTATGGTTAGCGTTGGGGCTAAAGTTAGGGTTAGGGTTGGGGCTAAAGTTAGGGTTAGAGTTGGGATTAGGGTTTGGATTAGGGTTGGGATTAGGGTTACGTTTGGGATTAGGGTTAGGGGTGTGTTGGATTTAGGGTTTTGATTAGGGTTATGGTTAGGGTTGAGATTAGGGCTGTTTTGGGGTTAGGGTTGTGATTATCGTTAGGGTTGTGATTAGGATTATGGATCGGGTTAAGATTAGGGTTAGGGGTCTGTTGGAGTTAGGGTTGGAGTTATAATTTGGGGGTTTCCACTGTTTAGGTACATCAGGGGGGTCTCCAAACACAACAGCCAATTTTGCGCTAAAAAAGTCAAATGGTGCTCCCTCCCTTCTGAGCTCTGCCGTGCGCCCAAACAGTGGTTTACCCCCACATATGGGGCATCAGCGTACTCGGGATAAATTGGACAACAACTTTTGGGGTCCAATTTCTCCTGTTACCCTTGTGAAAATAAAAACTTGGGGGCTAAAAATCTTTTTTGTGGGAAAAAAAAATATTTTTTAATTTTCACTATTATGCATTATAAACTTCTGTGAAGCACTTGGGCATTCAAAGTTCTCACCACATATCTAGATAAGTTCCTTAGGGGGTCTAGTTTCCAAAATTTGGTCACTTGTGGGGGGTTTCTACTGTTTAGGTACATCAGGGGCTCTGCAAACGCAACATAACACCCACAGACAATTCTATCAAAGTCTGAATTCCAAAATGGCGCTCCTTCTCTTCCGAGCTCTGCCGTGCGCCCAAACAGTGGTTTACCCCCACATATTGGGTACCAGCATACTCAGGACAAGTTGGACAACAATATTTGGGGTCCAATTTCTCTTGTTACCCTTGTGAAAATAAAAATTTGGGGGCTAAAAAATCTTTATTGTTAAAAAAAAAATATTTTTTATTTTCACGACTCTGCATTATAAACTTCTGTGATGCACTTGGGCATTCAAAGTTCTCACTACACATCTAGATAAGTTCCATGGGGGGTCTAGTTTCCAAAATGGGGTCACTTTTGGGGGGTTTCTACTGTTTAGGCACATCAGGGGCTCTCCAAACGCGACATGGCGTCCGATCTCAATTCCAGTCAATTTTGCATTGAAAAGTCAAATGGCGCTCCTTTGCTTCCGAGCTCAGCCATGCACCCAAACAGTGGTTTACCCCCACATACGGGGTGTCGGCGTACTCAAGACAAATTGTACAACAACTTCTGGTGTCCATTTTCTCCTGTTACCCTTGGTAAAATAAAAATTTGGAGGCAAAAAATCATTTTTGTAGAAAAAATGCGATTTTTTTATTTTCACGGCTCTACGTTATAAACTTCTGTGAAGCACCTGGGGGTTTAAAGTGCTCACCACACATCTAGATAAGTTCCTTAAGGGGTCTAGTTTCCAAAATGGTGTCATTTGTGGGGGGTCTCCACTGTTTAGGCACATCAGCGGCTCTCCAAACGTGACATGGCGTCCGATCTCAATTCCAGCCAATTCTACATTGAAAAAGTAAAACGACACTCCTTCTCTTCCAAGCTCTGCGGTGCGCCCAAACAGTGGTTTACCCCCACATATGGGGTATTGACGTACTCAGGAGAAATTGCACAACAACTTTTGTGGTCTAATTTCTCCTGTTACCCTTGTGAAAATAAGAATTTGTGGGCGAAAACATCATTTTTGTGAAAACAAATGCGATTTTTTATTTTCACGGCTCTACGTTATAAACTTCTGTGAAGCACTTGGGGGTTCAAAGTGCTCACCACACATCTAGATAAGTTCCTTAAGGGGTCTAGTTTCCAAAATGGTATCACTTGTGGGGGGTTTCCACTGTTTAGGTACATCAGGGGCTCTCCAAACGCGACATGGCATCCGATCTCAATTCCAGCCAATTCTGCATTGAAAAAGTCAAACGGTGCTCCTTCACTTCCAAGCTCTGCGGTGCGCCCAAACAGTGGTTTACCCCCACATATGGGGTATTGACGTACTCAGGAGAAATTGCACAACAACTTTTGTGGTCTAATTTCTCCTGTTACCCTTGTGAAAATAAGAATTTGTGGGCGAAAACATCATTTTTGTGAAAACAAATGCGATTTTTTATTTTCACGGCTCTACGTTATAAACTTCTGTGAAGCACTTGGGGGTTCAAAGTGCTCACCACACATCTAGATAAGTTCCTTAAGGGGTCTAGTTTCCAAAATGGTATCACTTGTGGGGGGTTTCCACTGTTTAGGCACATTAGGGGCTCCCGAAACGCGACATGGCGTCTGATCTCAATTCCAGCCAATTCTGCATTGAAACAGTCAAACGGTGCTCCTTCACTTCCAAGCTCTGCGGTGCGCCCAAACAGTGGTTTACCTCCACATATGGGGTATCGGCGTACTCAGGAAAAATTGCACAACAAAATTTTTGGTTAAATTTCTGTTTTTACACTTGTGAAAATTAAAAAAAATGGTTCTGAATAAAATGTTTGCAAAAAAAAGTTAAATGTTCATTTTTTTCTTCCACATTGTTTCAGTTCCTGTGAAGTACGTAAAGGGTTAATAAACTTCTTGAATGTGGTTTTGAGCAGCTTGAGGGGTGCAGTTTTTAGAATGCTGTCACACTTGGTTATTTTCTATCATATAGACCCCTCAAAATGACTTCAAATGAGATGTGGTCCCTAAAAAAAAATGGTGTTGTAAAAATGAGAAATTGCTGGTCAACTTTTAACCCTTATAACTCCCTAACAAAAAAAAAAAATTGTTTCCAAAATTGTGCTGATGTAAAGTAGACATGTGGGAAATGTTATTTATTAACTATTTTTTTGTGACATATCTCTCTGATTTAAGGGCATAAAAATACAAATTTTGAAAATTGCAAAATTTTAAAAATTTTCGCCATATTTCCATTTTTTTCATAAATAATCGCAAGTAATATCGAAGAAATGTTACCACTATCTTGAAGTACAATATGTCTCGAAAAAACAATCTCAGAATCAGTGCGATCCGATAAAGCGTTCCAGAGTTATAACCTCTTAAAGTGACACTGGTCAGAATTGTAAAAATTGGCTCGGTCATTAAGTACCAAATTGGCTCTGTCACTAAGGGGTTAAAAACAGCCCCACACCATGATGTTCCCTCCTCCAAACTTCACTGTTAGTCTGGTGTTTTTAGGGAGATATACAGTGCTTTTTGGCTTCCAAACATGGTGTGTATGGCTCCAAAGAGTTCAATTTTGGTCTCATCTAGCCAGACTATATTCTCCCAGTATTTCACAGGCTTGTCTAAATGTTGTTGAGCAAACCTTGAAGCCTATTTTGGAACAATAAGGTAGTGAAGATCTTGAGACAGCTTACTGGTTTTACCTGTCATGAGATTTTACTTGTGTGGGACTTTGGTAATGAGGCACCTTTTATAGGCCATCAGTTGAACCTGCTGAGATTATTATATCATTCACTAAATGGCAGGATTGATTTCTAATTACTGATAGATTTATGCAGGTGTTTTGACTTTCCATGGCTTTGTGCACCTCAATTTCTTCCTGTGTTCAATACTTTTCTCCTGTGTCACTTCTCATTATTGCGCAAAACTTAATTTATGGACATCCATGGTTTGACTTATTTTCTTGTGTGGATTGGATGGTTTCTTACTGATATCTGGAGAGAATTTCATGTCAATTGCACCATTAGAAATATATTTACTTAGAAATTTGGTGATGTGTTCAATACTTATTTCATGCACTGTATATGCATATACAGTGGGGAAATCAAATTTTTGCGACAAATTTGCAAAAGTAGGAAAAATCGAATTTTGAAAGATCTGCTCATCTCTCCTGGTCAGTCACTGACTATAATAGAACAACTTTGTGGCCTTTGGAGAGGACTAGTTAATGATATTGGTTGCCCATCAGAATTGAAAATAACTGTCCATAATTTTCACACCCTTTATTAGACATGAAAATTTGTTGAACTAACCCTTTATGGATATTTTCCTTATGAAACCTACTTGTAGTATCTCAGACTACTTGTGCAATCAGAATTCATGCATGTTATCCATAGAAAATAGTGTTTATGGCAAATAACATTGATAAACTGGATAATATATGCAGAAAGTAGAACAGTGTTTCATTTTTCTCCCTAATATCATGGCTGTTTGAATTTCGCAGCTATGTTTCTACGGGGGAATACTTTTCTGATGAGTTACACTTGCTATAAAATATTAAAGCCTAGTTGACTTCCTCTATCATCGCCTTAAGCAGTGTCCTGCTTTGAAGACGCAAAATGTGTTGTATCTGAAATAATACTAATGAGAGTTTAACTCTGCTTTCGACTTTTAAACTAATATCAGAAGTATCTGTTGTAGTTCATTAAAATCCGCAGCATATGCCATTTGGTGAATTGAGGCAATTAATTCAAATCCCTGATTTATTCATGTTGAATGCTGCCTTCCGTAGGGAGAGTGATGCTTCTATTACAGAAGTGGGTCCATTTGACGTACAGAGACCAGGTCTTTCCAAACACTGTTCTGTTCCAGTGCATTTATTATTCTGGTGAATGGCACTTTGTACCAAAGTTAAGGACATTTGTAAGAACAACTTCCTGTGCTCTTAAAGGCTTATGAAGCAAATGAATGAAACTGTTTGGCGGAAAAGACACTTAAAATTGCTGTTCCTTGAAAATAATAAAAAGTTAGGATAAAAGATCTGTACAGAGAGTACTCTGAAGTATTTATAATACATTCTGCAGACATACATTTTATCATGTCTGGTTCCTCGGAATCCGGAGATGCTTAATTACTGGGAACTTTTATCTGTGCTTTTAGAAAATAAAAATTGCACCAAAAAAAATGTACTCTACATGTATTATTTTTAAAAAAGCAGAAAAACACATAATGAACACAGCTGCCCACAAATAATGGTTTGCCAAACATTCCAGTTGGACCTATGCTACTACACATGTGTTCATTCCATAGCACAGATGAACTCTAGCAGGACACATCCATTTTGATTGTCATTGCTATCTAAGAGAAGGAAAGACTCAGTTGGCTAAAGAACACAAAAAAAACCAGATCACTGAACATTGTCTGCTCAGACTAATCCAGGCTTCTGATACACCAGGTTGATGGGATGCTCATAATTTCGCACATGTATCATGAATCATTGATATGGACATTGTTTTTGGGGAGCACCCTAGGTCCTCTGATATCTGTGGATTTGGACACCTGAATTTAGAATTGTAACCAAGGTCATGCATTCGTGGAAGCTATTTACACTATGGCAAAAAGGCAGATGATCAAAAAGAATGTGTCGTGCGGGAAGGTAGTATAGTCACTATTGATGAGCGAGTGTACTCATTGCTCGGGTTTTCCCGAGCAGGCTCAGGTGACCTCCGAATATTTGTTACTGCTCGGAGATATAGTTTTCATCACCTCAGTTGCATGATTTACAGCTTCCAGATACGCTGAATACATGTGAGGAATGCCTGTTTGTTAGGGAATTCCCACATGTATTCAGCTTATCTGGAAGCTGTAAATCATGCAACTGAGGAGATGAAAACTATATCTCCGAGCAATAACAAACACTCGGAGGTCACTCAAGCGTGCTCGGGAAAACCCGAGCAACGAGTATATTCGCTCATCACTAATAGTCACGCATTGGCATTGGTTCCAGGAACATGGCAACAATTTCTTCTTGCTTCCTTTGCCTTCACAGTCCCAGTATCCTAATTCCATAGACCATCTCTGGGACTAGATAGAAAGTGGTGTCAAAGATTGTCAGTACCTACATCTAATTTGTGGGAACTGTAAGAATTTATCAGGTCCATATGGATCAAAATTCCTGCAGAACGATTTGAAGACCTTGTAAAATCTATGCCATGAAAAATTAATGATGTTCTGGAGGACAAAGGAATTCCTATGCACTGCGAGATGGCAGTCTCTATTATTATATGCAGCATACAATGAATACTTTATTATAGTAACTGAAATTTAATTATCAGCTCTATGCATTCAGGCTGCAATTATGCCTGCATGATACCCCCTGGGGAAGACTGTAATTGACAGCCACAATCAGGGGTGGGATGATCGCGTTTGCAGTGGGTGTGACTATGACTGGGCCCAGTGCTGAAAGGAGGCCCACCAACACCAGTCTATTTCAGCTGAATTGCGTCGGAGGATGCACATTCAGCTGGAGTATATTGCTATACATTGACTCACTGGGTCCCTGCACTGCAATAAATGCTGCCGGCCAATCATAGACCGGCAGCTGACGTTGACATGCCAGTGGATAGTGGCATTTGTTTATTCATTTATTTAATGTATTGGAAAAGAGAGGTACAACATTATACCAGGACATTGTACCATGAAGCGGTCCATAGTGGGGAAAGAAGGGGCCCAGGATGGGGGGCATTTTACTAGGAAGTGGCTCAGGATGGAGGACATTACACTAGGAAAGGGCCCAGGATAGGAGACGTTATACCAGAATGGGGCCTAAAATGGGGGTCATTATATCAGGAAGGGGCCCATTATACCAGGAAGGGTCCCAGAATGGGAAACATTGTCATAAGATGGGGAATATCTTACCATGAAGGGGCCCATGATGAGGGACAGTATACCAGGATGGGGAACATTGTTACAAGAAGGGGCACAGGATGGGGGACATTATAACAAGAAGATGCACAGGATAGGGGATATTATAACAAGAACGGGCCTAAGATGAGAGATTTTATTACAGGATGGGGACCATGATGTGGGAGATTATTATAGGAATCAGTCAGAATGGGAGACATTATTACATGGGGGGCAAAAACACACATGTAATTATAGGAGCTAAAATACTACAAGAGCACATACATGTGACCAACAGGCAGATGGGGGTTCAGGTCCAAAATTTGCCCTGAGGCACATCGGACTCTAGCCCCTTCATGACCTTGCCGTTTTTTGCAATTCTGACCAGTGTCCCTTTATGAGGTAATAACTCAGGAACGCTTCAACGGATCCTAGCGATTCTGAGATTGTTTTTTCGTGACATATTGGGCTTCATGTTAGTGGTAAATTTAGGTCGATAACTTCTGAGTTTATTTGTGAAAAAAACGGAAATTTGGCAAAAATTTTGAAAATTTCGCAATTTTCACATTTTGAATTTTTATTCTGTTAAACCAGAGAGTTATGTGACACAAAATAGTTAATAAATAACATTTCCCACATGTCTACTTTACATCAGCACAATTTTGGAAACAATTTTTTTTTTTGCTAGGAAGTTATAAGGGTTAAAATTTGACCATTTGACCTCATTTTTACAACAAAATTTACAAAACCATTTTTTTTAGGGACCACCTCACATTTGAAGTCAGTTTGAGGGTTCTATATGGCTGAAAATACCCAAAAGTGACACCATTCTAAAAACTGCACCCCTCAAGGTGCTCAAAACCACATTCAAGAAGTTTATTAACCCTTCAGGTGTTTCACAGCAGCAGAAGCAACATGGAAGTAAAAAATGAACATTTAACTTTTTAGTCACAAAAATGAACTTTTAGCAACAATTTTTTATTTTCCCAAGGGTAAAAGGAGAAACTGGACCACGGACGTTGTTGTCCAATTTGTCCTGAGTACGCTGATACCTCATATGTGGGGGTAAACCACTGTTTGGGCGCACGGCAGGGCTCGGAAGGGAAGGAGCGCCATTTGACTTTTTGAATGAAAAATTGGCTCCAATCTTTAGCGGACACCATGTCGCGTTTGGGGAACCCCCGTGTGCCTAAACATTGGATCTCCCCCACAAGTGACCACATTTTGGAAACTAGACCCCCCAAGGAACTTATCTAGAAGCATAGTGAGCACTTTAAACCCCCAGGTGCTTCACAAATTGATCCGTAAAAATGAAAAAGTACTTTTTTTTCACAAAAAAATTATTTTAGCCTCAAGTTTTTCATTTTCACATGGGCAACAGGATAAAATGGATCCTAAATTTTGTTGGGCAATTTCTCCTGAGTACACCAATTCCTCACATGTGGGGGTAAACCACTGTTTGGGCACATGGTAAGGCTCGGAAGGGAAGGAGCGCCATTTGACTTTTTGAATGAAAAATTATCTCCATCGTTAGCGGACACCATGTCGCGTTTGGAAAGCCCCTGTGTGCCTAAACATTGGAGCTCCTCCACAAGTGACCCCATTTTGGAAACTAGACCCCCCAAGGAACTCATCTAGAGGCATAGTGAGCACTTTAAACCCCCAGGTGCTTCACAAATTGATCCGCAAAAATGAAAAAGTACTTTTTTTTCACACAAAATTTCTTTTAGCCTCAATTCTTTCATTTTCACATGGGCAACAGGATAAAATGGATCCTAAAATTTGTTGGGCAATTTCTCCTGAGTATGCCGATACCTCATATGTGGGGGTAAACCACTGTTTGGGTGCACGGCAAGGCTCGGAAAGGGGAGGCGTGCCATTTGACTTTTTGAATGGAAAATTAGCTCCAATCGTTAGCGGACACCATGTCGCGTTTGGAGAGCCCCTGTGTGCCTAAACATTGGAGCTCCCCTACAAGTGACCCCATTTTGGAAACTAGACCCCCCAAGGAACTTATCTAGATGCATAGTGAGCACTTATAACCCCCAGGTGCTTCACAGAAGTTTATAACGCAGAGCCGTGAAAATAAAAAAATAATTTTTCTTTCCTCAAAAATGATTTTTAGCCCAGAATTTTTTATTTTCCCAAGGGTAATAGGAGAAATTGGACCCCAAATGTTGTTGTCCAGTTTGTCCTGAGTACGATGATACCCCATATGTGGGGGTAAACCACTGTTTGGGCGCACGGCAGGGCTCGGAAGGGAAGGCACGCCATTTGGCTTTTTGAATGTAAAATTAGCTCCAATCATTAGCGGACACCATGTCGCGTTTGGAGAGCCCCTGTGTGCCTAAACATTGGAGCTCCCGCACAAGTGACCCCATTTTGGAAACTAGACCTCCCAAGGAACTAATCTAGATGTGTGGTGAGCACTTTGAACCCCCCAAGTGCTTCACAGAAGTTTATAACGCAGAGCCATGAAAATAAAAAATAATTTTTCTTTTCTCAAAAATGATTTTTTAGCCCACAATTTTTTATTTTCCCAAGGGTAACAGGAGAAATTGGACCCCAAAAGTTGTTGTCCAGTTTCTCCTGAGTATGCTGATACCCCATATGTGGGGGTAAACCACTGTTTTGGCACACGTCGGGGTTCGGAAGGGAAGTAGTGACGTTTTGAAATGCAGACTTTGATGGAATGCTCTGCGGGCGTCAGGTTGCGTTTGCAGAGCCCCTGATGTGCCTAAACAGTAGGAACTCCCCACAATTGACTCCATTTTGGAAACTAGACCCCCAAGGGAACTTATCTAGATGTGTAGTGAGCACTTTGAACCCCCAAGTGCTTCACAGAAGTTTATAACGCAGAGCCGTGAAAATAATAAATGTGTTTCCTTTCCTCAAAAATATTTTTTTAGCCCAGAATTTTTTATTTTTGCAAGAGTAACAGGAGAAATTGGACCCCAAAAGTTGTTGTCCAGTTTCTCCTGAGTACGCTGATACCCCATATGTGGGGGTAAACCACTGTTTGGGCACATGCCGGGGCTCGGAAGGGAAGTAGTGACGTTTTGGAATGCAGACTTTGATGGAATGGTCTGCGGGCATCATGTTACGTTTGCAGAGCCCCTGATATGCCTAAACAGTAGAAACCCCCCACAAGTGACCCCATTTTGGAAACTAGACCCCCCAAGGAACTTATCTAGATGTGTGGTGAGCACGTTCAACCCCCAAGTGCTTCACAGAAGTTTACAACGCAGAGCCGTGAAAATAAAAAATCATTTTTCTTTCCTCAAAAAAGATGTTTTAGCAAGCAATTTTTTATTTTCACAAGGGTAACAGGAGAATTTGGACCCCAATATTTGTTGCCCAGTTTGTTGTGAGTACGCTGATACCCCATATGTGGGGGTAAACCACTGTTTGGGCACACGTCAGGGCTCGGAAGGGAAGTAGTGACATTTGAAATGCAGACTTTGATGGAATGGTCTGCGTGCGTCACATTGCATTTGCAGAGCCCCTGATGTGCCTAAACAGTAGAAACACCCCACAAGTGACCCCATTTTGGAAACTAGACCCCCGAAGGAACTTATCTAGATGTGTGGTGAGCACTTTCAACCCCCAAGTGCTTCACAGAAGTTTATAATGCAGAGCCGTGAAAATAAAAAATAATTGTTCTTTCCCCAAAAATTATGTTTTAGCAAGTAATTTTTTATTTTTGCAAGGGTAACAGGAGAAATTGGACCGCAACAGTTGTTGCCCAGTTTGTCCTGAGTACGCTGGTACCCCAAATGTGGGGGTAAACCACTGTTTGGGCGCACGTCGGGGCTTGGAAGGGCGGGAGCACCATTTGACTTTTTGAACGCAAGATTGGCTGGAATCAATGGTGGCGCCATGTTGCGTTTGGAGACTCCTGATGTGCCTAAACAGTGGAAACCCCTCAATTCTAACTTCAACACTAACCCCAACACACCCCTAATCCTAATCCCAACTGTAGCCATAACCCTAATCACAACCCTAACCCCAACACACCCCTAACCACAACCCTAACCGCAACACACCCGTAACCCTAATTCCAACCCTAATCCTAACCCTAATCCCAACCGTAACCCTAATCCCAACCCTAACCACAACTGTAACCCCAACACACCCCTAACCCTATCCGTAACCCTAACCACAAGCCTAATCTTAACCCTATTTCAAACCCTAGCCCTAATTCCAACCCTAACTCTAATTCCAACCCTAACCCTAAGGCTATGTGCCCACGTTGCGGATTCGTGTGAGATTTTTCCGCACGATTTTTGAAAAATCTGCAGGTAAAAGGCAACTGCGTTTTACCTGCGGATTTACAGCAGATTTCCAGTGTTTTTTTGTGCGGATTTCACCTGCGGATTCCTATTGAGGAACAGGTGTAAAACGCTGCGGAATCCGCACAAAGAATTGAAATGCTGCGGAAAATACAATGCAGCGTTTCTGCACGGAATTTTCCGCACCATGGGCACAGCGGATTTGGTTTTCCTTAGGTGTACATGGTACTGTAAACCTGATGGAAAACTGCTTCGAATTCGCAGCGGCCAATCCGCTGCGGATCCGTGGCCAATCCGCTGCGGATCCGCGGCCGATCCGCTGCGGATCCGCGGCCGATCCGCTGCGGATCCGCGGCCGATCCGCTGCGGATCCGCGGCCGATCCGCTGCGGATCCGCTGCCGATCCGCTGCGGATCCGCGGCCGATGCGCTGCGGATCCGCGGCCGATCCGCTGCGGATCCGCGGCCGATCCGCTGCCGATCCGCGGCCGATCCGCTGCCGATCCGCTGCGGATCCGCGGCCAATGCGCTGCGGATCCGCGGCCGATCCGCTGCGGATCCGCGGCCGATCCGCTGCGGATCCGCGGCCGATCCGCTGCGGATCCGCTGCCGATCCGCTGCGGATCCGCTGCCGATCCGCTGCCGATCCGCTGCCGATCCGCTGCCGATCCGCGGCCGATCCACTCTGTGTGCACATGCCATAACCCTACCCCTAACCCTACCCGTAACCCTAACCCTACCCCTAGTTCTAACCCTAGTTCTAACCCTAACCCTAGTGGAAAAAGAAAAAAAAATATTTTCTTTATTTTATTATTGTCCCTACCTATGGGGGTGATAAAGGGGGGGGTTTATTTATTATTTTTTTATTTTGATCGCTGTGATAGAACCTACCACAGCGATCAAAATGCACTTGTAATGAATCTGCCGGCCGGCAGGGGACCGGACCCCATAACGGAGCACTGGGGGGGCGATCGGTGGGGTGGGGGGGGTCACTTCAGGTTTTCCAGCCATGGCCGATGGTATTGCAGCATCGGCCATGGCTGGATTGTAATATTTCACCAGTTTTTTAGGTGAAATATTACAAATCGCTCTGATTGGCAGTTTCACTTTCAACAGCCAATCAGAGCGATCGTAGCCACGGGGGGGTGAAGCCACCCCCCCTGGGCTGAAGTACCACTCCCCCTCTCCCTGCAGATCGGGTAAAATAGGAGTTAACCCCTTCACCCGATCTGCAGGGACGCGATCATTCCATGACGCCACATAGGCGTCATGGGTCGGGAAGGGGCTAGTTATGCCACTGGCCACCACTCTGAGAAAAACTCCAAAGCTGACAATTTAAAGCTTTGCGGTACTGCATATAGCAGCCATGTCAGCAATTAATGGAGGCCTCTTTATTTCCTAATTTTATTAAGATATTGGAAGGCGCAAGTTCCCAAATTGTTTGGAAAGGTGCAACTGCAGCAATGACTTGATTTTGGAGGGGCAGCCAACAATTTCTTCTGTAACATGATATTCTTACGGTACTACATGATAAACCTTATTAATTAATGTTAAATATGTCACTTTCTGAATTGTACATTTTTAGTTCTACATTTTCTTTAACTTTTTACTTTTTGAAATAAAATTAAGTCTATAAATAAAGTTCAAATTAGCTCTATAATAGTGTTTAATATTTATTATATATTCTACAGAAGTTTTTGTTGGAAACTCTAGAATTTTCTTACTTTAGTCATACAATGAATCCACTTTTTTGTGGAATGTTACTATTGTAGATGACTTGTTACAACATATGTTATTGAACATGTTTCTGAATTCATTTTAGGTAATTTCACTGTAGACGTGTTTTCACATCCAAGCTAGTAGTTTTGATCCTAATTAAAATAACATCTTTCTAATTAGTTTGATGTTCTGTCTCTGGTGAATATTGTACATTTTTATAATTAACCATTGGTTTATGTCTTTTTCTTCCACATTCTTAAGCTTCCAGTTTTCTGGATACAGTATGTGATATACTTTCTATGATTAACTTACTATATAAAGTTTTGTTACAAGAAAGTTATGCTTGAATTGTAAGAAAATTATATAATTTGCTTCTCCACATATACTTTTGGAAACATTATATTCATAGTGAATTTTAGTATTTTAATTTGAACTAAATGGCAACAGTGGCACTAACACAAAATTCAATAATCTAAAACGACCTCACCTTCCATATGGTTTCAAACCAAAAGGTGAAATCGAAATATGTTGCACCCTTTTTGCAGTCTCCATTTAGTTTAGAAGCAGAAATTGGCTGGAGTACTGATAACAAGAAGAACAAACAGAGATCAGCGGTCCATGTCTTTTTCTTATTGCTTTCATTTATTGCGGTGGTCATTGTTACTATGGTGGTGTTGCTCTGGCTCAGAGATGTGGGGG
This sequence comes from Ranitomeya variabilis, assembly GCF_051348905.1. Taxonomy (NCBI): domain Eukaryota; kingdom Metazoa; phylum Chordata; class Amphibia; order Anura; family Dendrobatidae; genus Ranitomeya; species Ranitomeya variabilis. Next base: position 1,025,140,821 of record NC_135233.1, on the reverse strand, counting down.
CTGTATGAACGCTGTTGGGCACCTGATCGCTCCTCCTCTTATTACGGTGTTGTTGTAGTGGTTGTCTACGCTTAGCAGGTTAAGGACCCAAGGAGAGATTTGCCGTGACTTGGGAATGGGTTTATGCATAATAATCAAGATGTTAACTCAAAAACTTATATCACTCTTTCATTACTAAAATTAATCAATATATTGTGAAAAACTGGGCTCTGTTATATAAATCGTATCCCAATAACTCCAAATTCAAGTCTAAACCATTATTATAAATCTCAAGAATCACTTAGTCAGGGCTGATATAGGGTCACAACTTGTTCGACCAATAGAAAGGACTTTTGCTACTCCAAAGAAGGGCACATTCCCTTGCTTTTTCTGCCTTCAGTGATCAAATATCACTAAGGGGGGATGAATTTACTTACCCCCACTCAGGAAAACGCTTCCCTATTAAAGAGTTTGATATATGTGACTCCTTTTATGTTGTTTACTTTATCAAGTGCTTTTGCTGTCTCGGATATGTTGGAGAGACCACCCAAACCATCCTAGACAGCATCTCCCAACATTAGTCTACAATTGCTGTGAACGATTTGATCTGCCTACTCCGGCCCATTTTATTACATCAGGACACTCCATTTCCCAACTTCGATACCAGATAATCGAACGTGTACCAATATCATCTCTATGCTGACGACACGCAGATCTACATCTCTGGACCAGATATCACCACCCTACTAACCAGAATCCCTCAATGTCTATCCACCATTTCATCCTTCTTCTCCGCTAGATTTCTAAAACTTAACATGGACAAAACACAATTCATAGTTTTTCCCCATCTCACGCGACCCCCCCAACGAACCTATCCATTACAGTAAATGGCTGCCCACTCTCCCCAGTCCCACAAGCTCACTGTCTCGGGGTAATCCTTGACACAGATCTCTCCTTCAAACCACATATCCAAGCCCTTTCCACTTCCTGCCGTTTTCAACTCAAAAATATTTCACGAATCTGTACATTCCTAAACCAAGAATCTGCAAAAACCCTAGTCCATGCCCTCATCATCTCCCGCCTCGACTACTGTAACCTCCTGCTCTGTGGCCTCTCCTCTAACACTCTCGTACCCCTCCAAACTATTCTAGACTCAGCTGCCCGACTAATCCACCTGTCCCCCCGTTATTCCCCGGCCTCTTCCCTCCGTCAATCCCTTCACTGGCTCCCCAATTACCCAGAGACTCCAGTACAAAAGCCTAACCATGACATACAAAGCCATCCACAACCTGTCTCCTCCATACATCTGTGACCTCGTCTCCCGGTACTTTCTAGCACGCAACCTCCAATCCTCTCAAGATCTCCTTCTCTACTCTCCTCTTATCTCCTCTTCCCACAATCGCATACAAGATTTCTCTCGCGCATCCCCCCTACTCTGGAACTCTCTACCACAACATATCAGACTCTCACCTACCATTGAAACCTTCAAAAAGAACCTGAAGACCCACGTTTTCCGACAAGCCTACAACCTGCAGTAACCACCGACCAACCAAACCACTGCACGACCAGCTCTATCCTCACCTACTTTATCCTCACCCATCCCTTGTAGCTTGTGAGCCCTCGCGGGCAGGGTCCTCTCTCCTCCTGTACCAGTTGTGACTTATTTTGTTCAAGATTATTGTACTTGTTTTTATGTATACCCCTCTGTTATGATCTGGTGACCTTGGAGCCGCATGAAACTTTTTCTGGAGTCGGTGGAACCTGTACTGACCGCAATCCTGAACTAACACCGCAACTAGAAGTAGCCGTGGGGTGTGCCTAACACTCCCTAGACACCTCGACACAGCCGGAGGACTAAATACCCCTATAGATGGAAATGGGAATGTTATCTTGCCTCAGAGCAGACCCCCAAAGGATAGGCAGCCCCCCACGAATAATGACTGTGAGTAGGAGAAGAATAGACACACGCAGGTAGAAAACAGGATTTAGCAAAAGAGGCCACTCTAGCTAAATAGGAAAGGATAGGACAGATAACTAGGCGGTCAGTATTAAAACCCTTCCAAAAATATCCACAGCAGATAATACAAAAAGTTCCACAATCTAACTAAAGACATGGAATGTATATCTGCCACTCCAGAGAATCTAGCAAGACTGAGAAAATACTGACACAATCTAAGCTGGAGAAGAAAACACAAAGAATAGCACTGAATTGTGAAGCACACAACATGTGTGCCACAGGGAAAAAGAACCAGACACTTATCTTTGCTGATTTGGCAGAAAGGCAGGAGGAACCAGGCAGAGGTCCTACACCTCCCAACAACAATTGACAACTGGCAAGGACTAATGAATCCTGCACGCCTAAATACCCCAGTCAGATCTGCAATCAGCAGATACACCTGACCAGGACTTCAACTCAGGGGCAACTGCATTACCACCTACAACCAGGTAGCCCAAAAGCAGAATTCACAACAGTACCCCCCCTTGAGGAGGGGTCACCGAACCCTCACCAGAGCCCCCAGGCCGATCAGGGCGAGCCAGATGAAAAGCATGAACCAAATCAGCAGCATGGACATCAGAAGCAAAAACCCAGGAATTATCCTCCTGGCCATAACCCTTCCATTTGACAAGGTACTGAAGCCTCTGCCTCGAAAAATGAGAATCCAAAATCTTCTCAACCACATACTCCAAGTCTCCATCAACCAACACGGGGGCCGGAGGATCAACAGAGGGAACAACGGGCACCACATATTTCCGCAATAAAGATCTATGGAAGACATTATGGTTAGCAAAAGAGGCCAGAAGCGCCAATCGAAAAGACACCGGATTAATAATCTCAGAAATCCTATAAGGACCAATAAACCGAGGTTTAAACTTAGGGGAAGAGACCTTCATAGGAACATGACGGGAAGACAACCAAACCAAATCCCCAACCCGAAGCCGGGAACCAACACACCGACGACGGTTAGCAAAACGTTGAGCCTCCTCCTGAGACAACACCAAATTGTCCACCACATGAGCCCAAATCTGCTGCAACCTGTCAACCACAGAATCCACACCAGGACAGTCAGAAGGCTCAACCTGCCCAGAAGAAAAACGAGGATGAAAACCAAAATTACAAAAAAAAGGCGAAACCAAAGTAGCCGAACTAGCCCGATTATTAAGGGCAAACTCGGCCAATGGTAATGGTAAAAAGGCCACCCAATCATCCTGATTGGCAGACACAAAGCATCTCAAATAAGTCTCCAAAGTCTGATTAGTTTGCTCGGTCTGGCCATTTGTCTGAGGATGGAATGCAGAACAAAAAGACAAATCAATGCACAGCCTAGCACAAAAGGCCCGCCAAAACCTAAAAACAAACTGGGAACCTCTGTCGGACACAATATTCTCCGGAATACCATGCAAACGAACTACATGCTGAAAAAACAACGGAACCAACTCTGAAGAGGAAGGGAATTTAGGCAAAGGCACCAAATGAACCATCTTAGAAAACCGGTCACAAACAACCCAGATAACCGATATCCTCTGGGAAACCGGAAGATCAGAAATAAAATCCATAGAAATATGCGTCCAGGGCCTCCCAGTGACCGGCAATGGCAAAAGTAACCCACTAGCACGGGAACAACAAGGCTTGGCCCGCGCACAAGTCCCACAGGACTGCACAAAAGAACACACATCACATGACAACGAAGGCCACCAAAAGGACCTACCAACCAAATCTCTGGTACCAAAAATACCAGGATGACCAGCCAACACAGAACAGTGAACCTCAGAAATCACTCTACTAGTCCATCTGTCAGGAACAAACAATTTCCCCACAGGACAGCGGTCAGGTCTATCAGCCTGAAATTCCTGAAGAACCCGCCGTAAATCAGGGGAAATGGCAGAAAGGACCACCACTTCTTTCAGAATGCCGACCGGTTCAAGGTCCTCAGGAGAATCAGGCAAAAAACTCCTAGAAAGGGCATCAGCCTTAATATTCTTAGAACCCGGAAGATACGAAACCACGAAATCAAAACGGGAAAAAAACAAGGACCATCGAGCCTGTCTAGGACTCAGCCGTTTGGCAGACTCGAGGTAAATCAAATTCTTATGATCGGTCCGGACCAAAATATGGTGCTTAGCTCCCTCAAGCCAATGTCGCCACTCCTCAAACGCCCACTTCATAGCCAACAACTCCCGATTGCTGACATCATAATTGCGTTCAGCAGGAGAAAACTTGCGGGAGAAGAAGGCACACGGTTTCATCAAAGAACCAACAGAATCCCTCTGAGACAAAGCGGCCCCTGCCCCAATCTCAGAAGCATCAATCTCAACCTGAAACGGAAGAGAAACATCTGGTTGGCGCAACACCGGAGCAGAAGTAAATCGGCGTTTAAGCTCCTGAAAGGCAGAGACAGCCACAGAGGACCAATTCGCCACATCAGCGCCTTTTTTCGTCAAATCAGTCAAGGGTTTAACCACGCTGGAGAAGTTAGCAATGAAACGGCGATAAAAATTTGCAAAACCCAAAAATTACTGAAGGCTCTTCACGGATGTAGGTTGAATCCAATCATGAATGGCCTGAACCTTAACCGGATCCATCTCCACAGATGAGGGAGAAAAAATAAAGCCCAAAAAAGAAACCTTCTGCACCCCAAAGAGACACTTAGACCCCTTCACAAACAAAGCATTGTCACGAAGGATCTGAAATACCATCCTGACCTGTTCCACATGAGACTTCCAATCATCAGAAAAAATCAAAATATCATGCAAGTATACAATCAAGAATTTATCAATATAAGTCCGGAAGATATCATGCATGAAGGATTGAAAAACAGATGGAGCGTTAGTGAGCCCGAATGGCATCACAAGGTATTCAAAATGGCCTTCGGGCGTATTAAACGCAGTTTTCCATTCATCACCCTGTTTAATACGAACAAGATTATATGCCCCCCGAAGGTCAATCTTAGTAAACCAACTAGCCCCCTTAATCCTAGCAAACAAATCGGAAAGCAAAGGTAAAGGGTATTGAAACTTGACCATGATCTTATTCAAGAGGCGATAATCAATACAAGGTCTCAAGGAGCCATCCTTCTTAGCAACAAAAAAAACCTGCTCCTAACGGTGAAGAAGATGGTCGAATATGCCCTTTCTCCAAAGACTCCTTAACATAACTCCGCATGGCGGTATGTTCAGGCACAGACAGGTTGAAAAGCCGACCCTTAGGAAACTTACTGCCCGGAATCAAGTCAATAGCACAATCACAGTCCCTGTGCGGTGGAAGGGAACTGGACTTGGGCTCATCGAATACATCCTGAAAATCAGACAAAAACTCTGGAATTTCAGAAGAGGAAGAAGAGGAGATTGACATCAAAGGAACATCATTATGAACCCCCTGACAACCCCAACTAGTCACAGACATAGATTTCCAATCCAATACAGGATTATGTACCTGCAACCACGGGAAACCCAGCACGATAACATCATGCAAATTATGCAACACCAGAAATCGACAATCTTCCTGATGGGCTGGCGCCATGTGCATGGTCACCTGTGTCCAAAACTGGGGCTTATTTTTAGCCAAAGGTGTAGCATCAATCCCCCTTAAAGGAATAGGGTTCTGCAAAGGCTGCAAGGGAAAACCACAATACCTGGCAAACTCAAAATCCATTAAGTTCAAGGCGGCGCCTGAATCCACAAACGCCATGACAGAGAATGATGACAATGAGCAAATCAAGGACACCGATAACAGAAATTTAGGTTGTACAGTACTGATGGTAGCGATCCTCTTTGTCCGCTTAGGGCAGACTGAAATTACATGAGAAGCATCACCACAATAATAACACAACCCATTCTGACGTCTGAATCCTTGTCGTTCTGTTCTAGACAAAATCCTATCACACTGCATTGGCTCAGGAATTGGCTCTGAGGACGACGCCACAGCGTGCACAGTTCTACGCTCCCGCAAGCGCCGATCAATCTGAATGGCCAGAGACATAGAATCACTCAGACCGGAAGGCGTGGGAAACCCCACCATAACATCTTTAACGGATTCAGAAAGACCCTTTCTGAAAATTGCCGCCAAAGCATCATCATTCCATTTAGTCAACACAGACCATTTTCTAAATTTCTGACAAAACAATTCTGCCGCCTCTTGACCCTGAGACAGGGCCAACAAGGTTGTCTCCGCTTGATCCACAGAATTAGGTTCATCATATAATAAACCTAAAGCCTGAAAAAAGGAATCTACATTAAGCAAGGCCAGATTCCCAGATTCCAGGGAAAATGCCCAATCCTGTGGATCACCACGCAGTAGGGAGATGACAATTTTAACCTGCTGAATGGAATCACCGGAGGATCGCGGTCTCAGAGCAAAAAACAATTTACAATTATTTTTAAACCCCCAAAATTTGGACCTATCACCAAAAAACAAATCAGGAGTAGGAATCTTCGGTTCTAAAGCTGGAGTCTGAACAATATAATCAGAAATACCCTGTACCCTTGCAGCAAGCTGGTCTACACGAGAAGCTAATTCCTGAACTTCCATGCTGGCACAAGACTCCTCAGCCACCCATAAATAAAGAGGGAAAAAAAGACAAATCAGACTGCAGAAAAAAAAGGCTCAACACTTTTCTTCCCTTCTTCTGAGATGCATTTAACTCATTATGGGCCAGTTGTACTGTTATGAGCTGGTGATGACCTTGGAGCCGCATGAAACTTTCTCTGGAGTCGGTGGAACCTGTACTGACCGCAATCCTGAACTAACACCGCAACTAGAAGTAGCCGTGGGGTGTGCCTAACACTCCCTAGACACCTCGACACAACCAGAAGACACAATCTAAGCTGGAGAAGAAAACACAAAGAATAGCACTGAACTGTGAAGCACACAACATGTGTGCCACAGGGAAAAAGAACCAGACACTTATCTTTGCTGATTTGGCAGAAAGGCAAATACACGCCTAAATACCCCAGTCAGATCTGCAATCAGCAGATACACCTGACCAGGACTGCAACTCAGGGGCAACTGCATTACCACCTACAACCACCGGAGGGAGCCCAAAAGCAGAATTCACAACACCCCTCCTCACATGTAAAGCACCATGGAATAAATGGCGCTATAATAAATAATAATAATAATAGATGGGGTGGGGACTGTATTAAAAAACGTATGGATTTACACCCTAAAGACACTTTTTCCTCGAGGTCTAAATTGGGCATACGAGGTTGTGCTGTGATTTTTTATTTTTGAACATTTGTCCTATGTTTCTCTTATGCTGAATATACAAAGGTGTACTTACTAATTGTGTCTCTTTTCCTTTTTTATAAATGACCTATTTACAAGGTAGTTGTGTCTCTCTGTTTCCCTGCTTCCTGCCTCTTTTTGTTCCACATCATGTCCTTCAATTATCTTACTTTGCTTTTTCCATTTGGACCCCTTCACTGACAGGTAATCCTACCAATGTGCATACTGTAATCTACTATTCATTGCTTTTTATCCTGGTATTCAGGGCTTTGTGGCTTCTTATTTACAACAATTCATCTTATACATTGTGTATGTTGGTCGCTTGTTTTCACGTCTCCCAAACTATTGTTCCCCTTTTTTATTCTACAGATCCTTTTTTCACCATATTGATATCAGCTTATTCCTATTTTTATATATTGTTTTTGTTTAGCCTCTTTTGGATCTATTACTCAACAATGATATTATTATTATTGACTAATTGTACCCCTCCTGGGACACTCTGTACCCAATGGATCTTTCAGTAACTGAACTGTATCTTTGCCATATAGCTTTATATGATATATCCTGTCTATTATAAATCAAGATGTGTTATACTTAGGACAGTATCTGTTTGTGCTTTTAGTTTATATAATTATTTATTATGCATTGTTTCCTAATTGTATAATTTTTGGGTAACTTTGTACAGAAATACCTTGAAAACGGCCGAGCGTGACTGAAACGTTGGAAGTTATTTTTCTCTTTTCCATTTGGGTCTAATTAATAAAATTACTGCATGATTTTCCAAGTTGAGTGCTGAAGTATTTTCTCTATTCAACTCAAAAACTATTGTTCACTTTTGGTAAGTGTATAATATTTGAAAGTGCAACCCAAGTCTTTTTTTCCTGTAGCTATAGAATGTTACCTGCCATAAGGCTTGTAGATTTCAGTTTCACAGTTCTTTCTAGATCTTTAAAACATTACTGACCCACTTAGCATGCCTTGGTATTCATTCTAGACAACTAGATTCATCAATACTGGAGATTTTCTCACTGGTATTACTCAGGGGGCATGGTGGCACCAGATGCTCCTGATTCGTAAGGAAGTGCATGTCTCTTCATAAATTAGGAGCGTCTGATGAACGATGTGCACCTCCATGCATCAAGCCAGAAATGTTACTCCAATCTCTGATTAGAGTAAAATTTCTGGCATAGGAAATACCACAGCTCGTCATGGATTAGATGAGCGGTAGCATAATGCCCCTGTCCTACCTCATCTCTGCCCATTCTGCAGAAAGACACAATGGCAGGAAAATGTCAAAACTCACAAAATATTTTCTCAACTCTAAAATCTGCAAAAAGTTTGTGATTTTTCAAAATGATTTACTCCAGAATTCTGATGAAATTGCTTTGATGAATCGAGGCCCTAATCTCCCATAACTTTTTACAGGTATAAGGAATTGTCAAGATGTAAAAACATATTTTGAAAAAATGCATTCCTCATGATTAATATAAACTAAGACTAACACCAATGTGGGCTAATAATCTGCTTATGAAATTTGTGCTACCTCTCATTAGGCGAGGGCTTGTTGTATTGAGAGATGCAGGAAACATGTTCTCAGCACACACCACCGGCCGGGGCTGTGCTGCTGCACCAAGATCAAGCTACACATGCCGGACAGCAGGTACACTCAGCCAATCTACTAATCTATAATTTCTCCTTTATTAGTCACATATCCAGATAAAATTCATGGCCGGGAACGAAGGAGCCGAAACTCGTGTGAGCAGGGGAGAACACAAACGACGGCCGTTTCGAGCTGTGCTACGGGTACCCGTAGAAGCGCAAGCACAGCACGAAACGGCGGTCGTTGGTGTTCTCCCCTGCTCACACGAGCTTCGGCTCCTTCATTCCCGGCCATGAATTTTATCTGGATATGTGACTAATAAAGGATTGAATCTAGTGAAGACTGGTGAGTGCCCTCAGTTTTTCTCATATAAGGATCGTATCGATGAATGTTTTACGTCAGAGGTGCACCCAAGGTCTGGATTCTATGGCTGGACAGTCCACAGCTGCACACAAAGACACCGCAATAGCAGTCTTATAAATACCTCTGTGACAGGACAGTGCCGCTCCGTCTTTTTTCTTTTTTTTGTCGATTAATCTATAATTTCATTGTAGGAATTCAAGACTTCTGAGCACCCTACATAACCTTGATGTGCACCTTTAGCAGCTAAAAGGAACCTCTTCATTCCTGCTGATTATTTATCACACTATCTCTCTTTTACGCTTGTGTAGTGCAGATTAATAATCTGGTGCATGGATTTAACTAACAACCACTGTTCCATTTATTCCTCATTTCTTCTAGAAAAGGATGGGTCCGGTGCCCAGGTTATGACTACATTTCTCCCTCTCCCCATGCGGGATGGCAGGACATCCTGACACTACTCTCTGCCTTAATCCTTGTGTGCTACACACGTCTACTAGTGGACACTTCAGTTACACAGTGACATATTCACGAACACTGTGTTTATTGGATTATTTACTTTTATATTTCTGTATAACAATAGATAAATATCTATCTAAATGTTCAAAACTGTACTAACCCAGTAAGCATAACTTGATATTCCTTCTACTATCTTCAAATATATATATATATATATATATATATATATATATATATATATATATATATATATATATATATATATACACTCACTGGCCACTTTATTAGGTACACCTGTCCAACTTCTTGTTAACACTTAATTTCTAATCAGCCAATCACATGGCGGCAACTGAGTGCATTTAGGCATGTAGACATGGTCAAGACAATCTCCTGCAGTTCAAACCAAGCATCAGTATGGGGAAGAAAGGTGATTTGAGTGCCTTTGAACGTGGCATGGTTGTTGGTGCCAGAAGGGCTGGTCTGAGTATTTCAGAAACTGCTGATCTACTGGGATTTTCACGCATAACCATCTCTAGGGTTTACAGAGAATGGTCCGAAAAAGAAAAAAAATCCAGTGAGCGGCAGTTCTGTGGGCAGAAATGCCTTGTTGATGCCAGAGGTCAGAGGAGAATGGGCAGACTGGTTCGAGCTGATAGAAAGGCAACAGTGACCCAAATCGCCACCCGTTACAACCAAGGTAGGCCTAAGAGCATCTCTGAACGCACAGTGCGTCGAACTTTGAGGCAGATGGGCTACAGCAGCAGAAGACCACACCGGGTACCACTCCTTTCAGCTAAGAACAGGAAACTGAGGCTACAATTTGTACAAGCTCATCGAAATTGGACAGTAGAAGATTGGAAAAACGTTGCTTGGTCTGATGAGTCTCGATTTCTGCTGCGACATTCGGATGGTAGGGTCAGACTTTGGCGTAAACAACATGAAAGCATGGATCCATCCTGCCTTGTATGGAGCATCTTTGGGATGTGCAGCCGACAAATCTGCGGCAACTGTGTGATGCCATCATGTCAATATGGACCAAAATCTCTGAGGAATGCTTCCAGCACCTTGTTGAATCTATGCCACGAAGAATTGAGGCAGTTCTGAAGGCAAAAGGGGTCCAACCCGTTACTAGCATGGTGTACCTAATAAAGTGGCCGGTGAGTGTATATATATATATATACCGTATACATCCTAGATATCACTGTATGAAATATTCCAGTTGTAAATCTTTATTCATTACATAGTGGAATGTGTTGACAACAATAAAACCTAAAAATGATCACGTAAATCACAACTAATAACCCACGGAGGTCTGGAGTTGGAATGATGCTCAAAATCAAAGTGGAAAATGAAGTTACAGGCTAATTCATCCTCAGTGGTAATGCCTCAAGACAAGGAAATGATGCTCAGTAGTGTGTGTGGCCTCCACATACCTGGAAGACCTCCCTACAATGCCTGAGCATGCTCCTGATGAGGCAGCGGATGGTCTTCTGAGGGATGTCCTCCCAGACCTGAAGTAAAGCATCAGCCAACTACTGGACAGTCTGTGGTGCAACATGACGTTGGTGGATGGTGCGAGACATGATGTCCCAGATGTGTTCAATCGGATTCAGGACTGGTGAACTGGCGGGTCAGTCCATAGCTTCAATGCCTTCATCTTGCAGGAACTGCTAACACACTCCAGCCACATGAGGTCTGGCATTGTCCTGCATTAGGAGGAACCCAGGGCCAACCGCACCAGTCTATGGTCTCACAAGGGGTCTGAGGATCTCATCTCGGTACCTAATGGCAGTCAGGCTACCTCTGGCGAGCACATGGAGGGCTGTGCGGCCCTCCAAAGCAATGCCACCCCACACCATTACTGACCCACTGCCAAACCGGTCATGCTTAAGGATGTTGCTGTCAGGACTCTGAACATTTTTTACCTTTTGTGCATTACTGCCCTTTTCCAAGATGGCGTCTTTGGTCTCATGTGCACTGTGTCTTCCTGCTATAAAACTCCACCCCAGCCTTCAGTCTGTGCTAGAGTATTCTGCCTTGCATCCAGCTCCTGACTTTGTTGACTCCCTGGCTATATACCTGCGCCTGTAAACCTGTGTGGAGATCCTGCTACTCTGCTCTGAGTTCCTGCTGCATACACCAGTTTCCAGTAATCCTCCTTCATCTGCTGCTCGTGTTTACTTCCATCTGCATTTGCTGGACATGTAAGCTTGTTTCCTATAGACTGCTAAGCTGCGTTTTATATTTACACTAAGTGTTGTGGACTTGAGTTTCTCTCTGCAGCTGTTTGAATCACCGTGTGATAATATAGACTTTACCACTTATAAAACTGTGTCCTGTAGTTGCCTTGTTCCACGCAAAGAGTCTCCTGAGTTATCCCCTATAATTATTACAGGAGACGCTAGCCAGAAAAAAAAGAGACTCCTGGAACAATGACTGCAGAGAGCAGATTAGAGCAGGTGTTTTCCATAATTAGATCACTGCAGAAAGATGTGGAAGGTCTGCAAAAGAAGTTTGGAAGCTTTGAACACAATCAACAAGTGTTTGGACAGACTTTGCAGGACTTAAGCACCCGCATGGCAGCCCAGGAAAACAAACTTGCTGGCATAGAGTCCCAGTATGGACGGGCTTTTCAGGATATAAGCACGCAAATAGCTGCACAAGCGACTTTACCCTCTGGGAAACCGCCACCAGCTAGCCCACCTATGTTGCCCCCATTCAGATTCAATGGTGATTGCGACAAATTTTGTGGTTTTGTGAATCCATGTATGCTATATTTTGATGTGCATGCTGACCGTTTTCCTAATGATAGATCCAAAGTATTGTGTGCAATAATCAGTGGCGTAACTACAAAGTTATGGGCCCCGGTGCGAACTTTCAAATGGGGCCCCCACCCATGCCAAAATATATAGGTGAATTAGAAATGGCGACACGCACGAACGAACACGATCTGCGTTTGTATACATGCACCATTACAGAATTAGTTGTAGGCTGTGTTCACAAGAGTGAAGTTCACTATCTGTATACAGACCACAACCTCCAGCCTCGTGGAGGGTATCCCGATCCAAACTCACACTCTCATTCTGGACTTCCTCTTCACGTTCAGTTTGTCCGAAGGTGGAGACAGCGACACCAGCGCTGATTGGTGCCGGGCATCACAACAGCACATCACAGCCCCGAGGGGGTCATAACAGCCACTGTGGGAACGGCACCGGCACAGGAGGTGAGTATAGGCTTTATTATTTTATTGGGGCTGAACATTTAGTTTAAGATGAGGTTGTCCTAGTGGGAGACAATCCCTTTAAACAGTGGACTCTTTATTAGCCCATGTGGCAACATTTCAGTTTCATATCAGAGAAATGTTCTGTTATTGATCCGAAACGTTGCCACTTGGGCCAATAAAGCCTTCGACACTTTGATCACAATCAATCAGAGTGGTGTGTGTGTATGTGTATGTATGTGTATATATATATATATATATAAATATATATATATATATATATATATATATATATACAGACCCACACACACACATTATATAAGTGAAACTGCGACTGAGGTATGTACGTTATATAGATTATACCACTGTGTGTAATATACTGCGACCGCTGTGTATAGCCCATATAGGCCAGCCGCAGTGTGTATGTGTGTGTGTATATAACACACACACTTCGGCTGGCCTATATGGGCTATACACAGCGGTCGCAGTATATTACACACAGTGGTAAAACCTATATAACTTACATACCGCAGTTGCAGTTTCACCTATACAATGTATATAGACTGCTGCACATACATTATATAGGTGATACTGTCATTGCAGTGTATAGTCACACTATATATACACAGCAGTATCACCTATATCACGTATATACACATTAGTCACAGTGTCACCTATAATGAATATAGACTTCTGTATATACATTATATAGGTGATTATGTACAGCAGTGTCACCTATATATTGTACATACAGCAGTCTGTACACAGTATACAGGTCAGACTGCAAATGCTGCGTATACGTAAAAAGATTTCATGCTGGTACTCACCTGAGATGGAGGAGGATGAGGAGGGTCCACTGTCCAGCCAGCGTCGGAGGTGCTGAAGACTTGGAGTGGATGCCGGCCGGGGATTGGTGAGGAGAGCGCTGTTCAGAGTGAGGCTCAGGTGTCTGTGCGGCCTTTTCACACTTCTGCACAGGCCCTGGTGTGCACACGCTCTCCTGTTTGCCTGCACTGACCAGGGCTGCAGACGCACACCCAAGCACGAACGAGGGCCGCACTCACAAAGAGCACAGAAATCACAGGGGGCATATAGCTGGGGGGCACAGAGATCACAGGGGGAACAGAGATCACAGGGGGCACATATCATATTGGTGCATACAGCGGGGGGGCACAGATCATATTGGGGTACACAGCGTGAGGGCAGAGATCATATTGGTGCACACAGCGGGGGCACAGATCATATTGGTGCATACTGTGGGGGGCACAGAGATCATATTGGTGCACACAGCAGGGGGCACAGATCATATTAGTGCACACAGCGGGGGCACAGATCATATTGGTGCATACTGCGGGGGGCACAGATCATATTGGTGCACACAGCGGGGGCACAGATCATATTGGTGCATACTGCGGGGGGCGCAGAGATCATATTGGTGCATACAGCGGGGGGCACAGATCATATTGGTGCACACTGCGGAGGGGGCACAGAGATCATATTGGTGCACACAGCGGGGGGGCACAGATCATATTGTTGCATACTGCGGGGGGCACAGAGATCATATTGGTGCACACAGCGGGGGGCACAGATCATATTGGTGCATACTGCGGGGGGCACATATCATATTGGTGCATACTGCGGGGGGCACAGAGATCATATTGGTGCATACAGCGGGGGGCACAGAGATCATATTGGTGCACACAGCAGGGGGCACAGATCATATTGGTGCAAACAGCGGGGCACAGAGATCATATTGGGGCACACAGCGGGGGGGCTCAGAGATCATATTGGTGCACACAGCGGGGGGCACAGATCATATTGGTGCATACTGCGGGGGGCACAGAGATCATATTGGTGCATACAGTGGGGGGCACAGAGATCATATTGGTGCATACAGCGGGGGGCACAGATCATATTGGTGCATACTGCGGGGGGGCACAGATCATATTGGTGCATACAGCGGGGGGCACAGAGATCATATTGGTGCACACAGCGGGGAGCACAGAGATCATATTGGTGCACACAGCGGGGGGCACAGATCATTTTGGTGCATACATCGGGGGGCACAGAGATCATATTGGTGCATACAGCGGGGGGCACAGATCATATTGGTGCATACAGCGGGGAGCACAGAGATCATATTGGGGCACTCAGCGTGGGGCACAGAGATCATATTGGGGCAAACAGTGGGGGGTGGCACAGAGCTGAGGGGCACAGATAACCTGCAGAGAGGCACAGAGCTGCCAACACAGAGATCGCTCTGGAGTCTGGACTCTGTCGGGCAGCAGCTCCTATTTCGGGAGTTGGGACAGGAGAGCATTGGTTGTATCTCTGCCCACCCGGTAACCCCACCCACCCAGATGACATCATTCCCGTGCTGCTGTGCAGGAGAGGCACCGTTCTGTAATGAACGCTGATTACCCTGCACTCGGGGGTTAAAGGGTCGGCAGTCGGCACCATATAGCAGGCTGCCGCGTAGAATTGCGGACCTGCTGGCCGGCCACATTTAAAGCCACTCACTGATTTAAAGGGCCGGCGGACAATTTTGTAGCTCAGTGCTTAGGGGCCACCCAGTCTTTGCTGGACTGGGCAGGCCCCTAAGCACTCCAGGCCCAGTCGCAGCTGTGACCCCTGCGACCGCGGTAGTTCTGCCCCTGGTAATAATGCTGCTGACCACACGAGTGCTCACCTGGGTGAATCCGATGATTGAGTCTCGTGGCCCACGGTTAACCCCTTAGTGACAGAGCCAATTTGGTACTTAATGACCGAGCCAATTTTTACAATTCTGACCAGTGTCACTTTATGAGGAACGCTTTATCGGATCCCGCTGATTCTGAGACTGTTTTTTCATGACATGTTGTACTTCAAGTTAGTGGTAACATTTCTTCGATATTACTTGCGATTATTTATAAAAAAAATGGAAATATGGCGAAAATTTTTAAAATTTTGCAATTTTCAAACTTTGTATTTTTATGCCCTTAAATAAGAGAGATATGTCACAAAAAATAGTTAATAAATAACATTTCTCACATGTCTACTTTACATCAGCACAATTTTGGAAACAATTTTTTTTTTTGTTAGGGAGTTATAAGGGTTAAAAGTTGACCAGCAATTTCTCATTTTTACAACACCATGTTTTTTTTAGGGACCACATCACCTTTGAAGTGATTTTGAGGGGTCTATATGATAGAAAATAACCAAGTGTGACACCATTCTAAAAACTGCACCCCTCAAGCTGCTCAAAACCACATTCAAGAAGTTTATTAACCCTTTACGTACTTCACAGGAACTAAAACAATGTGGAAGAAAAAAATGAACATTTTACTTTTTTTTGCAAACATTTTACTTCAGAACCATTTTTTTTAATTTTCACAAGTGTAAAAACAGAAATTTAACCACAAATTTTGTTGTGCAATTTTTCCTGAGTACGCCGATACCCCATATGTGGAGGTAAACCACTGTTTGGGCGCACCGCAGAGCTTGGAAGTGAAGGAGCACCGTTTGACTGTTTCAATGCAGAATTGGCTGGAATTGAGATCGGACGCCATGTCGCGTTTGGAGAGCCCCTAATGTGCCTAAACAGTAGAAACCCCCCACAAGTGACACCATTTTGGAAACTAGACCCCCCAAGGAACTTATCTAGATGTGTGGTGAGCACTTTGAACCCCCAAGTGCTTCACAGAAGTTTATAACGTAGAGCCGTGAAAATAAAAAATCGCATTTGTTTTCACAAAAATGATTTTTTCGCCCACAAATTCTTATTTTCACAAGGGTAACTTGAGAAATTAGACCACAAAAGTTGTTGTGCAATTTCTCCTGAGTACGTCGATACCCCATATGTGGAGGTAAACCACTGTTTGGGCGCACCGCAGAGCTTGGAAGTGAAGGAGCACCGTTTGACTTTTTCAATGCAGAATTGGCTGGAATTGAGATCGGATGCCATGTCGCGTTTGGAGAGTCCCTGAGGTGCCTAAACAGTGGAAACCCCCCACAAGTGATACCATTTTGGAAACTAGACCCCTTAAGGAACTTATCTAGATGTGTGGTGAGCACTTTGAACCCCCAAGTGCTTCACAGAAGTTTATAACGTAGAGCCGTGAAAATAAAAAATCTCATTTTTTCTACAAAAATTATCTTTTTGCCCCCAAATTTTTATTTTCACAAGGGTAACAGGAGAAATTAGACCACAAAAGTTGTTGTGCAATTTCTCCTGAGTACGTCGATACCCCATATATGGGGGTAAACCACTGTTTGGGCGCACCGCAGAGCTTGGAAGAGAAGGAGTGTCGTTTTACTTTTTCAATGTAGAATTGGCTGGAATTGAGATCGGACGCCATGTCACGTTTGGAGAGCCGCTGATGTGCCTAAACAGTAGAGACCCCCCACATATGACACAATTTTGGAAACTAGACCCCTTAAGGAACTTATCTAGATGTGTGGTGAGCACTTTAAACCCCCAGGTGCTTCACAGAAGTTTATAACGTAGAGCCGTGAAAATAAAAAAATCACATTTTTTCTACAAAAATGATTTTTTGCCTCCAAATTTTTATTTTACCAAGGGTAACAGGAGAAAATGGACCCCAGAAGCTGTTGTACAATTTGTCTTGAGTACGCTGACACCCCATATGTGGGGGTAAACCACTGTTTGGGCGCATGGCTGAGCTCGGAAGCAAAGGAGCGCCATTTGACTTTTTAATGCAAAATTGACTGGAATTGAGATCGGACGCCATGTCGAGTTTGGAGAGCCCCTGATGTGCCTAAACAGCAGAAACCCCCCAAAAGTGACCCCATTTTGGAAACTAGACCCCCCATGGAACTTATCTAGATGTGTAGTGAGAACTTTGAATGCCCAAGTGCATCACAGAAGTTTATAATGCAGAGTCGTGAAAATAAAAAATATATATTTTTTAACAATAAAGATTTTTTAGCCCCCAAGTTTTTATTTTCACAAGGGTAACAAGAGAAATTGGACCCCAAAAGTTGTTGTCCAATTTGTCCTGAGTATGCTGGTACCCCATATGTGGGGGTAAACCACTGTTTGGGCGCACGGCAGAGCTCGGAAGGGAAGGAGTGCCATTTTGGAATGCAGACTTTGATAGAATTGTCTGCGGGCGTTATGTTGCCTTTGCAGACCCCTAATGTACCTAAACAGTAGAAACCCCCAACAAGTGACCCAATTTTGGAAAATAGACCCCCCAAGGAACTTATCTAGATATGTGGTGAGAACTTTGAATGCCCAAGTGCTTCACAGAAGTTTATAATACAGAGTAGTGAAAATAAAAAATATTTTTTTTCCCACAAAAAAGATTTTTTTAGCCCCCAAATTTTTATTTTCACAAGGGTAACAAGAGAAATTGGACCCCAAAAGTTTTTGTCCAATTTGTCCTGAGTATGCTGGTACCCCATATGTGGGGGTAAACCACTGTTTGGGCGCACGGCAGAGCTCGGAAGGGAAGGAGCGCCATTTTGGAATGCAGACTTTGATAGAATTGTCTGCGGGCGTTATGTTGCGTTTGCAGACCCCTAATGTACCTAAACAGTTGAAACCCCCACAAGTGACCAAATTTTGGAAACTAGACCCCCTAAGGAACTTATCTAGATATGTGGTGAGAACTTTGAAAGCTCAAGTGCTTCACAGAAATTTATAATGCAGAGTAGTGAAAATAAAAAAAAATATATATTTTTCCAACAAAAAAGATTTTTAGCCCCCAAGTTTTTATTTTCACAAGGGTAACAGGAGAAATTGGACCCCAAATGTTGTTGTCCAATTTATCCCGAGTACGCTGATGCCCCATATGTGGGGGTAAACCACTGTTTGGGCGCACGGCAGAGCTCAGAAGGGAGGGAGTACCATTTGACTTTTTTAGCGCAAAATTGGCTGTCGTGTTTGGAGACCCCCTGATGTACCTAAACAGTGGAAACCCCCCAATTCTAACTCCAACCCTAACCCCAACACAGCCCTAACCCTAATCTCAACCCGATCCATAATCCTAATCACAACCCTAACGATAATCACAACCCTAACCCCAAAACAGCCCTAATCTCAACCCTAACCATAACCCTAATCAAAACCCTAAATCCAACACACCCCTAACCCTAATCCCAACCCTAACCCTAATCCCAACCCTAATCCCAAACGTAACACTAATCCCAACCCTAATCCCAACCCTAACCCTAATCCCAACCCTAATCCCAAACGTAACACTAATCCCAACCCTAATCCAAACCCTAACCCTAATCCCAACTCTAACCCTAACTTTAGCCCCAACCCTAACTTTAGCCCCAACCCTAACCATAACTTTAGCCCCCGTCGTCACAAAAAAAGTTCAATGTAACCTTTTTTTTGTACGTCGCGTCCGCCATTTCCGCGGATGCGTGGCCGTAACTCTGCCCCCTCCTCCCCAGGACATAGACTGGGCAGCGGATGCGTTGAAAAACTGCATCCGCTGCCCACGTTGTGCACAATTTTCACAACGTGCGTCGGTACATCGGGCCGACGCATTGCGACCGCCCCGTACCGACGCAAGTGTGAAAGAAGCCTAAGGCTACTTTCACACTAGCGTCGTACTCGGCCCATCGCAGTGTGTCGGGCCGACGTACCGACGCTAGCGTTGTAAGCGCCGCACAACGGGTGCAGCGGATGCTGTTTTTTCAACGCATCCGCTGCCCCATTGTGAGGTGCGGGGAGGCGGGGGCGGAGTTCCGGCCACGCATGCGCGGTCGGAAATGGCGGACACGTCGCACAAAAAAGTTACATGTAGTTTTTTTTGTGTCGACGGTCCGCCGAAGCACGACGCATCCGTCGCACGACGGATGCGACATGTGGCAATCCGTCGCAATGCGTCGCTAATGCAAGCCAATGGAGAAAAAACGCATCCTGCAAGCACTTTTGCAGGATGCGTTTTTTCTCCAACGACGCATTGCGACGGAAGCCAAAAAACGCTAGTGTGAAAGTAGCCTAACCCTAACCCTAGCCCTAACCCTAACCCTAAATTTAGCCCCAACCCTAACCCTAACTCTAACCCTAACCCTAACCCTAACTCTAACCCTAACCCTAACCCTAACCCTAACTCTAACCCTAACCCTAACTCTAACCCTAACCCTAACTCTAACCCTAACCCTAACCCTAACCCTAATTTTAGCCCCAACTTGTCTTCTCCTGCCGGCCGGCAGATGGCAGCAGATGGCGGGCGCACTGCGCATGCGCCCGCCATGATGAAAAAGCCGGCTGGCAGGAGAAGACAGAAGAGGACCCAGGGATCCCGGGTGAGTATGATAGGGTCCCCGAATCCCCCTATTTCTCTGTCCTCTGATGTGCGATCACATCAGAGGACAGAGAAATAACTGATCGTTTTTTTTTTTTTTTTTTTGCGGTCGCCGGTAAACTGTTAATTACCGGCGATCGCAAAGCAGGGGTCGGTGCAAACCGACCCCGATCATGTTCTTTGGGGTCTCGGCTACCCCCGGCAGCCGAGACCCCAAAGAACATCCGGGTGCCGGGCGGCGGGCGCACTGCGCGTGCGCCCGCCATTTTTTCCCGGAAAAAAGATGCCCATGGGGAGACACGAGGAGCACCGGGGGAGGTAGGTAAGTATTGGGGGGCTATTGGGGGCCATCGGGGACCACATTTCTCTGTCCTCCGATGTGCGATCACATCGGAGGACAGAGAAATTAAACGGCAAATCGCGTTTTTTTTGTTTTTGTTGCGACCGCCGGTAAACGGTTAATTACCGGCGATCGCAACTCGGGGGTCGGTAAAAACCCCCCGAATCATGTTCTCTGGGGTCTCGGCTACCCTCGGCAACCGAGACCCCAGAGAAAATCTGACTCTGGGGGGCGCTATTCACTTTTTCCACAGCGCCGTTAATTAACGGCGCTGTGGATTAAGTACCCTTAGCGGCCGCCGTTAAAAGGCGTATCGGCGGTCGTTAAGGGGTTAAATAACTTGGATGATTTCTTGGCCGCTATGGCATTAATGTTTGATGACCCTAATCGCCGTGCAACCGTTGAATCTGCTTTATTGTCGTTACACCAAGCTAAACGTTCTGTTATTGAGTATGCTACTGAATTCAGGAGATTAGCGGTAGATACCAATTGGGACAGTTATGCACAATTGCCTATTTTTAAAAGGGGTCTGTCTAGTATTGTAAGAACTAGCTCGCTCTGAGTCACCACAAGAGCTAGAGACATTTATACCGCATTGTGTGCGCATAGACATTCGCCTTACTGAGCGTAGGCAGGAGAAGTTTGCTGCATATAACCGTATTTCTAACTTTTCCCTTCCTTCCAAAGAGCCTGCAGGTAAAACATCTCGGGAGGAGGAAGCGGTGCCCATGCAAATTGATTCCGTTCAGAGGCGTGAGATCAATGAGCGCCGGGAGCATCGCCTTCGTGAAAGTCTATGTTTCTACTGCAGCCAGTCTGACCACTTCTTGATCAATTGCCCTAAGTGTCCTAGACGGCCTAACAAGGTGCTAGCAGCAGTAAGGGAATATGACAACTGTGATGATGAATCTGACATCTCTGAATGTAGCCTGCCTTTAAACGGTGTATTCCATTCACTTTCTATGACTTAATTCCCCAAGGAGCTGAAGGAAAAGAACTCTCACTGCTCTCCCTATTAAGATCCTGTGTTCAGGATAGTGGATTTCCAGCGCAGCTATGATTGACTCTGGTGCAGGTGGCAATTTCATGGATATCGCATTTGCCAAGGAACATGGTATTGAAATTCAGCAAAGAGCCTCTCCAATTACCATGGAAACAGTGGATGGGTCACCTTTAATCTCTGGGCCTGTGGATCAGGAGACCGTACCCCTTGAAATTTTGTTGGAGCCTAACCATCAGGAGCAACTTTCTTTCTTGCTAATTTCTTCTCCTCATTTTCCTGTGATTTTAGGCATTCCTTGGTTGCGTTCTCAGAACCCAATTATCAACTGGGAGACCAAGGAGATTATCTTTCCAACAAGGAACAACTCAGCGTTAACAGAAGCTGTCCCTGAGTCCACGGCTACGGAACCACATGTACAGGTATTTTCTTAACGTCCAGCATATAAAGAGTTCTCTGACATCTGTAACAAGAAGAATGCAGATCAGCTTCCTCCACACAGACATTATGACTGTCCCATTGAGCTGCTTCCTGGGGCAGCTATTCCTTTTGGTAATGTATACCCTTTGGCGGCACCTGAGCTTCAAGCCTTAAAGGAGTATATTGATGAAAATCTGGCCAAAGGCTTCATACGTCCTTCTTCCTCACCAGCAGGGGCACCTATATTTTTTGTAAAAAAGAAGGATAGGACCCTGAGACCCTGTGTTGACTATCGGGAACTCAATAAGGTAACCGTACGAAAACGTTACCCTTTGCCTCTGATTCCCGAATTACTGGAAAGAGTCCGCCATGCTAAGGTGTTCTCTAAACTGGATCTTCATGGGGCTTATAATTTGGTGCGTATTCGTCCAGGGGATGAGTGAAAGACAGCATTCAGATGCCGGTATGGACATTTTGAATATCTTGTGATGCCCTTCGAGCTTTGTAACGCCCCTGCAACGTTTCAACACCTTGCTAATGACATTTTCAGAGATTTGTTGGACCAGTTTGTGGTGCTCTATTTGGACGATATACTAATCTTTTCTGACTCTTTACAGGAACATGAAGAACATGTCAAAACTGTTTTAAGACGTCCGAAAGAGAATCATTTGTACATTAAGCCAGAGAAATGCGAGTTCCATCATTCTGAGATACAGTTCTTAGGTTGTATCATCTCTCCCCAGGTGCTTAACATGGAATCTGGTAAGATTCAGGCTATCCTTGACTGGCCGGTACCCAAGAATGTTAAGGAGGTCCAATGTTTTATTGGTTTTGCAAATTTCTACAGACGCTTCATTCGAAATTTTTCTGATATTGTCCATCCCATTACTTCCTTGACAAAGAAGGAAAAGCCCTTTAAGTGGTCATCACAGGCTCAAGAAGCTTTTGATCAGCTTAAGATTTGTTTCACATCAGCACCGCTGTTGATACACCCAGATCCAACACTTTCATTCATTGTGGAGGTGGACACTTCTGATAATGCTTTGGGGGCTATTCTCTCCCAAAGAACTGAAGAGAAGGGTCTGCTACATCCTTGTGCTTTCTTTTCCCGTAGACTAACCTCAGCAGAGTAGAATTACAATGTGGGAGACAAGGAATTGCTGGCTATTATTGCGGCTTTCAAAGAATGGAGGCATCATCTGCAAGGAGCTGCACAACAGATCATAGTGCTAACTGACCATCGCAATATAGAGTTCCTTAGATCTGCTAGATTTCTTTCTCCTCGTCAGGCTCATTCGAACTTATTTTTAAATCAATTTAACTTTGTTATCTCGTACCGTCCAGGTTCTCGTAATGGGAAGGCTGATGCTTTATCCCGAATCCATGCTGTGGATTCCGTACCTGGAGCCCCGTCCAAGACCATTCTATCTGATGCCAATTTCATCGGAGTTATCCACGATCAGTACTTGTGGAAGGAGTGCAGGGAGGCCTATGACAGTGATGCATTTCTGGCCAACCCACCTGTGGATATTAATCTTGTCTTTAAGGGTGGCATGTGGTTCAGAGATTGATGTATCTATGTCCCTGAGGTCGTCCGTCTGCAGATCCTCAAGTTGGTACATGACTCCAAGTTGGCTGGTCACAGGGGGGTACAGAAGACACAAGAGTTCCTGAGCCGATTCTTCCGGTGGCCAACTTGCCTGAAGGATACCAAGGACTATGTTCTCTCTTGCGAGGTATGTGCCCGTTACAAGACTCCTCATGTGGCACCTATGGGTTTTCTACAACCATTACCTGTTCCGTCCTGCCCTTGGTGGTCTATATCAATGGACTTTATTGTGGAGCAGCCTACATCGGGGGGCATGAATACAATCATGGTGGTAGTTGATCGCCTGACAAAAGCTGCTCATTTTGTTCCGTGCACCGGCCTCCCCTCAGCTAAAGATACAGTGAACTTGGTTATACAGAATGTCTTTCGGTTGCATGGGGTTCCGGATGAGATCATCTCTGACCGTGGAGTACAGTTCACTTCAAGATTCTGGAAGGGGTTTTGCTCTGCACTCAATATTAATGTCTGTCTCTCTTCCGCTTACCATCCCCAGACAAATGGTCAGACTGAGCATACCAACCAGATGCTAGAACAATATCTAAGATGCTATGTCAGCCATCTCCAGGATGATTGGTTGGAGTTGCTGCCGTTAGCCGAATTTTCATATAATAATTCTCAGAGCGCCTCCACTAAATTTACACCTTTCTTTGCCAATCTGGTTTATCATCGGTGTATTTTACCTAGGTCTCCAATTAATTCTCCGGTTCCGGCAGTGGAGGAAAGGCTGACTGCGATGAGACAAAATCTGGAGGTTCTGAAGGAATCCCTGACCACAGCTCAAGAACGTTACAAGAGATCGGCTGATAGATTCCGTAAACCTGCACCCATGTTCAAGGTAGGAGATTCCATGTGGTTAGCAACTAAGAATCTGAAGTTAAACGTTCCTTCACAAAAACTTGGACAGAAATTCATTGGCCCTTTCAAGATCAACGGTATTGTGAGCTCTGTGGCCTGCTGGCTGAAGCTGCCTAGGACTATGAAGGTACACCCAGTTTTTCATGTATCTTTACTAAAGCCTGTATCTCCTAATACCTTCCAGGGACGTGTTGTGCCACCTCCGCAGCCTGTGGTGATTGATGGGCAAGAACAATTTCTGGTGGAGGAAATTATTGATTCCAGGATTCGCAGGAATCGGCTCCAATATCTGATAAGATGGCAGGGATATCCCCCTGAGGAAGACTCTTGGGAACCTGTGGAAAACATCAATGCCCAATAGAAGATTTCTCGTTTTGATAAGACATTCCCTGAGAAACAAGGTCTAGGATCGTCCTGAGGCCGCTTCTAAGGAGGGAGTAATGTCAGGACTCTGAACATTTTTTACCTTTTGTGCATTACTGCCCTTTTCCAAGATGGCGTCTTTGGTCTCATGTGTAGGGTTGAGCGAAACGGGTCGATCATTTTCAAAAGTCGCCGACTTTTGGCTAAGTCGGCGTCTCATGAAACCCGATCCGACCCCTGTGCTTGTCGGCCATGCGGTACGCGACTTTCGCGCCAAAGTCGCGTTTCAATGACGCGAAAAGCGCCATTTCTCAGCCAATGAAGGTGAACGCAGAGTGTGGGCAGCGTGATGACATAGATCCTGGTCCCCACCATCTTAGAGAAGGGCATTGCAGTGATTGGCTTGCTGTCTGCGGCGTCACAGGGGCTATAAAGGGGCGTTCCCGCCGACCGCCATCTTACTGCTGCTGATCTGAGCTTAGGGACAGGTTGCTGCCGCTTCATCAGAAGCAGGGAGAGCGTTAGGCAGGGTCCACTAACCACCAAACCGCTTGTGCTGCAGCGATTTCCACTGTCCAACACCACCTTCGGTGTGCAGGGACTGTGGAAGCTATTTTTTTTTTTTTTTCCCCTCAGCGCTGTAGCTCATTGGGCTGCCCTAGAAGGCTCCGTGATAGCTGTATTGCTGTGTGTACGCCACTGTGGAAACCAACTGCTTTTTTCAAAGCACATATCCTCTTGTTCCTTCCTTTCTGCACAGCTATCTTTTCTGTTTTTCCACACTTTTTATTTAATTTGTGCATCAGTCCACTCCTATTGCTGCCTGCCATACCTGGCTTACATTACTGCAGGGAGATAGTAATTGTAGGACAGTTTTTTTTTTTTTTTTGTTTTTTTTTTTTGTGGGAGATTAAGATTGGCATTTCTGCTACAGTGCCATCCCTGTGTGTGCCATCTCTCACTGAGTGGGCCATAGAAAGCCTATTTATTTTTTCCGTGATTTGTGTTCTAAAATCTACCTCAACACAAAAACAGTACATCAATCAGTGGGAGAAAAATATTGGCCTCAGTCAGGGCTTGTGTGCCACTGCTGTGTGTGCTATCTCTCATTCAGTGGGCTATAGCAAGCCTATTTTTTTTTTTTTTTTTTAATATTATTTGGTTTCTAATTCTCCCTGAAAAAAAAAAAAAAAACCTAAAAAAACAGTGGGAGAATAATATTGCCCTTTCAGCTTGTGTGCCAGTCTTGACTCCTGGGTGTGCCACCTCTCTCTCTAATTGTGGGCCATAGAAAGCCTATTTATTTTTTGGTTTTTTTAATATTATTTGGTTTCTAAAGTCTCCCTGAAAATAATAAAAAAAAATACATAAAAAAACAGTGGGAGAGTAATATTGCCATTTCAGCTTGTGTGCCAGTCTTGACTCCTGGGTGTGCCACCTCTCTCCCTCTCATTCAGTGGGCCATAGAAAGCCTTGTTTTTTTGTTTTTTTTTTAATATTATTTGGTTTCTAAAGTCTCCCTGAAAATAAAAAAAAAAAATACATAAAAAAACAGTGGGAGAGTAATATTGCCATTTCAGCTTGTGTGCCAGTCTTGACTCCTGGGTGTGCCACCTCTCTCCCTCTCATTCAGTGGGCCATAGAAAGCCTTGTTTTTTTGTTTTTTTTTTAATATTATTTGGTTTCTAAAGTCTCCCTGAAAATAAAAAAAAAAAACATAAAAAAACAGTGGGAGAGTAATATTGCCATTTCAGCTTGTGTGCCAGTCTTGACTCCTGGGTGTGCCACCTCTCTCCCTCTCATTCAGTGGGCCATAGAAAGCCTTGTTTTTTTGTTTTTTTTTTAATATTATTTGGTTTCTAAAGTCTCCCTGAAAATAAAAAAAAAAAACATAAAAAAACAGTGGGAGAGTAATATTGCCATTTCAGCTTGTGTGCCAGTCTTGACTCCTGGGTGTGCCACCTCTCTCTCTAATTGTGGGCCATAGAAAGCCTATTTATTTTTTGGTTTTTTTAATATTATTTGGTTTCTAAAGTCTCCCTGAAAATAAAAAAAAAAAATACATAAAAAAACAGTGGGAGAGTAATATTGCCCTTTCAGCTTGTGTGCCAGTCTTGACTCCTGGGTGTGCCACCTCTCTCCCTTTCATTCAGTGGGCCATAGAAAGCCTATTTATTTTTTGTTTTTTTTAATATTATTTGGTTTCTAAAGTCTCCCTGAAAATAAAAAAAAAAAATACATAAAAAAACAGTGGGAGAGTAATATTGCCATTTCAGCTTGTGTGCCAGTCTTGACTCCTGGGTGTGCCACCTCTCTCCCTCTCATTCAGTGGGCCATAGAAAGCCTTGTTTTTTTGTTTTTTTTTTAATATTATTTGGTTTCTAAAGTCTCCCTGAAAATAAAAAAAAAAAACATAAAAAAACAGTGGGAGAGTAATATTGCCATTTCAGCTTGTGTGCCAGTCTTGACTCCTGGGTGTGCCACCTCTCTCCCTCTCATTCAGTGGGCCATAGAAAGCCTTGTTTTTTTGTTTTTTTTTTAATATTATTTGGTTTCTAAAGTCTCCCTGAAAATAAAAAAAAAAAACATAAAAAAACAGTGGGAGAGTAATATTGCCATTTCAGCTTGTGTGCCAGTCTTGACTCCTGGGTGTGCCACCTCTCTCTCTAATTGTGGGCCATAGAAAGCCTATTTATTTTTTGGTTTTTTTAATATTATTTGGTTTCTAAAGTCTCCCTGAAAATAAAAAAAAAAAATACATAAAAAAACAGTGGGAGAGTAATATTGCCATTTCAGCTTGTGTGCCAGTCTTGACTCCTGGGTGTGCCACCTCTCTCCCTCTCATTCAGTGGGCCATAGAAAGCCTTGTTTTTTTGTTTTTTTTTTAATATTATTTGGTTTCTAAAGTCTCCCTGAAAATAAAAAAAAAAAACATAAAAAAACAGTGGGAGAGTAATATTGCCATTTCAGCTTGTGTGCCAGTCTTGACTCCTGGGTGTGCCACCTCTCTCCCTCTCATTCAGTGGGCCATAGAAAGCCTTGTTTTTTTGTTTTTTTTTTAATATTATTTGGTTTCTAAAGTCTCCCTGAAAATAAAAAAAAAAAACATAAAAAAACAGTGGGAGAGTAATATTGCCATTTCAGCTTGTGTGCCAGTCTTGACTCCTGGGTGTGCCACCTCTCTCTCTAATTGTGGGCCATAGAAAGCCTATTTATTTTTTGGTTTTTTTAATATTATTTGGTTTCTAAAGTCTCCCTGAAAATAAAAAAAAAAAATACATAAAAAAACAGTGGGAGAGTAATATTGCCCTTTCAGCTTGTGTGCCAGTCTTGACTCCTGGGTGTGCCACCTCTCTCCCTTTCATTCAGTGGGCCATAGAAAGCCTATTTATTTTTTGGTTTTTTTAATATTATTTGGTTTCTAAAGTCTCCCTGAAAATAAAAAAAAAATACATAAAAAAACAGTGGGAGAGTAATATTGCCATTTCAGCTTGTGTGCCAGTCTTGACTCCTGGGTGTGCCACCTCTCTCTCTAATTGTGGGCCATAGAAAGCCTTTTTATTTTTTTCCTTCATTTGTGTTTTAAAATCAACCTCAACACAAAAACACTACATCAATCAGTGGGAGAAAAATATTGGCCTCAGTCAGGGCTTGTGTGCCACTCCTGTGCGTGCCATCTCTCATTCAGTGGGCCATAGAAAGCCTTGTTTTTTTGTTTTTTTTTTAAATATTATTTGGTTTCTAAAGTCTCACAGAGAAAAAAAAAAAAATAAATTAGGTGGGAGATTAATATTGACATTAGTGCTTGAGTGACAGTCCTGCGTGTGTGTCATCTCTGTGATTTGGTGTCACAGAAAACAGAGTGTGTAACATTGTGCCTGATTTTCCTTGTGGTCTCACCAACCTGTTAAGGGATATTGAAATCATACTGAAGTTATAGCTCACCGTGTAAGTTGTTTGACAGCAACAAATAAAGTTAGTTTGGTTACGATTTTTAAACAATGAGGAAGTCTGGTGCAAGAGGTCGTCGTGGGCGTTCATTGTCAGCTGGTAATGATGGTAGTGGTAGTGGAGCATCAGGTGGTCGTGGGGATAAAAATATTCCACCTAAGTCTGGAGCTGTGGAGCCAGTTTCGTCGTCAGGCTACACAAGGCCTCGAACGCTCTCTTTTCTGGGAGTAGGAAAACCGCTTTTAAAGGCTGAGCAGCAACAGCAAGTTTTGGCTTACATTGCAGACTCAGCCTCTAGCTCTTTTGCCTCCTCTTCCGAAACTGGTAAATGTAAAAGCAGCGCGTCGCTTGTGGATGTTCACGGTCAGGGACAAGTCGCTTCCTTGTCCTCCTCAGCAAAAACTACAACAAGAGAGAAGGATGCAGCAGGCGACACAACGGGTCACTCCATGGAGCTCTTTACACATACCGTCCCTGGCTTAGAAAGTGAAACATTTAACAGGCCATGCCCATTACAAGTAGATTCTGACATGGAGTGCACTGATGCACAGCCACAGCCAGAGTACTATGCTGCTCCTTTGACTCAGACCACCACATTGCCCTCTCAGGGTACAGATCCACAATCAGACCCTGATGAGACTATGTTGCCCCGCCACGAACGCTATACCACCGACCGACACAGTGACACAGACGAAGTTGCACACGAGCTCGAAGAGGAGGTAATAGATGACCCAGTTATTGACCCCGATTGGCAGCCATTGGGGGAACAGGGTGCAGGCGGCAGTAGTTCAGAAGCGGAGGTGGAGGAGGGGCCGCAGCAGGCATCAACATCGCAACAGGTTCCATCTGCCGGGCCCGTATCTGGCCCAAAACGCGTGTCAAAGCCAAAACCTGTTGGAGGACAGCGTGGCCATCCGGTTAAAGCTCAGTCTGCAATCCCTGAAAAGGGATCCGAGTCTAGGAAGAGTGCAGTCTGGCATTTTTTTAAACAACATCCAACTGATCAGCGCAAAGTCATCTGTCAAAAATGTTCAACTAGCTTAAGCAGAGGTCAGAATCTGAAAAGTCTAAATACTAGTTGCATGCATAGACACTTAACCACCATGCATTTTCAAGCCTGGACTAACTACCAAACGTCCCTTAAGGTTGTAGCACCCTCGGCCAATGAAGCTAGTCAGCAACGCAACATCCCTTCCGTCACTGTAAGGCCACCATTTTCCGCACCACCGGCAGTATCTGTGCAGGTTTCTTTGCCAGCCAAAAGCAGTCAGGGTCAGGGAATCACCAGTTTAGTAGGAGGAAATATTGCATCTAGGGCACCGGCGGAAACAATACCGTCTCCAACCGTCTCTCAGTCTGCCATGTACACCGGCACACCCGAAAGTTCCACGATCTCCTGCTCTCCAGTCCAGCTCACCCTACATGAGACTCTGGTTAGAAAAAGGAAGTACTTATCCTCGCATCCGCGTACACAGGGTTTTAACGCCCACATAGCTAGACTAATCTCGTTAGAGATGATGCCCTACCGTTTAGTTGAAAGCGAAGCTTTTAAAGCCCTGATGGAGTACGCTGAACCACGATACGAGCTACCTAGTCGACACTTTTTTTCCAGAAAAGCCATCCCAGCCCTGCACCAGCATGTTAAACAGCGCATCGTCCATGCACTTAGGCAATCTGTGAGTACAAAGGTGCACCTGACTACAGATGCATGGACCAGTAGGCATGGCCAGGGACGTTATGTGTCCATCACGGCACACTGGGTGAATGTGGTGGATGCAGGGTCCACAGGCGACATCAATTTAGGGACAGTTGTGCCTAGCCCACGGTCTAGGAAACAGTTGGCTGTAGGCGTTCGCACCCCCTCCTCCTCCTCCTCGTCCTCCTGCAGAAGCTACAGCTCTTCCACAGAACGCAGTCGGCCAACCACTCCATCGGCAGATGACACTGTTGCACACCAGTTGTCCCATTATGGGCCAGCTACTGCCAAGCGTCAGCAGGCTGTATTGGCTATGAAGTGTTTGGGCGACAACAGACACACCGCGGAAGTTCTGTCCGAGTTCTTGCAACAAGAAACGCAGTCGTGGCTGGGCACAGTAGATCTTGAGGCAGGCAAGGTAGTGAGTGATAACGGAAGGAATTTCATGGCTGCCATCTCCCTTTCCCAACTGAAACACATTCCTTGCCTGGCTCACACCTTAAACCTGGTGGTGCAGTGCTTATTGAAAACTTATCCTGGGTTCTCCGACCTGCTCCTCAAAGTGCGTGCACTTTGCTCACATATCCGACGTTCGCCTGTACACGCCAGCCGTATGCAGACCTATCAGCGGTCTTTGAACCTTCCCCAGCATCGCCTAATCATAGACGTTGCAACAAGGTGGAACTCAACACTGCACATGCTTCAGAGACTGTGCGAACAGAGGCGTGCTGTTATTTATTTGTGGGAGGATACACGGGCAGGCAGTAGGATGGCAGACATGGAGTTGTCAGGTGTGCAGTGGTCGAAGATACAAGACATGTGTCAAGTCCTTCAGTGTTTTGAGGAATGCACACGGCTGGTTAGTGCAGACAACGCCGTAATAAGCATGAGCATCCCCCTAATGCGTCTGCTGATGCAAAGTTTGACGCACATAAAGGAGCAGGCGTCTGCACCAGAGGAAGAGGGAAGCCTTGATGACAGTCAGCCATTGTCTGGTCAGGGCAGTGTACAGGACGAGGTAGCGGGCGAAGAGGAGGTGGAGGACGAGGAGGATGATGGGGATGAGTATATTTTTAATGCGGAAACTTTCACGGGGGCACAGGAAATTGGTTGCGTGTCACGGCCGGGTTCTGGTTTTTTGAGGGACACAAGTGACGTAGATTTGCCTGCAACTGCCCCTCAACCAATCACAACCGGAGATTTGACAACTGGAACTTTGGCCCACATGGCGGATTATGCCTTACGTATCCTAAAAAGGGACACACGCATTACGAAAATGATGAACGATGACGATTACTGGTTGGCCTGCCTCCTTGATCCACGCTATAAAGGCAAATTGCAAAATATTATGCCACATGAGAACTTGGAACTAATATTAGCAACCAAACAATCAACTCTTGTTGACCGTTTGCTTCAGGCATTCCCAGCACACAGCGCACGTGATCGTTCTCACACAAGCTCCAGGGGGCAGCAGACTAGGAGTGTTAGGGGTGCACACATCAGAAGTGGCGTTGGACAGAGGGGTTTTCTGACCAGGTTGTGGAGTGATTTTGCTATGACCGCAGACAGGACAGGTACTGCTGCATCAATTGAAAGTGACAGGAGACAACATTTGTCCAGTATGGTTACTAACTATTTTTCATCCCTTATCGATGTTCTCCCTCAACCGTCATTCCCATTTGATTACTGGGCCTCCAAATTAGACACCTGGCCAGAATTGGCAGAATATGCATTGCAGGAGCTTGCTTGCCCGGCAGCAAGTGTCCTATCAGAAAGAGTATTCAGTGCTGCAGGTTCAATATTAACCGAAAAAAGGACTCGTCTGGCTACCCAAAATGTTGACGATCTAACATTCATTAAAATGAACCACAACTGGATTTCGAAATCTTTTGCCCCACCTTGCCCGGCCGACACCTAGCTTTCCTATGAAAAGCTCTTGCCTGTGAATTACTTTTCTAATGTCTAATTTGCTGCAGCTGATTGTACAGCATACGACATGTTTACACCTCCCTAAATGGCAAAACTCCCCACACGGGGCCGTGGTATCGCGACTTGGCGCAAGCACCCGTGAGACTGCTGTTTGTCTGAAGAGGTGGGTGTGCTCGCTTTTGGTTGACGGCATTGCTACTGGGTCCCTCATAGTACAATGTAGTGTCTCTGGCGGTGGTGGTGCGCACCCAACGTCAGACACACCGTTGTAACATGAGGGGCCCTGGGGCGGTCCCGCCGGCCTCAAGAGAGTTCCCCCCTACCCCAGCTCAAAATGTGCTCTACCACGTGCAAAATTATGTCGCACAGCTCCACCAATCTTTAGTCTATTCGCTGACATCATTCAATGTCTGGCACTGACAATACAAATTTGTAGACATCTATGATGCAACTTAAAGTAGTCTGTGTCTGTGTCCTATATTGGCACCATTAAATAGTTACTGCCAAATTACAATGTCAGAAACTCAGTAGATGAGCCCACCCCTGTACCTAAGTATGCCACCTTTTTTTTTTGTTTTGGTTGTTTTGCGAGACATTAACATCTATTTATATTTTGGGAGTACTGGGACAGACACTCCTTGCACTACTCCTCCACTCACCACCAAGCTGCCTGTGTATCCATGTAACCGCTGTAAAACTGCCATGAGCCTATTGTTTGTTATTTTAGGCCTTTGATAGCCTGTCTGCGGTCCCTACTTTAAATACTCCTCCACTGACCACCAAGCTGCCTGCCCGTGTATCCATGTAACCGCTGTGAAACTGCCATGAGCCTATTGTTTGTTATGTTAGGCCTTTGATAGCCTGTCTGCGGTCCCTACTTTAAATACTCCTCCACTGACCAGACCACTGCTGCCCGTGTACCCCTGGAACCAATTATAAAGTGCCTACAGCCAGCCCATTTTCTTATGTTAGGCCTTTGAAGCCTGTCTGCGGTCCCTACTTTAAATACTCCTCCACTGACCAGACCACTGCTGCCCGTGTACCCCTGGAACCAATTATAAAGTGCCTACAGCCAGCCCATTTTCTTATGTTAGGCCTTTGAAGCCTTTCTGCGGTCCCTACTTTAAATACTCCTCCACTCACCACCACCAAGCTGCCTGCCCGTGTATCCATGTAACCGCTGTGAAACTGCCATGAGCCTATTGTTTGTTATTTTAGGCCTTTGATAGCCTGTCTGCGGTCCCTACTTTAAATACTCCTCCACTCACCACCAAGCTGCCTGCCCGTGTATCCATGTAACCGCTGTGAAACTGCCATCATGAGCCTATTGTTTGTTATGTTAGGCCTTTGATAGCCTGTCTGCGGTCCCTACTTTAAATACTCCTCCACTGACCAGACCACTGCTGCCCGTGTACCCCTGGAACCAATTATAAAGTGCCTACAGCCAGCCCATTTTCTTATGTTAGGCCTTTGATAGCCTGTCTGCGGTCCCTACTTTAAATACTCCTCCACTCACCACCAAGCTGCCTGCCCGTGTATCCATGTAACCGCTGTGAAACTGCCATCATGAGCCTATTGTTTGTTATGTTAGGCCTTTGATAGCCTGTCTGCGGTCCCTACTTTAAATACTCCTCCACTGACCAGACCACTGCTGCCCGTGTACCCCTGGAACCAATTATAAAGTGCCTACAGCCAGCCCATTTTCTTATGTTAGGCCTTTGAAGCCTGTCTGCGGTCCCTACTTTAAATACTCCTCCACTCACCACCACCAAGCTGCCTGCCCGTGTATCCATGTAACCGCTGTGAAACTGCCATGAGCCTATTGTTTGTTATTTTAGGCCTTTGATAGCCTGTGTGCGGTCCCTACTTTAAATACTCCTCCACTCACCACCAAGCTGCCTGCCCGTGTATCCATGTAACCGCTGTGAAACTGCCATGAGCCTATTGTTTGTTATTTTAGGCCTTTGATAGCCTGTGTGCGGTCCCTACTTTAAATACTCCTCCACTCACCACCAAGCTGCCTGCCCGTGTATCCATGTAACCGCTGTGAAACTGCCATGAGCCTATTGTTTGTTATGTTAGGCCTTTGATAGCCTGTCTGCGGTCCCTACTTTAAATACTCCTCCACTGACCAGACCACTGCTGCCCGTGTACCCCTGGAACCAATTATAAAGTGCCTACAGCCAGCCCATTTTCTTATGTTAGGCCTTTGAAGCCTGTCTGCGGTCCCTACTTTAAATACTCCTCCACTGACCAGACCACTGCTGCCCGTGTACCCCTGGAACCAATTATAAAGTGCCTACAGCCAGCCCATTTTCTTATGTTAGGCCTTTGAAGCCTTTCTGCGGTCCCTACTTTAAATACTCCTCCACTCACCACCACCAAGCTGCCTGCCCGTGTATCCATGTAACCGCTGTGAAACTGCCATGAGCCTATTGTTTGTTATTTTAGGCCTTTGATAGCCTGTCTGCGGTCCCTACTTTAAATACTCCTCCACTCACCACCAAGCTGCCTGCCCGTGTATCCATGTAACCGCTGTGAAACTGCCATCATGAGCCTATTGTTTGTTATGTTAGGCCTTTGATAGCCTGTCTGCGGTCCCTACTTTAAATACTCCTCCACTGACCAGACCACTGCTGCCCGTGTACCCCTGGAACCAATTATAAAGTGCCTACAGCCAGCCCATTTTCTTATGTTAGGCCTTTGATAGCCTGTCTGCGGTCCCTACTTTAAATACTCCTCCACTCACCACCAAGCTGCCTGCCCGTGTATCCATGTAACCGCTGTGAAACTGCCATCATGAGCCTATTGTTTGTTATGTTAGGCCTTTGATAGCCTGTCTGCGGTCCCTACTTTAAATACTCCTCCACTGACCAGACCACTGCTGCCCGTGTACCCCTGGAACCAATTATAAAGTGCCTACAGCCAGCCCATTTTCTTATGTTAGGCCTTTGAAGCCTTTCTGCGGTCCCTACTTTAAATACTCCTCCACTCACCACCACCAAGCTGCCTGCCCGTGTATCCATGTAACCGCTGTGAAACTGCCATGAGCCTATTGTTTGTTATTTTAGGCCTTTGATAGCCTGTCTGCGGTCCCTACTTTAAATACTCCTCCACTCACCACCAAGCTGCCTGTGTATCCATGTAACCGCTGTAAAACTGCCATGAGCCTATTGTTTGTTATTTTAGGCCTTTGATAGCCTGTCTGCGGTCCCTACTTTAAATACTCCTCCACTGACCAGACCACTGCTGCCCGTGTACCCCTGGAACCAATTATAAAGTGCCTACAGCCAGCCCATTTTCTTATGTTAGGCCTTTGAAGCCTGTCTGCGGTCCCTACTTTAAATACTCCTCCACTCACCACCACCAAGCTGCCTGCCCGTGTATCCATGTAACCGCTGTGAAACTGCCATGAGCCTATTGTTTGTTATTTTAGGCCTTTGATAGCCTGTCTGCGGTCCCTACTTTAAATACTCCTCCACTCACCACCAAGCTGCCTGCCCGTGTATCCATGTAACCGCTGTGAAACTGCCATCATGAGCCTATTGTTTGTTATGTTAGGCCTTTGATAGCCTGTCTGCGGTCCCTACTTTAAATACTCCTCCACTGACCAGACCACTGCTGCCCGTGTACCCCTGGAACCAATTATAAAGTGCCTACAGCCAGCCCATTTTCTTATGTTAGGCCTTTGATAGCCTGTCTGCGGTCCCTACTTTAAATACTCCTCCACTCACCACCAAGCTGCCTGCCCGTGTATCCATGTAACCGCTGTGAAACTGCCATCATGAGCCTATTGTTTGTTATGTTAGGCCTTTGATAGCCTGTCTGCGGTCCCTACTTTAAATACTCCTCCACTGACCAGACCACTGCTGCCCGTGTACCCCTGGAACCAATTATAAAGTGCCTACAGCCAGCCCATTTTCTTATGTTAGGCCTTTGAAGCCTGTCTGCGGTCCCTACTTTAAATACTCCTCCACTGACCAGACCACTGCTGCCCGTGTACCCCTGGAACCAATTATAAAGTGCCTACAGCCAGCCCATTTTCTTATGTTAGGCCTTTGAAGCCTGTCTGCGGTCCCTACTTTAAATACTCCTCCACTCACCACCACCAAGCTGCCTGCCCGTCTATCCATGTAACCGCTGTAAAACTGCAATGAGCCTATTGTTTGTTATTTTAGGCCTTTGATAGCCTGTCTGCGGCCCCTACTTGCAATACTCCTCCACTGACCACAATGCTGCCTGGAGTGCCTGCCTGTGTATCCATGTAACCGATGTAAAACTGCCATGACTGCCTACTGTTTGTTATTTTAGGCCTTTGATAGCCTGTCTGCAGCCCCTACTTGCAATACTCCTCCACTGACCACACCAATGCTGCCCGTGTACCCCTGGAACCTATTTAAAAGTTCATAGAGCCTAGTTATATATTTTATTTACTATTAATAAGGCCATGATGGACTACGCTGTACCACGCTACAAGCTAACCAGTCGACACTTCTTTTGCGAGAAAAGCCATCCCAACCCTCCACCAGCATGTAGAAGACCGCATTGTCCATGCACTCTGGCAATCTGTGAGTACAAAGGTGCACCTGACAACAGACGCATGGACCTGTAGGCATGGCCACGGAAGATTACGTGTCCATTACGGCGCAATGGGTTAATGTGGTGGATGCATGGTCCACAGGGGACAGCCTACTAAGTCTGTCTGCAGTCCCTAATTCAAATTGTGCTCCACTGTCTAAATCGGAACTTCCACCTTCTGGCTTTCGGCCTATAGTATCAGAAATTAAACTGCATTTGGCCTTCAACTTTGGTTAGGGCCTACTAACGGCTTCTGCCCCTCCCTGGTGTTGCCCTCAACTAAATAAAGCTGAGCTTCAACCTTCTGCTCCAAATTACCATTTTGAAAAATGCAATAGGCTTTTCAGGCCTACTAAAGGAGTCTGTCTGTGTGCCCCTCCCTGGTGTTGTCCTCAACTAAATAAAGCTGAGCTTCAACCTTCCGGCTCTCATTATGTGGTTTTAAAAAAAAAAAAGGTGGTTAGGGCCTACTAACGGCTTCTGCCCCTCCCTGGTGTTGTCCTCAACTAAATAAAGCTGAGCTTCAACCTTCCGGCTCTCATTATGTGGTTTTAAAAAAAAAAAAGGTGGTTAGGGCCTACTAACGGCTTCTGCCCCTCCCTGGTGTTGTCCTCAACTAAATAAAGCTGAGCTTCAACCTTCCGGCTCTCATTATGTGGTTTTAAAAAAAAAAAAGGTGGTTAGGGCCTACTAACGGCTTCTGCCCCTCCCTGGTGTTGTCCTCAACTAAATAAAGCTGAGCTTCAACCTTCCGGCTCTCATTATGTGGTTTTAAAAAAAAAAAAGGTGGTTAGGGCCTACTAACGGCTTCTGCCCCTCCCTGGTGTTGTCCTCAACTAAATAAAGCTGAGCTTCAACCTTCCGGCTCTCATTATGTGGTTTTAAAAAAAAAAAAGGTGGTTAGGGCCTACTAACGGCTTCTGCCCCTCCCTGGTGTTGTCCTCAACTAAATAAAGCTGAGCTTCAACCTTCCGGCTCTCATTATGTGGTTTTAAAAAAAAAAAAGGTGGTTAGGGCCTACTAACGGCTTCTGCCCCTCCCTGGTGTTGTCCTCAACTAAATAAAGCTGAGCTTCAACCTTCCGGCTCTCATTATGTGGTTTTAAAAAAAAAAAAGGTGGTTAGGGCCTACTAACGGCTTCTGCCCCTCCCTGGTGTTGTCCTCAACTAAATAAAGCTGAGCTTCAACCTTCCGGCTCTCATTATGTGGTTTTAAAAAAAAAAAAGGTGGTTAGGGCCTACTAACGGCTTCTGCCCCTCCCTGGTGTTGTCCTCAACTAAATAAAGCTGAGCTTCAACCTTCCGGCTCTCATTATGTGGTTTTAAAAAAAAAAAAGGTGGTTAGGGCCTACTAACGGCTTCTGCCCCTCCCTGGTGTTGTCCTCAACTAAATAAAGCTGAGCTTCAACCTTCCGGCTCTCATTATGTGGTTTTAAAAAAAAAAAAGGTGGTTAGGGCCTACTAACGGCTTCTGCCCCTCCCTGGTGTTGTCCTCAACTAAATAAAGCTGAGCTTCAACCTTCCGGCTCTCATTATGTGGTTTTAAAAAAAAAAAAGGTGGTTAGGGCCTACTAACGGCTTCTGCCCCTCCCTGGTGTTGTCCTCAACTAAATAAAGCTGAGCTTCAACCTTCCGGCTCTCATTATGTGGTTTTAAAAAAAAAAAAGGTGGTTAGGGCCTACTAACGGCTTCTGCCCCTCCCTGGTGTTGTCCTCAACTAAATAAAGCTGAGCTTCAACCTTCCGGCTCTCATTATGTGGTTTTAAAAAAAAAAAAGGTGGTTAGGGCCTACTAACGGCTTCTGCCCCTCCCTGGTGTTGTCCTCAACTAAATAAAGCTGAGCTTCAACCTTCCGGCTCTCATTATGTGGTTTTAAAAAAAAAAAAGGTGGTTAGGGCCTACTAACGGCTTCTGCCCCTCCCTGGTGTTGCCCTCAACTAAATAAAGCTGAGCTTCAACCTTCTGCTCCAAATTACCATTTTAAAAAATGCAATAGGCTTTTCCGGCCTACTAAAGGTGTCTGCCCCTCCCTGGTGTTGTCCTCAACTGAACAAAGCTGAGCTTCCACATTCTGGCTTTCGCCCTATACTATCAGATATTAAACTGCATTTGGCCTACTAGTGTGGTTAGGCCCTTGAAACAGTGTCTGCTGCTCTTGGGTTTGCTACTCCACTGAACAAAGCAATGCCGCCTGTTTAGTCCTGTTACCAATTTTGAACTGCATGTAGCCTACTTTATTCTTTGGCCCTATATCTGTTTCCTCCTCATCCTGCCCATTGCCCAGCCACTGCTAAATGAGTCTGCTGGTACATTGACCGAGACCACTACATTCCCCTTGTACTCTACACAGCCAGAATCTGTCCCTGCTGAAAGTAAGGTTCCCCTTCCCGCATGTTATACCACCTTACACAGGGACAAAGAGGAAGGTGCAGATGAAAGTGCAGGTTCCTTCATCAGGTGGGGGGGCATACTCGTTGGCGACATCACTGGCACAGGGCCCCTCAGAGTACGCAAAAGTGTCGCTGCTGGTGGGAGGCGCCCCCGCCATGCAAACACACCGCCGTACTTTGAGGGGCCCTGTGCCAGTGGCAATGCGAACGAGTGGGCCCCCCCCCTGCTTGCTCAGGATCACAGCACTTGCAACTTTTAAATAATTACCTTTCCCTGCAACACCGCCGTGACGTAGTCCGCATTTCCTGGGCCCACGAAAAACTTGAGCCGGCCCTACTCCCCCCACAACTTTTGCCAAATGACCCCCAATTCCCTATGCCCAACTATTATTATAAAGTTAATTAAGATTGACAAGCTTCAGAAACAAGAATGGATGTTTTTGGCATTAAAATGGGCACTGTAGGTGTTTTCCTGGCCTCCACTCACTGCCGACTATGCTTCCCCATTGACTTGCATTGGGTTTCGTGTTTCGGTCGATCCCCGACTTTTAGCGATAATCGGCCGACTGCACTCGACTCGACTCTGGACAAAATCGGGTTTCCCAAAACCCTACTCGATCTTAAAAAAATGAAAGTCGCTCAACCCTACTCATGTGCACTGTGTCTTCCTGCTATAAAACTCCACCCCAGCCTTCAGTCTGTGCTAGAGTATTCTGCCTTGCATCCAGCTCCTGACTTTGTTGACTCCCTGGCTATATACCTGCTCCTGTGAATCTGTGTGGAGATCCTGCTACTCTGCTCTCAGTTCCTGCTGCATACACCAGTTTCCAGTAATCCTCCTTCATCTGCTGCTCGTGTTTACTTCCATCTGCATTTGCTGGACATGTAAGCTGCTGCTGCTCTGCAATAACCTGAGCCTATTAACCAGGCCTCCCTGGTTGAGCTAAGATATGATTTGAACTGCCTTATAAGCATATCTATCTGTGTTGGGACTAAAACAAGGACTTATTCGTGTCAAGTATCCTCAAGAATAATTGTGCTTCATAGACTTTCTGCGTGATTGCATTTTCCTCTGAAGTTTCCTATAGACTGCTAAGCTGCGTTTTATATTTACACCAGGTGTTGTGAACTTGAGTTTCTCTCTGCACCTGTTTGAATCACCGTGTGATAATTTAGACTTTACCACTTATAAAACTGTGTCCTGTAGTTGTCTTGTTCCACGCAGAGTCTCCTGAGTTATCCCCTATAATTATTACAGTTGCAAGCAGCAGATTGCTCTCCACGGCATCTCCAGACTCTGTCACGTCTGTCACATTTGCTCAGTGTGAACCTGCTTTCATCTGTGAAGAGTACAGGGCACCAGTGGCGAATTTGCCAATCCTGGTGTTCTGTGGCAAATGCCAAGTGTCCTGCACGGTGTTGGGCTGTGAGCACAACCCCCATGTGTGGACGTCGGGCACTCAGACCATCCTCATGGAGTTGGTTTATAACCATTTGTGCAGACACATGCACATTTATGGACTGCTGGAGGTCATTTTGCAGGGCTCTGGCAGTGCTCCTCCTGTTCTTCCTTGCACAAAGGTGGAGGTAGCAGTCCTGCTGCTGGGTTGTTGCCCTCCTACAGACCCCTCCACATCTCTTGGTGTACTGGCCTGTTTCCTGGTAGCGCCTCCAGCCTCTGTACACAAAGCTGACAGACACAGCATACCTTCTTGCCACAGCTCACATTGATGTGCCATCTTTGATGAGCAGCACTACATGAGCCACTTGTGTGGGTTGCAGAGTCCGTCTCATGCTACCATGAGTGTGAAAGCACAACCAACATTCAAAAGTGACCAAATCATCAGCCAGAATGCATTGGTACTGAGATGTGGTCTGTGGTCCCCACGTGCAGAACCACTCCTTTATTGAGTGTGTCTTAATAATTGCCAATAATTTCCATCTGTTTTCTATTCCATTTGCACAACAGCATGTGAAATTGATTATCAAACAGTGTTGCTTCCTAAGTGAACAATTTGATTTCACAGAAGTTTGATTTACTTGGAGTTATATTCTGCTGTTTAAGTGTTCCCTATATTTTTTGAGCAGTGTAATTTTGCTTCAATGGCTATAGATTTACTCATCCACCATTTCAGGCCTCCTTCACATATCCTGGTGCTTCCTGTACAGGAAAAACAGTACTGGTGAGATCCGTGGTCTGTGTCCGTATGTGACATCTGTGATCAGTCCATGTGTCTGTGTTTGCTGTCCGTATGTCCTTGTGTTAGTGTGTCCATGTGTTA
This sequence comes from Ranitomeya variabilis, assembly GCF_051348905.1. Classification (NCBI taxonomy): domain Eukaryota; kingdom Metazoa; phylum Chordata; class Amphibia; order Anura; family Dendrobatidae; genus Ranitomeya; species Ranitomeya variabilis. The sequence goes on along the minus strand of NC_135233.1, from coordinate 1,025,099,304 downwards.
CATCCATGGGCCATCTGTTTGTCCATGTGACAGATCCCGGGCCTAGGAAAAGCTGATCCCAGGCACTGGCTGGTGCAGATGGCAGCTCTCATCATTGTCTTTTACTTGTGCTGAGATCAGTTCAACCTGGAGACAACGATGGGAGTTGTATTCAGCCTCTGCTGTATACTTCCAGTGTAAAATAAATAATTAAATTAAAAAAATGTTCTGGTCTCCTGTGCAATTTTGATAGACAGCAGAAGGAAAGCCCATGGCTGGGGGACTGATGTTAATTACCTGGGACAAGGGCCTATACCCCGTAAGGTTCTTAGGCTATTAATAACAGCTCACAGCTGTTTGCTTAACCTTTTCTGGTGGATTTACAGGGGACCACAGAAAAAGAATGATGCCGAGTCCCTCTATAAACTCAACCAGCAAAGGCTAAACAAACAGCTGTAGATTACTGTAAAATAGCCTGAAAATGGGTCAAAGATATTTCCCCCCAGCCTACCAACATCAGCCCTCATCCCCCCCAGAAATGGCGCATCCATAAGATACACCAAATCTGGTGCTTAGCCTCGCCCTTCCTTCTTGCCCTGTGGTGGTGGAATGTGTGATAATAGGGTTAGGAGGGTTGATGTCACTTTTGTATTGTCAGGTGACATCAAGCCCAGGGGTTAGTAAAGGAGAGGCGTCAATAAGACACCCCCATTACCAACCCCATAGTCATATTGCAAATAAACACACAGAAAGAATAAAGTCCTTTCTTTAGGATGAGCCTTTTCTGGGGTGGCTGAGGACTGATGTTGGCAGCCTGGGGGGGCAATATCTCTAACCCTTTCCAAGCGCAAGCAGGAGACAATGATGAGAGCTGTCTTCAGCAGCTGCCGGTGCCTTGGATCAGCAAAAACTGTACCGCTTCTCCTCATGCAATTCACTCTCCCTGTTAGAAAAAGCTTACTCATGGATACTCAGAATACTTATAGTGCAACCAGAAATATATGGAAATTAATACCTAAAATTAAAAAGTTAAATGTTGCAACATTTTTAATGAAACCCACATGCAAAGAATATTTTAAGCCCAAAATATACTGTATGTATTTAAGTAAACAAAAAAACATCTAAAGACGTCCATATTCTTTAAAGAATATTCTTGGTATTAAAGCTTACTTAGGAAAACTTGGTCTGATCTTTTATAATATACCGCTCAGTCCATGAAGATGTCCCCATCCAGGGGGCTGCAGTTTTTGTTTCTCCTTATATCATTACTATGTGTCTGTAATCATTTAGGTTGTTTTGTTCAGTTCAATAATAATATTATTATTATTACTACACCTAGTGCATATTAGGATGGGATCTGGGAGATGGGGATATCCTTTAAACATATTACAATTTTTTATAATGTTGATACAACTATTCACTTCAATATGATGCATGATGTATGAATACAACATCACTTATGGATGCACAGAGCTACATTTCTCTTTATATTGGTACACGTGAGTAAATGTTTTTTCTTTGCACTCTTTCTTTTCTTTTCCTTTGTACTTTGTACTATGTTTAAAGGGAACCTGTCACCTCCAAAATGGATGGTGAGCTAAGCCCACCAGCATCAGGGGCTTATCTACAGCATTCTGGAATGCTGTAGATAAGCCCCCGATGTATCCTAAAAGATGAGAAAAAGAGGTTAGATTATACTCACCTGGGCAGGCGGTCCGATCCGATGGGCATCGCGGTCCGGTCCGGGGCCTCCCATCTTCTTACGATCACGTCCTCTTCTTGTCTTCACGCTGTGGCTCCGGCGCAGGTGTACTTTGTCGGTCCTGTTGAGGGCAGAGCAAAGTACTGCAGTGTGCAGGCGCCGGGAAAGGTCAGAGAGGCCCAGCGCCTGCGCCCTGCAGTACTTTGCTCTGCCCTCAACAGGACCGACAAAGTACACCTGCGCCGGAGCCACAGCGTGAAGACAAGAAGAGCACGTCATCTGATGAAGATAGGAGGTGCAGGACTGGACCGCGACACCCATCGGACCAGACCGGGACCGGGTCCACTCCTGGGTGAGTATAATCTAACCTCTTTTTCTCATCTTTTAGGATACATTAGGGGCTTATCTACAGCATTACAGAATGCTGTAGATAAGCCCTTGATGCTGGTGGGCTTAGCTCACCTTCCATTTTGGGGGTGACAGGTTCCCTTTAAAGAGAACCTGTTACCAGCAAAAATGCTATTAACCTGCAAATATGGGGTTACTCTGCATGATAACAGCATTACTACCTGCCTGGCATGCACGTAGCCGAATGCTGCAGCTTTATTTTCTCAGTCAGCATTCGGTTTCAGTCATGGGGCGGTGTAGCGTGGGTTCAGTCACTGTTCTTGGAATAGAGAGCAGCGGCTTTAATCGTGTCCCCGGTCCTAATTGACATTCGCTCTACATTGAGGCTGGTTGTTTGTCAGGGCCAGTGATACTGCTACAGCCACCGATCTGTATACTCAGAACGGTGACTGAACCAGTGCTGGTGCCGCCCTCATGACTGAAACCGGGCAGGGTAATAATGATAATGATGCCCATATATGCAGGTTAATAGAGTTTTGCTGGTGACAGGTTCCTTTTGAAGTTTTGGTTAAAGGTGTAAAAAACAGAGCAAAAAAAATAAATAAATAAATAAAGGAAAATAAATAAACAATGCAAAGTTCATGAAAGAAAACACTAATCCTACATCTCAATAAATCCAGTTAATTAAGCCTAAATTCCCTATTTGAAGATGGAACAGTTGTTCTTTACATATTATGGTACATAATTTGGAAATTAGATATTACTGGAAACATGATATACAAAGGGTGAAATAAGTATTGAACACGTCACCAACTTTCTAGGTACAGTAAATATATTTCTAAAGGTGCTATTAACATGACATTCTTGCCAGATGTCAGAAACAACCCTTCCAATCCACACAGGCACAGAAATCAAACCACCATAAATTAAGTTGTGTAATAATGAAGAATGAAATAGGGAAAAATTATTGAGCATGTGAAGAAAGAGCGGTACAAAAGCCATGGAAAGTTTTCACACCAGCTGAAATCTATCAGTAATTAAAAAAGCAATCCTGCCACTAAGTGAAAAATTATATCATCTGGTTCAACTGATGGCCTATGAAAAGGGGTCTCATTATGAAGGTGTAACACAAGAAAAATCTCATGATGGGTAAAACCAGTGAGTTGACTTAAGACCTTTGCTACCTTTTTGTTGCATAACATTCTAATGGCATTGGTTACAGAAGAATTTGTAAACTACTGAAGGTTTCAGTGAGCACTGTTGGAGCCATAATCCAGAAGTGTAAAGAACATCATTTTACCATAAACCAGCCACGACCAGGTGCTCCCCCCAAATGTTCAGACAGAGGAGTGAAATTAATTACCAGTAGAGTTGTCCAAGAGCCAAGGACCACCCAGGGAGAGCTACAGGAATATTTAAAATCAACATGTAGAGTTGTTTCAAAGAAAACAATAAGTATTGCACTCAGTCTCCATGGCCTGTATGTATGCATGCTCAACAAGCAAGAATCTACTGCTGAGCAAAAAGCATGTTCAGGCATGTTTATGCTTAGCAACATTTAGACAAGCCTGTGAAATATGGGGAGAATATACTCTGAACAGATGAGACCAAAATTAAAATCTTTAGATGCCATAATACACACCAGGTTTGGAGGTCAAAAGTACTGGATACCACCTCCAAAACAATGGACAAACAGTGAAGTTTGGAGGTGGGAATATCATGGTGTGGGACTGTTTTTTAACATACGGCACTGAAAAACTTCACATAATTGAAGGAAGAATGAGTGGACAAATGAACCAAGACATTCTTGATGAAAATCTTCTGCCATCTACCAGGATGATGAAAATGAAATGATGCTGGACATTTAAGCAAAACAATGATCCTAAAACACACAGCCAAGGAAACTCTCAATTGGTTTCAGAGAAAGAAAATAAAGCAACTAGAATGGCCAGCCAATCACCTGACCTGAATCCAATTGAAAATGTATGGAAGGAACTAAAGCTCAGAATTCATATAAAAAGCTCAAGAAATCATTAGGATTTGAAGAGTGTTTGTGTGGAAGAAAGGGACAAAATCACACCTGAGCAATGTATGCGACTAGTTTCTCCATACAGAAGCTGTCATTACCAACACCGGCTTTTGCACAAAGTATTACATTTCATTAAGAATGTACAATACTTTTTCCCTGTGTCCTTTCTCACTATTGCATATAAGATATAACTTAATTTATGGATATCTATGATGATTTCTTTGCCGGAGTGGATTGGATGAACCGTTACGGACATCTGGGGAGAATTTCATGCTAATCGCACCATCTAGAAATATATTCACTCAGAAGATTGGTGATGTTTTCAATACTTATTTCACTTGCTATATCCTACTGGACGTACTATGTGTATAACATTTATCAAATGTGTTTAGACGGCTTTAAATATCAGATTTAAAGAATGATTTTATTACATCAGTTATTTTTCATCCTTCTCTTTTGCTCAGATTAGAGATTTTTTTTGCGAACTATTGTGTACACTGTATGAAGAATCTGTTTAATGATCAGATAACTCTTTTGTGTGTTGTGTGGATCTGACGACTTGTCTGGCTGGGAATGTGATCTTCCTCATACATGTTGAGAAAGGTTCTTTACAGCCTCGCTGGCATATGCCCCTTTAGCTAAAGTAATTACCTTTGAACAGAATGGAGGTATTTTGAAGCGTGGCCATATTTTCTTACATCTTTTTGTAGGACACATGTAAGGCCAATTTTTTTTTCTTTTGGCCACAAGTTTGAAAGCAGATGAAATTATAAAACCCCTTTAGTGTGCTAACAAAGTGCTTGTTAGTAAATGAAATTAAGTTTGGTAGACATTAAATTCTGTTCCTTAAGATACGTTTTAATCTACTTTTAACATAAGACTTTTTAAAAAATAATTTACATCAAACAAGAATAAATTCACAGCTTCTCCTCAATGTTAGTGATATATCTAATATTAAAGCTATGGTCACGCTATCAGTATTTGGTCAATATTTTACATTAGTATTTGTAAGCCAAGACCAGGAGTGGGCCAAAAATGCAGAATTTGTGCACGTATTTCTAGTATACTTTTTATCTGATTTTTTCTCACCTGGTTTTAGCTTACAAATACTGATGTAAAATACTGACCAAATACTGAGTGCGTGACCATAGCCTTAAGTGAATTTATAGAAAATTCTCTCCATTTTTTATTCTGACAAAGTTTGCGTCATTTGACCTCTCTCCTTGGCGCACTTTAACACGCATGCTTAGCTGTGTAAAAAGCTGACCTACATCTGTGAAATCCCTTTTCTCATAGGTCTAAACCAGCAGTGACTGCGATTAGTGTTGAGCATTCCGATACCGAGTTCCGATATTTTTGTGATATCGGAAATCGGAATCGGAAGTTCCCAGTGTATGGTTCCCAGGGTCTGGAGGAGAGGAAACTCTCCTTCAGGCCCTGGGATCCATATCCATGTAAAAAATAAAGAATTAAAATAAAAAATATGGATATACTCACCCCTCCGGCGGCCCCTGGACCTTAGCGATGTAACCGGCAGCCTCCGTTCCTAAGAATGCAGTGAGTTTAGGACCTGCGATGACGTCGCGGCTTGTGATTGGTCGCGTGAGCGGTCACGCGACCAATCACAAGCCGCGACGTCATCGAAGGTCCTTCACTCTGCATTCTTAGGAACGGAGGCAGACGCTTGGACCGGTGAGAGCCGGGGCCATCAGAGGGGTGAGTATATCAATATATTTTTTTTTTATTCTTTATTTTATACATGAATATGGATCCCAGGGCCTGAAGGAGAGTTTCCTCTCCTTTAGACCCTGGGAACCATTCCGATATTTTGTGTCCCATTGATATGCATTGGTATCGGGTATCGGTATCGGCGATATCCAATACTTTTTGGATATCGGCCGATTCAATCCGATGCCGATACCTTTGCATATCAGAAGGTATCGCTCAACACTAACTGCAATACAAACGAAATAAAACAGCACCATGGCCTCATACCCAGCAAAGGAGTTGGTATTTTCTTACTTCTATACCTCTCCTTTCACCTCCTTCACCATGTTTCTCCACTCTGTAATGACTGAGTGAGACCCCACCTTTAGTAACCACTTATCCTCCTGACTACTACATGTCATGCCTCTGACACTGGTCCTTCATCACAAGGTAGACTCTAAAATCTTTCCGCTTCTACTCTTCAAATCACATCTCACCACTTCTACTTTCTAACCAGTTTTTATCCAACATTATTTGCAGCCTTTGGGTATGTGCACACAATGTCTTTTAAAGGCAAATTCAGCTTGGAACCTGTCTGAAATAATGGTGCAAAACCACCGCAAAACAAAAGAACATTGTCCACAGCAATGTAAAAATGTCATCGCAGTTCATATGTTCCTTCTTTTGTTACTTCTTCTTACAGGCTTGGTAAAGTGTAAAGTTTAGGCCCGTATTCATTCTCCGGGCATCTTCTGCCATGAAGCCGCTCACTAGTTATAGTTTAAAAAAGGAACAAAGATGTCAACAGCAGAGGCACTTCAAAATCAATGGCAAAACCACCAGGGAACCCACTTTAGAAAAAAAAATGCTGGCTTTTTGAAGAGCGGCTTCACTTAGGAAAAACTTCACCTAAGAAAACCTCGGCTGAGCTGCTGGTGTCTTCAAGACGTCATGTGCGCATTCCCTTGAAAATACATTCAACCCTGTCCTTAGCCATTTCTTCAGTGCAGAGAGATGCCAACAGCAGAGGCACTTCAGAATCAAGGGCAAAACCACCAGGGAAGCCACTTTAGAAAAAAAAAATGCTGGGTTTTTCACGAGCGGCTTCACCTAGGAAAACCTTTACCTAGGAAAACCTTGGCAGAGCTGCTGGTATCTTAAAGATGTCATATGCGCATTCCCTTGAAAATGCATTCAACCCTGTCCTTATCCATCTCTTCAGTCTAAAGCTTACCAAAGAAACTGACATAATTAGTATTACTAATGAGTGTTAAATTACTTAATCCATACGGTATTACTCTATTCTCCTGTAATTTTCTCTCATTCCATTCCACAGTCCTACCAAAATCATCGATCACGAGTCCTTACATTCCTCAATCTCAAAAGTTTGCTGCCATAGCAGAACCTTCAATTTCTTCCTTCCTCTTTCACTTTTACACCCAGATAATTAACATTATAATTTTTAGGTCTCTATTAAAGAGGTTGTCCACTACTTTTTCATTGATGACCTATTCTTAGGATAGGTCATTAATGTCTGATCTGTCTATGTCAGACAGCTGGCACACTCGCTGATCAGCTGTTCTCCATGTTCTCTGTCCAGAACTGCTCGATTGCAGCTGTGGCAGGGTACTACACATACACTTAGTCTTCAAATCAATAGGAGGTGGATGTGTAGTAACCGGCGGTACTATCAAAAGACAGAGCAGCTCTGCTTGACCAATTCCAACCCCAAGACCCCAAGAGCAGTTGGTGGGCAGTGGTGCTGGGTGTTGGACCCCAACCGATCAGATATCGATGACCTATCCTTACGATAAGTCATCAATGAAGAAATAGTGGACAACCTCTTTAATTTACGTAATTAAAAATTGTTGTTCGCTTACTTTTATTCATTCTTTTTTGTTTTGTTTTACATATATTTCTAATAAAAGAAACAAATGTGAATGTCACAGAATCCCTTCCTATTAATATGAACCTTCCACACAAAGCTGTTAAAACAAGACATTGTGGACAGGCTAAAGTAAAGAATGAAATAATGAATGCTTCCACAGTAATATTTCAATAATTAGGGATGATAAACTTGATAATTATTTCCTGTCTCTTACACTCTTTGAAGATGACTTGGACAAAATGTAAAAATATAAAAAACCTGTAATGAACATACCCATTAGTGAGACTTTGATCTGATAGATGACGTGTATCCTTGAAAAAATGTTTTAATGGAAATGAAATGCTTGTATACTATATCTTTTTTAGAAAAATAAAAATTGAATTCCAGCCAGTGAGCGCAAGATGATAAACTAGACAGCTGTGTATAATAATCGTGAGAACCCTTGGTCTTAAAGCAATCTAATTTTTGTGCTTTTATCATTTGAATTTTGATTTTTTGTTTTCAAAGGGAACACATTAAGTTAGAGTATTCCACATTTCCTTGAATTCATTAGTTGAAGGTGCGATCTCATGACTCATCATAACATTATGGCTTCTAGTGTTCTCACATTTCCACCATTTCTAAGAAAGGACTGATGTCTATTCTTGGATAAAAATTAGTGATGAGCGAATATACTCGTTACTAGTGTTGAGCATTCCGATACCGCAAGTATCGGGTATCGGCCGATACTTGCGGGTATCGGAATTCCGATACCGAGATCCGATACTTTTGTGGTATCGGGTATCGGTATCGAAACAACATTAATGTGTAAAATAAAGAATTAAAATAAAAAATATTGCTATACTCACCTCTCCGACGCAGCCTGGACCTCACCGAGGGAACCGGCAGCGTTCTTTGCTTAAAATGCGCGCGTTTACTTCCTTCCGTGACGTCACGGCTTGTGATTGGTCGCGTGCCGCCCATGTGGCCGCGACGCGACCAATCACAGCAAGCCGTGACGTAATTTTCAGGTCCTCAATGCCTAATTCTAGGCATTCAGGATTTTAAAATTACGTTCCGGCTTGTGATTGGTCGCGTCGTGGTCACATGGGCGACGCGACCAATCACAAGCCGTGACATCACGGGAGGCAGGAAACGCGCGCATTTTAAAATTACGTCACGGCTTGTGATTGGTTGCGTGCCGCCCATGTGACCGCGACGCGACCAATCACAGCAAGCCGTGACGTAATTTCAGGTCCTGAATGCCTAATTCTGCATTCAGGACCTGAAAATTACGTCACGGCTTGCTGTGATTGGTCGCGTCGCGGTCACATGGGCGGCACGCAACCAATCACAAGCCGTGACGTAATTTTAAAATGCGCGCGTTTCCTGCCTCCCGTGACGTCACGGCTTGTGATTGGTCGCGTCGCCCATGTGACCGCGACGCGACCAATCACAAGCCGGAACGTAATTTTAAAATCCTGAATGCCTAGAATTAGGCATTGAGGACCTGAAAATTACGTCACGGCTTGCTGTGATTGGTCGCGTCGCAGCCACATGGGCGGCACGCGACCAATCACAAGCCGTGACGTCACGGAAGGAAGTAAACGCGCGCATTTTAAGCAAAGAACGCTGCCGGTCCCCTCGGTGAGGTCCAGGCTGCGTCGGAGAGGTGAGTATAGCAATATTTTTTATTTTAATTCTTTATTTTACACATTAATATGGATCCCAGGGCCTGAAGGAGAGTTTCCTCTCCTTCAGACCCTGGGAACCATCAGGGATACCGTCCGATACTTGAGTCCCATTGACTTGTATTGGTATCGGGTATCGGTATCGGATTAGATCCGATACTTTGCCGGTATCGGCCGATACTTTCCGATACCGATACTTTCAAGTATCGGACGGTATCGCTCAACACTACTCGTTACTCAAGATTTCCCGAGCACGCTCGGGTGTCCTCCGAGTATTTTTTAGTGCTCGGTGATTTAGTTTTCATCACCGCAGCTGAATGATTTACATCTGTTAGCCAGCATAAGTACATGTGGGGGTTGCCTGGTTGCTAGGGAATCCCCACATGTCCGTATGCTGGCTAACAGATGTAAATCATTCAGCTGCGGCAATAAAAACTAAATCTCCGAGCACTAAAAATACTCAGGGGATACCCGAGCGTGCTCGGGAAATCTAGAGTAATGAGTATATTTGCTCATCAATAATAAAAATCAATCTACCAGTTCATAAAAGTATGACCATTAGCATTTCAGCTACTAGAACCCTCAACAGTCCAGAAACAGGTTGAACCCAGTCCTGATCATAAATTAAGTTGTTCAGACATTTCCATAACTGCTGATAAGTCAAGAGCAGATTAATAGGGTTTAAGGGGACCTAGCAGGCAATTTTTGCATCCCAAACCACAGGCAACATGATTCTCAAATTCAATCATCTGTAATGAACATTAAAAATAAGAAAATGTTAGCACTAAAGTTGAGCGACTTTTACTTTTTTCGGATCAAGTCGGGTTTCGCAAAACCCGATTTTGTCAATAGTCGGGTCGGGTGAAATCGGCCGATTATTGCGAAAAGTCGGGGGCCGACTGAAACACGAAACCCAATGCAAGTCAATGGGGAATCAAAGTTGGCAGTGAGTGAAGGACAGGAATACACCTACAGTGCCCATTTTAATGCCAAAAACATCAATTCTTATTACTTAAGCTTGTCAATCTTAATTTACTTTATAATAATAGTTAGGCATTGAAAACTGGGGGTCATTTGTCTAAAGTTTTTGAGGGGTAGGGCTGGCTCAAGATTTTCGTGGGCCCAGGAAACGCGGAATACATCACAGCGATGGAGAAGGGAGAGGTAAGTATTTCAACTTTGCAAGTGCTGTGATCCTGAGCAAGCAGGGGGGGCCACTCGTTCGTAGGAAGGTACAGATGAAAGTGCAGGTTCCTTCATCAGGTGGGGGGCATACTTGTTGGCAATGTCACTGGCACAGGGCCCCTCATAGTATGGCGGTGTGTTTGATGGCGGGTGGCGCCTCCCACTGGCAGAGACACTTTTGCGTACTATGAGGGGCCCTGTGCCAGTGATGTCACCAACGAGTATGCCCCCCCACCTGATGAAGGAACCTGCACTTTCATCTGCACCTTCCTCTTTGTCCCTGTGTAAGATGGTATAGTATGCGGGAAGGGGAACCTGACTTTCAGCAGGGTCAGATTGTGGCTGTGTAGTGTGCAAGGGGAATGTAGTGGTCTGGGTCACCAGCAGACTCATCTAGCAGTGGCTGGGCAATGGGCAGGTTGAGGAGGAAACACAGTTTTGTAGGCCCAAATAAGAAAGTGGGCTAAATGCAGTTCAAATGTGGTAACAGGACTAAACAGGCGGCATTGCTTTGTTCAGTGGAGGAAAACTGTATTGGGTGGCAGACACAGTTAGTAGGCCCAAATAATAAAGTGGGCTAAATGCAGTTCAAATGCGGTAACAGGACTAAACAGGCGGCATTGCTTTGTTCAGTGGAGGAAAACTGTAATGAGTGGCAGACACAGTTAGTAGGCCCAAATAATAAAGTGGGCTAAATGCAGTTCAAATGTGGTAACAGGACTAAACAGGTGGCATTGCTTTGTTCAGTGGAGGAAAACTGTAATGAGTGGCAGACACAGTGGGCTAAATGTCTGCCAAAAAATTGTTCATAAACAGGTGGCATAGCTAGGTACAGTGGTGGGCTCCTCTGCTGAGTAGCAGACAGTGGTAGTAGACGCAAAGTATTAACTGGTCTAAATGGAGGCCAGGGCCCCTGTATATTTTAACTATCATCTATCATTTCAACAAATTTGTATTGGCAGTGCCACTGAAGGATTTAACAGCACAGACTACACAGTGGTGGAGCAGGGAGAGGTAAGTATTGCAAGTGGTAGAGCACTGTTCGAGCTTTGGGGGAGCACTCTCTTGTGGGCGGCGGTACTGGCACAGGGCCCCTCACATTATGACGGTGTGTCTGACATAGGTTGTGCACCACCACTGACAGAGACACTTCATTGTACTATGAGGGACCTTTTGCCAGTGCCGTCACCCAAGAGTGCTTTTGTGCTTTTGCCACTACCACCAGATGCACCACCACCACCATCAGTACCAGCTGGCAACCACCGCCCACGGGCTCTTCCACCAGACTTCCTCATTTTTGGATAATCTATCCAAAATAACAACCATTATATGGTACTGTAAAACAAGGTAGAATGTGTATATAAACTTGTTGAGAATTAAAATCTCCCTTTTTTGGGGGGGAGACTGAACCAAAACTCAGGCCCTGTGCATAAAACAACACAATGTAAGTGGCAGAAAGTGGCTGGCTGATATACGACAAACTAACAGGACTGAAGTATATCCACTTTGTGAGAATTTGAATCTCACTTTTTTGGGGGGGAGACTGAACCAAAACTCAGGCCCAGTGTATAACACAACTCAATGTACGTGGCAGAAAGTGGCTGGCTGATATATGACAAACTAACAGGACTGAAGTATATCCACTTTGTGAGAATTTGAATCTCACTTTTTTGGGGGGGAGACTGAACCAAAACTCAGGCCCAGTGTATAACACAACTCAATGTACGTGGCAGAAAGTGGCTAGCTGATATATGACAAACTAACAGGACTGAAGTATATCCACTTTGTGAGAATTTGAATCTCACTTTTTTTTTTTGGAGACTGAACCAAAACTCAGGCCCAGTGTATAACACAACACAATGTACATGGCAGAATGTGGTTGGAAGATATATGAAAGAATACAAGGACTGTAGTACAATTTCAATCTCCCTACAATGATCTCAGGACAAGTATGGCAGCAATAAAAAGGACTGCTGCACACAAAAGTGTGGACAAATAAACAAGATAACTGTGCAGAAAGGAGCAACAGGATTTTTGCTTTTAAAAAAAGCAGTTGGTTTGCACAGCAGCATGCAAACAGCAATGCAGCCAGGGCTGCCACTAGAAATTTCGGGGCCCCATACTGGCAAAATTTTCAGGGCCCCCTTGAGACTCCGCCCAGGCTCCACCCCAGCCCCGCCTCCACACTCCACCCCTCAAACTGTCCACAGTCCCACCGCTCTCTCTTGGAAAAACTCCACTTCTCACCTATCACACATTAACAGTTCCCATCACAAGATCACACATATAGCCGACAGCTTTTGTTTTGGCCAAAAGATTTTTTAAGCCGCCACCATAACACGGTAGACACTTTTGGCCGGGCCCTACTCTGCTGTAACCTATTAAATATTTGTTAAAATATGCAATACAATTTAGGTATATTTTTATTTATGATGATGTGTGCAAAACTGTAAAGCGCTGCGGAATATGTTAGCGCTATATAAAAATAAAGAATTATTTATTTATTTTTCAATTTTTTAAATGACCAATAATATCACATACAAGGAACAAATACCGCAACACCATGTCCAGACCACATATTACCACCAGTGACCGAATAATATCACATACAAGGAACAAATACCACCGCACCATGTCCAGACCACATATTACCACCACATAGTGACTGAATACTACAATTCTGATCAGTAATAAAAGAAAGCACCATACTATCACCATAAGTGCCAGTATTCACAGGAGATCTGTACTTCGTATGCAGTGTCTGTGTACAGGTAATACAGTGATCACTAGTGAAATTATACACAGGACTGCTGTATATAGTATACAGTGTATAGTGTCAGTGTATAGGTAACACTGACTCACCAGTGACGTCTCTAGGTGAAGTCCTTCATCTTTCATACAGCACAGACCGCCATCACTTCATCCAGCCAGGACTCGTCTCTGCAGGAAATAACACAGTTATCTCGAGTTCCGCTTGCAGAACACATTACTTAATTTTTCCCAACTTCTACATTACACCACATGAAGAAAAAGAGGCAACATAGTGTCACTCTACACAGTAACAGGACCGCCCCCTCATTTAAAACAGTATCCTCAAAAAATAAAATAAATACATCACTGCAGTAATAATATCCCTAAATTAGTCCCTATGGTAATAATATTCCCCATCCTGGCCAACGTGTGTCTCATTCCTGGCGTCAGCCATATGTTCTCCCATCCTGCCCTCATGAGTATCCATTCTGCCCCATATGATCTCCCCATCCTGACCCATTTGTCTCCATCATATCCATCCTGCCCCATGATCCTGCACGATCTGTCTCCAATTCTGCCCCCAGTGTCTCCAATCATGCCCCCATATCTGCAATCCTGCCACTTGTCTCCATTCTGCCCCATCTGTCTCCAATCCTTCCCCATCTGTCTCCAGTCATGCCCCCATGTCTTTCATCATATCCCCTATCTCCATTCTGCCCATGTCCAGCATTCTGCCCCTTTGTCCAGCATTCTGCCCGTGTCCAGCATACTGCCCCTGTGTCCAGCATCTCTGCCCCTGTGTCCAGCATCCTGCCCCTGTGTCCAGCATCCTGCCCCTGTGTCCAGCATACTTCCCCTGTGTCCTGCATTCCTGCCCCTGTGTAGCATTCTGCCCCTGTGTCCAGCATTCTGCCCCTGTGTCCAGCATTCTGCCCTTGTGTAGCATTCTGCCCATGTCCAGCTTTCTGCCCCTGTGTCCAGCTTTCTGCCCATGTCCAGCATACTGCCCCTGTGTCCAGCATACTGCCCCTGTGTCCAGCATAATGCCCCTGTGTGCAGCATAATGCCCCTGTGTCCAGCATAATGCCCCTGTGTCCAGCATAATGCCCGTGTCCAGCATTCTGCCCCTGTGTCCACCATACTGCCCGTGTCCACTATACTGCCCGTGTCCACCATACTGCCCGTGTCCACCATAATGCCCCTGTGTCCACCATACTGCCCCTGTGTCCAGCATAATGCCCCTGTGTCCAGCATAATTCCCCTGTGTCCAGCATACTGCCCGTGTCCAGCATACGGCCCCTATCCAGCATACTGCCCGTGTCCACCATACTGCCCCTGTGTCCACCATACTGCCCCGTGTCCACCATACTGCCCCTGTGTCCAGCATCCTGCCCCTGTGTCCAGCATCCTGCCCCTGTGTCCAGCATACTGCCCCTGTGTCTTGCACTCCTGCCCCTGTGTAGCATTCTGCCCCTGTGTCCAGCATTCTGCCCCTGTGTCCAGCATTCTGCCCCTGTGTCCAGCATTCTGCCCCTGTGTAGCATTCTGCCCATGTCCAGCTTTCTGCCCCTGTGTCCAGCTTTCTGCCCATGTCCAGCATACTGCCCCTGTGTCCAGCATACTGCCCCTGTGTCCAGCATAATGCCCATGTCCAGCATTCTGCCCCTGTGTCCACCATACTGCTCGTGTCCACCATACTGCCCGTGTCCCCCATACTGCCCGTGTCCACCATAATGCCCCTGTGTCCACCATACTGCCCCTGTGTCCAGCATAATGCCCCTGTGTCCAGCATAATTCCCCTGTGTCCAGCATACTGCCCGTGTCCAGCATACGGCCCCTATCCACCATACTGCCCGTGTCCACCATACTGCCCGTGTCCACCATAATGCCCCTGTGTCCACCATAATGCCCCTGTGTCCACCATACTGCCCCTGTGTCCAGCATAATGCCCCTGTGTCCAGCATAATTCCCCTGTGTCCAGCATACTGCCCGTGTCCACCATACTGCCCGTGTCCACCATACTGCCCCTGTGTCCAGCATAATGCCCCTGTGTCCACCATACTGCCCCTGTGTCCAGCATAATGCCCCTGTGTCCAGCATACTGCCCCTGTCCAGCATAATTCCCCTGTGTCCAGCATTCTGCCCCTATCCAGCATACTGCCCGTGTCCACCATACTGCCCCTGTGTCCACCATACTGCCCCTGTATCCACCATAATGCCCCTGTGTCCACCATACTGCCCCTGTGTCCACCATACTGCCCCTGTCCAGCATAATGCCCGTGTCCAGCATAATGCCCCTGTGTCCAGCATAATTCCCCTGTGTCCAGCATACTGCCCATGTCCACCATACTGCCCGTGTCCACCATACTGCCCCTGTGTCCAGCATAATGCCCCTGTGTCCACCATACTGCCCCTGTGTCCAGCATAATGCCCCTGTGTCCAGCATACTGCCCCTGTCCAGCATAATTCCCCTGTGTCCAGCATTCTGCCCCTATCCAGCATACTGCCCGTGTCCACCATACTGCCCCTGTGTCCACCATACTGCCCCTGTGTCCACCATACTGCCCCTGTATCCACCATAATGCCCCTGTGTCCACCATACTGCCCCTGTGTCCACCATACTGCCCCTGTGTCCAGCATAATGTCCCTGTGTCCAGCATAATGCCCGTGTCCAGCATTCTGCCCCTGTGTCCAGCATCTCTGCCCGTGTCCAGCATCTCTGCCCCAGTGTCCAGCATACTGCCCCTGTGTCCAGCATAATGCCCCTGTGTCCAGCATAATGCCCCTGTGTCCAGCATACTGCCCCTGTGTCCAGCATAATGCCCCTGTTCAGCTTTCTGCCCCTGTGTCCAGCATATCTGCCCCAGTGTGTCCAGCATTCTGCCCTGGGCCTCCCATGGATCGCTGCTCTCAAAAAAAAAAAAAAGAAAAGTTCTTACCTTGCCATGCTCCTGCGGCGGGGGAGAAGCACACTTCCTCCATGCAGGTGAAGGACGCACTCGCCGGCAGCTGACAATGACGTCAGATGCCGGCGAAGTGCGACTGCGCACTGCGGCCGCTCAAGTCAGCTGCCAGCCTCCGACTGGCTGGCGGTGGCTGTTAACTATTGACGTTCGGGCACGGGCCCGCACATCAATAGTGTACCGCAGCGCGTGCAGGGGGGGCCCGGTGAGCAGATTAGACGGGGCCCGATGCGAGCCCCCTCTGCCCACCGGGCCCCATATGCCAGTCATGGCTGTCATGCCCTGATGGCGGCCCTGAATGCAGCTATCAGGAAGCCTTATAAGGCAGCCTAATAAACTACAGAGCTGATGCACAAAAATATACCCTCCACTGTCCCTGCAAAAAAAGGTGGTGCTGGACAGTGGAAATCGCTACAGCACAAGCAGTTTGAGGGTTAATCTTCCCTCCCTAACTGTATCCCTTCTTCTGATGAAGCTGCAGCAACCTCTCCCTATGCTAAGATCGGCAGAAGTAAGATGGCGGTCGGCGTGCACGCCCCTTTATAGCCCCTGTGACGCCGCAGAAAGCAAGCCAATCACTGTCATGCCCTTCTCTAAGATGGTGGGGACCGAGACCTATGTCACCGCGCTGCCTACACTCTGCGTCCTCCTTCATTGGCTGAAAAATGGCGCTGAAAGCGTCATACGGAACGCGACTTTTGCGCGCAGATCGCCGATCCCACCTGAAACCCGACTTTGCCGAAAGTCGGCGATTTTTGAATTTGTCCGATCCGTTTCGCTCAACCCCAGTTAGCACATCTAAAATAGATTTAAAAAAAAAAAAACACGTGAATTAAAGGAAAAATTTGGCCCAAAAATGTGAAAACATGAAAAACAAAACAAAAAAGGTACAAAAGCAATACAGAATTTCACCTTAAGAATCTGTTGCATATTTTTTTTAAATAACTTTCACATAATTGTAAAGTGCTGTGGAATATATAGGCACTATATAAATGAAATTATTATTATGTAATAAAACCCTAAAGGAAAAATAGCAAACTATTGTGGGAAATTGCACATACTGTACAATGTGTGATATCAAGTTTAAATTCAAACTTTTCTGTAATTGACATACTGTTTAATAAATTAGAGCAGAGTTCTTTTGGGATGTTTTGCCAGGATCTTTAAACTTCTAGAAGCTGATTTCCAGCAGACTCATCCCTGTTGTTGTCCCCAGCCTTTGTCTTGTTTTGCCCTTATTGACTCCCTTTAACTTGACTAACAAGCTTGGATTTTGGGATCACCGACTTCATCGAGTGGTTGAATTATAAGTATGTCAAGTATCTGAAAGTTTTCTCAATAAATGTCAAAGTCTTTCTCAGCCGTGCCCTTATGTACAAACAGAATCCTTGACCTTTGGCTTATCTCTAGCTGTCATTAATGTGGATATAAAGATCAGCTACTGTAGCGAGTGGTGGGATAACAGGCTGCCAGCTTGCTATCAGTAAATTTCACACATTGACCCATGGTTAGCTTTGTAAAAGCCTAAAGAATGTGAATTAATTGTGTCTTTATTACGTTTTCTCTTTCTAAATCCTTGAGACAGATTTATAAATATTTACAATATTTGTAAATACAGTACAGCACGATACTTATCTGGCAACGATCATGACTTCTAACCTCCATTATATTTCACATTATTTCAGATAGAACTGAAAACAGGCTTTCTGATATCCTCACAGAACAGATCCAGCATAGCACAGGAAATGGAGGCTATTTTGCAGTCTACTAATGAGTTGATCACTGAAAGAGCTACAGTGCAAAGAAAAACTTTGAAAGTGATATAAGTGTATACGAATACTGGAAAATCCTACAAAAAACATTGGGATACCTAACAGACAGAACCAACCAATCAGAAAACGTTTTATCCTATGGTCAGACCCCTTTTTAAGGCCACGTTGACACGTTCAGTATCTGGTCAATATTTTAAATCAGTATTTGTACGGCAAAACCAGGCGTGGGTGAAAAACGCAAACTTTTTTCTATACTTTTCCTCTGATTGTTCCACTCCTGGTTTTAACTTGCAAATACTGATGTAAAATACTGACCAAATACTCAACGCGTGATTGTGGTGAAGAAATCTGACAGCATTCGATTATTCACTGCTTTTTTTCACTGATTATTCTGTCAGCCGAGAAAATCAGGCTGATTGCTAAGGCTAGGTTCACATTGCGTTAATGGGTGTCCGCTAGCGGACTCCGTTACATGGCGTAATTGTCGCAATTAACGCTATGTAATGGGTCCGTTAGCGCACCCATTGACCGCAATGTGCTAACGGGTCGCTAACGCATCGCTGACGCATGCCATTTTTGGCATGCGCTAGCGATGTCCCGTTATTTTCAGACGGACCTCGAATGCTGCTTGCAGCATCCGAGGTCCGTTCCTCACTAGCGCAGATCGGGCATCTGCGCTAGCGGGATCGCCAAACGCGATCCCTTTTGGGACATTGCGTTAGCGCAATCCGCTAGCGTATGCGCTAAACGGATTGCCCTAACGCAATGTGAACCTAGCCTAATCCCACTCTGATCAGAGTAATCCAATTATCTCGAATTAGGAGAAGATACAGAAAAAAAATTCTTCACCTTCTCCATTGTGTCATTGTGCAGAAATTGGACTGCATTCAGATGTCATCCAAGAGCAGCACAATGGTTTACACAGACTCATAGACTTGCATGACTGAATGCGATTCAAATATTGGATTCAACTCGGGCGGCCATGCAGCGATCCTTTCCTCTCACAGTCTCTGTCCAATGAATAAATCAGACATGTGCATGACTGTCATGATCTCTGCAGGCAGAGATCATAGCAAGCCTATAGAGGGACAAGCTCTCGGAAGATGGAACTATACTGACCATGAACTAAGCCTGCCGCGCAACTAGAAATAGCCAGGTAGCATTTCCTATTTATCGCTAGATGCCCAGCTCTGGCCTAAGACCTAAATAGCTAGCAGAGGGAAATATAAGACCTGGCTCACCTCTAGAGAAATATTCCAAAGAAGACAGTAGCCCCCCACATATAATGACGGTGAGTTCAGATGAAACAACAAACGCAGCAGGAAAATAGTCTTAGCAAATTTGAGGTCCGCTTACTAGATAGCAGAAGACAGATAGTATACTTTCATGGTCAGCAGAAAAATACTAACAAAACACCATCCAGAGATTACCTTAAACTCTGGCATTAACTCATAACGCCAGAGTAGCAATCCCTGATCGACGAGAGCTTTCCAGACACAGTAACAAAACTTCAGCTGCGAACTGGAACAAATAGGCAAAACAAAACATGGACAAAAGTGCAACTTATCAGTAGTTGTCTAGAAGCAGGAACAAGCACTGAGAGGCATCAGATAACATTGTTGACCGGCAAGAAACCACCAGAGAAATGAGCTTAAATAGCGACACCCACTACTGATGGAATCAGGTGAAACAGGAAAGAGGATGACAAGTCCAATTCCACAAGCGGCCACCGGGGGAGCCCAGAATCCAAATTCACAACAGTACCCCCCCCTCAAGGAGGGGGCACCGAACCCTCACCAGATCCACCAGGGCGACCAGGATGAGCCCTATGGAAGGCACGAACAAGATCAGAAGCATGAACATCAGATGCATTGACCCAAGAATTATCCTCCTGGCCGTAACCCTTCCAGTTGACCAGATACTGGAGTTTCCGTCTGGAAACACGAGAGTCCAAAATTTTCTCCACAACGTACTCCAACTCACCCTCAACCAACACCGGAGCAGGAGGCTCAACAGAAGGTACAACAGGTACCTCATACCTGCGCAATAACGACCGATGAAAAACGTTATGAATGGAAAAGGACGCAGGGAGGTCCAAACGGAAAGAAACAGGATTAAGAATCTCCAATATTCTATAAGGGCCGATGAACCGAGGTTTAAACTTAGGAGAAGAGACCCTCATAGGGACAAAACGAGAAGACAACCACACTAAATCTCCAACACAAAGCCGAGAACCAACACGACGATGACGGTTGGCAAAACGCTGAGTCTTCTCCTGGGACAACTTCAAATTGTCCATAACCTGCCCCCAGATGTGATGCAATCTCTCCACCACCGCATCCACTCCAGGACAATCCGAGGATTCCACCTGACCGGAGGAAAATCGAGGGTGAAACCCCGAATTACAGAAAAACGGGGACACCAAGGTGGAAGAACTGGCCCGATTATTGAGGGCGAACTCTGCCAATGGCAAAAAAGCAACCCAATCATCCTGGTCAGCAGAGACAAAACACCTCAGATATGTCTCAAGGGTCTGATTAGTCCGCTCGGTCTGGCCATTAGTCTGAGGGTGAAAAGCAGATGAAAAAGACAAATCTATGCCCATCCTAGCACAGAATGCCCGCCAAAATCTAGACACAAATTGGGTACCTCTGTCAGAAACAATATTCTCAGGAATACCGTGCAATCGGACAACATTCTGAAAAAACAGAGGAACCAACTCAGAAGAAGAAGGCAACTTGGGCAGAGGAACCAAATGGACCATTTTAGAGAAACGGTCACAGACCACCCAGATGACAGACATCTTCTGGGAAACAGGCAGATCTGAAATAAAATCCATCGAGATGTGTGTCCAAGGCCTCTTAGGAATAGGCAAGGGCAACAGCAGTCCGCTAGCCCGAGAACTACAAGACTTGGCCCGAGCACAAACGTCACATGACTGCACAAAGACTCGCACATCTCGTGACAGAGAAGGCCACCAGAAGGATCTTGCCACCAAATCCCTGGTACCAAAAATTCCGGGATGACCTGCCAATGCAGAAGAATGTACCTCAGAGATGACTCTGCTGGTCCAATCATCCGGAACAAACAGTCTATCAGGCGGACAACGATCCGGTCTATCCGCCTGAAACTCTTGCAAGGACCGCCGCAGATCAGGAGAAACGGCCGACAAAATTACTCCCTCCCTAAGGATACCTGTGGGTTCAGAATTACCAGGAGAGTCCGGGTCAAAACTCCTAGAAAGGGCATCTGCCTTAACATTCTTAGAACCCGGTAGGTATGACACCACAAAATTAAAGCGAGAAAAAAATAAAGACCAGCGCGCCTGTCTAGGATTCAGGCGTCTGGCAGTCTCAAGATAAATCAAATTTTTGTGGTCAGTCAATACCACCACCTGATGCCTAGCCCCCTCGAGCCAATGGCGCCACTCCTCAAACGCCCACTTCATGGCCAAAAGCTCCCGATTCCCAACATCATAATTCCGCTCTGCGGGCGAAAATTTGCGAGAAAAGAAGGCACAAGGCCTAATGACGGAGCAGTCGGAACCTTTCTGCGACAACACTGCCCCAGCTCCGATCTCCGAAGCGTCAACCTCAACCTGAAAAGGCAGATTCACATCAGGCTGACGCAACACAGGGGCAGAGGCAAAACGGCGCTTAAGCTCCTGAAAGGCCTCTACAGCATGAGGGGACCAATTAGCAACATCAGCGCCTTGTCTGGTCAAATCAGTCAGTGGTTTAACGACATCCGAAAAACCAGCAATAAATCGGCGGTAAAAGTTGGCAAAGCCCAAAAATCTCTGAAGACCCTTAAGAGAGGAGGGCTGAGTCCAGTCACAAATAGCTTGCACCTTGACGGGATCCATCTCAATGGAAGAGGGAGAAAAAATATACCCCAAAAAGGAAATTTTCTGGACCCCAAAAACGCACTTAGACCCCTTCACACATAAAGAATTAGACCGCAGAACCTGAAAAACTCTCCTGACCTGCTGGACATGAGAGTCCCAGTCATCAGAAAAAATCAGAATATCATCCAGATATATTATCATAAATTTATCCAGAAAATCGCGGAAAATATCATGCATAAAAGACTGGAAAACTGAAGGGGCATTAGAAAGACCAAAAGGCATGACCAAATACTCAAAGTGGCCCTCGGGCGTATTAAATGCGGTCTTCCACTCATCCCCCTGCCTGATCCGCACCAAATTATACGCCCCACGAAGATCAATTTTAGAGAACCACTTAGCACCCTCTATACGAGCAAACAAATCAGTAAGCAATGGCAATGGGTATTGATACTTAACAGTGATCTTATTCAGAAGCCGATAATCAATACATGGTCTCAAAGAGCCGTCTTTTTTTGAGACAAAGAAAAACCCAGCTCCCAAGGGAGAAGAAGATGGACGAATATGTCCCTTTTCCAAAGACTCCTTTATATATTCCCGCATAGCAGCATGTTCCGGCACAGACAAATTAAACAAACGACCCTTTGGATATTTACAACCCGGTATCAAATCTATGGCACAATCGCACTCACGGTGCGGAGGTAACGACCCAAGCTTGGGTTCGTCAAAGACGTCTTGATAATCAGAGAGGAACTCAGGGACTTCAGAGGGAATGGACGACGAAATAGAAACCAAAGGTACGTCCCCATGAATACCCTTACATCCCCAGCTCAACACAGACATAGCTCTCCAGTCCAAGACTGGGTTGTGAGACTGCAACCATGGCAATCCCAGTACCAAATCGTCATGTAAATTATACAGCACCAGGAAACGAATAATCTCCTGGTGATCCGGATTGATACGCATGGTTACTTGTGTCCAGTATTGTGGTTTATTATTAGCCAATGGGGTGGAGTCAATCCCCTTCAGAGGAATAAGAGTCTCCAAAGGCTCTAAATCAAAACCACAACGATTGGCAAAGGACCAATCCATAAGACTCAGAGCGGCGCCAGAGTCAACATAGGCGTCCGTGGCAATGGATGACAAAGAGCAAATCAGGGTTACAGACAAAATAAACTTAGACTGAATGGTGCCAATGGAAACAGACTTATCAAGCTTCTTTGTACGCCTAGAGCATGCCGATATAACATGAGTAGAATCCCCACAATAGAAACACAATCCATTCTTCCGTCTAAAATTCTGTCGCTCGCTCCTGGACAGAATTCTATCACACTGCATACTTTCTGGCGTCTTTTCCATAGACACCGCCAGATGGTGCATCGGTTTGCGCTCCCGCAGACGCCTATCAATCTGAATAGCCATTGTCATGGACTCATTCAGACCTGCAGGCAAAGGGAACCCCACCATAACATCCTTAACGGCATCAGAGAGACCTTCTCTGAAAGTTGCCGCCAAGGCGCACTCATTCCACTGAGTAAGCACAGACCATTTACGGAATTTTTGGCAGAAAACTTCAGCTTCGTCTTGCCCCTGAGATAGTGCCATCAAAGTTTTTTCTGCCTGAAGTTCCAAATGAGGTTCCTCATAAAGCAAGCCCAAGGCCAGAAAAAACGCATCCACATCGCGTAACGCAGGATCCCCTGCTGGCAATGAGAAGGCCCAATCTTGAGGGTCACCCCTGAGCAAGGAAATCACAATCCTAACCTGCTGAGCAGGGTCTCCGGCTGAACGAGACTTCAGGGACAAATAAAGCTTACAATTATTTCGGAAATTCTGGAAGCTAGCTCTATTCCCTGTGAAGAACTCCGGCAAAGGAATTCTCGGCTCAGATACCGGAGCATGTACCACAAAATCTTGTAAATTTTGTACTTTCGTGATGAGATTATTCAAACCCGCAGTTACACTCTGGAGATCCATTATTGTCAGGTGCACACAGAGCATACAGAGATTAGGAGGAGAGAGAGAAAAAAGACTGCAGCAAGGCAGACTGGAGGAAAAAAAAAAAAATTCCAGCAGACTTCTTATAACTCTCCTTTCTCAACCTGGGTCTTTAACACTTTATGGGCCGGTCAAACTGTCATGATCTCTGCAGGCAGAGATCATAGCAAGCCTATAGAGGGACAAGCTCTCGGAAGATGGAACTATACTGACCATGAACTAAGCCTGCCGCGCAACTAGAAATAGCCAGGTAGCATTTCCTATTTATCGCTAGATGCCCAGCTCTGGCCTAAGACCTAAATAGCTAGCAGAGGGAAATATAAGACCTGGCTCACCTCTAGAGAAATATTCCAAAGAAGACAGTAGCCCCCCACATATAATGACGGTGAGTTCAGATGAAACAACAAACGCAGCAGGAAAATAGTCTTAGCAAATTTGAGGTCCGCTTACTAGATAGCAGAAGACAGATAGTATACTTTCATGGTCAGCAGAAAAATACTAACAAAACACCATCCAGAGATTACCTTAAACTCTGGCATTAACTCATAACGCCAGAGTAGCAATCCCTGATCGACGAGAGCTTTCCAGACACAGTAACAAAACTTCAGCTGCGAACTGGAACAAATAGGCAAAACAAAACATGGACAAAAGTCCAACTTATCAGTAGTTGTCTAGAAGCAGGAACAAGCACTGAGAGGCATCAGATAACATTGTTGACCGGCAAGAAACCACCAGAGAAATGAGCTTAAATAGCGACACCCACTACTGATGGAATCAGGTGAAACAGGAAAGAGGATGACAAGTCCAATTCCACAAGCGGCCACCGGGGGAGCCCAGAATCCAAATTCACAACACATGACCCCGTGGAATAACATTGGTCCGAGTGTCATATTTTTTAATCGAACATGAAAAAATACAGTCCTCTGAACCTGCACATTGATAGGAGAAGGTGGAGAAACTTTCTTTTATTTTCTTATTAGTGAAAAAAACTGGTAACAGTTGGACCAAACTCTGATGAAACTTTGTCAATTTTTATCATACTTCGAAAAAAAGATATCTGCATGAGTCCTTACTAACACAGATTCTATATTCAATTTTTGTAACTTCTTTATTATTAATATTGACAAATAAAATTTTCAAACTGCCTGATCCTTTAAAATTGTCATCTCTAAAAAAAAATGGTCTTCTTAACCCCTTAATAACCCCAGCTTTTTTCGGTTTTGCGTTTTCGTTTTTGGCTCCCCTTCTTCCCAGAGCCATAACTTTTTTATTTTTCCATCAATATGGCCATGTGAGGGCTTATTTTTTGCAGGACGAGTTGTACTTTTGAATGACATCATTGGTTTTAGCATGTCGTGTATTAGAAAACGGAAAAAAAATTACAAGTGCGGTGAAATTGCAAAAAAGTGCAATCCCACACTGGTTTTTTGTATGGCTTTTTTGCTAGGTTCAATAAATGCTAAAACTAACCAGTCATTATGATTCTCCAGGTCATTACGAGTTCATAGACACCAAACATGTCTAGGTTCTTTTTTATGTAAGTGGTAAAAAAAATGACAAACTTTGTTGCAAAAAAAAAAAATTGCTCAATTTTCCAATACCCGTAGTGTCTCGATTTTTTGTGATCTGGGGTTGGGTGAGGGTTTATTTTTTGTGTGCTGAGCTGACATTATTAATGATACCAATTTGGTGCAGATACGTTCTTTTGATCGCCCGTTATTGCATTTTAATGCAATGTCGCGGCAATGCAACAAAAAAAAACGTAATTCTGGCACTTTTAATTTTTTTCTCGCTACGTCGTTAAGCGATGAGGTTAACCCTTTTATTTAATTGATAGACTGGGCTATTCTGAATGCGGCAATACCAAATATGTGTATGTTTGATTTTTTTTTATTGCTTTATTTTGAATGGGGCAAAAGGGGGGTGATTTAAACTTATTTTTTTTATTTTTTTCATATTTTTTAAAACATTTTAATTTTTACTTTTGCCATGCTTCAATAGCCTCCATGGGAGGCTAGAAGCTTGCATAGCCTGATTGGCTCTGCTACATAGGAGAGATGATCAGATCGCTCCAATGTAGTAGAATTGCTGCATTGCTATGAGTGCCGACCACAGGATGGCGCTCACAGCAATCCGGCATCAACAACCATCGTTGACCCCCGATCACGTGACGGGTCAGCGATACGCACATTTCCGGTCCGATGGCCAGAAACGCTAGTTAAATGCCGCTGTCAGAGTTTGACAGTGGCATTTAACTAATTAATAGCGGTGGGTGGATCGCAATTCCACCTGCCGCTATTGTGGGCACATGTCAGCTGTACAAAACAGCTGACATGTCCCAGCTTTGATGCGGGCTCAGCCTTTCAACAAGCTTTATGAGGCAGCATAACCCTGATGCTAATGCAGGCTTCCAGTTTGAAGCCCATTCACAATGGAAACAGACTCCTGATTTATGTAAGGTGTTAGACACATGACACTCCCCTTTAAAAGGAAGACCATAACAGTCCATAAAAACAAGTTCAACTGTCCATTTTGTTAATCAACAAAGCACATCAGGAGATGCAGATATCTTTCTTTGGGTTACAGTACAGTGGCATGTCTTCAACAAACATTTTCAGCAGCACTGTTGGTGAAACTTCTCACTAGTTAGGGATTTTCATGCTTCCTAGCCAACAGCCAACTATGACATTTTAGCTGTTCCTTCCTCTTTTTTTCTATCTTCATCCCAGTTATCAGGAACCACGTAAATCCAACGTCTGTGGCTAACTCCTTTACGGTATGTGCCCCCAGTCTCACTGACATGTCTCTTTTCAGACCCATAGCTATCAAGACTAGGGTTGAGCGACTTTTATTTTTATAGGATCGGGTCGGGTTTCACGAAACCCGACTTTATCAAAAAGTCGGGGTCGGGGTCGGCCGAAACACGAAACCCAATGCAGTGCAAAGGGAAACTCTCCTTCAGGCCCTGGGATCCATATTAATGTGTTAAATAAAGAATCAAAATAAAAAATATTGATATACTCACCCTCGGACGCGCCCTGGTACTAACCAGCAGCCTTCCTTCCTAAGAATGAGCGCGTGAATGACCTGCGGTGACGTCGCGGCTTGTGATTGGTCGCGAGCGGTCACATGGGCGGTCACGCGACCAATCACAAGCCGCGATGTCATCTAAGGTCCTTCACGCGCTCATTCTTAGGAAGGAAGGCTGCTGGAAAGAAGCCGAGGGTGAGTATATTCCTATTAGGTATATACTCACCCTCGGACGCGCCCTGCTTCTTTCCGGCAGCCTTCCTTCCTAAGAATGAGCGCGTGAAGGACCTTAGATGACGTCGCGGCTTGTGATTGGTCGCGTGACCGCCCATGTGACCTCTCGCGACCAATCACAAGCCGCGACGTCACCGCAGGTCATTCACGCGCTTATTCTTAGGAAGTTAGGCTGCCGGTTAGTACCAGGGCGCGTCCGAGGGTGAGTATATCAATATTTTTTATTTTGATTCTTTATTTAACACTTAAATATGGATTCCGATACCGATTCCCGATATCGCAAACATATCGGAACTCGGTATCGAAATTCCGATACCAGATTCAGAAGATCGCCGACCTCATGGCCGACCCCACAAAGGGGTCGGGTCGGGTTTCATGAAACCCGACTTTGCCAAAAGTCGGCGACTTCTGAAAATGGCCGACCCGTTTCGCTCAACCCTAATCAAGACTCGGCTGACCCTTTACGTTCCTGGAGGCCAGTAGAATACAAAGGAACAAAAAAGGATTATGAAAAACTGCGGTTCTGTATGGGAATATATCTGAAGGTAGAGGTAACTAAGTAAAAATGTCGATCTTACACTCTGTAAGTTGCTTTAAAACCACTCACTTACGCAACCAAGCCTTCAATGAATTATAATCTGCCTGCAGCTTTCACTTGGACGTCTATCTTGACACCGTAAAGAGAGCACTGATCAAACCGGAAAAAGGTGATAATGCAGATAAGAAAACTCACATGTTGGGGGGAAACAGGTAGCCCCAAACTCCTGTATCCTGATGCAATCGGACACAGTCCGTCATGTCTTCAGCTATGGTGATCACACTACTGCCGCCCCTCTGGATGTGGTGTGCAGCTATGCATGTGCTCTCAGAATTCTGGGTCAGCAGGTTGTGACACAGCGACAATACAGTACAGTAAAAATACAGGCAAAATACATTTTCATACATTTAACAAGTGGAACACCATCGTCACCACCCTTACAAGGTTTCCATGAGAATATGCTGATCACAAGATCTCCAGTTGATCACATGATGCTCCTTCTTCTCTTGTACACAGTGAGGTCCTCCTGCAGATCACTTAAGGACTACTTAGGGTATGCATGATGCTATCATGTGCATCCAGATTGTTATCACTTGACTAGACTAGTGTACTATAGCTGGGCTTTGCTGTCACCTGACAAACTTAGCTTTATTGTTCCCATGTGCAGACTGCATAGCTAGCTTTGTCACATCCAGATCGCTACTGCCATCTCAGCTCTGCTGTTATTGGGTGCAGTGCACGCAATCAGCTAGGCTATAACAGGGTTCTTGATTACTGTCTCAGATCTCCTTTTTTATGTTGTTTTGCATTTGGCTCAGCTACAAAATGATTGACAGCCAGCTCAGATCAGCTGATCCTAGGTGCTGTCACATTCCTTGGCTCTACTACAACAGAATGACTGACGCCTGACTGCTGATTTAGCTCTGTTGTTCCAGGTTGCCTGATTGTTTGCTCATTCCACTCTGCTGGGTGCTTTACACATTTTTGACTCTGCTTCAACAAGATAGATATCTTCTAAATCATCTCTACCCTTCTTTGTGCTGCCCTGTCAGGACTTTGAACATTTTTTACCTTTTGTGCATTAATGCCGTCTTCCAAGATGGCGTCTTTGGTCTCATGTGCACTGTGTCTTCCTGCTATAAAGCTCCACCCAAGCCTTCAATCTGTGCTAGAGTATTCTGCCTTGCATTCAGCTCCTGACCTCTGATTACTCCCTGGCTATACACCTGCTCCTGTGAACCTGTGTGGTGATCCTGCTACTCTGCTCTGAGTTCCTGCTGCATACACAAGTTTCCAGTAATCCTCATTCATCTGCTGCTCGTGTTTACTTCATCTGCATTTGCTGGACATGTAAGCTGCTGCTGCTTTGCATTAACCTGAGACTATTAACCAGGCCTCCCTGGTTGAGCTAAGATATGATTTGAACTGCCTATAAGCATATCTATCTGTGTCTGGCCTAAGACAAGGATGTATTCGTGTCAAGTATCCTCAAGAATAACTGTGCTTCATAGACTTTCTGCTTGATTGCATTTTTCTCTGAAGACTGCTAAGCTGCGTTTATTATTTGCACCAAGTGTTGTGGACTTGAGTTTCTCTCTGCACCTGTTTGAATCACCATGTGATAATATAGACTTTACCACTTATAAAACTGTGTCCTGTAGTTGTCTTGTTCCACGCAAAGAGTCTCCTGAGTTATCCCCTATAGTTATTACAGGATACTCTAGCCTAAAAAAAAAAGGAGACTGCTGGAACAATGACTGCAGAAAGCAGATTAGAGCAGGTGTTTTCCATAATTAGATCACTGCAGAAAGATGTGGAAGGTCTACAAAAGAAGTTTGGAAGCTTTGAACTCAATCAACAAGTGTTTGGGCATACTTTGCAGGACTTGAGCAAGCGCATGGCAGCCCAGGAAAACAAATTTGCTGGCCTAGAGTCCCAGTATGGTCAGGCTTTTCAGGACATAAGCACGCAAATATCTGCACAAGTGACTTTACCCTCTGGGCAACCGCCACCTGCTAGCCCACCTAAGTTGCCCCCATTCAGATTTAATGGTGATCGCGACAGATTTCGTGGCTTTGTGAATCAATGTATGCTATATTTTGATGTGCATGCTGACCGTTTTCCTACTGATAGATCTAAAGTATTGTGTGTCATAATGCTGCTGACCTCACGAGCGCTCGCCTTGGCGAATCCGATGATTGAGTCTCGTGACCCACGGTTAAATGACTTGGATGATTTCTTGGCCGCTATGGCATTAATGTTTGATGACCCTAATCGCCGTGCAACCGCTGAATCTGCTTTGTTGTCTTTACACCAGGCTAAACGTTCTGTTATTGAATATGCCACTGAATTCAGGAGATTGGCAGTAGTTACCAATTGGGACAGTTATGCACAATTGCCTAATTTTAAAAGGGGTCTGTCTAGTATTGTAAAAGATGAACTAGCCCGCTCTGAGTCACCACAAGAGCTAGAGACATTTATACAGCATAGTGTGCGCATAGACATTCACCTTACTGAGCGTAGGCAGGAGAAATTTGCTGCATATAACCGTGTTTCTAACTTTTCCCTTGGTGGAGGAGGTGCCTATGCAAATTGATTCCGTTCAGAGGCGCGAGATCAATGAGCACTGGGAGCATCGCCTTCGTGAAAGTCTATGTTTCTACTGCGGCCAGTCGGACCACTTCTTGATCAATTGTCCTAAGTGTCTTAGACGGCCTAACAAGGTGCTAGCAGCAATAGGGGACTATGACAACTGTGATGATGAATCTGACATCTCTGAATGTAGCCTGCTTTTAAACGCTGTATTCCATTCACTTTCTATGACTTCACCCCCCAAGGAGCTGAAGGAAAAGAACTCTCACTGTTCTCTCCCTATTAAGATCCGGTGTTCAGGACAGTGGATTTCCAGTTCAGCTATGATTGACTCTGGTGCAGGTGGCAATTTCATGGATATCGCATTTGCCAAGGAACATGGTATCAAAATTCAGCAAAGAGCCTCTCCAATTACCATGGAAACAGTGGATGGGTCACCTTTAATCTCTGGGCCTGTGGATCAGGAGACCGTACCCCTTGAAATTTTGTTGGAGCCTAATCATCAGGAGCAACTTTCTTTCTTTCTAATTTCTTCTCATTTTCCTGTGATTTTAGGCATTCCTTGGTTGCGTTCTCAGAGCCCAATTATCAACTGGGAGACCAAGGAGATTATCTTCCCAACAAGGAGAAACTCAGCGTTAACAGAAGCTGTCCCTGAGTCCACGACTATGGAACCACATGTACAGGTATTTTCTTTACCTCCAGCATATAAAGAGTTCTCTGACATCTGTGACAAGAAGAATGCAGATCAGCTTCCTCCACACAGGCATTATGACTATCCCATTGAGCTGCTTCCCGGGGCAGCCATTCCTTTTGGTAACGTATACCCTTTGGCGGCACCTGAGCTTCAAGCCTTAAAAGAGTATATTGATGAAAATCTGGCCAAAGGCTTCATACTTCCTTCTTCCTCACCAGCAGGGGCACCTATCTTTTTGTAAAGAAGAAGGATGGGACCCTGAGACCCTGTGTTGACTATCGAGAACTCAATAAGGTAACCGTACGAAACTGTTACCCTTTGCCTCTAATTCCCGAATTACTGGAAAAAGTCCACCATGCTAAGGTGTTCTCTAAACTGGATCTTCGTGCGGCTTATAATTTGGTGCGTATTTGTCCAGGGGATGAGTGGAAGACAGCATTCAGATGCCGGTATGGACACTTTGAATCTCTTGTGATGCCCTTTGGGCTTTGTAACGCCCCTGTAACATTTCAACACCTTGCTAATGACATTTTCAAAGATTTGTTGGACCAGTTTGTAGTGATCTATTTGGACGATATACTAATCTTTTCTGACTCTGTACAGGAACATGAAGAACATGTCAAAACTAGTGTTGAGCGATACTGTCCGATACTTGAAAGTATCGGTATCGGATTGTATCGGCCGATACCCGAAAAGTATCAGATATCGACGATACCGATACCCGATACCAATACAAGTCAATGGGACACCAAGTATCGGAAGGTATCCTGATGGTTCCCAGGGTCTGAAGGAGAGGAAACTCTCCTTCAGGCCCTGGGATCCATATTAATGTGTAAAAAAAAAGAATTAAAATAAAAAATATTGATATACTCACCTCTCCGGAGGCCCCTGCACCTCACCGCTGTTAACCAGCAGCCTTCTTTGCTTAAAATGAGCGCGTTTAGGGCCTTCCATGACGTCACGGCTTCTGATTGGTAGCGTGCCGCTCCTGTGACTGCCAGGCGACCGATCACAAGCCGTGACGTCATTCTCAGGTCCTAAATTCCTAGAATTAGGAATTTAGGACCTGAGAATGACGTCACGGCTTGTGATTGGTCCTGTGGCGGTCACATGAGCGGCACGCGATCAATCAGAAGCCGTGACGTCATGGAAGGTGCTGAACGCGCTCATTTTAAGCAAAGCAGGCTGCCGGTTACTACCAGGGCGCGTCAGAGGGTGAGTATATCCCTATTTTTTATTTTAATTCTTTATTTTTTACATGGATATGGATCCCAGGGCCTGAAGGAGAGTTTCCTCTCCTTCAGACCCTGGGAACCATACACTGGGAACTTCCGATTCCGATTCCCGATACCACAAAAGTATCGGATCTCGGTATCGGAATTCCGATACTGCAAGTATCGGCCGAAACCTGATACTTGCGGTATCGGAATGCTCAACACTAGTCAAAACTGTTTTAAGACGTCTGAAAGAGAACCATCTGTATATTAAGCCAGAGAAATGCGAGTTCCATCGTTCTGAGATACAGTTCTTAGGTTATATCATCTCTCCCCAGGGGCTGAACATGGAATCTGGTAAGATTCAGGCTATCCTTGACTGGCTGGTACCCAAGAACGTTAAGGAGGTCCAACGTTTAATTGGTTTTGCATATTTCTACAGACGCTTCATTTGAAATTTTTCTGATATTGTCCGTCCCATTACTTCCTTGACAAAGAAGGAAAAGCCCTTTAAGTGGTCATCACAGGCTCAAGAAGCTTTTGATCGGCTTAAGATCTGTTTCACATCAGCACCACTGTTGATACACCCAGATCCAACACAACCTTTCATTGTGGAGGTGGACGCTTCTGATAATGCTTTGGGGCTATTTTCTCCCAAAGAACTGGAGAGAAGGGTCTGCTACATCCTTGTGCTTTCTTTTCCCGTAGACTAACCTCAGCAGAGAAGAATTACGACTTGGGAGACAAGGAATTGCTGGCTATTATTGCGGCTTTCAAAGAATGGAGGCATCATCTGCAAGGAGCTGCACAACAGATCATAGTACTAACTGACCATCGCAATTTAGAGTTCCTTAGATCCGCTAGATGTCTTTCTCCTCGTCAGGCTCATTGGAACTTATTTTTAAATCAATTTAACTTTGTTATCTCGTACCGTCCAGGTTCTCGTAATGGGAAGGCTGATGCTTTATCCCAAATCCATGCTGCGGATTCCGTACCTGGGGCCCCGTCCAAGACCATTCTATCTGATACCAATTTCATCGGAGTTATCCACGATCAGGACTTGTGGAAGGAGTGCAGGGAGGCCTATGAAGGTGATGTATTTCTGGCCAACCCACCTGTGTATATTAATCTTAGTTTTAAGAGTGGCATGTGGTTCAGAGATCAATGTATCTATGTCCCGGAGGTCATCCGTCTGCAGATCCTCAAGTTGGTACATGACTCCAAGTTGGCTGGTCACAGGGGGGTACAGAAGACACAAGAGTTCCTGAGCCGATTCTTCTGGTGGCCAACTTGCTGAAGGATACCAAGGACTATGTTCTCTCTTGCGAGGTATGTGCCCGTTATAAGACTCCTCATGTGGCACCTACGGGTCTTCTACAACCATTACCGGTTCCGTCCCGCCCTTGGGGGTCTATATCAATGGACTTTATTGTGGAGCTGCCTACATCAGGGGGCATGAATACAATCATGGTGGTAGTTTATCGCCTGACTAAAGCTGCTCATTTTGTTCCATGCACCGGTCTCCCCTCAGCTAAAGATACAGTGAACTTGGTTATACAGAATGTCTTTCGGTTGCACGGGGTTCCGGATGAGATCATCTCTGACCGTGGAGTACAGTTCACTTCAGGATTCTGGAAGGGGTTTTGCTCTGCACTCAATAATAATGTCTGTCTCTCTTCTGCTTACCATCCCCAGACAAATGGTCAGACTGAGCATACCAACCAGACGCTGGAACAATATCTAAGATGCTATGTCAGCCATCTCCAGGATGATTGGTTGGAGTTGTTGCCGTTAGCCGAATTTTCATATAATAATTCTCAGAGTGCCTCAACTAAATTTACACCTTTCTTTGCCAATCTGGGTTATCATTCATGTATTTTACCTAGGTCTCCAATTGATTCTCCGGTTCCGGCAGTGGAGGAAATGCTGACTGCGATGATACAAAATCTGGAGGATGACTCTTGAAAACCTGTGGAAAACATCAATGCCCAACAGAAGATTTCTCGTTTTCATCAGAGATTCCCTGAGAAACCAGGTCCAGGATCGTCCTGAGTCCGCTTCTAAGGAGGGAGTAATGTCAGGACATTTTTTACCTTTTGTGCATTACTGCCCTCTTCCAAGATGGCGTCTTTGGTCTCATGTGCACTGTGTCTTCCTGCTATAAAACTCCACCCCAGCCTTCAGTCTGTGCCAGAGTATTCTGCCTTGCATCCAGCTCCTGACCTCTGATTACTCCCTGGCTATACACCTGCTCCTGTGAACCTGTGTGGTGATCCTGCTACTCTGCTCTGAGTTCCTGCTGCATACACAAGTTTCCAGTAATCCTCATTCTTCTGCTGCTCATGTTTACTTCATCTGCATTTGCTGGACATGTAAGCTGCTGCTGCTTTGCATTAACCTGAGACTATTAACCAGGCCTCCCTGGTTGAGCTAAGATATGATTTGAACTGCGTATATAAGCATATCTAACTGTGTCTGGACTAAGACAAGGATTTATTCGTATCAAGTATCCTCAAGAATAACTGTGCTTCATAGACTTTCTGCATGATTGCATTTTTCTCTGAAGACTGCTAAGCTGCGTTTATTATTTGCACCAAGTGTTGTGGACTTGAGTTTCTCTCTGCACCTGTTTGAATCACCGTGTGATAATATAGACTTTACCACTTATAAAACTGTGTCCTGTAGTTGTCTTGTTCCACGCAAAGAGTCTCCTGAGTTATCCCCTATAATTATTACATGCCCATTGACTCATCTCTGCAATAACAAGGTGCCTGACTGCCAACTCATCTCTAGTTCTTGAGTGCCGTCAGAACACTTGGCTCTACCACAACTAGGTGCCTAACTGCTGAATCAGCTCTGCTGTTCCTGTGTGCTATCTGCACACTTGACTGTGCTATAACAAGGTGCCTGAGTCTGACTACCAATTCAGCTCTGTAGTTCCTGAGTGATGTCAACACACTCAGCTTTGTTACTGGAAGGTGCATGATTGCTGACTCTTCTTTATTGCTCCTGTGTGCTGTCCATATGCTCAGCTCTTCTACTGCCAACTTTACTCTGCTGTTCCTGGGTGTTGTCCACACAGTCAGCTTTGCTACATAATGGTATTAGATTGTCTACTCGGTTTTATTATCAATGTTACTTTTTCACATCAAGGTACCTGTTTATCATTACACCTCTGCTGTTCCAAGGTACTGTCTGCATACTTGGCTCTGCTGCATCAAAGTAACAGTCTGTCTATGTCTTTCTCCATTTCCAGGTTGATGTCTACTAGTACAACTTTGCTATTCCAAGGTATCTGTCCATATATCTTGCTTTCATCCGGCATTCCAGCTCCGCTGATCCATTGTTGTGAATTCTGCTCTTGGGCTCCCTCCGGTGGTTGTTGGTGGTAGTGCAGTTGTCTCTGGGTTGTAATCCAGGGCAGGTGTTTCTGCTGATTGCAGCTCTACTAGGTATTTAGGTGTGCAGGATCCATTAGTCTTTGCCAGTTGTCCATTGTTCTTGGAGGGATTGCATCTCTGTCTGGCTCTTCATGCCCTGCTGTCAATTCAGCTAAGATAAGTGTCTAGTTTTTTGTCTCTGCAGCACACATGCAGTGTGCTTTACAATTCAGTGCAATTCATTGTGTTTTTGTCCAGCTTAGACTTTGTTTGGATTTTTCAGTCATGCTGGATTCTCTGGAGATGCAGATATACATTCTATGTCTTTAGTTAGATGTAGAATATTTGTATTATCTGCTGTGGATATTTTTAAGGTTTTTAATATTGACCGCTTAGAATTCTGTCCTATCCTTTTCTATTTAGCTAGAAGTGCCTCTTTTGCTAAATCCTGTTTTCTGCCTGCGTGTGTCTTTCCTCTTATACTCACAGTCAATATTTGTGGGGGGCTGCGTATCCTTTGGGGTTCTGCTCTGAGGCAAGATAGAATTCCCATTTCCATCTATAGGGGTATTTAGTCCTCCGGCTGTGTCGAGGTGTCTAGGACGTGTTAGGTACACCCCACGGCTACTTCTAGTTGCGGTGTCAGTTTAGGGTTTGCGGTCAGTACAGGTACCACCTACTCCAGAGAAAGTCTCATGCGGCTCCAAGGTCACCGGATCATAACATCCATGTGCTGCTCAGCACAGCTAGCACTTTTGGTCCTTGCTGTTCCACCTGCTGTCCTGCCTTGTAATGATGAGCGAGTATCGTCGTTGCTCGGGTTTTCCCGAGCATGCTCGGGTGTCCTCCGAGTATTTTTGCGTGCTCGGAGATTTAGTTTTTGTAGACACAGCTGCATGATTTGTGGCTGCTAGACAACCTGAATACATGTGGGGATTCCCTAACCAACAGGCATTACCCACATGTATTCAAGCTGTCTAACAACCACAAATCATGCAGGTGCATCGACAAAAACTAAATCTCTGAGCACGCTGAAACACTCGGAGGACACCTTAGCATGCTCGGGAAAACCCGAGCAATGACGCTACTCGCTCATCACTACTGCCTTGTCTATCTGCATTGCATTGACCCAAATGGTTAATGCTGCTCACACTCACCGTTGATGAAGAAAATCCACCTTACTAGCTGAATCTAGAAAACACATATAAACATAGACATCACTCAACAGAGTATTACTAAATTCTGCCCAAATCTACTCATTTTCAGCCACAAATTTTGGTATATATTAAACCAAGTAGAAGGGTTAGAAAGCAGATATCTGTAATCCTTGGGGGAATGCAAAGACAAATATTACATTCCATTCCATTGCAAACGTAGCAGAAATTAAGAGTGAAACTGATGTCATTCATATTATTTGGCTGCTCAAGTAATGCATAACTGTGTCCTCCAGAGGACAAGACACTTATTTTCTAGTTTTATTTTTATTGCACATCTTATTTTCTACTATCTAAAATGGCTAATGTTCTAAAAGATTGGCTGATACATACAGTATAAAATGAAAATGTAAATATTCTCATGTTAGAAGTAACTGTGATCTGTACAAGTTCAACAGAATATTCTAGGGAATAAACAAGACAAAAAGAATATTTCTTCTCATTTTGTAGGTCAACAGATGACTCCAGACAAGCATTGAATTTCCACCCTGCCAGATCAGCCGTTCTAATCAGAATAATCATTTCTATATTCACATATTGTACAGCTAGGCTAGTTATATAAGCAGGCCCCAAACTGACCTGGTCTAACTAATGTCTGTCAACATAGTGAAGCAATGGTATAACGTGCTGCTTTGAAAACTGTTAATTCAGACCTGGAAGAAATGAGAGAGTGGAAAAATTAAATAAAAGCAATATTATTCTCAACTACTTCAAGATTGAACCATGTGCCATCTTTCATGACCAGACACATTTTCATTTTTTAAGGTTTTAAGCATTCTAATTCTTCTTCTCTTTTAGATATTCAGATCATATTTTGTTACTTATGTTGTGATACCTAGAGCCAAGTTTATATATACTGTAATTTTTACATTCTTTTTTTTTTTCAAAATTGGAGTGAAAATATGAAGACAACCATAGGAAATACAGTGCCTTGCGAAAGTATTTGGCCCCTTGGAACTTTTCAACCTTTTCCCACATATGCTTCAAACATAAAGATACCAAATGTAAATTTTTGGTGAGGAATCGACATCAAGTATAACACAATTGTGAAGTTGAACAAAATTTATTGGTTATTTTAAATTTTTGTGGAAATTCAAAAACTGAAAAGTGGGGCTTGCAATATTATTCGGCCCCTTTACTTTCAGTGCAGCAAACTCACTCCAGAAGTTCATTGTGGATCTCTGAATGATCCAATGTTGTCCTAAATGACTAATGATAATAAATATAATCCACCTGTGTAATCAAGAGAGCTTCATGAAGACCAAGGAACACAACAGGCAAGTCTGAGAAGTTTAAAGCTGAATTTGGATACAAAATGATTTCCAAAACTTTAAACATCCCAAGGAGCACCGTGCAAGCGATCATATTGAAACGGAAGGAGCATCATACCACTGCAAATCTTCAAAGACCCGGCCGTCCCTCTAAACTTTCATCTCAAACAAGGAGAAGACTGATCAGAGATGCAGCCAACAGGCCCATGATCACCCTGTATGAACTGCAGAGATCTACAGCTGAGGTGGGACAGTCTGCCCATAGGACACTGCACAAATCTGGTCTTTATGGAAGTGTGGCAAGAAGAAAGCCATTTCTCAAATATATCCATAAAAATTGTCATTTAAAGTTTGCAACAAGCCACCTGGGAGACACACCAAACATGTGGAAGAAGGTGCTCTGGTCAGATGAAACCAAAATCGAACTTTTTGGCAACAATGCCAAACGATATATTTGGCGTAAAGGCAACACAGCTCATCACCCTGAACACACCATCCCCAATGCCAAGCATGGCGGCGGCAGCATCATGGTTTGGGCCTGCTTTTCTTCAGCAGGGTCAGGGAAGATGGTTAAAATTGATGGGACAATGGATGGAGCCAAATACAGGACCATTCTTGAAGAAAACCTGTTGGAGTCTGCAAAAGACCTTAGCCTGGGATGGAGATTTGTCTTCCAACAAGACAATGATCCCAAACATAAAGCAAAATCTACAATGAAATGGTTCACAAATAAACATATCCAGGTGTTAGAATGCCCAAGTCAAAGTCCAGACCTCCATCCAATCGAGAATCTGTGGAAAGAGCTGAAAACTGTTGTTCACAAACGATCTCCATCAAACCTCGCTGAGCTCGAGCTGTTTGCCAAGGAAGAATGGGCAAGAATTTCAGTCTCTCAATGTACAAAACTGATAGAGACATACCCCAAGCGACTTGCAGCTGTAATCGCAGCAAAAGGTGGCGCAACAAAGTATTAAGTTAAAGGGGCTGAATAATATTGCACGCCCCACTTTTCAGTTTTTAAATTTCCACAAAAATTTAAAATAACCAATACATTTGGCTCAACTTCCCAATTGTGTTCCACTTGTTGTTGATTCTTCACCAAAAATTTGCATTTGGTATTTTTATGTTTGAAGCATGATATGTGGGAAAAGGTTGAAAAGTTCCAGGGAGCCGAATACTTTCGCAAGGCACTGTTTAAGCCTTATGTATGTGCATTTGAAATGGTAGGCAATCTAGATCACCCACCTCACCTCACAGATGATAGGTGTGTGAGTGGTTGAACATAAGTATTTTTCACTTGTTATGCCTCAATCTTTTATCATGGGGGCCTGCTATATCCTGTAGTGCATTAGTATTGCGACCTGGTATTAGTATTGTCCTGGTATTGGTAAGTACAGCTGCTTTTTCTGCTTTACTTTTTGCCCTTTGTTGGGGACACAGAGTCTATTTTTGGAGTTTTCAAGGCAGAAACTGAGCAAAACCTTCCAATTGTTTAAATGTTTTGAGAATGTGAGGATCCAAGAAGTATCGTTTCTCCTTGCAGAGAGTGACATGTTAATCATGCCCAGATGAAGAGACTTAAACCTGCACTGCTCCTCTGGGAAATATGCAAATTGTCTCTTCAGAGAGGACGAGGACCAGAACTCTAGTGCCATGTATTGGAAGCAGCAATACTGTCACGCGCGCCCAGACTGGTTGGCGCGGGCGTGCGGGGGTGTGGCCCCACTGTGCCACAGACCAGACTACCCTGGAAGGGGTGTAACTAAGTAGCTTCCTTGGTATTCGCTGGAGCCTCTGATGGTGAGGTCAGACTTGTGCAGCAGGAAGCTACCAGGTACCACTCCAGGGTGGTGTCTGGCTGTGTGCTGATTCCACCGGGGAACGGAACATAAACAGGCAAGCGGGCATGGCTTGCACTCTGGCTGACAGGCAGGCATGGCTGCGACACAGGCAGGTGGACGGGTACAACAGAGACACTGGCAGGCGGGCACGGCTTGCTCTCTGGCAGGCAGGTACGGGTGGCACTCTGGCAGGACAGGTGGACAAGTCTGGTACACTGGAATGACCGGTATGCAGGCAGGTATGTAAAACAGGTAAGAACCTGTTCATACAGGAGGGTATATAAGAAACAGGTAGAGAAAGACCACAAGGAGTGGAGCAAAGCTGAAACGTAGAAGGCGGAGATGCAGAGATGCAGGAGGTGGAGCCAAGAGCAGGATGCGGAGCCAATGACAGAAACGCAGGAGGCAGAGCCAAGAGCTGGAGGCTGGAGCCAAGAACAGACATGCAGGAGGCGGAGCCAAGAACAGAAATGCAGGAGGTGGAGCTAAGAGAAGAGATGCAGGAAGCGGAGCCAAGAGCAGAGATGCGGAAGGCAGAGCCAAGAGCAGAGACACAGGAGGCAGAGCAGGGAAGAACCACAAGGAGCAGAGACACTGAGCGGAGCCACAGAGCAAAGCCACAGAGTGCAGAGCTGAGAGCAGAGCAAAGTCAGAGTGCAGAGCAAAACCACAGAGTGCAGAGCAAGGTCACAGAATGCAGAGCAAAGAGCAAAGCAAGGTCAAAGAGAGCATAGCCAAAAGCAGAGCAAAGCAAGACACAGAGTGCAGAGCGGAAAGCAGAGCAAAGCAAGACACAGAGTGCAGAGCCGAGAAAGCAAACCAAGACAGGGATATAAACGAACACAGGAAAAGGACTAGGCTAGGATAGAATCAGGAAAAGGGACAAGGCACAGAGACACGGAAACAAGCCAGGGTACGATGCCCTACTGGGTGGCGGACACAGGACATAGGCCAGGGTATGAAGCCCCACTGGGTGGCTACACAAGGACACAGGCCAGGGTACTGTGCCCCACTGGGTGGCAAACACAGGACACAGACTAGGGTACAATGCCCTACTGGGTGGCGGACACAAGAGTCACAGAGACAGGGCCTGGCACCTCAGCAGCTAAGAACTGACTGAGGGAGTAAGTTGGACAGGCCCCCACAAATGGGTGGGGATGTCTTAAATACAGGAAGCCTCATGGCAATTGGCCAGGCACACCTTAGCAAGGTGCACAAAGTCTCAATAAGAAACAGGAGTTGCCAGCGGCGCCCCCTATGCACACAGACAGAGCATGCACAGAGCAAGCAGCAGACATGAGGCACACAGCATGGAGCTGGCAGCAGAGAGAAGTCACAACATGGCCCAGAGAAATAAGTGAATTTGAGTGTAATGCAGGTGGGGGATGGGAGGCCATGCAGTGATGCCAGCAGGGTTGTTACAAATACTAACAGTCAATGTCAACCCTAAACTGTGGTGTCTGTTCACATGGGGTGCATTTGGATAGCGCTGGGCAGGCCCGCCTGATCTAATAGAAGGGTGTCACTACTAGGCCTGCCTGGATGCTGTGCATCTCCATTGTGTGAACAGTGACACATACAAGTCTTTTTTGTGCAGCAATGTGCCAAGCAGCCACCCCCTCCATTAGTTTGGTAGGTTGTGAGTGGCTGCCTCATCGGTTATGCTGCACCTGTGTTTTTTCCACCACATGGGTCCACTGCATCCTGATAGTGCATTTGTTTGGAGGCCTAGGCAGGTAAGCATCTCTGCCATGTTTTGCTGTTTTTTCTCATTTTTGGAGGATCTCTGAATCCTCTTTTTGTGCTTTTAGCTATTTTAGAATTAGGACTCATGAGCGTGGGGACCCTTGACGTGGGTCATGAGCTTCTTTATTTTGGCCAAAATATCAACTAATACCTCACATAAAAATTTTTTATGTGTTTTTTGCACTTTTTTCCGGGGTGCAGTTGGGCCCATTTTTCTCTTGTAAACTGTGGTGTCTGTTCACATGGGGTGCATTTGGATAGCGCTGGGCAGGCCCGCCTGATCTAATAGAAGGGTGTCACTACTAGGCCTGCCTGGATGCTGTGCATCTCCATTGTGTGAACAGCGACACATACAAGTCTTTTTTGTGCAGCAATGTGCCAAGCAGCCACCCCCTCCATTAGTTTGGTAGGTTGTGAGTGGCTGCCTCATCGGTTATGCTGCACCTGTGTTTTTTCCACCACATGGGTCCACTGCATCCTGATAGTGCATTTGTTTGGAGGCCTAGGCAGGTAAGCATCTCTGCCATGTTTTGCTGTTTTTTCTCATTTTTGGAGGATCTCTGAATCCTCTTTTTGTGCTTTTAACCCTTTAATGAGCCTTGTCATGTGGCTTAGGATAAAAGCCAAACCAGAATCTCAATTTGCAGACACTGTGTGTGCGACCCGTGTTCTAGTGACATGGGTGCCGATGTGCAGGATTTCCAGCGCGCTTGCCGGTAGCGCATGTTAAATGCCACTGTCAGCGGTATTTAATGGGTTAACAGCTGCGGGTGGATCGTCATTCCACCAGCGGCTGTTACAGGCTCATGTCAGCTGTTCAAAACAGCTAACAAGTGCCAGAAAAGATGTGGGCTCATCGCCGGAGCCCACATCAAATGGAGGATGTCCAACATCGGCGT
The DNA here is from genome assembly GCF_051348905.1 of Ranitomeya variabilis. Classification (NCBI taxonomy): domain Eukaryota; kingdom Metazoa; phylum Chordata; class Amphibia; order Anura; family Dendrobatidae; genus Ranitomeya; species Ranitomeya variabilis. The sequence continues at coordinate 1,025,056,812 of NC_135233.1, read as the reverse complement.
ACTATTACGCCCGATGTCAGAAAGAGGTTAAAGTATGTTTTTCTCTGAAATGTTCCAGTGTTTCAGATTCAAACATACATGGATGAACTTATACAGCCATTGTCTAATACATGCTATCTGACTAAACAGCATGTGGAGTGCCTTGAAAACGTATTCCTGCCTTGTGAACTTTTCCACATTTTTTACATTACACCCACATATTTAAATGTAGTTTATTGGGATTTTCTGTGATATACAGCGGGTGATATAAGTATTGAATACGTCACCAATTTTCTAAATAAATGTATTTCTAAAGGTGCTATTGACATGAAATCATACCATGGATGTCCATAAATTATCTTCTGTGCAATAATGAGAAATGACACAGGGAAAATGTATTAAATGTTGATGAGCAAACTTTGAAAGCGCTTGAACATGTTTTTTCTTCAGCAATGGACTCTTGCGTGGTCAGCGTGCATGGAGACAATAAATCAATGGTCTTTCTGTATCTCTCCACTTGTGATCCTTAGCTCTGGGACAACTCTTCTATTATTTTCACTCCTCTGTCTGCAACGTTGCAGTGAACACCTGGTCATGGAAGGTGAAATTATGTTCTTTCCACTTCCAGATTATGGACCAATCAGTCGTTTAGAAATTCTTCTGTAATCAATAATAATAAATAATAATAATCAATCAAGTATATTTTGCAACAATAAGATTGTTAATGTCTTGAGACAGCTCAGTCGGTTTATCCATCTTGTGATGTTTCTTGTGTTGCACCTTGGTAATAAGACACCTTTTTATAAGCTAACAGTTGAACCAACTGATATTATTTTTCACTAAGTGGCAGTATATTTTTGGATGATAGGTTGAACATTGTTTCGTGAGATGTTCAGAGCTTGGGCTATGTTTTTTATAACCTAAACCAGTTTTACTCTTTTCCATAACTTTATCCCTGACCTGTCTGGTGTGTTCTTTGCTTTTCCATGATGATGTTTAATCTAATGTTCTCAAACAAACCTCTGTGGCCTTCACAGAACAACTGTAGTTATACTGAGAATAAATTATACATAGATGGATGTAATTTACTAATTATGTGACTTCTGGAGGCAATTGGTCACTTAGGATTTCATTCACAGGAATCAGACCACAGGGAGCTGAATACAAATGCATTCCACAGTTTTCAGATGTAAATTTGTAAAATAATTAGAAAACCATGTATCATTTCCTTTACACTTCACAGACATTTGCTACTTTGTGTTGGTATATCACATAAAATTCCAATAAAAGATATTTACATTTGTTGGTATAATGTGAAAAATGTGGAATAATTCACTGGTTATGTACCGTATATATTCAAGCATAAGCCGAGTTTTTCAGCACATTTTTTTGTGCTGAAAAAGTCTCCCTCGGCTTGTACTCGAGTCATTGTCCCTGAAGATGGAGGGGGAGCTGAAGCGGCAGAGCAGCGGGTCACAGGAGGCAGGAGCTGGCTGCTGCGGCTTACTCCTGTGCCCGCTGCTAAAGAGAAATTAATATTCACTGTACTGGCCGTGAATATTCATTTCTCTGTAGTAGCACGCACAGTGTCTGCTGCCAACTAACAGCAGCGACCGGGCTATGACGGGTGCCCGCTACTTAAGAGAAATTAATATTCACCTCTCTCCACTCCCATAGGTGTGGAGCGCAGTAAATATTCATTCCCTTAAGTAACAGGTACACATGATTGCCCCGTCGCTGCTGCTGCTGGCACTGGAACAAGATGCTACGAGGGAGCGCAGGGACAGTAAGTAGGATTTAAAAAAAAAATTTATGCTTTTCTGATGGGGCCATGCATACCAGGACTGGAATGAGGAGGCCATACATACCAGGATAGGGATGAGGAGGCCGTGCTACCACGATGGGGATGAGGGGACCATGCCTCGGCTTATACTTGGGTCGGCTTACACTCGAGTATATACAGTATATTTTTTTTACGCACTGTATAAGATATCAGGTTCCTTGCAAGACAGCAACTTTAATTGAGAATATGTTAGGTCAGCAGCACTAGTTGCCTTCTCTGTAGAGAGGAAGTATTACACCTTATTACAAGGCCCCCTTTTATCTTTATTGTTAATACCATACTGTCAAATACAATAGGCAATTAAAAACAAAAGACAATAGTAATTTTTTTTTCAATTAAATATTTATAAGAATTTGCATTATGCATGAGTTTTATAACACACTGATGAAATATACAGTATGTAATATTATCTTATCAAAATACATAAATACTTAGACCATCTGTTCGATTCCCTCATAAATACATTTGGTAAGACCATAAAATTTATTAACAGAATATTACATTAAAGCTGCTGACAGCAGACTGCAGATTTTATTATTTTAAGTAAAAGAAATTCTAAAATGTCATATGCATGCTATCAGGCTATATACAACAAAAGCCTCCAGCCAGGACCCTGCTTCATTGTATATTAACAGCTTCTAAGACAACCTGGAATATTTATCTTAAAGTGCTATTTCATTATCCTTTTCCCTAAAAGAAATAGGAAAATGTGCTTCTGATATTATGAAATACATTTAAATGGAAAATAAAGTGAATGTGTATACACTGGGTTGATATAGACAGAAGGATGGAAATAGTTTATGTTTTATTCAGAAAGTTTTATTCCAAATTATTTGTGCATGAAATCTCAATCCCACAAGAAAATATTGGTTGTCCATGCTTGTTCTTCACGTGTTGTAAATGTATTTCCTCGTAATACTTTGGCTGTTTATAAAGGTGGGGTCCATAGATGCAACCTTGGCAGCAATGAAGGAATGAATACAATGTAAAACACCAGTGAGATCCTGAAATTCTAGTTCCTGTAAAAATAGAAAAAATATATAATATATATATATATATATAAAAAGTATAGAATATAAATATGGAAGTTTACAATTTACACATCAAAATGTTCATTGTCAAAAAGTATCACTCACTGGTACAAATCACCATTAAAGTGAGAAATCTTGCTTTTCCTATTTTAATTAAAGGGAATTCAAATTATTAGACGATTCATCCTGACTGAACCATGGACAACACGAATTCAGCGATAGGCTTCCTCATTTCATGTTTCTTTGTTTTACTCCAAAATGCTGCAAAATATTTTCAGAGCTATATACAGATATAGATAAAGACAAAACACACGGCACTCAAGGATCCTGTGTGGTGCCCAAGTCAGGTTTCCAGCCCATCAATCCAATAGTAATAAATCACTTGGCACTCAAATGGTTTCTTTCAGATGAAAAAAGTGAACATCCCATTGATTTGTGCATCCCATTGATTTGTGCACAGGGTCACATGACCCTCTCACAGTGCTTCATAAACCCGGAAGTACCGGCATTAGACAGCGGCCCCCGGGACTACTCCACACAGCGCGACGGACCGGACGTCTATGAGCGCCATATGCAGCGGCGGATACACGCCCTCCCTCTCCCTTCAAGGATCTGTGAGACGCTCCAGGTGCGCTTTCCATCCTGGATTGCCTAGGCTCATATACCCCATTGTCCTATGCTTCCAGTTTTGTTAAAGATATTTCTGATGAAGGTCTTGTGATTTGACCAAAAACGTTTAAATAATCTTTGAACTGGATGCACAAATAAATGGGATGTTCACTTTTTTCATCTGAAAGAAACCATTTGAGTGCCAAGTGGTTTATTACTATATACAGATATAGTTTAGAAATAAGTTGGGAACAGGGAGACAGCCATCTGGTTCTCGCCAGAGTGAAGTGTCAGTGAATGTTGAGGTGAGAGCTCAGAAAATTGCAAATTATCTCCTACATGTTGGTTAGGATGTAGCTTACTGATTTCTGAATGACCGATCACTAATCAACCAACGATTTAAAGAATGAGACCCTGGAACCTGGAGAATGAAGCTCTGCATTGATTGGAGCTAAGGTGTCCATTCTTGACCTCCATTCCATTCATTGGATTTAGGACTGCTGGAGATAGCAAAGCACTGTACGCCTCTTTCTTCAGCAGTTCCATAGAGAATGTAAAGAGCAGATGCTGAACATGTGCATCTCCACTTCTTTTAAAATGGGGCTCTGCAGAGATCCATTTTCGGTGTACCAATGTTCCTATCTCTTCTTAGGTCTAAGGGGTAATGTTTCTCCTTGTGGAAAGTGACATACCGGCTTTGGCTTGCTAAGGTAAGGAGGCTTATTCACTGTGAAATGCTCCTCTGAGAAATGTAATATGCAAATTGTCTCTTCAGAGAGGAAGATAACTTAGACTCTTTAGCGAGTCTTATAATCTGACTTAGGATAAAATCCAAATCAGAATCTCAATTTTGGGTGTCTCTATCCAGGTGGCATTATAGAGTTCAAGTCATCTTCCTCTCTAAAGAGGCAATTTGCACATTCAGTTTCCCAGAGGAGCAATGCATGGAACATAAGCTTCCTTACCTTGGCATGCCATAGCAGGTATGTAACTCTCTGCAAGTAGAAACATTACCCTATAGACCTCAGGCCAGAGCCTCTCACCTAGCAAAATCAGTTCCCATACTTTGTACTGACGAGGGCCAACAGCCCAAAACACCGTGTCGGCAAATTGAGATTCTGATTTGGCTTTTATCCTAAATCATATTGCAAGACTCGTTAAAGGGTCGATAGTGTCTTGAAGGATTGTTGCTTCCAATAGCTGGTGCTATAGAGTCCTCTTCCTCTCTGAAGAGTAAATTTGTATATTAAATTTCCCAGAGAAGCATTGCACGGCAAATAAGCCTCCTTAGGATTGGTCATCCATGCCTGATCGGTCAAGGTCGAACACCAGGCATCCATGATGATTAGCCGATTTTGGTATCGGAGGCGGTAGCCGCTGACTGGAACATGCTCAATTGTAGAGTTGCTACGTGTACTGATAATGGCCGAGGCAGGGTACTGCAAATCTGCTTCTTATTGATCTGAATATGAGGTGGAAGTGTAGTACGCAGTATTAGACATTATTAGAGGACAGAGCAGCTTCGCAATTGAGCAGTTCTAGCCAGCAGCCACCACTTCTGACACTGAGAGCAGACGATAGGTGGCAGTGCTGATTTTGGCAGACCCCGACTAATCAGACATTGATAACATATCAATAATAAAGTCGTGGACAACCTCTTTAAGAATGAAGAAACAATTTTTCAATTGTAATACAAATTTGGCAGGATAGATGTACATTGTATGTTGACACTAAGCTGCTTATCAGAGGAGAGGGCATGGTCGGTCTAGCAGGCATGTGTGCTGTAGGCCAAGCAGTGATAATTGAAGATGAGTGAACCTTTCAAGGTTTAATACAGTGAATGTTCCGATGTATGCCAAATATGTCCGCCAAACAGTTTGTCGAATTTACCCTCCATGGGAGGCAAAAACAAACATTTATACAACACCTTAAGGGGTGAAAAAAAGTTTCTCAAACAGCTCAAATTAAGGGCAGACACCATCAAAAGTGGAATCAATTGATCCACATCAGAAATTTGATAATGGCACACAAACAGTCAGCCATGGTCCATGCGTGAGGTATCAGGGTCTAGGCCAGCATTTAGAGCTTTGAATTGAAATTTCAATTAAGATGTGGTGGGTAAGGGAGCAGTGTAAGCTTTCTTTGCTGGGAGCCCTGATACCTCATGCAACAGCAATTTTTTTTCCCAGCCTCATTCAGGTGGCCAAATTTCAGCTGTGTAGAGCATTAATGTTAGAAAAATGTAATGGTAGTAACACAGGCACAGGCCGTTGACTGATCAATTGATCCACAGTAGCACATTTTATAATGGCACAGAAGCAGTCAGGCATGGGCCATACATGAGGTATCAGGGTCTGGGCCAACATTTACATCTTTGAATTGAAGTTTCAATTAAGATGAGGTGGGTAAGGGAGCCGTGTAAGCCTTCTTCGCTGGGAGCCCTGATACCTCATGCAACAGTAGAAACTGTTTTTTCCCCTGTCACACTTAGGGGACCCAAACATCATTTTCTTAGACTACTATTGTTAGAAAAATGCAACACAGGTAGTTGACTGATCAATTGACCCAAAGTAGAACATTTTATAATGGCACAGAAGCAGTTATCCACCCATGTGCCATTCATGAGGTATCAGGGTATGGGCCAGCATTTAGAGCTTTAAATTGAAGTTTCAATGATGTTGAGGTGGCTAAGGGAGCAGTGTAAGCCTTCTTTTCTGGAAGCCCTGATACCTCAAGCAACAACTGAAACTGTTTTTTTCCAGCCACACTCAGGTGGCACAAATATCAGCTTGGTAGAGCACTAATGTTAGAAAATGTAAGGATAGAAATGCAGGAAGTTGACAGAAATTAAGTGCAGGCCTGGCAGTATAGGAGCCCTACTGCTACAGGCAACACACATGAAGGAGACCCAACTTGGATTCTCCACATTTCAAAAAATTATTGTCACACACCACTGAAGTGACATCAATTTCCACAGAATAGAAAGAGTATAATGGGTCTCTCATACTCCACAACAGGCAACTCAACAGATGGAGACCCAAACTGGAATTGCCACATTTAAAAAAAAATGTTTGCAACATCAGCAGCAGTAGCAACAGCAGGCACAGAAGTCACCACAAAGGTGGCACAGACTGCAATAGTGCGAGATCAATGCATGACACTAAAAACAACACAAATGGCTAGTCTGCTCATTCTGCTACTAGGGTGAAAAAGACATTGGAGATCCATGACTTGTTCAGTTTGATGAAAGTTAGATAGTCTACACTTTCAGGGGACAGCCGGATGCGCTTATCCGCTATGACACTGCCAGCAGCGCTGAAGACACTTTCTGAGAGAGTGTTAGATGCCAGGCATAACAAAACCTCCAAGGTGTGACAGGTAAGCTCAGGCCACTCTTCCATTTTTAAAGTCCAAAATGCAAAAGGGTTAAAATTCCCCATGATGGCAGTGATTTTGAGTGCGAGATATTCCTGAAATTGCCTCTCCATTCATTCACAATGTGTCAGACTTGTACTCTGTTCTGCTGGTGCTCAGACTGGTCTTAAAAATGTGTGACCTGACTCATAGAAATGGCTTAAGCCACTTACACTGCTGCAGCTGGTAATGGTTTTGCGGAGATGCCTTGATGTTCATGTGGTTGGAAGTCTACAACTGTGATGCACACTGTGTGCATCACTGCTGTCTTGGAGTAAACCACCCTTAAGATTGTCTACATGTGTGTTTCAATACTCCAGCATGCTCATGTCCCTTTTCAGGGGAGGGAGCATCTGGCAAAATTTACTTTTGTACAGTGGATCTAACACAGTGGCAAGCCAGTAGTCAGCACTATTTCTAACCCTAAGAATATGGGCATCATGTTGAAGATAGTGCAGCAAAAAGATGCTCATGTGTCGGGCGCTTCCATGAGGTCCAAGTGTGTTGTTGGTGGGGTAACACTCAAGATTGCTTCCTCCATCCCCTCTCGCCAACTACAGAAAACAGAGAGGGGATCATTATCCTCTTCATCTCCTGACTGTTGCACACTAATTATCTTTTCCTCATTGTGATCCTCCATTTGTTTCTTGGCTCCTGCACCTTCACCAACAGTTTTTCTGGTACCATGATCCCCTCTTGATCGCTATAATCCACCCTACCATGGCAGCCACCTGTGTGATGACAATCCAGAACTTAGAGATATTGTGATCACTTCTGCATCCACCTCTGCTGCCATCTCTTCCTCTGGGACCACCACCTCCTCCTGCAGACTATTCAAAGTGTGCTTCAGCATGTAGACTTGAATAGTAATTCTGATGAAGGCATTGTCAGTGTTAACCATCTTAGTAGTCATTTCAAAACTGTGCAGAAGGGTGCAGATGTCCATCATCTATGCCCACTCTGTAAGCTTGACTTGCACCACATAATCCGTTCTGAGTTGGCTCAGGTTATGCAAAAGGACATACTGCACCAGGGTTAGTCCCTGCTGACACATGTGCTGCAACATGGGCAAATCAAATCATTAACCAGTAGGCTGAAAGACCTCTGCAGCGATGCAAGTCAATGACCTGCCAAGTACAATCTGCGGAGGTGAGCACACAGCCACCGTGATTTCTGCAGCAGAGCATCCAGGCTGGGATAGTGATGTAGAAATTGCTGTACCATCAGATTGAGGACATGAGCCATGCAAGGCACGTGAGGTTCCCCCGGCATATTACCACTTGCAGATTCGCACAGTTATCACACATGACCTTCCCTAGCTCCAGGTTCAGTTGAGAAAGCCATTGCTCTATCTCAGCCTGTATAGATGTCCACAACTCTTGAGCTGTTTGATTTAGATTTCTATGGTATTTGAATGTGAACACTGCCTGATTTTGGTGAGCCTTGTCTGTGCAGTATGGAGGTGATGGGGGTTTCTCTCTGCATTGTTGAGAACTCATGTCTCATTAGGTAGAGGTTGGAGGTGCAGGGGGAGGCCGTAGAGGAGGTGGAGGAGCCAGAAGCAGTGGAGGAAGTGATTGATACAGAGGTTTGTCCTGCAAGCCTTGGGGATTCCAAGACTTGTGGAGCAGCTCCTTGCTTGCCTTCCCTCACAGGCACCAGAGTCACCAAGTGCCCAGTCAGTGAGATGCAACGGTCGTGCCCATGTTTGCTTGTCCAAGTGTCAGTGGTGAAATGTATCCTGACATACATATATTTTTTCAGGGAATGGATAATGTTGTCTGAGACATGCTGGTGGAATGCAGTGCACAGGCATAGCTTTCTTAGAAAAGTAATGGTTACTGTGCAACTGGTACTGGGGTACTGCGATGGCCATCAACTTTTGGAAACCCTCTGTATCCACCAGACATTAAGGCAGCTTTTCCGTGGTCAAAAGATTGGAAATGGTGGAGTTCAAGCTCTTTGCTTCTTCCTACACATGCCAAAATTTTATTTTTCGTGACCACAACTGCGGGACCAAGGGTTGGCTGCTGTGCTGAGAGATGGTGGAGCAGGGTGAACATGACAAACTGCTGGCCTGTGAGTGAGAAGCTGGCAGAGATATTATGGTGGATTGAGAAAGATATGGTGTTCTTGGTGAAACAAAAACAGCAGGCATCTCCAGTTCCGTAACAGATGACAACTGTGAGGGGGTAAACAAGTGGAGGTTCTGTGGTCAGAGAACACTTGCCACGGTGATGGTGGAGGAAGAAACAGCAGATGGGGTTGATGGGACGGTCAGTGGTTGGCAAGGCCCGTTAGACCACATTTTATCACAGTGCGATTCCCAGACTATTCATGTTGATCTCAAATGTGCCGGTTCATGCATGTAGTAATCTAATTATTGCAATTTTTGCCTCTACTAAGTCATTTTTTGCAAAGTTGACAGATAACATGAGTTGGTAAATCCTCTGCTGTCTCAAAAAAGGCCCAGGTTAGGCAACTCTTGCCATCCCTGCAAACTGCAGACTCACAACTGATACTGGCAACAGCCACAGTTGAGGCTGAAAATGCAATGCTTGTCATGGCTGCATCACTCAGTGTTTGGGCGGAAAGCCACAACGTAACCTCCTCATCTTCCTCCTCCTCCACCTCCTCTGCTGAGCTACACAGCTGCATGCCTCTGGGTCACACCAAGTGGGATCTACAACCTCATTATCATCCTCTCTTTTCCCCCACTCCTCACCCTGAAAGCCAATCTCCTCCTCTTCCTGCCCTGACAGCACAGTACAGTCTGTGTTTTCCTCTCATTTTTGAGTCTTATCATCATCATCTCCACCCCCAGAAGTTAACGTCTTGAAATGAGTGTCTGGATTCTGTTCAGACCCTACTTTGTCCAGGCTCGGATAAAATAAGGAAAAAATGTGGGGCATTGGTGCAGATGCTTTCCTCCTCTGGATTATGTGCATCTTTGGAGCAGACCTCTGATGCTCATAGAATAGAATGCGTTAACAGCTCTGCAGAATGGCCTATGTGGTTCCCCACTGCAGTTGGAAATTTGTGACATGGGGGGATACAAGGATAATTGCCTTGCCACCTCTGAAGATCGCACTGTGTTTGATGTTAAGGTGGAGGAAGAGGTGGAGAGGCCACTTGATGCAGTGCTTGCCATTAACTTGGAGCACATGCTCTTTCTGAGCCTCATCTACTAGATGGACCGCTGTGAGGCTGCCAAAGAAAGGGAGTTGAGTAGCCAGTCCAGTAACAGATGTTGTCAGTTGTCTTTGGGTAGGATGTGACGGTGTTTGTTCACTTGAGCTTTCATTAACATTAACACCTAACCCACATACACTTTGAAAACCAAGCCTGTTTCCCCTCAACCTCGCTTTTTCCCCAGTCATGTTGTATGTACCCTTCCTTCCCCTCTTTTAAGTAAGTATTTTCTTAGATAGTGTGCCTGAACAACACTCTTAAGCCTAACAAATTAGATTAGCAAATGGGACCTCATGATTCCTCAGTGCAACACAGTTTTAGCAAAGCAATTTGGATTAGCAAATGAGGCCTTCTGACTGCAACACAATTTTAGAGTAAACAATTTGGATGAGCAAATAGGGTCTCCTGGCCAAACCTCAATATTAGGCCTAATGATTTTGATTAGCAAATGGGGCCCCCTGATTCCTCAGTGCAACACAACACTCTCAAACCTAACGATTTATATTAGCAAATGGGACCTCATGATTCCTCACTGCAACACAATTTTAGCCCAAACGATTTGAATTAGCAAATTTGGCCTCCTGACTGCAAGACAGTTGTCGCACAAACAATTTGGATTAGCAAATAGGGTCTCCTGGCTGAACCCCAATATTGGGCCTAACGATTGTGACGAGCAAATGGGGCCTCCTGATTCCTCACTGCAACTCAGTTTTAGCCCATACGATTTGGATTAGAAAATGAGGCCTCCTGACTGCAACACAGTTTTAGCAAAATCTACTTAGTTGCTGGAAGATCAATTTCAGACTGGACAGGATCCTGTCTAACTAAATGACAAGTTCACTTGCAGCAGCTCTCTGTTTTGTTTTTGTTACACGGAGAAAATGGCAAGAGCAAGACAAAGATATCCGCTTTGTATATTGACTGCTGGAATGTACACACATTAAGTTATTAATGGAAAAACAAAAAAAGGAAAAAAAATACACTTTACTGCTCCTCTGACCTAGACACACCACTCCCCTCATAAAACACATCCCCCCTGCTCGTCATACAGCACGACTATCTTAGACAAAGACAAAACAAAACCATTAGTGGAAATGCTATCATTTACTGATCTTTGACTCAATGTTGCCAAGTTTGAGGAAAAATGCTCGGGAAACCAAACACAAATACGAATATGCTACATTTGTGCCCAATTTGAGATTGGCGAATGTTTTCCAAACAGGTTCACTCATCTCTAGTGATAATCTCCTGGTGATAAAACCTTGATTATAAGTAAACTACATCACACAGCCTTATGCATGACACCTCGCTGAATTGAATATTTTATTCCTCCATCATGTTGTCCTCAGATTGCATAGAAAAACCAGCTGACAGATTCCCTTTAAATGTGGTTGGGTACAGTCCTAGGAGACCTAAGAGTTTTACGAGTGTTACACAAATCTTTTCAGGGAAATTTGAGGTTTTACAGTATAACATCTTGCGGCAATACCGTTTGTCAATTTTTACATAAAAAAATTAGTCACACCTGGCTAATTTGAATTTCAAAAGATTCGATCATCTCTACTCCAAGGGTCTAAACACACAAGGGCTATCGGTTAATTCACTCTCATACCCCAAAGGTATAAAAAGTAAAGACCACTGCTGCATAGTACACTACACCATAAGATAAAGTGCCAAAAAGGTCATCCCTATCTCTGACATCACTCCCTGTGTTTCAGCTATTCGCTGAGACTGCAACATTACACAAATCTCCTGGCCCCTGCATGTTTTGCAAAATGGATGACACCAAAATCACTTTGCTCCCATGCAGTCAATCAGCTTCCACAAGTATTTTCACCAGGATGTAGGACAGTTAACAGACCCTAGTATGGTAATTTTACTGGTAATCTGTATTTTGCCAGTGCTCCATTCTGATATTAGCCATTTACATATCATCAGCCTCCAATGATACAAATTCTAATATTGCAGAAATTACAGTCATTCTGTAATGGGTTTTCATTTATGTAAAAGATTTTCATTTTGCTTTGAAAAAAATGTATTTAAAGGTGCAGCTTATCTCATTATGTCAGGAGATGTGTGCAGAGCTTGATGCAACCATTCCCTAATGGCAGTCTACCTATTGAAATTAATCTCGAATGTCAAATATATTTTTAGACATAACTCTTGGTATATTGTTTTCGGCTGGTTACTTTTCTCACCAAAATCCCCAGAGTTTATAACTTAGCTATTAGTGATAAGCAAGCATGAACATGCTTGAGTACTCATTACTTGGGTCAAACAAATCGAAATGCTCAGGTGCTCGACCCACGTAACGAGTATAATGGAAGTCAAAGGGAAACTCAATTATTTTTCCTGTGCCCCCCCCCTCGGAGGTCTGGAGGGGGTCTAGAAATTGCTGAACGCTATATAGCAGCACTGATTTGGCATGGGAACAGCATGGGGAAGACCCATGGAAGAATCTATGAATCCCAGGTTGGTGTTGAGAATAATGTTGTCAGAGTATTATGGCACTTTTACGGACTGACAATTAAACATACTAAACCGAAGATAAAATGGATTTGATTGGAAAAAATGTTAAGAAACATTCATTCCAGGAAAATGACTTGTATATAAGGCAAAATAAATATAAAAGAAAAGAAAATTCTCCTCCACACCTTGGACTATGTTCACACACACAGTGTTTTTGCTGCATTTTTGCATGCAGGGGTGAACCTAGCCTCTCTGCTGCCTGAGGCGAACAGCAAAATGGCACCCCCCCATACACCCCGTACACACACGGCTCTGCTCCACTCCGTACACATACACGGGTCAGCTTCATACACTTTTTACACACAGGGCTCCGTTTTGTACACACAGGGCTCCGTTTTGTACACACAGGGCTCCGCTCCGCACACCTCGTACACACGAGGCTCAGCTCCACACACCTCGTACATGCGAGGCTCAGCTCCGCACACCTCGTACACACGAGGCTCAGCTCCGCACACCTCGCACACACGAGGCTCAGCTCCACACACCTCGCACACATAAGGCTCAGCTCCGCACACCTCGCACACATGAGGCTCAGCTCCGCACACCTCGAACACACACGGCTACGCTCCGTACACACACGGCTCCACCACATCCACACTGTAAACCTCTCCTGACCCCATGCATAAGCTTTCCCTCTTCCAGCACCATGACAACCAGCACAGCAGAGTCCTGAATACACTGAGGTCACTGATCATGTGACCCCTGACTCCTCCTATCAGGTGATGTCATCACAGGTCCTGTGCACACAGAACAGCCTTCTATGAGCAGCCCCAGCAGATGCAGGAGAGGAGTGACTTCAGGTTGAGGACCTGTGATGATGTCACAATCACGTGACTGGTCACATGAGCCTGGGAGGGCTGGATGAGGGGATTCGGCCATTCGGGACGGTTGGAAGCCTTGAATACAGTAGTAACTGAACCTGCATCTACGACGCAAATTCAGTTATGACACCTGCAGAATCTGCCGCCCCCTCTCTTCATTGAAGGCAGTGCCGCTGAGGCAAAGAACTCAACTTGCCACATGGTAGCGGCGCCCCTGTTTGAATGTTTGCGTTGCTTTCAAAGTAAAAACAAATTTAACAAGAAATGTAATTTTATCATTTTAATACCTTATCTGGCCATATTGTGTGTGAGACATAATCAGACATGTTGAAAGTCACATTTTTTTCAGGGCCATCAGCTGGCCATCACTATTTGTACAGGGCCATCAGGTAGCCCTTTCTATTATTAAAGGGCCAGCAGGTATCTTGTAGACAGATGACACCAAGATAGAGTTTTTTGGGAAAGCACATCATTCTATTTACTGGAATGAGGCCTACAAATAAAAGAACACAGCTGATACAGTCTAATATGGTGGAGGTTCAAAGATATTTTGGAGTTGTTTTACTGCCTCTGGCCTGAGGTGCCTTGACTGTGTGCATGAAATGTTAAGATTCCTAAAGGATTTTGGGTCGCAATGTAGTGCCTGGGGTCTGAAAGCTGGGTTCGCATCGTAGTATTTCATGGGTCTTCCAGCAGGACAATAACCCCAAAGATACTTCAAGAAGCACCCAGAAATAGATGGATACAAAGCACCAGAGAGCTCAGAAGTTGGTAATTCCTGCTCTAGTAGTGTAAAGTCTCCCACCATTACCTCTTACATACAGATGCTACAGAGAAACTGTAAATGGACACATTAAATCAGTTAATTTTGCCTGCTTTGATGAATTTCTGATTACAGATTATCATAAAAAACATGAATTGGTCAATGATGGCATGGAAAAAATGGCAGCAAGACTTCAAATTTATAAGGAAGTAATCCCTAACTAGATGGCTGCCATACTCTATTCCTACTGCCACACCTCACCGATGAATTGCAGATAGGAGCGGTATTATTGTAGAATATAGAAGGTATTTGAATTGGCCCTGAAAAGATTTTATTTAAACATAGCAGCAACAAACTGTGGAGTAACACAAGTAACACTGACAGCTTTTATGAATTTCAGAGTACAGACTACCATAAAAAACATTAATGGATTAATCAGTCCATGGATAAAAGCAACAGCAAGGCTTAGAACTTATAAGGCAATAATCCCTGACTAAATGCCTGCTATACCTAATGCCATACCTCACCTTAGATGAATTGCAGATAGCAACAATATTATTACAACAGAATATAATCTACTTGAATTTACCCTGAAAAAAGTGATTAGTTTAATGTAATAGCATCAAGTTTCTGTTATTTAATCAACCCAACTGGGGAATATAGTGCAGCGATTTCACGTCTACTCAGCCTGATATGTAGGATACCAGAATTTTCTATACTTACTGTACAAACTCTCCTGTACTGGCTGTGAAATCCTGCATGCAGTGTGAGAACTCCATATTGGACGACCATCTGACAGCCCACAACATGGCACTGAATTTTTTTCCCTCAACTAGAAGTTGGATCCAAACATTTTTTTTATCAGATTATTAAGGAGTGGATCCTACACTGGTAAAGCGTTTGCAATAAGTGCAAGGGATGCCAAAAACTAGAAGGAGGCACTCCAATACCCATTTGAAGAGATGTAGTGGAGGGCCTCATAAAACGTGGGTATCCTAGACTAGTAATACCCATGCATTAGGGAGAAGGGAGAGGGGAGGGAGTCACCAAATGCTCAAGATAGGTCATCAATTTCTGATCAGTTGGGGTGAGACATCAGGCATCCCTGCTGATCAGATGTTCTCGGTGCTTATCACCAGAAGTGATAAGTTACAGAGCAGCTCCGTCTACAGACATGGCCTCCGACAGGTACTGCACATCCACCCCCTATTGTTTTGAATAGGAGGTGGATGTACAGTACCCAGCTGTGGCCACTATCAGTAGACAGAGCAGCTCTGTAACTAAACACTTCTGATAGCCACTGAGAACAGCTGACACCCTCACTGATCAGACATTGATGAACTATCCTGAGGCCGTGTGCACACGTTCAGTATTTTTTGCGTTTTTTCGTGATAAAAACGCGAAAAAAACGCTTACATATGCCTCCTATTATTTACAGTGTATTCCGCATTTCTTGTGCAAGTGTTGCATTTTTTTCCACGAAAAAATCGCATCGAGGAAAAAAAAGCAACATGTTCATTAAATTTGCGGAATTGCGGGGATTCCGCACAACTAGGAATGCATTGATTTGCTTACTTTCCGCATGTGGCTGTGCCCACCATGCGGGAAGTAAGCAGATCATGTGCGGTTGGTACCCAGGGTGGAGGAGAGGAGACTCTCCTCCACGGACTGGGCACCATATAATTGGTAAAAAAAAAGAATTAAAATAAAAAATAGTCATATACTCACCCTCTGATGGCCCCCGGAGTCTTCCCGCCTCTCTAGTGCATGCTGCCGCTTCCGTTCCAATAGATGGTGTGTGTGAAGGACCTGCGATGACGTCGCGGTCTTGTGATTGGTCGCGTGACCGCTCATGTGACCGCTCACGTGACCGCGACGTCATGGAAGGTCCTGCACACACCATCTATTGGAACGGACGCCGCTGAGGAGATCGGCTGTCTGCAGAGGGTGAGAATAACCATTTTTTTATTTTTTTTATTATTTTTAACATGATATCTTTTTACTATTGATGCTGCATAAGCAGCATCTATAGTAAAAAGTTGGTCACACTTGTCAAACACTATGTTTGACAAGTGTGACCAACCTGTCAGTCAGTTTTCCAAGCGATGCTACAGATTGCTTGGAAAACTTTAGCATTCTGCAAGCTAATTACGCTTGCAAAATGCTAAAAAAAAACGCGAAAAAAACGGGAAAAAAAACGAAAAAAAAAAAATGCGGATTTCTTGCAGAAAATTTCCGGTTTTCTTCAGGAAATTTCTGCAAGAAATCCTGACGTGTGCACATGGCCTGAGAATAGGTCATCAATATTAAAGTAGGGGACAACCTCTTTAATACAATTGTCTTCCTTATGGTAAAATTCTAAAAAAAATCTTACCTTATAATTTGGTTTAGAATTAAAGACTACAATACCAATTGCCAAAGGGCAAATACAATAATTCCCTTGATTGCCAAACTAAACAAAACTTGAAAACAATGAAAATTACAGTAAAAGGAATTTTATTAATTAATAGAAAATATAAATTGTAGCATTATGTTGTCAGCTTCAAAACTCAATGAGGTTTGCATTTTGGAAAAACAATGGAGAAATGAAGTTGTAAGGATTTCCTAGTGGAAACATATATAGACCAATAAAGTAATTGATTAAGTGCCCTGTAAGGAGGCAAGGAAAGAATCAGGTGTCAGACTGCTTTTAGGAACATGACTTATTCTTAATTCAATTTGTGAGCATTTTCCTTAATTAGCCTATTACATGAGCAATTTCTCAAATTAATTTGGCTTTGTTTCCAATATTAAATTTTGCGTTATTCAGAAATCTTGCTTGACTTTGTTATAAGTCTTTGAGATCAGTATAACTTTAGTGATAGTCTCAGACATTTCATAAACTTTAATAAATCTAGATACCCTTGAACGCTATTGGGGACTCTCGATAACGCAGCATAAAGGATAATACGATATGTTCCTTTCTTTATGGATTATTTATTCATTTTACATTCACACAACATTTCGAAAAGTTACAGTTATGTGTGAGAGTTGGATATCTAATGACAATCTAGATTGTTTGGTATATTTATCAAAACGTGTGTTAATGAACCTTTATCTTAAAGTGTAATACCCATCTTCATAAATGAATACTGTGAGATAGTGATTGTAAAAAAAAAACAAGTGCTTTTGTCATTTACTGTTTGTTAAAATTTGCATTCGTTCTTGAGATATTAACACTTTTCTACTTGTTTACAGCTCATTGCCAAGGAGAACGACCACCACTCTGTCTTGCTTGTAAGCTCTAAATTGAAACTGGCTGGGATTAGGAGGCAACAGCACACTCCAATGATTTAAGCCAAGTTCAAAACAGTACTTACAAACTCAATACAAAAGAGCTTATCAGCACTGCAAATGTTCTGCTGTGCAGTAGCAGTGGTCTGTTTCCATGGCAACGAACTGCAAATAAAATGTGCTATTATCTCAAGAATGGCTGAAAATTTTAAGCAGTACATTGTAAAATGTCTTGTATTTACAAGTACTATATGATAATAACCATTTATGAAGATGGCAATAATCCTTTAAGGTACATTTACACTAGCTGATAATATTCTAGGAGGATTCCTAGGAATGCTCATTTCTTGATTATTGGCCTATCTAAACAGGTTCACCCAACAAAGAAAGAGATCATTTTATGGGTGAAAGCATGATGGATTGAAGCAATCTGAAAAATCCTCGCTCTCACCAGTACATCCTTAAGATTGCATTTACACTGGTTGATTGTGGCTGTTAGGAGGCTACATTCAGACCAATCAACCATAATTTTAATATCTTGAATAGACAGGTCAACTGCACCTCCATGGCACAGATCGATAATATGATTATTCTAGGCTCATAGAGCTAGGGCCTGGATAAGGTGTTTTGGTGACCCAGGCAGATGAATCCAATGCCAACCCACCTTCCCTGGATGAACATTCAGGTGCCAAGCAAAGGAATAGGTCATACACTAAGGTAAAAGGACCATAATGTAGCGCACCTCCCCATCCCTCTGATGGGTCAGGTAACAAGCTCTGATGACCACTTCTGCTAGAATTGTTACTTTTTTCACCAAAAAAAAAATTGCTTTCATTGTTCGGACCAACCATAATGTAAGAAATCGAGTGTTCATGTAATGCTGCATGAGCCAGTTATCAGCCTGAATATGTAAGAGTACAGACACAGAGGGCTAGTAAATGCATAAAGCATGTGAGAACATGATATGAGGAACCTGGTTATGGTAAAAATTTTGAGTGGGCAAAACAGGCATAAGTTAGATTAATATGTTGAGGCGATAGGCCAGTCTGAAGAAATGCGTTTTTAGGGCACGCTTAAAACTGTGGGTATTGATCGAATTAACCTGGTTAGTGCATTCCAAAAACTTGGCGTAGCACGTGAAAAGACTTGTAGATGTGAGTGGGAGGTTCTTGAGGATGTCAATTATAGGTCATTAGCAGAACGGAGGGCACGGGTATGGTGGTAGACTGAGACAAGGGAGGAGATATAGGGTGATGCTGAACCATGGAATGCTTTGTGGGTGAGGGTAATAAGTTTATACTGAATTCTGGAGTGGATGGGTAACCAGTGTAATGACTGGCACAAGGTAGAGGCATCAGTGTAACGGTTGGTGAGGAATATGATCATGGCTGCATCTGTTAGGGCTAGCGGAAAGCACAGAGTAATGAGAGATAGATATGAGGTGTGTTCGCAGCCCGGGATCCACCGTGCAGAGATACCTGCTGCTAAGTAATGGCGGATGGACACTGAGCTCACACATGGGTTAACCTCACCCCATGTGAAATGTAAGCGACCTCTGTTGCTTCACAGAGTTGTGCTGTAAACAGAAAATTATTACCCTAACTAGGGTTGTGCTTGCTCTGGAACTCTTCTGTGCTAACCACACACATGAAGGAACCAGATGCTAAGCCAAGGCTAATTGCCCCCACTGACACGAGGTGCCTGCCTGAGTGTACAGCACCAGAGCTAAACAGACTCTCCACATATGACTGAGTGGTAGAGTATCCACTGGCAACAGCCAAACACAATTGATACTAGCGCATGGCCGTGCGGCCATGCAAACCTTTTATTGTTGTAGCTTTTTCAGGACCTTCCTAGTGGACCAATAGGAGCTGCAACAGGACCTGAGCATGTGACCCCGACCTCCAATGAGAGATCTTCCCTTGGGCATTCTCAGAAGGAGAAAAGCAAGACTTAGTCCCAGAAGCGTCTGCTCGCTGCTGACCAGTACTGGCTACAATGGCTGAGCCTGGAAGGGCAGCAGTAACCAAGCGCACAGTATCTGCCTGAGCCAAATGCTGGGACCGACATCTCCGCTGAGCAGGCTCCACTGCGACTTGAGAAGAATGGCAGACTGCAGAGGAGGTGGTTCGAGATTCCTGCTGTGCAGCGGCAGGAACTCGAGACCTAACAGCATCATTCAAGACAGATTGGAGAGGAGAGAGTTTGGTAAGAGGGAAACCAATTAGTAGAGAGTTACAATAGTCCAGATGAGAACGAATAAGAGAAACAGTAAAAGTTTTTGCAGAGTTGAACGTAAAAAAGGTAGAATTCTAGAAATGTTTTTGAGGTGCAGATAACAAGAGCGAGCCAGTGATCGGATGTGGAAGGTGAATGAAAGATCTGAATTTAGTATGACCTCAAGACAGCGGGCATGTTGCCGGGGAGTAATGGTAGAACCACACACGGAAATGGCAGTGGCGGGCATAAATAGGTTAATAGAGGGAGGAAACAGAAGGAGTTCAGTTTATGATTTACTGCTTGTTTGTCCAAAAGGGGCAGTATACAAAGAGAAGAGGAGGGGGCCTAGGACTGCTCCTTGAGGAACCCCAACAGTAAAGGGAAAATGAGAGGAGGAGGAGCCAGCAAAAGATACAGTGAAGGAGTGGTCAGAGATGTAAGAGGAGAACCAGGAGAGCATGGTGTCCTTCAGGCCAATGGAGCAGAGCATAGTGAGGAGGAGCTAATGATCCACAATGTCAAATGCTGCAGAGAGATCCAGGAGCATTAGCTGTGAGTAGATCATTAGAGTCTTCAGGGAGGGCAGTTTCTGTAGAGTGTAAAGAGCGGAAACCAGATTGAAGAGGGTTGAGAAGAGAGTTCTGAGAGATAGCGGATAAGGCGGGAGTGGACCAGGAGTTCGAGGAGTTTAGAGATGAAGGGAAGTTTAGAGACAGGTCTATAGTTAGCAGCACAGTTCTGGTCGAGGGATTTTTTTTAAGTAATGTATGATGGCATGCATAAATGTGGAGGGAAAGATACCAGAAGAGAGAGGTTGAATATTTTTGTTTGGTAAGTGGTGACAGCAGGGGAAAGGGACTGGAGGAGATGTAACGGAATAGGGTCACTGGTGCAAGTAGTAGGGCAATAAGATGCAAGGAGCCTGATCACTTCTTCTTATGGGACTGGTTCAAAATCAGAGAGTGAGCTAGATGCAGTGGGGGAGGGAGGATAGCGCATGTATGGGGGGATTGGGAGAAAATTTCCTGTCGGACATGGTACATTTTTTCTTTGAATTAATTGGCCAGATCGTCAGTGCAGAGATCCATGTTTGGGGTCTCCACTCTTTGGTTGAGTAGGGAATGAAAATTGTCAAAGAGACATTTAAGGTTATTGGATAGTGAAGTGATGAGGGTGTTGAAATGTTTTACCTGTCTCCTGCCCTGTCTAACTGCCATGTATAACTGCAAGGTACTTTGAAAAAATGTACTTAGAATAAAATGTACATAAATGCCTCCCACATAAATGCATCCCCAAGCTATGTCTGAATATATAGGATGCTTGATCTTAGATCTATCACTAATTTGCCTCGTTAGCAATCAATCAACTAAGTTAAGACAGTAGGAGACAATAAATGTAATGCTAGACTGCTTTCTGATGCTTCAGCAGTATGAGATATGAGTCTGAGCATTTTTTTTTTCAAATTGCTAATATAATTTCAAGGTCATCGAATTTGGGGGAAACTGTGAATTTCCTGAAATTCAACTCAAATTCAATCCTTCATGAATCGATCCACTCATTTCTAGTGTTGACTCCTAATACAGATTTTCTGTTGCTGATTCACCTTCAGCTTTTACAGTTTTTTTATAGCAGAATGGATTGCTAAATAAAAGTGTCTATGTGCAATGAGACTTGGCTTAATTTTGGTAAATATTAATATTGTTATGATGTCCATGTGTCAACTGTACTTAAAAAACAAATCCAAATGGTACTCCATATAATGGTACTCCATATAAGATGTTCATTTTGACCCCAGCATGCTCTTACATTGGTTCACATGTTGTTATTTTATACATAAAAACCTATACTGTCAATTCCTCTTCTAATTTTTAGGGTGTCAGGTGCAGCCTATTGTGTACTCTTCATATGGCGCTCTAATATATGGATTACCAACCATCCATTCTGTGGATGCAGAATTTTATTGAATTGATGGTAGCACAGTGCGTGTTATCCTGCTTGAAGCATGACATTGCCTTCTCTAAACAAAGTCAAATTAATCAGTCCTTTATGCTATATTATACAAAAATGCAAATGAATCTATTCCATGCTGCTCCGGTAAGCCCGGCTATATATCGCCTGGTATCTGAAATAAAATAAGGCACTTTGCTGTTTGCTATTACGTGGCCCAGACATAAAAAGTCAGAGAACTATATTTTATTAAACATTTTAAGCTTGAAGTTCAAATGGAAAATTCATGATTAAATTAAAGTTAAACATTTATGTGCTACCTCCAGTCAGTCTAATCTGGGCGCTCACACCGCTTTCATTTTGATTGTGCCTAAATTTTAATTATAAATTTTGTAACATTTACAACATCTGATGCCTATTACCAGCTCTGTCATATTCTCCGCTTTGATTATGTAAGTGAATTCATTGCTGTATTACTTACCTTCATTTCAATTTGTTTTGTGTCACAATTTTGAAATAGCAGCTTTACTCGAGTTTTGCCGTCATCTGAGGAGCCTTTCAATTGGGAAAACTTAAACCTCCAGATTATGTTCTACGACAGAAAAAGAAATGAACCAAATCTGATCAGCAGTCATTCCGAGAAAATATACATACATTTTTAAGTTATTAGATTTTCTTACTTTTTTCCATATTGAAACTCAGCCTTAAAGTGATTCTAAGCCAAAGTTCTGTAGCATATCTGCACGTATTAGATAAACTACTTACGTTTTTTTTTTTCATTTTCATTTCTGTGTATATTTTTTTACATGCATTTTTATTGTGGTTTTGACGCTGCAGTTTTTGTCTGTTGCTGGTATGTCACATTATAAATAAAGCTGTTTCTGTATTTGAAATCTTTTGCTATTTGGCTTTGATAAAACTTTATTAATACTGCAGATTGCACGTGCTATTAGTCTGTTTTTTACATGTGAATATTCTGCATTTAATGCAATTCAATATGGAAAATGGGACCAGAAAACCCCCAGAGTACCCACAAGAGAAATTGACAACAGAACAGGTGTGAATGCCTAACTTGTGCCTGGAGTAAAACATTCGAAAAATAATAATAATAACAACAAATTGATTTTTTGAAAACGAGGCTCCTTTGACACATCAAATAAAACCACTTTTGAGCGAATTTGTCAAATTTGAATTTTGCTCATCTTTACGACATTGTGGATTTTGATCAGTAGATGGTTTCGGCCTAAAGTAAAGAATATTTTACTGAATTTATGGGTAATATTTATCTTTCTTTGGTGTACCTGCATCCGAATGATGTTTATTGTCATTTCTCTCTTCCTAGGGCTCGTGCATAAGACCATAAAAATTGGACGAGTGCTATCCGTCATTTTGTAAGATAACACTCGTCACCATGTTGTTCTATGGAGCAGTGCACATGTTCGATCTTTTCATAAGACTGAGGCAGTCCAAGAAAAAAAAATTGCATCATGCTCAAGTTGCATCTGATTATCGGATCGCACGCAGCCACTTATGTCTATGGATCTGTGGAAAAAATCAGACTGCACTCGTATGACAATGCGGTCAAATTCTCATGGACCTGAAAAAATTGAGAAAATGGCTAAATGTTGTATTTATTCTCCTTATCAGAGGAAAATGGATCATACTTTGATTACTCTCTGATCAAAATCTGACCTGGGTGTGATTAACGCAATCAGCCCAATTCTCTAGAATGAAAGATAAACAGTTGTGTGACCTTAGCCTAAAAGTAAATCTGCTTTGTCCCCAAAAAGCTAGAAACCTGAAAATATGTAGTTAACAATGATCTAAACTTGTGCGGCCACCATGATGAAAGCCCTGCTGTTGTGAATATGTGAACATTATTCCTCCCGACAGCCTCCGAGTTTTAGACATATAGACGCAGCCAGCGTGGTTTCAGTCACTGCTCAGTATAAAGTGAGCAGCTGCTGTAATAACACCTGAGCACATTGACTGACAGCTGTTGCTGCACTGATACACTGTGGAGGCTGCTGGGAGGAGAAAAGTTCATTTCCTTCAGGTAGCTGGGTTTTCCATGCGGTGGCCACACAACTTTAGATTGTTATTAAACTGCATATTATCCCCATATCTGCAGGTTAGTAGCATTTGGGGATAAGACAGGTTCCCTTTAAAGGGAACCTGTGTTGTGGATTCTGTTGGTGGGCTCCCTCTGGTGGTTACTGCTGGTACTGGGTGACTTTGGTGGGTTGCGGCCTTTGGTTTCCACCTGTCCATCAGAGGCTGGGTGTTTCCTATTTTACCTGGCCTTTCTGTCATTTCCCTTGCCGGCTATCAATGTGTTCAGATGTGCTCTGTTTGGTTCCTGCCTACCTGCTCCCAGATCTTTCAGGATAAGCTAAGTGCTGATTTTCAGTTGTTTGGTTTTTGGTCCAGCTTGCTTAGAATGTCTCTATGCTAGCTGGTTGCTCTAGTGGACTGAGGTTCTCCCCATGTGCCATGAGTTGGCACATGGGTTCTTGTAATCTCAGGATGGTTTTTTTGATTAGGGTTTTTTGCTGACCGCTCAGTCCCCTTTTGTATCATTCTGCTTTCTAGTTTTCAGCGGGCCTCTATTTGCTAAAGCTATATACATCATCTCTATGTGTGTGCCTTCCTCTCATTTCACCGTCAATACATGTGGGGGGCAATTATACCTTTGGGGTTAATTCCTCTGGAGGCAAGTGAGGTCTTGTTTTCTCTGCAGTACTAGTTAGCTCTTAGGCTGGTGCGTGGCGTCTAGAACCAACGTAGGAACGCTCCCTGGCTATCTCTAGTTGCGTTTGTCAGGCGTAGGGCAGCGGTCAGCCCAGGTTCCATCACCCTAGAGCTCGTCCGATTTTTGTTATACTTTGCTTGTCCTGTGCTATCCCTAGCCATTGGGGATTCATGACAAACCTGTCACCCCCAAAATTGATGGTGAGATAAGCTCACCATCATCAGGGGCTTATCTACCTGAAAGAAGAGAAAAAGACGTTAGATTATATTCACCCAGGGGCGGTTCCACTCTGATAGGCGTCTCAGGTCCGGTACAGCGCCTCCCCTCTTCTTACGATGACGTCCTCTTCTTGTATTCCTGCCACGGCTCCGGCGCAGGCATACTTTGTCTGTCCTGTTGAGGGCAGAGCAAAGTACTGCAGTGCGCAGGTGCCGGAAAAGTCAGAGAGGCCCGGCGCCTGCGCACTGCAGTACTTTGCACTGCCCTCAACAGGGCAGACAAAGTACGCCTGCGCCGGAGCCGTGATGTGAAGACTAGAAGAGGACATTGGGGAATAAAGATAGGAGGCTCCGGAGCGGACCTGAGACACCCATCAGACCAGACCGCAGTGGGACCACCCCTGGGTGAGTATACCCCTGGGTGAGTCGAACCTCTTTTTCTCCTCTTTCAGGTTACATCGGGGGCTTATCTACAGCATTACAGCATGCTGTAGATAAGCCCCTGATGACAGTGAGCTTACCTCACCATCGATTTTGGGGGTGACAGGTTCCCTTTAACATGCAACTTTTAACTTTTAGCAAGGGTGTAACCATTGCAGTTTCAGAGGGTGCAACTGCGACAGGGCCAATTCAAGAGGGGGGTCTGCTGACACCAGAGACACCTGTCTCCTCAGACAAAATTTCAGGTGAAATATATTGCAGTGCACAGACCCTCCATCTACCTGTGCTGCAATACACACCGCTGGTCAATCAGAGGCCAGTGACTGACGTTGGCTTGCCAGTGATGTGCTGCGCAAGTAGGTAAGAATAATCATTTGTTTCTTTTTAAATTGTGCTAGAGAAGAACAGAAATGGCCCAGCATGGGGGACATTATGCCAGAATAGGGACATTAAATCAGGATGGGTGACATTATACCATGATGGGGGATATTATACCAAAGTGGAGACATTATACCAGGATGTGGACATTAAACAAGGATTGAAACGTTATATCAGGATGAGGGTAATTATACCAGGAAGGGATCCAGGATGAGGGAAAATGTTATAGCATCGGGTCTGTCCAGGATGAGGGACTTTACTACTTAAAAGGGCCAGAATGGGACATTATTATGGAAGGGGCCCAGAATGGGAGATATTATTACAAGAAGGAGTCAGGGGGCGAAGACGTGTGTCTTTTTATGATCTAGGGGCCATACATCTGACTAAAATGCTGGTGGGGACCCAAATCCAAATTTTGCAGCGTGGCCCATCGGACTTCAGTTACACCACTGTATCTTAGTAATCCAGAGGATGTCGCATCTAGGCATGTAACATTACGTGCTGGTCATTCAATGAATAGCCTTAGATGTAATGAATGGTCACACTGGTCCACCAGATCTGGAGGTAATCTTACAGAGCGGCTGTCTATTCTGACACATAATGAGGGACCCTGAGCCAAGAACTCCACTCTGTAAATTTCACAGGACATCTCCTGATCTCAAAGCATAACAATTGGATGGGCCTGGCATAAATAAATGGATTATTGCTGTGAGACAATCTTCTAAATAATAAGTAATTCTAAATCCCTCAGAGATATTACTGATGTCACACAGGAACTTTCTTTTTTTTCTATTCATTCATTATCTTTAGGCTTTTATTCTTCGTATTTTGCAGGAATATTCATCAGCATGAGTTGATTTTGATTAAGATGAGATTCCTCCCGACAATATTTTGTAGTTTTTTGCAGTTGTGACACATGGGTATTTTGATGTAACTTCTTTAGCCTGCAGTATGACATTAGTTTATCTTTCTTCTTCTAGTAGAATGATGCAATCCCATTTCCCTGTAGCCTGCGGCTCTTTCTCCGGGCTTAGTATTTTGTCTCTAATCTTTTCTTGTTACTCATAGTTTGAATTATAAGCTGATTTTCTCTGAGATTTGCACATTTTGTTGACATTACTTGACATTTTCACTTAGTTCTATATTATGTTTATCCTTCTAATCAAATCATCTGCAACAGATTAATAATTATGCTGAATCTAATGATTGCTATTTGTAGCATTAATAAATTTGGCCATGAGCAGGTTCCTTGTAGAAGAGCGGATTATGGGCTCATCACACTAAAATAGCTTGGTACAAACCATCCCTTTTGTCTCAGGAACAATCCACCAGTAGGGCCGAGTTCACACATCCATGATATTTGGTCCATTGGTGAAAGGCAGGAAGGCACCTGGGTCTTCTGATCATTGCAAGTACATGCTGCAGCTCTCTGCTATTTTCCACTTAACATACCTAATATTTATCTAGCGACTGACACAATCCGAGTAGAGATAACCGTATGTGACAATTTAGCAGTGGCAGTAATCTTCATTACTCAGCATTTGTAGTGTTATAGCAAGCTGATTAAAAAAAAATCTTCATTTTCTATTGTTCTAAAAAATAGCGTATCTTTATCTATCAGTTGTGCAACTGGCGCAATACGGGTACAGATAATCATACGTGACAATTTAGCAGTGGCAATAGTCTTCATTATTCCGCATTTGAAGTGTGTCAGTTAGACAATCTCCAAAAAAATAGCCACACATTGCTAGATACAGTGAATTTGTACATAATGCCTTTGTAAGGGTACTTGTCAAAAATAAAGCCAACATTTTTTGGTTTTATAAGCATAACACATTCAAGATGCGAAAGGGTGATGTTAAGGGACAAGGATGTGGTGGTACCCGCCAAGGCTGTGTGACAGATCCGAAGGTGACTGTATCTCATTCTAGGTTCCTGATAAAATTTGGTCAGCGCACAACACCACTAATGAACCCAGACAAGTGCGAGGATGTTGTGGGTTGGATGGCAGACAAAGGCTCCAGTGTGTTGACAAGCAGCATCACACGGATTTCCATACGGTCTAGTCTCAATAGACAAGAGGCTGGGTTTCTGAATCCTCAATCTGTTCCTTCTTCCTCCCACCATCAAGAGTCTCAGGAGACATATGACCCCAACGCTGGCCAGTCTGAGGAACTGTTTACATTCCCTTGTAATTTGTCAGGCCTCTCAACGTGCACAATTAAAGAGGGTCATTGGGAGGTGGAGTGCAGTGATGTCCAAAAATTTTAGCACCCATGGCCAGGAGAAAGCCACGTTGGGGAAGGTCAACTGGTGTCTGAAGAGGTAGAGAGTAATCATGAGGCATAGTTGCCATCAACCAATATCAAATGAACAGTGCTCCACTCGGGTGTAAATATCTTCAAATGGTATTTTATTGAGCCATGGTACAGCAACATTTTGACCATAGATTGGTCTTTTTCAAGCATGCTTGAAAAAAACCAATCTATGGTCGAAACGTTGCTGTACCATGGCTCAATAAAATACCATTTGAAGATATTTATACCCGAGTGGAGCGCTGTTCATTTGATATTGGATGGTCTTGGAATATCCAGGAAGGTTCCCTGGACATGGAACGGGCGCCTGTTGTGATCTGGTGACCTTGGAGCTGCATGAAACTTTCTCTGGAGTCGGTGGAACCTGTACTGACCGCAAATCCTGAACTAACACCGCAACTAGAAGTAGCCGTGGGGTGTGCCTAACATACCCTAGACACCTTGACACAGCCGGAGGACTAAATACCCATATAGATAGAAATATAATGGAATGTATATCTGCCACTCCAGAGAATCCAACAAGACTGAGAAAATACTGACACAATCTAGGCTGGACAAGAAAACACAAAGAATAGCACTGAATTGTGAAGCACATAGCATGTGTGCCACAGGAAAAAAAAAACAGACACTTATCTTTGCTGATTTGGCAGAAAGGCAGGAGGAACCAAGCAGAGGTCCAACACCTCCCAACAACAATTGACAACTGGCAAGGACTAATGAATCCTGCACGCCTAAATACCCCAGTCAGAACTGCAATCAGCAGATACACCTGACCAGGACTGCAACTCAGGGGCAACTGCATTACCACCTACAACCACCGGAGGGAGCCCAAAAGCAGAATTCACAACAGTACCCCCCCCTTGAGGAGGGGTCACCGAACCCTCACCAGAGCCCCCAGGCCGATCAGGACGAGCCAGATGAAAAGCATGAACCAAATCAGCAGCATGGACATCAGAAGCAAAAACCCAAGAATTATCCTCCTGGCCATAACCCTTCCATTTGACAAGGTACTGAAGCCTCCGCCTCAAAAAACGAGAATCCAAAATCTTCTCAACCACATACTCCAACTCCCCATCAACCAAAACAGGGGCCGGAGGATCAACAGAGGGAACAACGGGCACCACATATTTCCGCAATAAAGATCTATGGAAGACATTATGGATAGCAAAAGAGGCCGGAAGCGCCAATCGAAAAGACACCGGATTAATAATCTCAGAAATCCTATAAGGACCAATAAACCGAGACTTAAACTTAGGGGAAGAAACCTTCATAGGAACATGAGGGGAAGACAACCAAACCAAATCCCCAACCCGAAGCCGGGAACCAACACACCGACGACGGTTAGCAAAACGTTGAGCCTCCTCCTGAGACAACACCAAATTGTCCACCACATGAGCCCAAATCTGCTGCAACCTGTCAACCACAGAATCCACACCAGGACAGTCAGAAGGCTCAACCTGCCCAGTAGAAAAACGAGGATGAAAACCAAAATTACAAAAAAAAAGGCGAAACCAAAGTAGCCGAACTAGCCCAATTATTAAGGGCAAACTCGGCCAATGGCAAAAAGGCCACCCAATCATCCTGATCGGCAGACACAAAGCATCTCAAATAAGTCTCCAAAGTCTGATTAGTTCGCTCGGTCTGGCCATTTGTCTGAGGATGAAATGCAGAAGAAAAAGACAAATCAATGCCCAGCCTAGCACAAAAGGCCCGCCAAAACCTGGAAACAAACTGAGAACCTCTGTCGGACACAATATTCTCCGGAATACCATGCAAACGAACCACATGCTGAAAAAACAACGGAACCAACTCTGAAGAGGAAGGCAATTTAGGCAAAGGCACCAAATGGACCATCTTAGAAAACCGGTCACAAACAACCCAGATAACAGACATCCTCTGGGAAACCGGAAGATCAGAAATAAAATCCATAGAAATATGCGTCCAGGGCCTCTCAGGGACCGGCAATGGCAAAAGTAACCCACTAGCACGGGAACAACAAGACTTGGCCGCGCACAAGTCCCACAGGACTGCACAAAAGAACGCACATCACGTGACAACGAAGGCCACCAAAAGGACCTACCAACCAAATCTCTGGTACCAAAAATACCAGGATGACAAGCCAACACAACAGTGAACCTCAGAAATCACTCTACTAGTCCATCTGTCAGGAACAAACAATTTCCCCACAGGACAGCGGTCAGGTCTATCAGCCTGAAATTCCTGAAGAACCCGCCGTAAATCAGGGGAAATGGCAGAAAGGACCATCCCTTCTTTCAGAATGCCGACCGGTTCAAGGACCTCAGGAGAATCAGGCAAAAAACTCCTAGAAAGGGCATCAGCCTTAATATTCTTAGAACCCGGAAGATACGAAACCACGAAATCAAAACGGGAAAAAAAACAAGGACCATCGAGCCTGTCTAGGACTCAGCCGTTTGGCAGACTCGAGGTAAATCAAATTCTTATGATCGGTCAGGACCACAATACGGTGCTTAGCTCCCTCCAGCCAATGTTGCCACTCCTCAAACGCCCACTTCATAGCCAACAACTCCCGATTGCCGACATCATAATTGCGTTCAGCAGGTGAAAACTTGCGGGAGAAGAAGGCACACGGTTTAATCAAAGAACCAACAGAATCCCTCTGAGACAAAACGGCCCCTGCCCCAATCTCAGAAGCATCAATCTCAACCTGAAACGGAAGAGAAACATCTGGTTGGCGCAACACCGGAGCAGAAGTAAATCAGCGTTTAAGCTCTTGAAAGGCAGAGACAGCCGCAGAGGACCAATTCGCCACATCAGCGCCTTTTTTCGTCAAATCAGTCAAGGGTTTAACCACGCTGGAGAAGTTAGGAATGAAACGGCGATAAAAATTTGCAAAACCCAAAAATTTCTGAAGGCTCTTCACGGATGTGGGTTGAATCCAATCATGAATGGCCTGAACCTTAACCGGATCCATCTCCATAGATGAGGGAGAAAAAATAAAGCCCAAAAAAGAAACCTTCTGCACCCCAAAGAGACACTTAGACCCCTTCACAAACAAGTTTCAAAAAAAGCAGTAAAGCCGCACCCTATAATTATATAGTCTCTATGGACATTGGGGCGCACGTCCTCACCAGGGGGTCCATTGTTATGATCCTTAGTGGCTGAGGATCACAGAATGGACTAGCAAAGTTACTGAACATAGAACAAGCTCTAGGGAGGTGGTATCTGGACTGACAGCAACCTGATCCTAACAAACACACTAAAGGTAGCCGGTGAACGTGCCTAAATTCCTGAACGTCTCGACGCAGCCTGAGAAACTTGCTACCCCTATAGCGAAAATAAGACCTCACTTGCCTCAGAGAAATGACCCCAAAGATATAGGAAGCCCCCAACAAATAATAACGGTGAGGTAAGAGGAAAATACAAAACGTAGAAATGAAAACAGATTCAGCAAATGAGACCCACTAATACTAGATAGCAGAAGACAGGCAGGGAACTGTGCGGTCAGTAAAAAACCCTATACAAAATATCCACGCTGAGAATTCAAGAACCCCCACACCAACTAACGGTGTGAGGGGAGAAACTCAGCCCCCTAGAGCTACCAGCAAGCAAGGAAATCACATATTAGCAAGCAGGACAAGGACAAGTAAATAACCAAAAAAACATATTGAACACTGATGAGCAAAAAATAACCAAACAGAAAACTTAGCTTCTCTTGGAGAGACTGATAGCGAAGGAATTCAGGAGAGATCAAAATAGCACTGAATACATCGACAGCAGGCAAACACTGAAAGTCCAGGTGAGCTAAATAGGAAACCAGCTAACAGATAACGAGACAGCTGATCCAGCCTCAGACCTGCAGAATGACACAAAGAGCCACCAGAGGGAGCCCAAAGACAGCACTCACACAGTACCACTTGTGACCACAAGAGGGAGCCCAAAAACAGAGTTCACAACAGTCCATCCCAGATAGAACATCCAAATCCAAAATGAAGAAAAGGACAGCGCCACACCGGATAGTGAAAAGCAGCTCACATATTTATTCTGCCTCCTGCGGCAACGTTTCGGTCCAAAGACCTTTGTCAAACAAGACAAAGGTCTTTGGACCGAAACGTTGCCGCAGGAGGCAGAATAAATATGTGAGCTGCTTTTCACTATCCGGTGTGGCGCTGTCGTTTTCTTCAGTTTGGATTTGGCCCTTCACATACAAGGCATTGTCACGAAGGATCTGAAATACCATCCTGACCTGTTCCACATGAGACTTCCAATCATCGGAAAAAATCAAAATATTGTCCAAATATACAATCAAGAATTTATCAAGATAAGTCCGGAAGATATCATGCATGAAGGATTGAAAAACAGATGGAGCGTTAGTGAGCCCCAATGGCATCACAAGGTATTCAAAATGGCCTTCGGGCGTATTAAACGCAGTTTTCCATTCATCACCCTGCTTAATACGAACAAGATTATATGCCCCCCGAAGGTCAATGTTCGTAAACCAACTAGCCCCCTTAATCCTAGCAAACAAATCGGAAAGCAAAGGTAAAGGGTATTGAAACTTGACCGTGATCTTATTCAAGAGGCGATAATCAATACAAGGTCTCAAGGAGCCATCCTTCTTAGCAACAAAAAAAAAACCTGCTCCCAACGGTGAAGAAGATGGCCGAATATGCTCTTTCTCCAAAGACTCCTTAACATAACTCTGCATGGCGGTATGTTCCGGCACAGACAGGTTGAAAAGTCGGCCCTTAGGAAACTTACTGCCTGGAATCAAGTCAATCGCACAATCACAGTCCCTATGCGGTGGAAGGGAACTGGACTTGGGCTCATCGAATACATCCTGAAAATCAGACAAAAACTCTGGAATTTCAGAAGAGGAAGAAGAGGAGATTGACATCAAAGGAACATCATTATGAACCCCCTGACAACCCCAACTAGTCACAGACATAGATTTCCAATCCAACACAGGATTATGTACCTGCAACCACGGGAAACCCAGCATGATAACATCATGCAAATTATGCAACACCAGAAATTGACAATCTTCCTGATGGGCTGGTGCCATGTGCATGGTCACCTGTGTCCAAAACTGGGGCTTATTTTTAGCCTAAGGTGTAGCATCAATCCCCCTTAAAGGAATAAGGTTCTGCAAAGGCTGCAAGGGAAAACAACAACGCCTGGCAAACTCAAAATCCATTAAGTTCAAGGCGGCGCCTGAATCCACAAATGCCATGACAGAAAATGATGACAATGAGCAGATCAAGGACACCGATAACAGAAATTTAGGTTGTACAGTACTGATAGTAAATGAACTAATGATCCTTTTTATCCGCTTAGGGCAGACTGAAATGACATGAGAAGCGTCGCCACAATGACTTTGCTCTAAGGACGATGCCACAGCGCGCACAGTTTGACGCTCCCACAAGCGCCGATCAATCTGAATGGCCAGAGACATAGAATCACTCAGACCGGAAGGCGTGGGAAACCCCACCATGACATCTTTAATGGATTCAGAAAGACCTTTTCTGAAAATTGCTGCCAAAGCATCATCATTCCATTTAGTCAACACAGACCATTTTCTAAATTTCTGACAATACAATTCTGCCGCCTCGACCCTGAGACAGGGCCAACAAGGTTTTCTCCGCTTGATCCACAGAATTCGGTTCATCATATAATAATCCTAAAGCCTGAAAAAAGGAATCTACATTAAACAAGGCCGGATTCCCAGATTCCAGGGAAAATGCCCAATCCTGTGGATCGCCACGCAGCAGGGAGATGACAATTTTAACCTGCTGAATAGAATCACCGGAGGATCGCGGTCTCAGAGCAAAAAACAGTTTAGAATTGTTTTTAAAACCCCAAAATTTGGACCTATCACCAAAAAACAAATCAGGAGTAGGAATCTTCGGCTCTAAAGCAGGAGTCTGAACAATATAATCAGAAATACCCTGTACCCTAGCAGCAAGCTGGTCTACACGAGAAGCTAATTCCTGAACATCCATGCTGGCACAAGACTCCTCAGCCACCCATAAATAAAGAGGGAAGAAAAGACAAAACAGGAGGATGAGGAGGAGGAACAGGATTTTTTGCTTCGCGCTACAGAGGGTCTCCCAATCCCAGCTTCATGTCTGTCTATATATTCTACATTTGGGTCCTTACAAAAATGGTGGTGGGGTATTGACCAGTTTCTGTACATTTTAACCATGTCTAAGAGACTGGATTAAAACACTCCACAGATCTATTCAGGCCGCAGCCTTACACATATGGGAACATGATCATTGCCATGCTAAGACCTTTACCTGAGCTCTGTAGCATTGCCTGTCACCTGATTAGTACACTCCACAGACCTCAACACTCTCTGGGACATATCCTGTAATTACTCCATTGTTGTTCAAAACCATGCAAAAGATACATTCTGCCTGGTTGGATAGTTTCCAGAACAAGTGCGTAGGCTTGTGCAGATTGGTCAGTGGCACTCCTGGCTCTTTCCCTTGAGGAAGCTACTTCCAAGTAAAATGAGGTTTGTACATGTTCCTGACATGGGTTTCAGGCCTGACAGACTGACCACAATACAGGCCCTTGCTTGTATACACGTATACACTGTATTCCGAATTTAATTCTAATGCTTTTGGTGTCTAATAGAATCAAATTCACTGACATTGATCATACAGCTCACCCAACTCCTGTATAATATTCATCTTACAGTGGCTTCACCCGCAATGACAGTGTATCCATTGGGATCCGGTGGCAAAAATGAACTGTGGACCTTACAAAATGCAGGTTTCACATCACATGGTGGCACTCTGCTAATTGTCAGCGAGCGTTGAATAATGACATGGCAGTGGACATGGTGGTGGTGGCGGGCGATGCCCAAAATTCAAATGGGCATGTTTGAACTGGCATTGTAAAGGGATGGGGAATGTGTAGTATTC
The DNA here is from genome assembly GCF_051348905.1 of Ranitomeya variabilis. Classification (NCBI taxonomy): domain Eukaryota; kingdom Metazoa; phylum Chordata; class Amphibia; order Anura; family Dendrobatidae; genus Ranitomeya; species Ranitomeya variabilis. The sequence continues at coordinate 1,025,022,176 of NC_135233.1, read as the reverse complement.
TACTATCTTGTCAACTATTTGGCATGAAGGAGGGACCTCCCAAATGTAGGCGTGAGAGCCCTCACAAATGTTAAAGTAAAAAATGAATCCAAAATGGTCCATGTGAACATATGCTAAAGGGAAGCCATATATACTAAATATATATATATTTTTATTTTATTTTGTGTTCCATGCACGCAATTATGAAGGAAATAATGTTTCTTAGCATTTTTCAATATAAGAAAAATTTGGTTTGGTAGGTCTTTTAAAAATCCATAAAACTGGCACAATAGTCTGACAACATTATTCCCAGATACCATATATGAGTCAGAAAAGCATGCATGCATCTTCTCCATGCTGTTCCCATTTAGTTTTAGCACTTTCCCATCCATTTCAGCTTTTCAATTATGCCCCAGACCTGTTTGTTGGGTCCAGCAGAAAAATATTGGGCTTTCCCATTGACTCGCATTGAATTCCTTATTTGATACGAATACACGGATATTAGAAATTATTTGTGCAGATTTTTCCAAATCCGAATATTTCACTATTCGATCATCACTAATATTAATGTTTCCATCAATACATCATTATTGTATTAAAGGCAAGGCTGGAACACTAGATTTTCTAGATCTCTTGATACTCATGAGGTTGTAATTTTCCTACTCTGAGTTTTACAGAGCTCATTTTTAGGCTTTGGTACCACAAACAAGCTTCTTTTTGAGGTAGATTCTGATAGGTAAGAATAACAAAGGCGCACTATAAAATAAATATATTAAAAGAAGTGACATGCTCATCCATCTATAGCATAAAGGGTGGGCAGCTTCCCTGTAGAAGCCACCAGCTCTCTATACTTAAGAGTAGTGTTGAGCGATACCGTCCGATACTTGAAAGTATTGGTATCGGAAAGTATCGGCCGATACCGGCAAAGTATCGGATCTAATCCGATACCGATACCCGATACCAATACAAGTTAATGGGACTCAAGTATCGGACGGTATCCCTGATGGTTCCCAGGGTCTGAAGGAGAGGAAACTCTCCTTCAGGCCCTGGGATCCATATCAATGTGTAAAAGAAAGAATTAAAATAAAAAATAGGGATATACTCACCCTCCGACGCAGCCTGGACTTTACCGCCGTAACCGGGAGCCGTTGTACCTAAGAATGCGCGCTTGAAGGGCCTTAGATGAGGTCACTGCGCTCTGATTGGTCCGTAGCGGTCGCGTGACCGCTACGCGACCAATCACAAAGCAGTGACGTCACCTAAGGTCTTTCAAGCGCTTGAAATACCTTAGAAGACGTCCGCAGCTTCTGATTGGTCGCGTAGCGATCGCGTGACCGCTACGCGACCAATCACAAAGCAGTGACATCTTCTAAGGTATTTCAAGTGCTTGAAAGACCTTAGGTGACGTCACTGCTTTGTGATTGGTCGCGTAGCGGTCACACGACCGCTACGGACCAATCAGAGCGCAGTGACCTCATCTAAGGCCCTGCAAGCGCGCATTCTTAGGTACAACGGCTCCCGGTTACGGCGGTAAAGTCCAGGAGCCGCCGGAGAGGTGAGTATATCCCTATTTTTTATTTTAATTCTTTATTTTACTCATTGATAATAATCCCGATACCGATTCCCGATACCACAAAAGTATCGGATCTCGGTATCGGAATTCCGATACCCGCAAGTATCAGCCGATACCCGATACTTGCGGTATCGGAATGCTCAACACTACTTAAGAGTTAAATCCACTGTTGGCAGAGCAATTATAAGGACAAGAACAAAGCTGCCGGTGAAACCGCCTCAGGACAATGCCACTGGTGGCTCTGCATGGGAAGGCTTGGCTGCTGCACCCACTGGCATGTAAATGACTCCATGTGCTCTCCCCTAACTTGTTTTTCTTTTTTTGTTTTAGGACATTCATTTCTGCAGATTATGTTTCTTAGATAGATGTTTTTATTGTTTGTATAAATTATAGTGGTAAAGGAAAGATATATAAGTAGTATTGTTAGTACTGCTAAAACAACTACCAAGAAAACAAAACAAAGGCAATGAATATGATACAAATCCCTTTACTTTACAGATGGAAGATTGGTGGTAGCTTGGGCCTAGTTGCACGTTAGTTTCCTTTCAACTCTTTTATACTCGGCAGGCTTTCATTCCTTTGTAACAGCTTTTATGCTGCAGTATGCCTTGTATACAAAGGAAAAGTCAAAAAGCAGTTCCATAGTATAGTATATTGTTCTTATCTATACAAACAGGCATTTTCAAAAGAGAGAAGTGCAGTAAGGCTGCTGTTGGCGAACGCATGCAGCTAATAGGTGTATTTTTAAAGGGAACCAGTCCCATACAAATTGTAATCCAATCTGTTATGGAGCTAAAGCTTCTCACTAAATTAGAATATCATCAAAAAGTTAATTTATTTAAGTTCTTCAATACAAAAAACTGAAACTCGTAAGTTATATTGAGTCATTACAAACAGAGTGATCTATTTCAAGAGTTTATTTCTATTAATGTTGATGATTATGGCTTACAGCCAATGAAAACCCAAATGTTTTAATCTCAGTAAATTAGAATAAATAACAAAAAACACCGGCAAAGGCTTCCTAAGCATTTAAAAAGGTCCCTTAGTCTGTTTCAGTAGGCTCCACAATTATGGGGAAGACTGCTGACTTTACAGATGTCTAGAAGGCAATCACTGACACACTACACAAGGAGGGTAAGCCACAAAAGGTCATTGCTAAAGAAGCCGGCTGTTCATAGAGTGCTGTATCCAAGTATATTAATAGAAAGTTGAGTGGTAGGAAAAAATTTGGTAGAAAAAGGTGCACAAGCAACTGGGATAACCACAGTCTTGAAAGGAATGTTAAGAAAAGGCCATTCAAAAATTTGGTGGATATTCACAAGAAGTGGACTGCTGCTGGAGTCATTGCTTCAAGAGCCAACACACACAGACGTATCAAGGACATGGGCAGGGGCTGGCTGGCATTTTTCAGCCTGGGGGGCAATCACAAGGCAGTGGCCCTTGAGTTGTGGTGGCCTTCCTTTTCCCTAATAATCTCTGGCCACTGCATAAAAGTAGCAGAGATAACAGGCTTTAAAAACAGGCTGGTTCATAGATATGGGAACAGAATGGAGCTTGCTGCATAGATATGGAAGCAGAACCAAGCTTACTCCAGAGATATGGGAGTGGAATCAAGCTTACTCCGGAGATATGGGAGCAGAACTGAGCTTACTCTGGAGATATGGGAGCAGAACTGAGCTTACTGCAGAGATATGGGAGAAGAATCAAGATTAATCCGGAGAAATGGGAGCAGAATGGAGCTTACTCCAGAGATATGGGAGCAGAACAGAGCTTACTACAGAGATATGGGAACAGAACAGAGCCTACTACATAGATTTGGGAGCAGAACCGAGCTTACTCCGGAGATATGGGAGCAGAACTGAGCTTACTCTGGAGATATGGGAGCAGAATCAAGCTTACTCCAGAGATGTGGGAGCAGAACCGAGCTTCCTCTGGAGATATGGGAGCAGAACGGAGCTTACTACAGAGATATGGCAGCAGAACCGAGCTTACTCCAGAGACATGGGAGCAGAACCAAGCTTACTGCAGAGATATGGGAGAAGAATCAAGATTACTCCAGAGATATGGGTGCAGAATGGAGCTTGCTACAGAGATGATGGAGCACAACAGAGCATACTACAGAGATATGGGAGCAGAACAGAATTTACTACAGAGATGTGGGAGCAGAATGGAGCTTACTGCAGAGATAAGGGAACAGAACCGAGCTTACTAGAGAGATATGGGAGAAGAATCAAGATTACTCCAGAGATATGGGTGCAGAATGGTGCTTGCTACAGACATGTGGGAGCAGAACAGAGCTTACTAGAGATGTGGGAGCAGAACAGAGCTTACTACAGAGATGTGGGAGCAGAACTGAGCTTACTGCAGAGATTTGGAAGCAGAACAGAGCTTACTACAGAGATATGGGAGCAAAACAGAGCTTACTACAGAAATATGGGAGCAGAACAGAGCTTACTCCAGAGATATGGGAGCAAAACAGAGCTTACTACAGAGATATGGGAGCAGAACGGAGCTTACTACAGAGATATGGGAGCAGAACTGAGCTTACTACACAGATATGGGAGCAAAACAAAGCTTACTACAGAGATATGGGAACAGAACAGAGCTTACTACAGAGATAAGGGAGCAGAACCGAGCTTAATAAGTCTACTACATGGAACTAGTGAAGTATACCGTGGCACAACTGTATTGGTGCACAAGATAGGTTTCCCACACCAGTAGATAAATGATAGATAAGAAACTTGGCACTCAACTTAGTAAATTATGATGATGATTTTTAATCAGATGGCAGTCCAAAATTAAACGTTTCGGTCAGACAATAGACCTTCTTCAGTAAACCGACTGCTTTGGATATTGAGGATGGAGGATATCTCTATTTAGGGAGTAGGTCCTAGGTTCTGGTTACTAGTGGACCTGTCAAGTATGTCACCAGGAAGAGGTATCGTGTATGGGCCTGGTGTTCCAAGATTGGTAAAAGTCTAATGTAGAAAGCTTGCTGAAAACTCAGAATAAGAGCATGTGTCCATAAGGGTGTGTAGATACCAGAAGCATATAGTGGAACTATGCAATATATGTTACAGCCGCAAGAGCCAATTGGTTCAATGGAGAGGTATTGTGATTATTGAGGGTATATAGAAGCCTCTAACAGAAACGGGCGTATTGGATTGACCACGTTGCCCATGTGCGGTGTGTAGCTGGAATGCCTCAACGCGGTATCCACCGCTAGTTGAAACATATATAATATGGGAGCAGAACAGAGCTTACTCCAGAGATATGGGAGCAAAACAGAGCTTACTACAGAGATATGGGAGCAGAACGGAGCTTACTACAGAGATATGGGAGCAGAACTGAGCTTACTACACAGATATGGGAGCAAAACAAAGCTTACTACAGAGATATGGGAACAGAACAGAGCTTACTACAGAGATAAGGGAGCAGAACCGAGCTTAATAAGTCTACTACATGGAACTAAGCCTGCTACATAGAAACTGGAGCAGAACTGAGATTACGGCATACATACGGTACCATAATTTAGATTACTACATTGATACAGTACCGGAACCAAGCTTACTGCTTAGATATGGTGCCATAACGGAGCTTACTTACAAACATACATACATACAATACACAGTCCCTACTGCTGTCACCACTAGGGTTGAGCGACCTTTACTTTTATAGGATCGGGTCGGGTTTCACTAAACCCGACTTTTTCAACAGTCGGGTCGAGTGAAATCGGCCGATCCTATAAAAAAGTCGGGGTCGGGGTCGGCCGAAACTCGAAACCAATGCAGTGCATTGGGTTTCCAATGGTTCCCAGGGTCTGAAGGAGCGGAAACTCTCCTTCAGGCCCTGGGATCCATATTTAAGTGTAAAATAAAGAATTAAAATAAAAAATATCGCTATACTTACACTCTGACGGGCCCTGGTACTAACCGGGAACCTTCCTTCCTTAGAATCAGCCTTCCAAGACCTTGCGGTGACGTCGCGGTGACGTCGCGGCTTGTGATTGGTCGCGCGGCCCCCATGTGACCGTTCACGCGACCAATCACAAGCCGCGACGTCACCGTGACATCACCGAAGGCCCTGGAAGGGCTGATTCTTAGGAAGGAAGGCTGCCGGAACGAAGCCGAGGGTGAGTATATTCCTATTAGGTATATACTCACCCTCGGACACGCCCTGCTTCTTTCCGACAGCCTTCCTTCCTAAGAATCAGCCCTTCCAGGGCCTTCGGTGACGTCACGGTGACGTCGCGGCTTGTGATTGGTCGCGCGAGCGGTCACATGGGGGCCGCGTGACCAATCACAAGCCGCGATGTCACCGCGACGTCACCGCAAGGTCCTGGAAGGCTGATTCTAAGGAAGGAAGGTTCCCGGTTAGTACCAGGGCCCGTCAGAGGGTAAGTATGGCGATATTTTTTATTTTAATTCTTTATTTTACACTTAAATCTGAATTCCGATACCAATTCCCGATATCTTAAACATATCGCGAATCGGTATCGGAATTCCGATTCCAGATTCAGAAGATCGCCGACCTCATGGCCGACCCCACACAGGGGTCGGGTCGGGTTTCATGAAACCCGACTTTGCCAAAAGTCGGCGACTTCTGAAAATTGCCGACCCGTTTTGCTCAACCCTAGTCACCACTACACAGCGAATACATAATATTATAATATCACCATTACCTCTATATGAAACTACATTCTATACAAAAACCAATGATACCACCATACACCCTTTACTATGACTGAATTACATTTAGCTGCTACTAAATTTAAAAAAAAATGCTACCTAAAAAGAGCAATATTACAACCTAACAGTAACCGTATATTGGTAGATACCAGTTCCGCAGAACAAGTGATTACAGTACAGTTATATATATAGTAACTTACACACGACGTTCTTTCTGATTCGGATCGTTCACTTTTCTATCTGGCCCAGACCGACATGACAACTTCTCCAGCCAGGACTCATCTGCACAGATTACAACAAAGGCACATTTGACTTCTCACATTTCTAGCGCCGTCTCCATCTATTCCCAACCTACAAAAACTCCCCACTCTGTGTGCACCTGCAGTGTGGACCACTGACCCCAATAATCAATTGTGTCATTACTAGGATTACTCCCACCCCCCCAAAATGAAAGTATCCCACAGAAAGTAGTAATGCCCCTACTGTGCAACGACATGTATGGTCCTTTGAAGGGTATAATATCCAAAGTGCCCCCTTCCAGCAACAAATACCCTTGAGTGCTCACTTAAAGTAACACTGTCCCCCCCAAAAAAAAAGGAACTGAGTGCCCCTATCAAAACTAAGAATGTCCCCATTCATAACAAATAATGTCCTCTGAGCACCCACACAGCTCTGTATATCCAGAATGATGGTCCTACAGCCCCCAATTCCCCTTTATTATACATTGAGGACCCCAAAACTCCCTATATATAGTAAAATGGCTACATAGCCCCTATATACAATATGATGTCCGCACTGCATCCTATATATAGTATGAGGCTTTACAGTTTTCTATATATACTATAGCTCCCCACAAATAGTATGTCTCCAAAACCCCCTATAATTATGTATGATGGTCCCCTACAGCTCTCTAATTGCGATATTATGTACCTCACAGCTTCCTATATATAGTATGATGATCCTGCATCCCCTCTATATATAGTATGTCCCTACAGCCCCCTATATGGAATATGGTGGCCCCACAGCCCCATATGATGTATGATGATATATATAGTATGAAGGTATCCCACTGCCGCACATATATAGTATGATGGTCCCCACAGCCCCACATATATAGTATACTGTATGTAGTGCGATGTCCCCAGTTCCCACCATAAATATAGGATGATGGCACCAGTTGCCCATATATATATATATATATATATATATATATATATATATATATGGGCAATATACCCCCTATATGGGTCGCTCTTCCGACCGTAACTGATGCGGGTGAGATCTTTCTGGTTTATTTAGTATGCCGGTTACACATGATGTAGCAGCCCCCTCTGAGGTTAGGGGAGAAGCGGGAGAGTCACGCTCAAGATAATGCAATGATAAAAGGATGTGATGCATCAATAAGTGACACCACCCAGGGTTTGTTACTGCTGACATTGTGACTCTGCTATTTGTTATATGTAGTAAAGGGTCTTATTTGTGGCAAGTTGACAGACCGAATAGTATTTCAAGGTCCGCAAAAAACAATAGTCACAATTAGTAGTATGGACACAGTTTTTCCAGCAGCATGATATATACACGTATGAGAAAAGTGGATTTAACGTGTATCTGTGACTATATGTACGATGTGGAGAGTGCATAAAATAGGCAAGACGGCATTATTACGATTGCTTTATTGAATCTAGCATAGTTGTGTACATCACTTATTTAAATCTGTCAGTAATGCATTGATAATTATCAAGGACAGATTAACATATCTAAGTAGTATGTCTATGACTGCATATGCACGCCACGATTTCTGATTATTGTTTGAACTATGCACCTTGCACTTTGAGAAATTGAGTTTTTTTTTCCCTTTCATATGTTTTCTTTTTTTGTCTGTTGTCTCGAGTATTGCTTTTTAAGATTAATATTAAAAGTTACATTTTATCCATAACGCTATTATACTATATTGGTTGGATATACCACTGGCTAATTACCCTTGAGACTCTGCCCAGGCTCCACACCAGCTCCACCTCCACCTCCACTGTCCCACTGCTCATTCTTGGAAAAACTCAACTTCTCCACCACATCCTCATCGATCAGATATTAACAGTTCCCATCAAACACCAGATCACATTCAAAACCAGCAGCTTTTGTTCTTGCCAAAAGAATTTTTAAGTTGACACCACAACACGGTAGACTCTTTTGGCCGGGCCCTACTCTACTCTAAACTCTTAAAAATAAATATATTTTTATGGATTTTTCTTTAAGGGAATGAGTGGCATACATTTACATTTTTTAAATACCACATACAGTGCAAGGGACAAATATCGTCACACCATGACAAGACCACACATTACCACCACATAGTGACCGAATAATACCACATGCAAGGAACAAATACCGCCACACCATGACCAGACCATATATTACCACCACATAATGGCTGAATAATACCACTTACAAGGAACAAATATAGTGATGAGCGAGTATACTCATTACTCGAGATTTCCTGAGCACGCTCGGGTGTCCTCCGAGTATTTGTAAGTACTCGGAGATTTAGTTTTCAGCGCCACAGCTGAATGATTTACAGCTGTTAGCCAGCATAAGTACATGTGGGGGTTGCCTGGTTGCTAGGGAACCCCCACATGTAATCAAGCTGGCCAACAGATGTCAATTATTGAGCTGCGGCGATGAAAACTAAATCTCCGAGCACTAAAAAACGCTCGGAGGACACACGAGTGTGCTTGGGAAATCTCAAGTAACGAGTATATTCACTCATCACTAAACAAATACCAATGCACCATGTCCAGACCACATATTACCACCACATGATGACCAATAATACCACATACAAGGAACAAATACCAGCACACCATGACTGTTGTGGATTCTGTTGGTGGGCTCCCTCTGGTGGTTACTGCTGGTACTGGGTGACTTTGGTGGGTTGCGGCCTTTTGTTTCCACCTGTCCATCAGAGGCTGGGTGTTTCCTATTTTACCTGGCCTTTCTGTCATTTCCCTTGCCGGCTTTCAATGTGTTCAGATGTGCTCTGTTTGGTTCCTGCCTACCTGCTCCCAGATCTTTCAGGATAAGCTAAGTGCTGATTTTCAGTTGTTTGGTTTTTGGTCCAGCTTGCTTAGAATGTCTCTATGCTAGCTGGTTGCTCTAGTGGACTGAGGTTCTCCCCATGTGCCATGAGTTGGCACATGGGTTCTTGTAATCTCAGGATGGTTTTTTTGATTAGGGTTTTTTGCTGACCGCTCAGTCCCCTTTTGTATCATTCTGCTTTCTAGTTTTCAGCGGGCCTCTATTTGCTAAAGCTATATACATCATCTCTATGTGTGTGCCTTCCTCTCATTTCACCGTCAATACATGTGGGGGGCAACTATACCTTTGGGGTTAATTCCTCTGGAGGCAAGTGAGGTCTTGTTTTCTCTGCAGTACTAGTTAGCTCTTAGGCTGGTGCGTGGCATCTAGAACCAACGTAGGACCGCTCCCTGGCTATCTCTAGTTGCGTTTGTCAGGCGTAGGGCAGCGGTCAGCCCAGGTTCCATCACCCTAGAGCTCGTCCGATATTTGTTATACTTTGCTTGTCCTGTGCTATCCCTAGCCATTGGGGATTCATGACATATAGCCGGCCCACAAAGTGTTAATTGTTTGGGCTGAAGCAGGAGGAATAGAAGTGTTCAAGGAAAATTTTTTTTTTTTTTCCTTCAGAGTTTTGCTGCCTAGCCCTTAATTGCTGTCTAGCTGCTTCTTACCTCCTCTTAACCCTTGAATGGCTCTGATCTTAGCTGTTTATCATGGATGTCCAGAGTTTGGCTTCCAGCCTGAGTAATCTCGCGGCAAAGGTTCAAAACATACAGGATTTCGTTGTTCACACTCCCATGTCTGAACCTAGAATTCCTATTCCAGAGTTTTTTTCTGGAGATAGATCTACCTTCCTGAATTTCAGGAACAATTGTAAATTGTTTCTCTCTTTGAAATCTCGCTCCTCTGGAGACCCTGCTCAACAGGTCAAGATTGTTATATCGTTCCTACGGGGCGACCCTCAGAATTGGGCATTTGCATTGGCACCAGGGGATCCTGTGTTGCTCAGTGTGGATGCGTTTTTTCTGGCATTGGGATTGCTCTATGAGGAACCTAACCTAGAGATTCAGGCTGAAAAGGCTTTATTAGCCCTCTCTCAGGGGCATGATGAAGCGGAAATATATTGTCAGAAATTTCGGAAATGGTCGGTGCTTACTCAGTGGAATGAGTGCACCCTGGCTGCAAACTTCAGAAATGGTCTTTCTGAGGCCATTAAGGATGTTATGGTGTGGTTCCCTGCGCCTACAGGTCTGAATGAGTCTATGGCTATGGCCATTCAGATTGATCGGCGTTTACGGGAGCGCAAACCCGTGCACCAGTTGGCGGTGTCTTCTGAACAGGCACCTGAGACTATGCAATGTGATAGAATTCAGTCCAGAAGTGAACGGCAAAATTATAGGCGGAAAAATGGTTTGTGTTTTTATTGTGGTGATTCAGCTCATGTTATATCAGCATGCTCTAAACGCACAAAAAGGGTTGATAAATCTTTTGCCATTGATACTCTGCAGTCTAAGTTCATTTTGTCTGTGACTCTGATTTTTTCACTGTCTTCCATTTCCGTCGATGCCTATGTGGATTCAGGCGCTGCCCTGAGTCTTATGGATTGGTCATTTGCTAAACGCTGCGGTTTTAGTCTAGAGCCTCTGGAAGTTCCTATTCCTCTGAAGGGAATTGATTCTACACCATTGGCTATGAATAAACCGCAGTATTGGACACAAGTGACCATGCGCATGACTCCCGTTCATCAGGAGGTGATTCGCTTCCTTGTACTGTATAATTTACATGATGTACTAGTGCTTGGTCTGCCATGGTTACAAACTCATAATCCTGTCCTGGACTGGAAAACAATGTCTGTGCTAAGCTGGGGATGTCAGGGGGTTCATGATGATGCACCTCCGATTTCTATCGCTTCATCGACTCCTTCGGAGATCCCTGCGTTTTTGTCAGATTATAAGGATGTTTTTGAGGAGCCTAAGCTCAATTCAATCCCTCCTCATAGAGAGTGTGACTGTGCTATAGAATTGATTCCTGGCAGTAAGTTCCCTAAGGGTCGTTTATTTAATCTGTCACTGCCAGAGCATACTGCTATGCGGAATTATATTAAGGAGTCCTTGGAAAAGGGACATATTCGTCCATCTTCGTCCCCTCTGGGAGCAGGGTTTTTTTTCGTGGCAAAAAAAGATGGTTCCCTGAGGCCTTGTATAGATTATCGTCTTCTGAATAAGATTACAGTCAAATACCAGTATCCATTGCCATTATTTACTGATTTGTTTGCTCGCATTAAGGGGGCTAGGTGGTTCACTAAAATAGATCTTCGTGGTGCGTATAATCTGGTGCGGATAAAACAGGGTGATGAGTGGAAAACCGCATTTAATACGCCTGAGGGCCATTTTGAGTATTTGGTAATGCCTTTTGGACTCTCCAATGCTCCGTCAGTCTTTCAGTCCTTTATGCACAATATTTTCCGTGAATATCTGGATAAGTTTATGATTGTGTATTTGGATGATATTTTGGTGTTTTCTGATGACTGGGAGTCTCATGTTCTACAGGTCAGGAAGGTGTTTCAGGTTTTGCGGGCCAATTCTCTGTTTGTGAAGGGCTCAAAGTGTCTCTTCGGAGTCCAGAAGATTTCTTTTTTGGGGTACATTTTTTCTCCTTCTACTATTGAGATGGATCCCGTTAAGGTTCAGGCTATTTGTGACTGGACACAACCTACATCTGTTAAGAGCCTTCAGAAGTTCTTGGGGTTTGCTAATTTTTATCGTCGGTTCATTGCTAATTTTTCCAGTATTGTTAAACCTTTGACTGATTTGACTAAAAAGGGTGCTGATGTTGCTGATTGGTCTCCTGCGGCCGTGGAGGCCTTTCGGGAACTTAAGCGCCGGTTTTCTTCTGCTCCTGTGTTGTGTCAACCAGATGTTTCACTTCCTTTTCAGGTGGAGGTTGATGCTTCCGAGATTGGAGCGGGGGCGGTTTTGTCACAGAGAAGTTCTAATGGCTCGGTGACGAAGCCATGTGCTTTCTTCTCTAGAAAATTCTCGCCCGCCGAGCGCAATTATGATGTGGGTAATCGGGAGCTTTTGGCCATGAAGTGGGCATTTGAGGAGTGGCGTCATTGGCTTGAGGGTGCTAAACATCGCGTGGTGGTCTTGACTGATCACAAGAATCTCATTTACCTTGAGTCTGCCAGGCGTTTGAATCCTAGACAGGCTCGTTGGTCATTATTTTTTTCTCGTTTCAATTTCGTGGTTTCATACCTGCCAGGTTCAAAGAATGTGAAGGCAGATGCTCTTTCCAGGAGTTTTGTGCCTGATTCTCCTGGAGACACTGGGCCTGCTGGTATCCTTAGGGATGGGGTAATATTGTCCGCCGTATCCCCAGACTTGCGACGCGCATTGCAGGAGTTTCAGGTGGATAAACCGGATCGATGTCCACCAGAAAGACTGTTTGTTCCGGATGATTGGACCAGTAGAGTCATCTCCGAGGTCCATTCTTCTGTGTTGGCTGGTCATCCTGGAATATTTGGTACAAGAGATTTGGTGGCCAGGTCTTTTTGGTGGCCTTCCTTGTCTAGGGATGTGCGTACCTTTGTGCAGTCTTGTGAAGTGTGTGCTCGAGCTAAGCCTTGCTGTTCACGGGCTAGTGGGTTGTTGTTATCTTTGCCCATCCCGAAGAGGCCTTGGACGCACATTTCCATGGATTTTATTTCTGATCTCCCGGTTTCACAGAAAATGTCCGTTATCTGGGTTGTGTGTGACCGCTTTTCTAAGATGGTTCATTTGGTGCCCTTGCCTAAGTTACCCTCCTCCTCTGAGTTGGTTCCTTTGTTTTTTCAGAACGTGGTTCGTTTGCATGGGATTCCGGAGAATATCGTTTCTGACAGGGGATCCCAGTTTGTGTCTAGATTTTGGCGGACGTTTTGTGCCAAGATGGGCATTGATTTTTCTTTCTCGTCTGCATTCCATCCTCAGACGAATGGCCAGACGGAGCGAACTAATCAGACCTTGGAAACTTATTTGAGGTGTTTTGTTTCTGCTGATCAGGATGACTGGGTTGCTTTTTTGCCACTGGCCGAATTTGCTCTTAATAATCGGGCTAGTTCTGCCACGTTGGTCTCTCCTTTTTTTTGTAATTCGGGGTTTCATCCTCGTTTTTCCTCTGGTCAGGGGGAATCTTCGGATTGTCCTGGAGTGGACGTGGTGGTGGACAGGCTACATCAGATTTGGAATCAGGTGGTGGACAATTTGAAGTTATCTCAGGAGAAGACTCAGCAGTTTGCTAATCGCCGTCGCCGCATGGGTCCCCGACTTCTTGTTGGGGACTTGGTGTGGTTGTCTTCTCGTTTTGTCCCTATGAAGGTCTCTTCTCCTAAGTTCAAGCCTCGGTTCATCGGTCCTTATAGGATCTCGGAGATTCTTAACCCTGTATCTTTTCGTTTGGATCTCCCAGCATCGTTTGCTATTCATAATGTGTTCCATCGGTCATTGTTGCGGAGGTATGAGGTGCCCGTTGTTCCTTCGGTCGAGCCTCCTGCTCCGGTGCTGGTGGAGGGAGAATTGGAGTATGTTGTTGAAAAGATCTTGGATTCTCGTGTTTCCAGACGCAAACTCCAGTATTTGGTTAAGTGGAAGGGTTATGGTCAGTAGGATAATTCCTGGGTGGTCGCCTCCGATGTTCACGCGACTGATTTGGTCCGCGCCTTCCATAGAGCTCACCCTGATCGCCCTGGGGGTTCTCGTGAGGGTTCGGTGACCCCTCCTCAAGGGGGGGGTACTGTTGTGGATTCTGTTGGTGGGCTCCCTCTGGTGGTTACTGCTGGTACTGGGTGACTTTGGTGGGTTGCGGCCTTTTGTTTCCACCTGTCCATCAGAGGCTGGGTGTTTCCTATTTTACCTGGCCTTTCTGTCATTTCCCTTGCCGGCTTTCAATGTGTTCAGATGTGCTCTGTTTGGTTCCTGCCTACCTGCTCCCAGATCTTTCAGGATAAGCTAAGTGCTGATTTTCAGTTGTTTGGTTTTTGGTCCAGCTTGCTTAGAATGTCTCTATGCTAGCTGGTTGCTCTAGTGGACTGAGGTTCTCCCCATGTGCCATGAGTTGGCACATGGGTTCTTGTAATCTCAGGATGGTTTTTTTGATTAGGGTTTTTTGCTGACCACTCAGTCCCCTTTTGTATCATTCTGCTTTCTAGTTTTCAGCGGGCCTCTATTTGCTAAAGCTATATACATCATCTCTATGTGTGTGCCTTCCTCTCATTTCACCGTCAATACATGTGGGGGGCAACTATACCTTTGGGGTTAATTCCTCTGGAGGCAAGTGAGGTCTTGTTTTCTCTGCAGTACTAGTTAGCTCTTAGGCTGGTGCGTGGCGTCTAGAACCAACGTAGGAACGCTCCCTGGCTATCTCTAGTTGCGTTTGTCAGGCGTAGGGCAGCGGTCAGCCCAGGTTCCATCACCCTAGAGCTCGTCCGATATTTGTTATACTTTGCTTGTCCTGTGCTATCCCTAGCCATTGGGGATTCATGACACATGACCAGACCACATATTACCACCACATAGTGACTGAATACTACAATACATAGTTACATAGTTACATAGTTATTAAGGTTGAAGGAAGACTTTAAGTCCATCTAGTTCAACCCATAGCCTAACCTAACATGCCCTAACATGTTGATCCAGAGGAAGGCAAAAAACCCCATGTGGCAAAGAGTAAGCTCCACATTGGGGAAAAAAATTCCTTCCCGACTCCACATACGGCAATCAGACTAGTTCCCTGGATCAACGCCCTATCAAGGAATCTAATATATATACCCTGTCACATTATACTTTTCAAGAAAGGCATCCAGTCCCCTCTTAAATTTAACTAACGAATCACTCTTTACAACATCATATGGCAGAGAGTTCTATAGTCTCACTGCTCTTACAGTAAAGAATCCGCGTCTGTTATTATGCTTCAACCTTCTTTCCTCCATACGTAGAGGGTGCCCCCTTGTCCCCGTCTCAGGTCTATGATTAAAAAGATCATCAGAAAGGTCTTTGTACTGTCCCCTCATATATTTATACATTAAAATAAGATCACCCCTTAGTCTTCGTTTTTCCAAACTAAACAGCCCCAAGTGTAATAACCTATCTTGGTATTGCAGACCCCCCAGTCCTCTAATAACCTTGGTCGCTCTTCTCTGCACCCGCTCTAGTTCAGCTATGTCTTTCTTATACACCGGAGACCAGAACTGTGCACAGTATTCTAAGTGTGGTCGAACTAGTGACTTGTATAGAGGTAAAATTATGTTCTCCTCATGAGCATCTATGCCTCTTTTAATGCATCCCATTATTTTATTTGCCTTTGTAGCAGCTGCCTGACACTGGCCACTGAATATGAGTTTGTCATCCACCCATACACCCAGGTCTTTTTCATTGACGGTTTTGCCCAGAGTTTTAGAATTAAGCACATAATTATACATCTTATTACTTCTACCCAAGTGCATGACCTTACATTTATCCCCATTAAAGCTCATTTGCCATTTATCAGCCCAAGCTTCTAGCTTACATAAATCATCCTGTAATATAAAATTGTCCTCCCCTGTATTGATTACCCTGCAGAGTTTAGTGTCATCTGCAAATATTGAAATTCTACTCTGAATGCCCCCTACAAGGTCATTAATAAATATGTTAAAAAGAAGAGGGCCCAATACTGACCCCTGTGGTACCCCACTGCTAACCGTGACCCAGTCCGAGTGTGCTCCATTAATAACCACACTTTGTTTCCTATCCCTGAGCCAGGTCTCAACCCACTTACATATATTTTCCCCTATCCCCATTATTCTCATTTTATGTATCAACCTTTTGTGTAGCACCATATCAAAAGCTTTTGAAAAGTCCATATACACTACATCTACTGGGTTCCCTTGGTCCAGTCCGGAACTTACCTCTTCATAGAAGCTGATCAAATTAGTCTGACATGAACGGTTCCTAGTAAACCCGTGTTGATACTGGGTCATGAGGTTATTCCTCTTCAGATACTCCAGTATAACATCCCTTAGAAAACCCTCCAGGATTTTACCCACAGTAGAGGTTAAGCTTACTGACCTATAATTTCCGAGTTCAGTTTTTGTCCCCTTTTTAAATATTGGCACCACATTTGCTATACGCCAGTCCTGTGGTACAGACCCTGTTATTATGGACTCTTTAAAGATTAAAAATAATGGTCTATCAATGACTGTACTTAATTCCTGCAGTACTCGGGGGTGTATCCCATCCGGGCCCGGAGATTTGTCAATTTTAGTGATTTTTAGACGCCGCCGTACTTCCTGCTGGGTTAGGCAGGTGACATTTAATGGGGAATTTTTGTTATCACTGATCATATTGTCTGCCATGGGATTTTCTTGTGTAAATACTGATGAAAAAAAGTCATTTAGCATATTGGCTTTTTCCTCATCCTCATCCACCATTTCACCCAGACTATTTTTAAGGGGGCCAACACTTTTATTTTTTAGTTTCTTACTATTTATGTAGTTAAAGAATATTTTGGGATTATTTTTACTCTCTCTGGCAATGAGTCTCGCTGTCTCAATTTTTGCTGCCTTGATTTGCTTTTTACAGAATTTATTTAATTTTCTGTTTTTATTTAATGCCTCATCACTATCTACTTCCTTTAATTCTCTAAATGCTTTCTTTTTGTCACTTATTGCGTCCCTTACAGCTCTATTTAGCCATATTGGTTTCCTCCTATTTCTAGTATGTTTATTCCCATAAGGTATATACTGTGCACAGGTCCTATCCAGGATGCTAATAAACATCTCCCATTTTCTTTGTGTATTTTTATGTCTCAGGATATCATCCCAGTTAATTGCACCAAGATCATCTCTCATCCGTTGGAAATTTTCCCTCCTGAAGTTTAGTGTCCTTGTCACCCCTCTACTACACATCTTATTAAAGGATACACGAAAACTTATTATTTTGTGATCACTATTCCCCAAGTGACCCCCAACCCTTATATTTGCTATGCGGTCTGACCTGTTGGTTAATATTAGGTCTAGCAGTGCCCCCCTTCTTGTTGGGTCCTGAACCAGTTGTGAAAGGTAATTGTCTCTCATAGTTGTCAAAAACCGATTACCTTTGCTGGAAATGCAGGTTTCTGTTCCCCAATCTATTTCAGGGTAGTTGAAGTCCCCCATAATAATGACTTCTCTTTGAGTCGCTGCTTCATCTATTTGCTTTACGAGGATATTCTCCATTGCTTCCATTACTTTTGGAGATTTATTACAAACCCCTATCAGTAATTTATTATTTTTTCCCCCTCCCCTTATCTCCACCCACAGGGACTCTACATTTTCATTAAATTCACCTATATTATCACGCCGGATGGGTTTTAAGGACGATTTTACATACAGACACTCACCTCCCCCTCGTTTATCTGTACGGTCATTTCTGAAAAGGCTATAGCCCTGCAAGTTAACAGCCCAGTCATGGCTCTCATCCAGCCATGTTTCAGATATCCCCACCATGTCATAATTATGCTCCAACAACATTAATTCTAATTCGTCTATTTTGTTGGCGAGGCTTCTGGTATTAGTATACATGCACTTGATGTTCCTCTCTGTACCTCTATTCTTTCTTAAATTATTAACTGTTCTAACCCCACCCCCCATGCCACCGCCACCCCCAACTTCCTTATTTGTGCCCAGGTCTCTAGCTGCTCTATCTTCCCCTCCTATAAATTGAATACCCTCGCCCCCAATCCCTAGTTTAAACACTCCTCCAACCTTCTAGCCATTTTCTCCCCCAGCACAGCTGCACCTTCCCCATTGAGATGCAGCCCGTCCCTAGCGTAGAGCCTGTAGCCCACTGAGAAGTCAGCCAAGTTCTGCAGGAACCCAAACCCCTCCTTCCTACACCAATTCTTGAGCCACTTATTACCCTCCCTAATCTCCCGTTGCCTCTCTGGCGTGGCACGTGGTACATGCAGTATTTCGGAAAATACCACGTTGGAGGTCCTTGCTTTCAGCTTGCAGCCTAATTCCCTGAAATCATCTTTAAGGACCGTCCACCTACCTCTAACTTTGTCATTTGTGCCAATGTGCACCATGACCGCTGGGTCCTCACCAGCCCCTACCAGTAATCTGTCAACCCGATCAGCGATGTGTTGGACTCGAGCACCAGGTAGGCAGCACACCGTCCGACGATCCCTGTCTTTCTGACAGATTGCCCTATCTGTTCCCCTAATAATTGAGTCCCCCACTACCAGCACCTGTCTGGCCTGTACTGCTCTCCTATTTCCCTCCTTACTGGAGCAGTCACTCCTCTGGATTTCTGAGGGCATGCCTGGCTGCAGCAGTGCTACCCCTGTACTGGCACCCCCCTCATCCGCCAACTTAGCAAACTTATTGGGGTGTGTCAGATCAGGACTAGCCTCCCTGGCACTCTTCCCTCTACCCCGTTTTCTGAATGTCACCCAGCTACCTACTTCACTGTCCTGTAGCTCCATCCTACCATCCCCCCCTCATCTATCCCATTGAGCGTCTGCTCAGTGAGCAGAAGACTCCTCTCCATATTGTCTATGGATCTCAGTGTTGCCAGCTGCACATTTAGATCCAGAATATGGGTTTCCAAATGCACAATGTGCTCACATCTCGCACAGCAGTATGCACCCTCGACCGGCTGATCAAGGACTGCATACATGTGGCAAGATGTGCACTGGATGGCATTAACAATAGTGGAGCACATTTCCTAATGGGGATTGCACCAGACAGAAACGTTAAATAAAAATAAATACAAAGTATTAATAAATTACAGACAGCAATTCCTCCCTTGGAAACTCCCTGATTCCAAAGTCACTGAATCACAAGTCACACTTACTGCCGTTCACACTTACTCTCAGGTCACACTCAGCTCGCTCACACTCGCTAAGCTGAAGATTTAAACATTTTTTTTTCCCTTCAGCAACAATCCACCTTGCTGTTCAATGCTCTACCAAAAAGGACTTGAGTCCCAAACAGCTGCCCCTTATAACCCCTTAATTATGAGCCCCCACCCTAAGTTAACACCTTGTGAATATAGCTACTCCCAATTCAGCAACTCACACCAATTCACACAGGAATTTGTTAAAGGCTTTCCAAATACCTCTTCACTGAATCACAAGTCACACTTACCGCCATTCACACTAAAGGTACCATCACATTAAGCGACGCTGCAGCGATATCGACAACGATGCCGATCGCTGCAGCGTCACTGTGTGGTCGCTGGAGAGCTGTGTACAGGTAATACAGTGATCACTGGTGACATTATACACAGGAGCTCTGTATATAGTGTCAGTGTACAGGTAATACAGGGATCACCAGTGACATTATACACAGGAGCTCTGTATATAGTGTCAGTGTACAGGTAATACAGGGATCACCAGTGACGTTATACACAGGAGCTCTGTAAAAAGTACCAATATTATTCTATGGTGCCGTGCACATGTTAGATTTTTTTCTTGGACAGAACTTGTCAAAGGGAAAAATTGCAGCATGTCCTAGCGTGATCGAATATTCGGATTGCATTCAGCCATGCAAGTCAATGACTCGGATGACATCTGACTGTAGTCCGATTTTCACGGATTGACAAAATGGAGAAGATGGAGAATTTTTTCTCTCCGTCTTCTGCTCATCTGAATGAATCAGATCACACACTATGATCACACTCTGATCAACTCTGATGTGTCATTTGCAAAATGGACCCAATGAGATAATCCACGGTCACTTGCACTCTTTGAAGTAAATGATTGTGTCAAATAATTACTTTATTCTATCGGATTGGTCATTTAGATATAGGGAATCTTGGACAGAAATTAGCAAAAGTTAGTAGAAAATGACGACAATTTGGTGAGTACTTCACACCTGGAAAGAAACAATTCAGTAAAACTTTGTGAATGAGGCAAATGCCTCCACTCCAATGTAATGTTTTTGGTAAACCACCCTTTAGTGTTCCTAGCATGGACCAACGCTCCTCTAAAGTACTGAAAATGCTGAAAAAACAGCCTATAAGGCATAAAAAGAGATGAAAGAGCTGGCACAAAGAGCGACTCCCGCTCATGTGGACGAAACACAAGCATGCAGTAGAGATTATTCTCCCATTCATTTCAGTAAAGTCCATGAAATACAACATTTCCCTGTGCATCTCCATTAAAGCAGCTCATCAGGGGGATTTAAGGAAGTTGAATCCCAGATCCTTTCAGTTATTATAATAAATTATAGTTTGATTACATAGCGCTATCATATATTATGCAGTGTTTTACACATTATCTTCCTGTCCCCATTGGGACCCACAATCTACATCCCCTATCATTATGCCTTAGGAGCATCAGAGGAAATTGGAGAAAACACTGAGAGAACATACAAACTCCTTGCAGATCTTGTCCTTGGTGGGATTTGGACCCGGGACCCCAGAGTTGCAACGCAACAGTACTAATCACTGAGCAGTTAGGGTGACTATTCTAAAATATAATGTTGAGATGGGACAAATACCTTTTAGATGTATTTCACATCCATTACAGATTAGTAAGCATCTTTATCGATTTGCATTATGATATTAATAGAACAGAACATCAGCGCATTGGAAATCAAACATGATGCAATAAACTTCACAATAATTAAGCTCAAGCTACTTACATTATTGATCTCTGGAGATATGCATTTTCTAATAAAAGAATTAGTAGCGGTTGAACAGTATTATTCAATAAGAATTATCCTGCATAGTTTTACCTTTGATTTACTGTCAAAACAGGTAAATCCGGATAGAAAATCCACAGTGAAGCAAACAGCATCCCCCTGGCTGTTACAGGCATATGTCTTTGACTGTAATATAAAGGAATAAATAAATTAACAAATCAATAAATACATGAATACACATATACAATTTTATATTAAAATACCATGTATTCAAAATGAACTGTTTAACCCATGAAAACTCGATCTATACCCAGTAGTCGGTCTTCCCAAGTCCAACTTCACATAGTCAAGGTTTCCATATCATGCACTGATGAAGGCGAAAAGGACCAAATCAGCTGCATACAAGTTGCAAGAAAAAGGTTCTGTACTTAATAGAATGTATCTGTTCTATTCACATGCATAATTTCCATGCATAGGCCTAACGAGGACTTTAACATTGATGACCTTTCGTTAGGATAGGTAATCAAAGTCTGATAGTGTGGGTGTGACACCTGGCACCCTCACCGATCTGCTGTTCCTGGTGTTGGCGGTGGTCGGAACTGCTCAGTTGTGGAGCTCCTCCGTCTACCAACAATAGTCACAGATGGATATTGCATATCTGCCCTATTTTTAAATCAATAGATGGCAGATGTGCAATTTCTGACCATGGCCACTACATGGTTGACAGAGCTGTGATGTGCAGCTCCGTAACTAAGCAGTCCCGGCTGATGTCTACACTGGGATCAGCTTATAGGCAGGGGTGACGGGTGTCACACTGATCAAAAATTGATAACCTATCCTAAGGATAGGCCATCAATATTATAGTTTCGGTTAACCCCTTCAAAGGTCCACGTCATTTTTTTTTTATTTGCCCCTTACTTACCTATCATGTGTGTAAGTGTCATCAAAGTAGCAACAAACACATTGGTTGCTGTCTTTTCCTGGTTTCTGTAGCATTTCTGACCTGCTATGATCACTGTAAGAAGCAGAAGTCACTTTTGGAATTTTCTCTACACAAGTTTATGCAAGGCTCAAAAGTCTTATAGACTGACATTGATTGAGTAACCGCCACTCCTCACAGTGATCTGGAAGATTATAGATGTGGTCATATGCTGTTGGAGCTGAAACTTCGAGAAGATGGCGACCAGTGAGTACGTTGCTACCTTCCGGACACTTACACACAAGATGGCTAACAAATGGGAAAATAAAAAAATCCCTGAAATGGGGCTCTAAAGACTGTCTCCACCAACTTTTTAAAAAAGACTATTCATTTTCTTTTTGAGAACTTGATATCGAAGTGTAAGACTTTGATAGACATTACCCACATTAAAATGGACATCTTACTTTCCCAAATGACATTCGTTATTCCTACGTCTGCAGTTTTCTACTCTTAGATCTGAAAAAATGTCAAATGACCTAAGATTATTTTAAGACTAGAACATTTCCTGACCTTGTTATGCCAATGAGGATTTGACAAAGGTCCTGTAGCAATGTAAAATGTGAAGTCTCTAAAAGTTTCCTTTTCTGTAAATATATTGCTATATAGTAAATTTCTGCTTTGTAGTGCTGACATTCTTTACAGGTTATAAGACCTTCTTAATGGTTTTTCACTTGGTATCGTCCTGGTAAAAGCTCTATGTATATTTAACTATTGACGATGTTGACATACATTAACCTACTGTACATTTCACATAGAGCATTTTCCCACTTTATTTTTTCTTTTTCTACCAACTTTACGTCTTAGATTTCTAACTTTAGTTAATTAAATGATGTTATATTTAGAACCATGTAATGAAGGAAAAATCATTTTAAAACTGGGATCTTTTGGTGACCATATTTTATCATTAACAGTCCAAAAAGTTCTGCTAAGAAGGTAAAGAATATAACAACTATAAAAGTATAAATGTAACCATTATTTCCTACAATGAGGTTATAGGTGGTCCACAGTTTGCAATAGCACCCAAACCATTGTGCTAGAAAAGTCGAAAAGTACCTCTGCATGCCAGAAGACACCAATATTATAAATGTCACAGAGTAGATAGGAGGAAACTTTAAGGACTTTGCTTTAGGGAACAATTACACTTCTGGATCTACATTTTCATATACAGTTGTAAGAAAGTCTTGTGGGGCATCCTATTTTGATATGACCACATAGTGATATGTTCACAAAAATAACTGAGTTATCTTGTGATATTCAATGGAGACGTATCAGGATATGTTTCTTTGGAGGATGTCCATGAGCTTGAACCTATACTGCTCACTCTTATAGAAACATACAGGAAGGAGTGTTTTTATGGGGACACTGGCAGAGATTTTCTTCTCACAGGAAACTTGTAAGTATTATACTTGATATGCTGACAAAAGAATATTTCAATCAATGAAATATACAGTAACAGCTAAGTTTGGTGGTTACACACAGTATTGGTGGTTATTCAACAGAGTCTTAGTACAGAGCTTGATGGTTATGCATCAAAGTAGAGGCACAAAGCTTGGCAGTAGCTAAAAGAAAGTGGAAACAATCTTTTACTGAAGCTCACAATAAGCTTACAGTAGAAGATTACTAGCAACAACAGGAACAATTAATTGTCCCTACAAAGTGGATCCAACTTAGCACAATTGTGGTTGCAGATATTGGCAAGCTAGCACAGTCTAAGGTCACCGTTCCTTTACACTCTTCCACAATACGGTTTTAGGCTGGTAGTGGTCTGTGGACACTAGCAACATTGAGGGTTTTCTCCATATTCTTGGAGTATTTACTCCATCTATCCTAAAATATAGGCAGTTTAAACCAAGTCCACAACATATGAGGAAAGTCAGGACTTTTATTCTCCACCTCTCTTTAGAAGAACCACCTCCAACCACTTGATCCTACCACTGTTCTCATTCAGGATAGCTGTTCTGCAGTCTGACCACGAGGAGTCCCTATCTGTGATCTGGCACCACCTAGAACAATATCTTGAATTGTTGCAGTTAGTGTAGTGCCATGCGTAGCAGTCATCCCAGTGGCACTTTGGCCGCAGCGACCTCTACGTGTGAAGCTCTCGCTTCAAGCTAAGATAAACTGATTTGATCAACTTTCAAAAAACATTAATGATCCCAGTCACCCAGTGTGTAAAACCCTAAAATAATTCCCCAAATTAGGCAACATTATGACAAATGAAACGACAGAGAATAGTGGATGCAAACATACATTCTGTTTCTCTGTGCTCAATTTTATATCTTAAAAAAATTGACTGAAGCTGATTTGTTTTGGAAATCATTTTAACAAAGTTGTTTCTGCAGTATATACCTACATTTTTGCAATACACATGAAGCTGTATAGAATTCTCGCATAACATTTTTTGACCCACGAACCGCATGTGAAATGTCCCTCAAGTTTCAGCTGTTTAACCAGTATAAAAGAAATGGCTACAAATGTCGGGTCATTAGCTCCTACAATTTGCCAGGTATTATAAGGTTAAAATTCCAGTGAATTGGTTTTATTACTGAGCTTCTGCTGTTTCACCAGCACAATATAGAAATGCGTGCAATTCAAAACAAACCATCACTGTTAATTGGCTGTAAAAATTGATTCAGCCTCATAAAGCAAATCATTAATTTTAAGTGCTCACTCTTCTTTATCCTTTATGATTTTTTAGATTTCCAATGATCTATTAAACCACTAGAAAAGCCTTATACCATAGTTTGTGTTGACCAATTTTGCATATGGCAAACGTGATGTTCAGAAAGAAAGGCAACTGTTTATCACAATACAATTTCTTATATTTCCAATGTATTTAAGGAGAGGAATAAAGGAACTTGCATATTGACTCATACCCGACAATCCCTTTAATAAGAGGAATATGAACATGGGGTTTTATAGTTATAATATCTTTAAAAATCTTTTGATTTGTGCCAATAGTTGCTAGGCAAAACCATATGTCGCCATAGATACAGACTACAAACAATCTCAGTGTAGTCTGATACTGCAGTCAATGTGCCATCTATCTGCCCCTAATTCTTGCAAACCTAACAAATGTAATTTAGGAAGAAAATAGGAATACTTGGAAAGGGTTTGTTTGCAGTCTGTTATCATAAAAATAGATCTCCATTAAAGCTGCAAACACAAAACAATACAACACTTTAATTAAGAGCGAAAGCAAAGATGTACCATGCCATCCTCTGGTCACAGTGGAGATCTAAATATATAGGGAAAGTAAATGCTTTGGTCAATCAAGTATTGTTATGGTATATAATTGCTATAAAAAAAAAAAATGGCCCCGATCTGCTCTACCCCGTTTACATTGAGGTTTTTTGACGCAAGTTGAGGCTTTAAAATTAGAGGATAGGACCATCCCAATTGGGGTACACCTTGTCATGGTGGGATGGTTTTTATGCTTTCTTGGTTAAAAAGAGTATTTACTAAGTACCCTACGTTATTGATATGTATTATTACTATTTACTTACTACAGGATGTTTGCACATTTTGTTTGTATCTTAGGTTTTGTCTGCTAAATGGCCACAATGTGAACATGCTCCTGTGGTTTGCATGTACATCAACTTATTCACTGGCTCATTTCTTTGGGTTTGATGTAGTTTTTTGTACTTTGCACAAACGGGTGTGGCTTCTCGTTTTTTTTTTTAGATATCCATTTAATCTATATAGTTTCCCATGGGCAACTGTCTGAACTAGTAGGGTCCCAGTCCTGCTCTGCCCCCATCTACATTGAGGTTGTCTTACACAAGGCAAGGTTTTAATATTAGAGAGTAGGACTGTGCCGATTGGGGTACACCTCATTGCGATGAGATGTATTTTGTGCTTTTTTGATCGAAAACAGTGTTTACTAAGTATTATATATTAGTTATATGTACTATAACTGTTTCCTTACTTGCTCCAGAGTATATGCTCATTTTGATTCTATCTTAGGTTTGTTTATATCATCACTATGTAAACAGAGACAGTCGTAGAATACAGGTTATAGGGTATAGCATGAATTTTTGTTAAATAGAGGTCGCACCTATGGAATCCGTTATTTCAGGAACAGTGACCTGTCATGTGCCTCTGTAAATGGAGAAGTGGCCACCCACGACATATCATCTTCATTCACTTCAGTAGGATTTCCAAAAATAACCCAGCACTCCGCCTCTACAGCATAAACCACATTTCTCACCAATTAATAGATTTTTCTTACTCTGTTTGAGCTGCGTTGCATGATTATACATAAATTTGTATCTTGGTGCTTTAAATTGGACAATATAGCTCATTCATATTCATTAGAAAAGTCAATACAGAATAAATTAATTGTTTCTGTGTTCTACTAGGAAACAAGAGATTCTACTCATAAACAGATTTACAGGCGGAAGGTTTAGATAGATGACTAACCGCACTCCCAGCCATTATTTAATTGTTCAAGATTTACAATGCTAACAAAATGATTATAATGTATTACATCAAGGGGGCCGCTATGGCACAAGCTCATAAATGTGTTACAACACTGTGACTAATGCCTGACACTGTGCGCACAGATCTGCAACCTAAGCACATTCCAAGAATAATGAAAAGTGCACTCTCAACTGATTGTCAAATTAACCTGCAAAAAAGTTTGTAAGAACTCTGCGCTCGTGACAGGTCTAACAATACAAAGCTCTGTTATTAAAAATTAGAGCTAAACTTCTGTATTTGTTTATCTTGATAACACAGGCTATGGTAATGAGTGGTGGTGTTGGCCAAGACTTACTCGCGGACTACTCATTACTGCTTGGAGAACATTCTTCACTAATTAATTGATCCCTCACTTTTAAAGCTGAAATGCATATGATTAGAGGAAATTTTACCTTGCTACATGTAAGAGGGGCAATTTATGTTCTTTCACACATGTTACAATCCTTAACCAGGGATAGGGAACTCAACTTCCACAGAAATTCACTTTAAGGCAGGTTGTGTCAAAGTGGTTGTAGGCTGCCTGCCTTACTGAGATTCTATGGTCTTTGAGGAGCTATTCATGAACACAGCATGTCTTCATGGAGTGTTAACAATAGCTGTAGACTAATGCTCATATCGTTTCTCCTTGCGGAGAGTGACATGTTAAAGGGAATCTGTCACCCTAAAAATGGCCTATAAATTAAAGCCACCAGCATCATGGGCTTATCTACAGCATTCTGTAATGTAATTTTCCTTTAATCCTTGATGTTGTGCTGGTGAAGATAATGGCTGCTGTTTTACCCAAGTAAAACAGTTTATCCTCCCAGGGCTGAATTATTCTGCTGAAATCTGCAACATGCCCATCCTACACAACATATGTGGGTGTGCAACCGTCAATTCAAAGGTAACCACTCTCTGCCTCTGTAATCATCTTGTCAACTACATTGCACACAAGACTTGAAGATTTAGGAGGCCCCAAAAGTCCCTCTTTCACATATTTACATACTATTACTTTAAAGGGAGCATATCACTGCAGAAAGAGCTGCTTACCTGCAAATATAAGGATTATCTGCAGGTTAATAGTGCTACAATTCTGTTTAGTCACCTTACTAAAAGTGTGAATACTAGAAGAAAATCAATGTATTCCTTCCCGAGAGCCACCGGCCCTTAGTCATGGGGATATTGAAGCAGCGACTACAGACAAAACTCACAGCAATGCTCACTGTACTATGAGTCATAAGGGTGTGCACAGAGCCGCTATACTCAATGCTCATACTAAACTGAGTGGCACTTTGACTGAAAGCTTGTGACGCAGCACATCTGTGCAGCGCAAGCTGTCCATCAAAGGGCTGTGGAGTGCTTACAGCCAACCGGTGACTATAGCCGCTCTCTACACGCCCATATGACTTACAACCAGCGGCTTCTGGGAGACCTTTCATTAAGGCAGCAGGGAAGCATTGTAACACTATTTACCTACAGATACAGCATTTTCCGAGGTGACACGTTCCCTTAAAATGATCAGTGATAGTGCAGCTTATTTTAATTCCAAAACACTTTCCTGCCAGGGTCCTGTCAATGCATATGTACAGTACAGACCAAAAGTTTGGACACACCTTCTCATTTAAAGATTTTTCTGTATTTTCATGACTATGAAAATTGTACATTCACACTGAAGGCATCAAAACTATGAATTAACACATGTGGAATTATATACTTAACAAAAAAGAGTTAAACAACTGAAATTATGTCTTATATTCTAGGTTCTTCAAAGTAGCCACCTTTTACTTTGCACACGCTTTGCACACTCTTGGCATTCTCTTGATGACCTTCAAGAGGTAGTCACCGGGAATCATCTTCCAACAATCTTGAAGGAGTTCCCAGAGATGCTTAGCACTTGTTGGCCCTTTTGCCTTCACTCTGCAGTCCAGCTCACCCCAAACCATCTCGATTGGGTTCAGGTCTGGTGACTGTGGAGGCCAGGTCATCAGGCGTAGCACCCCATCACTCTCCTTCTTGGTCAAATAGCCCTTACACAGCCTGGAGGGGTGTTTGGAGTCATTGTCCTGTTGAAAAATAAATGATGGTCCAACTAAACACAAACCGGATGGAATAGCATGCCGCTGCAAGATGCTGTGGTAGCCATGCTGGTTCAGTATGCCTTCAATTTCGAATAAATCCCCAACGGTGTCACCAGCAAAGCACCCTCACACCATCACACCTCCTCCTCCATGCTTCACGGTGGGAACCAGGCATGTAGAGTCCGTTCGTTCCCCTTTTCTGCATCGCACAAAGACACGGTGGTTGGAACTAAAGATCTTAAATTTGGACTCATCAGACCAAAGCACAGATTTCCACTGGTCTAATGTCCATTCCTTGTGTTCTTTAGCCCAAACAAGTCTCCTCTGCTTGTTGCCTGTCCTTAGCAGTGGTTTCCTAGCAGCTATTTTACCATGAAGGCCTGCTGCACAAAGTCTCCTCTTAACAGTTATTGTAGAGATGTGTCTACTGCTAGAACTCTGTGTAGCATTGACCTGGTCTCTAATCTGAGCTGCTGTTAACCTGTGATTTCTGAGGTTGGTGACTCGGATAAACTTATCCTCAGAAGCAGAGGTGACTCTTGGTCTTCCTTTCCTGGGGCGATCCTCATGTGAGCCAGTTTCTTTGTAGCGCTTGATGGTTTTTGCTACTGCACTTGGGGACACTTTCAAAGTTTGCCCAATTTTTCAAACTGACTGACCTTCATTTCTTAAAGTAATGATGGCCACTCATTTTTCTTTACTTAGCTGCTTTTTTCTTGCCATAATACAAATTCTAACAGTCTATTCATTAGGATTATCAGCTGTGTATCCACCAGACTTCTGCACAACACAACTGATGGTATCAACACCATTTATAAGGCAAGGAATCCCACTTATTAAACCTGAGAGGGCACACCTTTGAAGTGAAAACCTTTCCCGGTGACTACCTCTTGAAGCTCATCAAGAGAATGCCAAGAGTGTGCA
Organism: Ranitomeya variabilis; assembly: GCF_051348905.1. Lineage (NCBI taxonomy): Eukaryota > Metazoa > Chordata > Amphibia > Anura > Dendrobatidae > Ranitomeya > Ranitomeya variabilis. The sequence continues at coordinate 1,024,992,775 of NC_135233.1, read as the reverse complement.
AAGCAGTCATCAAAGCAAAAGGTGGCTACTTTGAAGAACCTAGAATATAATTTCAATTGTTTCACACTTTTTTGTTAAGTATATAATTCTACATGTGTTAATTCATAGTTTTGATGCCTTCAGTGTGAATGTACAATTTTCACAGTCATGAAAATACAGAAAAATCTTTAAATGAGAAGGTGTGTCCAAACTTTTGGTCTGTACTATACATGTGTTGCCTATTTCTGGTACAGTTTTTATAACAACTTTAAATGTCCTAAAAGAAAAGGTATGTATCTTAGGTTATGATGTTGCTTTTTGGCAGGAAGTCACCTCAGAGAGAACCAGCAAGAATATTTGATTGTTACACATGCAGATGTTACTGTGAATTTGAGGGAAAAGTTCCAGCAGATTTTCACACATCTCATCATGTCCCTACAGTCACAACATCAAAGTCCCCTTAAAACTCCCATATTTTATAACATGCAGGTGGTAGAAGATCAGATGACATGTTTTTTGTCATCAGATGACATGTCTGATGAGTGATGATGTCAGTAATGTTATTGTTCTTCACAGTCGTCAGGGCTTGCTGAGCACAGCGTGAGGTGGATTTGGGGAACGTCGAGGGAACGATTGACTAGATCGGACCTGCGTGGGACCTTTTATTATAATAAATTGGTGAAGGAGGGACAGTGCGTTGTTTTTATTTATTTTTTTATGTTTTCAGTTTTTATTTAAAGAAAGTATTTTTGTGTGTGTTTTTTTTTAAATTACCAAGTTAGGATTAGGGAGTCTGATAGACACCTCTCCATTCCTAACACCAAGGCTTGATGCCAGCTATGTTTTTGGACAATTCACAGCTAACATCAACCCAAGCCTTATTACCCTGATTGCCAACACATCAGGGCAATCGGGAAGAGAGAATTAGAGCATTGAATGTGATGTGCCACTTCTGGGGCAGCTGCGGTTTGGTATTTATTGGCTGGAAAGGGCCCAATATCCAAGGACCTTCCCAGCCTGAAAATATCAGCTTAAACCTGTCTTTTTTTTATATTTGCGGGTCTCCAAAAATGGGGGGAGACCTGACATGATTATTTTCAATTACTTATTTATTAGGTTAATACATGTACAGTAAGCTTCATACGCAATACACTAATTATAAATCTCAGAGATATCTATTTATCTGTTATCTATCTATCTATTTTTCTAACTACAGTGGCTACAATTAATTTTTTCACTCTTTGTTTCTTGGCAGCACGGTGGCTCAGTGGATAGCTGGAGTCCTGGGTTCAAACCCCACCAAGGACAACATCTGCAAAGAGTTTGTATGTTCTCTCCGTGTTTGCGTGGGTTTCCTCCGGGTTCTCCGGTTTCCTCCCACATTCCAAAGACATACTGATAGAGGATTTAGATTGTGAGCCCCATCAGGGACAGTGATGATAATGTGTGCAAAACTGTAAAGCGCTGCGGAATATGTTAGCGCTATATAAAGATTATTATTATTGCAGCCATTTGGTAAATGCAAAAATGTTCATTTTTTTCTCATTAATGTACGACGAGCTCTGCAACCCATCTTGACTGAAAAAAACAGAAATCTAGAAATGTTTGCAAATTTATTAAAAAAGAAAAACTGAAATATCACATGGTGATAAGTATTCAGACCCTTTGCTCAGTATTGAGTAGAAGCACCTTTTGAGCTAGTACAGCCATGAGTCTTCTTGAGAATGATGCAACAAGTTTTTCACACCTGGATTTGGGGATCCTCTGCCATTCTTCCTTGCAGATCTTCTCCAGTTCCATCAGGTTGCATTGTGAACGTTGGTGGACAGCCATTTTCAGGTCTCTCCAGAGATGCTAAATTGGGTTTAGGTCAGGGCTCTAGCTGGGCCAGTCAAGAATGGTCACAGAGTTTTTCTGAAGCCACTCCTTTGCTATTTTAGCTGTGTGCTTAGGGTCATTGTCTTGTTAGAAGGTGAACCTTCGGCAAAGTCCAATGTCCAGAGCACTCTGAAAGAGGTTTTCATCCAGGATATTTCTATATTTGGCCATATTCATGTTTCCTTCAATGGCAACCAGTCGTTCTGTCCCTGCAGCTGAAAAACACCCCCACAGTATGATGCTGCCACCACCATGTTTCACTGTTGGAATTGTATTGGGCAGGTGATGAGCAGTGCTTGGTTTTCTCCACACATACCGCTTAGAATTATCACCAAATAGGTCGATATTTGTCTCACTAGACCAAAAAATCTTATTTATCATAGTCTTGGAGTCCTTCATGACCTTAGCTGCAGTATCAGATCATGTGACCCTCAATCTCCACTGAGAGATCTTACTCTGGGCATGCTCAGAACGAGCAAAGCAGGACTTAGACCCAGAAGCGCCTGCTCGCCGCTGCCCAGCACCGACTTCAATGGCAGAAGCAGGAAAGGCAGCAGTAACTCTTAGCACAGAGTCAGACAGAGCGAGATGCTGGGACCGACATCTCCGCTGAGCAGCCTCCACTGCGGCAGGAGAAGAATGGGAGACCGCAGTGGAGATGGACCGAGATTCCCCCTGTGCAGAGGAGGGAACTCGACCCCTAACAAAGACCATGTGATATTTCAGTTTTTCTTTTTTTAATAAATTTGCAAAAAAATCTACTTTTTAGTTCTTTTTCTTTCAAGATGGGGTGCAGAGTGTACATTAATGAGAAAAAAATTAACTTTTTTGAATTTACCAAATGGCTGCAATGAAGCAAAGAGTGAAACACTTAAAGGGGTCTGAATACTTTCCGTAACCACTGTATCTACAATCCTGCTCAGAAGTGTAAGTACATAATGTAGAATATCTGTTGAAAAAAATAAATCAAGTGAAATTGATTTTGTGTATAGAGCACTCATGTTAAATACAAGAGCAAATGCTAAACAATAATTTAAAGCAAAAAAACAATGGGAGGGAAAAATAGAAAAACCTAAAACTTGATGTGACACTGGTATTGGCACCCTTTCCATTAAATTAGTATGGAAGCACATTTTGACTCACCTGTGGGAAATAACAAATGAGAATCATCTGGATTAATTGTTGGTGCCCATGTGACATGAATTAGCCAATGAATGATTACTTCAGCGCTTTAAAAAGCCACAATGGTGAAGACAAAGTAGCTGTCTGAGGACATCAGAACTGCTATTATTAGCAAAGACAAGACTCCCAAAAGGGTATAAGGCCATCTCCAAAGACCTTGGACTCTCAATTTCAAAAGTGTGCAATGTTACTAAGACGTTTGCCCAGCATGTAACCGTCAGGAACCTCCCTGGACGTGGGAGAAAGAGTACAATTGATAATAGATGTCTTCAAAGGTTGATGCAAATGGTGGAAAACATACTACGTCAAACATCCAAAGGCCTGAAAGCCAAACTGAACAGTCTGAGGTCATGGTTTCAACAAGTACCATATACCGCACATTAAAATGAGCAGATTTTTATGGGTGAAGGCCAAGGAAGAAACCATTGCTAAAGAAAAGACTGATCTTTGCCAAAAAGTACCTTGACAAACCATAATCCTTCTTGGAAAATGTTCTCTGGACAAGCGAAAAAAAATAGAGCTTTTTGGCAATGCAAAGCAACAGTTTGTTTACGGACGGTGCTATATAAGCTTATAAGGAAAATAATACCCTATCAACAGTTAAGTATGGTGGAGGATCCATAATGCTGTGGGGTTGCTTTGCTATGTCTAGTACAGGAGGAATTGATTGTATAACAGGAATCATGAAATCAGAGAATTTTCAAGAGATTTTAGAGTGAAATGTCCTACCCAGTGTAAGAAAACTTGGTTTGAGTTGAAGATCATGCGTCTCCCAGGAAGACAATGACCCAAAGCACACATCCAAACATACACAGGAATGGTTGAAAAAGAAAAAAACTGACTGTTTAAAAATGGCCAGCAATGAGTCCTGACCTCAATGCCATTGAAAATTTTTGGGGTAAGCTGAAATCTGCCATGGGGAAAAAGAACCCTGTAGACATTTAGGAGCTTGAACAAACTGCAAAGGAAGAGTGTGAGAAAATACTGGCTGAGAAGTGCAAGAAGCTTATAGATGGCTACAAGAAACGTTTGGAGGCTGTCATTAATGTCAAAGGGTATGCAACCAAACATTACTTAGGGGACCTTTATTGCTGCACATGATGTTTATTCTGTTTCTTCTTTGAATTTGCAACATGTAAGATGAAAAACAATATTTTATTGGTGTTTTACTTTGGATCACTAATTAAAAAATCCTGAGGATACAACTATGGTACATTTCCAATTATTTCTGAAGATATTGTACAGTCTATGAAAAAAATGAGGGGGTGCCAATAATAGTGACAAACACTGTATCTATCTATAATTTATATACCCCATATCTATCTATCTATCTATCTATCTATCTATCTATCTATCTATCTATCTATCTATCTATCTGTCTATCTATCTATCGATCCATATATCTATATTTCTATCAATGCAAAAATAAAAGAGCACAGCAGCACGCTATTAGGACCAAAGTATATGGAAACACAGAATACACAAGATCTGAAATGTATTATTGCAAAATAAAATGTACTTACAAAAATAAACTAACAAAAATGAAGGATCTCAGCGCATAAATTGGCCAGATCTTGTGTGCCCATCAACCACGATGGCAAGGTGACATTTCACTGACAGGTACCCACTCTAAGGCCGGGGTCACACATGCGTGTTTTACGTATGTAAGAGCGCAAAAACTACGCCCGTAAAACTCGCATTACATACGGCACAATTATTCTCAATGGGGCTGCTCCTATCAGCCGTATATTACGGTTCAGTATTATACGGCTTTCTACGGCCGTACAAAATCGCAGCATGCTGCGTTTGTCAGCGTATTGCGCAAAAAAAATCGCCAATGAAAGTCTATGGGGGTGAGAAAAATACGGATTCCACACAGACCAGCAGTGTGACTTGCGAGAAATACGCAGCGGTGTTAGTGAAAAGTCGGTAATTCAATTGCCGGCTTTTCATTTCTCCTGCACAAACCCGACAGGATATGAGACATGGTTTACATATAGTAAACCATCTCATATCCCCTTTTTTTTGCATATTCCACACTACTAATGTTAGTAGTGTGTATGTGCAAAATTTCAGCGCTGTAGCTGCTGAAATAAAGGGTTAAATGGCAGAAAAAATTGGCGTGGGCTCCCGCGCAATTTTCTCCGCCAGAGTGGTAAAGCCAGTGACTGAGGGCAGATATTAATAGCCAGGAGAGGGTCCATGGTTATTGGCCCCCCCGTGGCTAAAAACATCTGCCCCCAGCCACCCCAGAAAAGGCACATCTGGAAGATGCGCCTATTCTGGCACTTAGCCACTCTCTTCCCACTCCCTGTAGCGGTGGGATATGGGGTAATGAAGGGTTAATGCCACCTTGCTATTGGAAGGTGACATTAAGCCAGATTAATAATGGAGAGGCGTCAATTATAACACCTATCCATTATTAATCCAATTGTTTGAAAGGGTTAAAAAACACACACACACATGATTTAAAAGTATTTTAATGAAATAAACACAGCGGTTGTTGTAATAATTTATTGTTCTCTCAATCCATTTGCAGGCCCTCGCTTGGCAAAATAATAAACGCACAAGATACATACCTTCTGATGTCAGATCACTTCCCACGATGTAATCCATCTGAAGGGGTTAATAATTTTACAGGCACGAGCCCTGCTAATGCACTCGCTCGTGCCTGTAATTCCCCGGCGAATGAATGAAATGTAGGTCATTGACCTACATTTCCTTCAGTCGCGGTGATGCGCCCCCTGGTGGATGTCCTCATATGACCTGGAGCGTGGGAAAAAGTTCCCAGGCTGCAGTTCATGAGAACATCCACCAGAGGGCGCCTCACTGCGACTCAATGTAAGTACAGATCCAGCTTTCCTTTCAGCACCCGGGGATTACAGGCACGAGCGAGTGGTTTATCGCAGCTCGTGCCTGTAATATTAGTTAACCCCTTCAGATGGATTACCTCGTTGGACGTGATCTGACATCAGAAGGTATGTATCTTGTGCGTTTATTATTTTGCCAAGCGAGGGCCTGGAAATGGATTTCGAGAGCAATAAATTATTACAACAACCGCTGTGTTTATTTCATTAAAATACTTTTAAATCATGTGTGTGTGTGTTTTTTAACCCTTTCAAACAATTGGATTAATAATGGATAGGTGTCATAATTGACGCCTCTCCATTATTAATCTGGCTTAATGTCACCTTACAATAGCAAGGTGGCATTAACCCTTCATTACCCCATATCCCACTGCTACAGGGATTGGGAAGAGAGTGACCAAGTGCCAGAATAGGCGCATCTTCCAGATGTGCCTTTTCTGGGGTGGCTGGGGGCAGATGTTTGTAGCCAGGGGGGGCCAATAACCATGGACCCTCTCTAGGCTATTAATATCTGCCGTCAGTCACTGGCTTTACCATTCTGGCGGAGAAAATTGCGCGGGAGCCCACGCCAATTTTTTCCGCCATTTAACCCTTTATTTCAGCAGCTACAGTGCTGAAATTTTGCACATACACACTACTAACATTAGTAGTGTGGAATATGCAAAAAAAATGGGGATATGAGATGGTTTACTGTATGTAAACCATGTCTCATATCCTGTCGGGTTTGTGCAGGAGAAATGAAAAGCCGGCAATTGAATTACCGACTTTTCACAGATATCGCGCTGAATGAAATCTAAATACAGAATATATATACGGTATATATGTGTCTCAATGACATATATATATATATATATACTGTATATATGTTTTCCCGAACATTTGAGCACATAAATCCATTAGATGTCGGTTTTGCAAGCTTGCGCGAAAATCTCGCAGTACGGATGCCATACGGATTACATACGGAGGATGCCATGCGCAAAATACGCTGACACACCCTGACTACGGATCAATATTTTGGGAACATTTCTCCGTATTACGGCCGTAGTACGGACGTATAATACGTGGAGTATTGTCTTACGCCATGTGTGACTCCAGCCTAATACTTATCAAACATGCCTTTTCTGGGCTATAAGTCTACATTTTAAATTGGCAGGTAGGAACCAGCACTATTTTAATGCACCTTTGAGCTGATGGGAGGAGTGCAGACTCAGAAAAGGAGGCAGACACCACCTCCAATAGTAAACTACAAAAAACAAAAACCTGACCAGCACCTCCATATGTGAATAGGTGCAAGCTGCAATGATGGACGAATATCTAATTTATCAATTATCTATCTATCTATCTATCTATCTATCTATCTATCTATCTATCTATCTATCATCTTTTTTTATTATTATTATTTACTTATATATCACCATTAATTCCATGGTGCTCTCCATGAGAAAGTGGTTACAAACAGAGTTATAGAAATCATTTACAGTAAGCTAATTTACAAGGACAGACTGGTACAGACAGGAGAGGACCCTGTCCTTGCGGACTTACATTCTACGGGATAATGGGGAAGAGACAGAAGGTCGGGGGCGCAGAATCTCTGGTGGTGGTGAGGCGGCAGCACTAGATCTATCTATCTATCTATCTATCTATCTATTATCTATCTATATATCTATCTATCTATTATCTATCTATCTATCTATCTATCTATCTATTATCTATCTATCTATCTATCTATCTATCTATCTATCTATCTATCTATTTATCTATCTATCTATCTATCTATTATCTATCTATATATCTATCTATCTATTATCTATCTATCTATTATCTATCTATCTATCTATCTATCTATCTATTATCTATCTATATATCTATCTATCTATTATCTATCTATCTATCTATCTATTATCTATCTATCTATCTATCTATCTATCTATCTATCTCTTTGCACACTTTAACACCTAAAATTTCTGTAATTAATGTAATTTCTATTCTGCATTCTTTTCTGGTACGTGTCACACATATGGTGCTCGTGTACAGGTTCATAGCGTATTTTCTGCCAACACGTTCCCCTTAAGTAAAGAAATTTTTTTTTAATAATTAAAAGTGGTAAAGCCTGCGAGTGGTAGTGTTCTATCAGATGTGTGCCGCATACAAAGGAAGTTGCATCTTATTCAACCTCTATTTACATTTGAAGACGAAGCGAAGAAAAACTGTCACATACAGGAAGCCGCTCCTCCACTGTAATGATAATGTTATAGGAACCGATTTAATCAGAATATGTAGATTTGTGAAATGTGTGACAACTATCTTCAAAGGCCTCATCAAACAAGAGGCAGAAGGGCTATATTGGCTCCATGCTGTGATCTAAACAGTTATTTCTGGAAGTGCTAAAATGGACTGTTAATTTCCGCATGCCATGTAATCTATCAGACTCCAGCTGATGAGTGAAAATCACAGAACTGGATATACAGGCAATTTAGGAAACATGAATATTGAACATTGCTTAAATGTTATATCTGTGATTAAAATCTTTTTAAACATATAAAAAATACGTTCTCTGAAAATGTAAATATCTTGTATATATTCTGGACATGTAGTATATCTGCATATGCAACATCTATTTATCTAATATGTACTGTATCTATACAATTATTGTATTACTCGCTTACATATACAGCACCATCATATCTCACAGCGCTATACAGGCATCATGATCACTGTCCCCATTGGGGCTTACAATTCAAATTTCCTATTAGTATGTCTTTGCAGTCTATCTATCTATCTCTATCCATCTATCTATCAATCTATCAATCTATCCCATATCTATGTATCTATGTATCTATCTATTTATCCCATATCTATCTATCTATCTATCTATCTATCTATCTATCTATCTATCTATCTATCCCATATCTATCTATCTATCTATCTATCTATCTATCTATCTATCTATCCATCTATCCCATATCTATCTATCTATACAGAAAAACCTGACTGGTACCTCCTAAGTGTGAACCTGCTGCGATGGCTGCAATATATAGAAAAAGAAAACACAGCCCCACTCAGGCTAGGTGAAAACACTGAAAACATTAAATCTAGACTGTGTTACTACTCAAAAAGATGTAATTACAAAAATGAAGGTTCTCAGCACATAAATTGGCCAATTCATGTGTGCCCATCAACCACGGCAAGGTGACCTCCCTCTCGTGAGTCCTATTTCTACTGTTTAAAAGTAGTAATACAGTCTAAATTGAATTTCTGTATATTTGAAAATTGAAGGTTAATCTGCCTCCAGCCTGATTTCTCATTCCTTCCATTGACCTGCAGGTGATCGTAATCAGTTCTACTTGCCCATTTGAATTGTAGGCTCGTAGCCTGAGAGAGACATCTTTGTCCATTTAACTGTAGGTTGATAGCCCGAGAGTGGTATGTACAGTAGAATAGGACCTATCAAAGGGAGGTCACCTTGCTATGGTTGATGGGCACGCATGAATGACCAATTTATGAGCTAAGAACCTTCATTTTTGCAAGTACAACTTTTTCAGTTGTAACACAGTACAGATTTAATGTTTACAGTGTTTTGACAAAGTTTGGCTTATGCAGAATGCTGTGTTTTCTATCTATCTATCTATCTATCTATCTATCTATCTATCTATCTATCTATCTATCACCTGCCCAATACAATCCCAACAGTGAAACATGGTGGTGGCAGCATTATGCTATGGGGATATGTTTCAGCTGCTGGGACAGCCACCGCCATGTTTCACTGTTGGGATTGTATTGGGCAGGTGATGAGCACCGTCTGGTTTTCTCCACACATACCGCTTAGAATTATCACCAAAAAGGTCTATCTTCATCTCAACAGACCAGGGAATCTTATTTCTCATAGTCTGGGAGTCCTTCATGGTTTTTTTTAAACTCTATGCGGGCTTTCATATCTCTTGCAGTGAGTAGAGGCTTCCGTCGGGCCACTCTGCCATAAAGGCCCAACTGGTGGAGGGCTGGAGTGATAGTTGACTTTGTGGTACTTTCTCCCATCTCCCTACTGCATCTCTGGAGTTCAACCACAGTGATCTTGGGGTTCTTCTTTACCTCTCTCACCAAGGCTCTTCTCCCATGAGTGCTCAGTTTGGCTGGACAGCCAGGTCTAGGAAGACTTCTGGTGGTCCACACATCTACTATTTAAAGATCATGGAGGCCACTGTGCTGTTAGGCACCTTGAGTACTGCAGAAATTCTGTTGTAACCTTGGCCAGATCTGTGCCTTGCCACAATTCTGTCTCTGAGCTCCTTGGCCAGTTCCTTTGACCTCACGATTCTCATTTTGCCTGACATGCACTGTGAGCTGTGAAGTCTTATATAGACAGGTGTGTGCCTTTTCAAATCAAGTCCTATCAGTTTAATTAAACACAGCTGGACTCCAATGAAGGAGTAGAACCATCTCAAGGAGGATCACAAGGAAATGGACAGCATGTGACTTAAATATGAGTGTCTGAGCAAAGGGTCTGAATACTTATGACTAGTGTTGAGCATTCCGATACTGCAAATATCGGGTATCGGCCGATATTCGCTGTATCAGATTTCCGATACTGAGTTCCGATATTTTTAAGATATCGGATACTGTAATCGGAAGTTCCTATAGTGCAATGATGCACTATAATGGAGTGTGGGCGGTGCGTGGGTGGATACTGCATGTCTGTGTGTGCGGGTGGGGTCTGTGCGTGACCGTGAGGGGGTCTGTGCGGGCCTGCCAGGGGTCAGTGTGGGCCTGCTGGGGGTCTGTGCAGCCTGCCGGGGGTCTGTGTGGGCCTCTTAGGGGTCTGTGCGGCCTGCCGGGGGTCTGTACGGGCCTCTCAGGGGTCTGTGCGGCCTGACGGGGGTCTGTGTGGGCCTCTCGGGGGTCTGTGCGGCCTGCCAGGGGTCTGTGCAGCCTGCTGAGGGTTTGTATGGGCCTCTCGGGGGTCTGGACGGCCTGCCGGGGGTCTGTGCGGTCTGCTGAGGGTCTGTACGGGCCTCTTGGGGGTCTGTGCGGCCTGCCGAGGGTATGTGCGGCCTGCCAGGGGTATGTATTGGCCTCTCGGAGGTCTGTGCAGCCTGCCGGGGGTCTGTGCGGCCTGTCAGGGTCTGTACGGGCCTCTCGGGGACCTGTGCGGCCTGCCGGGGATCTTTGTGTTTGTGTGCAGGCATCGTCCGATGGGACTACAAGGCTATGCCTACTACAATGGCAGTGATTGACACATTAGCCAATGATGGGACAGTAGTAGTCCCATCATCCGGGTAATGTGTTGAATGTAAAAAAAAAATACTACATACAACAGATATACAACATACTACATACGTACAACATACATACTACATGCATACAACATACATACTGCATACATACATACAACATACATACTACATACATACAGTACAGACCAAAAGTTTGGACACACCATCTCATTTAAAGATTTTTCTGTATTTTCATGACAATGAAAATTGTACATTCACACTGAAGGCATCAAAACTATGAATTAACACATGTGGAATTATATACTTAACAGAAAAGTGTGAAACTACTGAAATTATGTCTTATCATTTAGGTTCTTCAAAGTAGCCACCTTTTGCTTTGATGACTGCTTTGCACACTCTTGGCATTCTCTTGATGAGCTTCAAGAGGTAGTCACTGGGAACGGTTTTCACTTCACAGGTCCCCCTATATTTTATAGCCCGAAAGGCTACGCAGACAGCTGCGGGCTGATGTTCATAGCCTAGAGAGGGGCCATGGATATTGGTCCCCCCGGCTACAAATACCAGTCCCCAGCCGCCCCAGAAATAGCGCATCTGTAAGATGCGCCAATTCTGGCACTTAGCCCCTCTCTTCCCACTCCTGTGTAGCGGTGGGATATGGGGTAATAAGGGGTTAATGCCACCTTGCTATTGTAAAGTGACATTAAGCCGGGTTAATAATGGAGAGGCGTCAATAAGACGCCTATCCATTATTAATCCAATACTAGTAAAGGGTTAATAAAACACACATTAGGAAAAAAGTATTTTAATATTCTTCATTTAACCATACTTACCATACTTCAGCGCCTGCAAAAAACGTAAAATAATAAACCGTATACTACCTGTCCCCCGTAGTCCAACTAATAATGAGTGTACCACGACGATCTTCCCTTATAGAACAGTGACATCGGGTGATGTCACTGCTCTATAGGACCTTCAGTGACACACTGACTGGAGACAATGGCTCCTGCAGAACATCACTGAGAGATTACTAGAGTTCAAAGTCTCACTTTATGGCAATTGCTGCGTGGGAAAATTTCTCACACAGCAATGCCAAAAGTGAGACTAGGGACTATTTTTTTACAGCAGCGGAGGAATACAGTGCGGCAGCATGCCTTCCTCCCGTCATTGTGTTCCTGGAGCCCCTAGAGAGCGGTCGCATCAGCTGATGCTGCCGTTCTCCACAGGAGATCGTTGTGGGACACTTGTGGATTTCTACAGATCAGGGAGTATATTGGTTGTTTGTTATTTTAATCTTTTTCACAGATGACACTGGCTTCGGGGATCAAAATGACAAGTGATGGTGAGTATGTACTCTATGTTATATGTACTGTGTGTCTGTCTGTATGTATGTATTGTATGTAATGTATGAATGTATTGTATGTAGTATGTATGTAGTATGTATGTATGTATGTAGTATGTAGTATGTACGTAGTATGTATGTAGTATGTTGTATGTAGTATGTATGTTGCATGTATGTAGTATGTATGTTGTATGCATGTAGTATGTTGTATGTAAGTATGCAGTATGTATGTAGTATGTTGTATGGATGTTGTATGTATGTATGTTGTATGTATGTAGTATGTTGTATGTATGTATGCAGTATGTATGTTGTATGCATGTAGTATGTATGTTGTATGTATGTAGTATGTTGTATGTAGTATTTTTTTACATTCAACACATTAGCCAGATGATGGGACTGCTACTGTCCCATCATTGGCTAATGTGTCAATCACTGCCATTGTAGTAGGCATAGCCTTGTAGTCCCATCAGACGATGCCTGCACACAAACACAAAGACCCCCGGCAGGTCGCACAGACCCCTGAGAGGCCTGTACAGACCCCGGCAGGCCACACAGACCCCCGGCAGGCCGCACAGACCCCCGAGAGACCCATACAGACCCCTGGCAGGCCGCACAGACCCCGGCAGGCCACACAGACCCCCGAGAGGCCCGTACAGACCCCCGACAGACCGCACAGACCCCCGAGAGGCCCATACAGACCCCGGCAGGCCACACAGATCCCCAGCAGGCCGCACAGACCCCCAGGAGGCCCGTACAGACCCCCGGCAGGCCCGCACAGACTGCTCACAGTCCCACACAGACATGCAGTCTCCGCCCACGCATCGACCACGCACCGCCCACACTCTTTCCCCTCCAGAACAGGATGTACAAGGACAGAAAGGCCTTATTTTCATTCCGATATTTGTGTCCCATTGACTTGCATTGGTTTCTGGTATCGGTATCGGCGATATGCGATATTTTTTGGCTATCGGCCGATACAATCCGATCCCGATATTTCCGAATATCGGAAGGTATCGCTCAACACTACTTATGACCATGTGATATTTCAGTTTTTCTTTTTTGCTAAGTTTGCAAAAATTTCTACATTTCTGTTTTTTTTTTCAGTCAAGATGGAGTGCAGAGTGTACATTAATGAGAAAAAAATGAACTGTTTTGAATTTACCAAATGGCTGCAATCAAAGAAAGAGTGAAAAATTTTAAGTGGTCTGAATACTTTCCATACACACTGTAATTTATACAATAAAAATGAATCTTTTTCAAAGATACTGGTGTATATTTTGTCGCTTCCTTTTCTTTTAATTAGATTATCTTTCTGTAGTTTTAATAAAATCATTGCTTTATCAGCAGGAGTTTATAATGAGAAGACTACTAAACCTGCCGCTAGGTAGTCAGGTGTATTCATGAGCTCTGTGTAATCCTGCCCCCACCACTGATTGGTGTAAACTGTACATGGGCAGAAAGCTGCCAATCATTGATGTGGGTGGGCTTATACAGAGCTCAACATTTAGAGAACTGCTAGATCCACAACAGGTTAAAGAGTGAATTTATTAAAGTGACAGCCAGAAACCCAGTAATCAGGATCTCTGTTACCTGTTAATGCTGCTGTCAAATATCTGGTGACAGATTCCCTTTAGAACCTACTCACATTCCAGCCACTTACCTATGGTTTTGTACTTATAATGGGTATTTCTATCTGTGATGAGATATTGCTAGGATTTGGCCTCCCTTCATGTTCCACTCTGATATTAGAATGGAGATGACGAAGTGCTTGTATCTAATGGCGTCCTATTCTCTGCTTTTCAGCTACATCAGGTGCAGCCGCACAGGAGTCCAATAGGTCAGGCAGCCACTACCTCCTCTAAAGCAGGGAGAATTGTGCCCTGTGATAAGCTTTTGGACTGTAAAGAGCACATAAACTATTCTTGCACAGGGGCCTTCGCCTGTCTTTGGGTGCTTTCACATTGCACTTAGTTCGCGCTCCGTGGTCCGGTCCTGAAGTTCTCCTGCACAGCAGGTGCCGGCAAAGATGCTGCACAAATAAGGAGCAGACTACGGGTGCTTTTACATTGCGTTTGTGGGCTCCATCAGGCACATGTCCACACCTTATGGCAAAACGGTATTCGGACAGATCCGCTGACGGGGCCATAGCCCATAATGGTGCTGGCAGAGCGAACGTACATTCTTCCCTGCATCATTTTCTCATGTGTATGCCTACTGCACCCAGGTGCAATCTACCATATGTGGGTATATGCCTCCAGTAGGCGAACACAAAAATGATGCAAGGCAGAGCTCATGTTCGCTCTGCTAGCCCCATTATATTCTACGGCCCATCAGCACATGCTTCAGAACTCTGTTTTGTGGGTGGGTTCAGACGTTTGCCTGATGGAAACCACCAACACAATGTGAAAGCGCTCGTGGTCTGCTCCTGATTTGCTGTGCAGGAGAACTGCAGCATATCTGGGTGGTGGCACAATACAGACAATTTTAAAAGGAGAGTAGCACTAAACCAGTTCAGTAGTCTTTTTATTCCCTTGCTGGGGGGGTCTCCAGGGTCCTAATAGACTCATCATCATTTTAAATGAATGGAAAACTTACTTAAATTACTACCTTTGCTATCAAAGAAAATTTCAGACTTCTTGGGTTCCTTGGGTGCGCCAATAGAAATTATTCTGTGGGCTTACAATTCCCCTAGAGAGCACATGGGCGCTTCTATTATCTCAGACCCATAAACTTTAATTGCCGAGTTTGATATGACACTCGGATCAAAGAAAAAAATCCTCACTTGTCCCAGCACTGCTGCAGCCCATCATGTGATCCTCTGCTTCAATCAGCCTCTTCTTTAACCTGGTATGTGATATCTTCTATGAGCATCTTCACTCTGCACCAAGTCTTCTGTCGCCGTGATGTCAGAGGCCACGGCATAGAGTGCAAATGCCTAAAGAGGACATTTCACGCCGGAGTAAAGAGGAGACCGGACAGAGTGGAGAACTGTACGATGGACTGTCATTGTGACAGGACAGGTGAGTGATGAGGTTGGGATTATTTTTTTAAACCCTTTCACAACCCTCGGCTGACATGGTATGGCAAAATGGAGTGCAGAGGTAACAATTGCTATAGTAAAGTGGAGTGCAGGGGTAGCAGCCAAAGACCCAAAACCTGCCACATAAGAAAACAGTAGTATTATATATTGGACATGGTAAAACAGTGGCTTTGTCACGGTTTTTGCACAGGAGCCTCAAGGATGACCATCCTCCTTGTCAAGTTCTTGAACCCCATCCCTTTTTATAGATATGGTCTGTAGGTATTTATGTATTAATATTCTGCTGCATTTCTATGTGGTCTCCAATAGAACTGAGCCATACTAGACAGATGAGGCTTCTGAGCTACAAGCACCCTCAGAAACCAGCATCATTTCTCTATGAAGTTAACTTTACGTGATATAAATATATCTGGCAGCCCAGAGAAGCCTTTGAGATTCTTACTGCGCTTCAAATGAAACAAGTGAAGCATAGATGGATGGCAAGTTCAAAGGCTTCTTTCTGCACTATCAGATATACGCTTATGTCTACTTAAGAAAGCATTGCGGAAGAGTTGTCTTGATGTCTGCAGGTGCTTGGGAAGATATAATAAGAAAGATAAAATGAAAGCTTAACGCCATGCTCCGGGTCAGGCAAAGGTCCGGCTGGTCCTTCAAGGAATGTCACATACTCAAGTCTGTGTATTATGGCACTGTGTGATTTGCGGAGAAACATATGGATGCAACAATCACATTAACGTTAAGAAACTAGGAGATGTAAAAATGGTAAGGTATATTGAGTCAAAGGTAAGAATATGAAAGTGTATAGATATATATAACAAAGAGTCTATAAAATTACCGAACTTTAGAATTGTTGTCACTTTATCTTCATTTGAATATATATTGGGTATATGATATTGTTGCAGATGTAGTCCAGCTCACCCAAATTGAGGCTTCTAAGTACAATCTGCTCAGAAACGCCACCCCTTCTCCATGCCGCTGAAGACTGAATAAACATTGAAGGATGATCCAGCCGTTTCCTGCATCAAAATGTATCAAAAACTTTATTCACAAAAACTTTGATGAACATTAGCAATATCAGTACATCCAAGCAATATGCTATTTGTTCTTTTGTAACTCGTAGCAAAAGAACAAATTGCATATTGCTTGAATGTACTGATATAGTCAATTTTAATCAAAGATTTTTTAAATAAAGTTTTTAATACAAGAAAGGGCTGGATCATCCTTCAATGTTTAATATGATATTGTGGCTTTTTTATATATATACAGTGGTTATGGAAAGTATTCATACCCCTTTAAATTTTTCACTCTTTGTTTCATTGCAGCCATTTGGTAAATTCAAAAAAGTTCATTTTATTTCTCATTAATGTACACTCTGCACCCCATCTTGACTGAAAAAAACAGAAATGTATTATTTTTTTCAAATTTAATAAAAAGGAAAACAGAAATATCACATGGTCATAAGTATTCAGACCCTTTGCTCAGACACTCATATTTAAGTCACATGCTGTCCATTTCCTTGTGATCCTCCATGAGATGGTTCTACTCCTTCATTGGAGTCCAGCTGTGTTTAATTAAACTGATAGGACTTGATTTGTAAAGGCACACGCACGTCTATATAAGACCTCACAGCTCACAGTGCATAACAGACCAAAAGAGAATCATGAGGTCAAAGGAACTGGCCAAGGAGCTCAGAGACAGAATTGTGGCAAGGCACAGATCTGGCCAAGTTTACAACAGAATTTCTGCAGTACTCAAGATGCCTAAGAGCACAGTGGCCTCCATAATCCTTAAATGGAAGCAGTTTAGAACCACCAGAAGTCTTCCTAGACCTGGCCGTCTGGACAAACTGAGCAATCATGGGAGTAGAGCCTTGGTGAGAGAGGTAAAGAAGAAACTCAAGATCACTGTAGCTGAGCTCCAGAGATGCAGTAAGGAGATGGGAGAAAGTTCTACAAAGTCAACTATCACTCCAGCCCTCCATCAGTTGGGCCTTTATGGCAGAGTTGCCCGATGGAAGCCCCTCCTCAGTGTAAGACATATGAAAGCCTGCATAGAGTTTGCTAAAAAACATGTGAAGGACTCCCAGACTATGAGAGATAAGATTCTCTGGTCAGATGAGATGAATATAGACGTTTTTGGTGATAATTCTAAGTGGTATGTGTGGAGAAAACCAGGCACTGCTCATTACCTGCCCAATACAATCCGAACAGTGAAACATGGTGGTGGCTAGGGTTGAGCGAAACGGGTCGATCATTTTCAAAAGTCGCCGACTTTTGGCTAAGTCGGCGTCTCATGAAACCCGATCCGACCCCTGTGCTTGTCGGCCATGCGGTACGCGACTTTCGCGCCAAAGTCGCGTTTCAATGACGCGAAAAGCGCCATTTCTCAGCCAATGAAGGTGAACGCAGAGTGTGGGCAGCGTGATGACATAGATCCTGGTCCCCACCATCTTAGAGAAGGGCATTGCAGTGATTGGCTTGCTGTCTGCGGCGTCACAGGGGCTATAAAGGGGCGTTCCCGCCGACCGCCATCTTACTGCTGCTGATCTGAGCTTAGGGACAGGTTGCTGCCGCTTCGTCAGAAGCAGGGAGAGCGTTAGGCAGGGTCCACTAACCACCAAACCGCTTGTGCTGCAGCGATTTCCACTGTCCAACACCACCTTCGGTGTGCAGGAACAGTGGAAGCTATTTTTTTTTTTTTTTCCCCTCAGCGCTGTAGCTCATTGGGCTGCCCTAGAAGGCTCCGTGATAGCTGTATTGCTGTGTGTACGCCACTGTGGAAACCAACTGCTTTTTTCAAAGCACATATCCTCTTGTTCCTTCCTTTCTGCACAGCTATCTTTTTTGTTTGTCCACACTTTTTATTTAATTTGTGCATCAGTCCACTCCTATTGCTGCCTGCCATACCTGGCTTACATTACTGCAGGGAGATAGTAATTGTAGGACAGTTTTTTTTTTTTTTTGTTTTTTTTTTGTGGGAGATTAAGATTGGCATTTCTGCTACAGTGCCATCCCTGTGTGTGCCATCTCTCACTGAGTGGGCCATAGAAAGCCTATTTATTTTTTCCGTGATTTGTGTTCTAAAATCTACCTCAACACAGAAACACTACATCAATCAGTGGGAGAAAAATATTGGCCTCAGTCAGGGCTTGTGTGCCACTGCTGTGTGTGCGCTATCATTCAGTGGGCTATAGCAAGCCTATATTTTTTTTTTTTTTTTTTTTTTAATATTATTTGGTTTCAAAAGTCTCCCTGAAAAAAAAAAAAAACCTAAAAAAACAGTGGGAGAGTAATATTGCCCTTTCAGCTTGTGTGCCAGTCTTGACTCCTGGGTGTGCCACCTCTCTCCCTCTCATTCAGTGGGCCATAGAAAGCCTATTTATTTTTTTTTTTAAATATTATTGGGTTTCTAAAGTCTCCCTGAAAAAAACAAAAAATACATAAAAAAACAGTGGGAGAGTAATATTGCCCTTTCAGCTTGTGTGCCAGTCTTGACTCCTGGGTGTGCCACCTCTCTCCCTTTCATTCAGTGGGCCATAGAAAGCCTATTTTTTTTTTTTTAATATTATTTGGTTTCTAATTCTCCCTGAAAAAAAAAAAAAAACCTAAAAAAACAGTGGGAGAGTAATATTGCCCTTTCAGCTTGTGTGCCAGTCTTGACTCCTGGGTGTGCCACCTCTCTCCCTCTCATTCAGTGGGCCATAGAAAGCCTATTTATTTTTTTTTTTAAATATTATTGGGTTTCTAAAGTCTCCCTGAAAAAACAAAAAATACATAAAAAAACAGTGGGAGAGTAATATTGCCCTTTCAGCTTGTGTGCCAGTCTTGACTCCTGGGTGTGCCACCTCTCTCCCTTTCATTCAGTGGGCCATAGAAAGCCTATTTATTTTTTCCGTGATTTGTGTTCTAAATTCTACCTCAACACAAAAACACTACATCAATCAGTGGGAGAAAAATATTGGCCTCAGTAAGGGCTTGTGTGCCACTGCTGTGTGTGCTATCTCTCATTCAGTGGGCTATAGCAAGCCTATTTTTTTTTTTTTTTTTTTTTTTTTTAATATTATTTGGTTTCTAAAGTCTCCCTGAAAAAAAAAAAAAACCTAAAAAAACAGTGGGAGAGTAATATTGCCCTTTCAGCTTGTGTGCCAGTCTTGACTCCTGGGTGTGCCACCTCTCTCCCTCTCATTCAGTGGGCCATAGAAAGCCTATTTATTTTTTTTTTTAAATATTATTGGGTTTCTAAAGTCTCCCTGAAAAAAACAAAAAATACATAAAAAAACAGTGGGAGAGTAATATTGCCCTTTCAGCTTGTGTGCCAGTCTTGACTCCTGGGTGTGCCACCTCTCTCCCTCTCATTCAGTGGGCCATAGAAAGCCTATTTATTTTTTTTTTTAAATATTATTGGGTTTCTAAAGTCTCCCTGAAAAAAACAAAAAATACATAAAAAAACAGTGGGAGAGTAATATTGCCCTTTCAGCTTGTGTGCCAGTCTTGACTCCTGGGTGTGCCACCTCTCTCCCTTTCATTCAGTGGGCCATAGAAAGCCTATTTTTTTTTTTTTAATATTATTTGGTTTCTAATTCTCCCTGAAAAAAAAAAAAAAACCTAAAAAAACAGTGGGAGAGTAATATTGCCCTTTCAGCTTGTGTGCCAGTCTTGACTCCTGGGTGTGCCACCTCTCTCCCTCTCATTCAGTGGGCCATAGAAAGCCTATTTATTTTTTTTTTTAAATATTATTGGGTTTCTAAAGTCTCCCTGAAAAAACAAAAAATACATAAAAAAACAGTGGGAGAGTAATATTGCCCTTTCAGCTTGTGCGCCAGTCTTGACTCCTGGTTGTGCCACCTCTCTCTCTCTAATTGTGGGCCATAGAAAGCCTTTTTTTTTTTTTTTTTAATATTATTTGGTTTCTAAAGTCTCCCTGAGAAAAAAAAATAAATAAATTAGGTGGGAGATTAATATTGACATTAGTGCTTGAGTGACAGTCCTGCGTGTGTGTCATCTCTGTGATTTTGTGCCACAGAAAACAGAGTGTGTAACATTGTGCCTGATTTTCCTTGTGGTCTCACCAACCTGTTAAGGGATATTGAAATCATACTGAAGTTATAGCTCACCGTGTAAGTTGTTTGATAGCAACAAATAAAGTTACTTTGGTTAAGATTTTAAAACAATGAGGAAGTCTGGTGCAAGAGGTCGTCGTGGGCGTTCATTGTCAGCTGGTAATGATGGTAGTGGTAGTGGAGCATCAGGTGGTCGTGGGGATAAAAATATTCCACCTAAGTCTGGAGCTGTGGAGCCAGTTTCGTCGTCAGGCTACACAAGGCCTCGAACGCTCTCTTTTCTGGGAGTAGGAAAACCGCTTTTAAAGGCGGAGCAGCAACAGCAAGTTTTGGCTTACATTGCAGACTCAGCCTCTAGCTCTTTTGCCTCCTCTTCCGAAACTGGTAAATGTAAAAGCAGCGCGTCGCTTGTGGATGTTCACGGTCAGGGACAAGTCGCTTCCTTGTCCTCCTCAGCAAAAACTACAACAAGAGAGAAGGATGCAGCAGGCGACACAACGGGTCACTCCATGGAGCTCTTTACACATACCGTCCCTGGCTTAGAAAGTGAAACATTTAACAGGCCATGCCCATTACAAGTATATTCTGACATGGAGTGCACTGATGCACAGCCACAGCCAGAGTACTATGCTGCTCCTTTGACTCAGACCACCACATTGCCCTCTCAGGGTACAGATCCACAATCAGACCCTGATGAGACTATGTTGCCCCGCCACGAACGCTATACCACCGACCGACACAGTGACACAGACGAAGTTGCACACGAGCTCGAAGAGGAGGTAATAGATGACCCAGTTATTGACCCCGATTGGCAGCCATTGGGGGAACAGGGTGCAGGCGGCAGTAGTTCAGAAGCGGAGGTGGAGGAGGGGCCGCAGCAGGCATCAACATCGCAACAGGTTCCATCTGCCGGGCCCGTATCTGGACCAAAACGCGTGTCAAAGCCAAAACCTGTTGGAGCACAGCGTTGCCATCCGGTTAAAGCTCAGTCTGCAATCCCTGAAAAGGGATCAGAGTCTAGGAAGAGTGCAGTCTGGCATTTTTTTAAACAACATCCAACTGATCAGCGCAAAGTCATCTGTCAAAAATGTTCAACTAGCTTAAGCAGAGGTCAGAATCTGAAAAGTCTAAATACTAGTTGCATGCATAGACACTTAACCACCATGCATTCTCAAGCCTGGACTAACTACCAAACGTCCCTCAAGGTTGTAGCACCCTCGGCCAATGAAGCTAGTCAGCAACGCAACATCCCTTCCGTCACTGTAAGGCCACCATTTTCCGCACCACCGGCAGTATCTGTGCAGGTTTCTTTGCCAGCCAAAAGCAGTCAGGGTCAGGGAATCACCAGTTTTGTAGGAGGAAATATTGCATGTAGGGCACCGGCGGAAACAATACCGTCTCCAACCGTCTCTCAGTCTGCCATGTCCACCGGCACACCCGAAAGTTCCACGATCTACAGCTCTCCAGTCCAGCTCACCCTACATGAGACTCTGGTTAGAAAAAGGAAGTACTTATCCTCGCATCCGCGTACACAGGGTTTTAACGCCCACATAGCTAGACTAATCTCGTTAGAGATGATGCCCTACCGGTTAGTTGAAAGCGAAGCTTTCAAAGCCCTGATGGAGTACGCTGAACCACGATACGAGCTACCCAGTCGACACTTTTTTTCCAGAAAAGCCATCCCAGCCCTGCACCAGCATGTTAAACAGCGCATCGTCCATGCACTCAGGCAATCTGTGAGTACAAAGGTGCACCTGACTACAGATGCATGGACCAGTAGGCATGGCCAGGGACGTTATGTGTCCATCACGGCACACTGGGTGAATGTGGTGGATGCAGGGTCCACAGGCGACATCAATTTAGGGACAGTTGTGCCTAGCCCACGGTCTAGGAAACAGTTGGCTGTAGGCGTTCGCACCCCCTCCTCCTCCTCCTCGTCCTCCTGCAGAAGCTACAGCTCTTCCACAGAACGCAGTCGGCCAACCACTCCATCGGCAGATGACACTGTTGCACACCAGTTGTCCCATTATGGGCCAGCTACTGCCAAGCGTCAGCAGGCTGTATTGGCTATGAAGTGTTTGGGCGACAACAGACACACCGCGGAAGTTCTGTCCGAGTTCTTGCAACAAGAAACGCAGTCGTGGCTGGGCACAGTAGATCTTGAGGCAGGCAAGGTAGTGAGTGATAACGGAAGGAATTTCATGGCTGCCATCTCCCTTTCCCAACTGAAACACATTCCTTGCCTGGCTCACACCTTAAACCTGGTGGTGCAGTGCTTATTGAAAACTTATCCTGGGTTCTCCGACCTGCTCCTCAAAGTGCGTGCACTTTGCTCACATATCCGACGTTCGCCTGTACACGCCAGCCGTATGCAGACCTATCAGCGGTCTTTGAACCTTCCCCAGCATCGCCTAATCATAGACGTTGCAACAAGGTGGAACTCAACACTGCACATGCTTCAGAGACTGTGCGAACAGAGGCGTGCTGTTATTTATTTGTGGGAGGATACACGGGCAGGCAGTAGGATGGCAGACATGGAGTTGTCAGGTGTGCAGTGGTCGAAGATACAAGACATGTGTCAAGTCCTTCAGTGTTTTGAGGAATGCACACGGCTGGTTAGTGCAGACAACGCCGTAATAAGCATGAGCATCCCCCTAATGCGTCTGCTGATGCAAAGTTTGACGCACATAAAGGAGCAGGCGTCTGCACCAGAGGAAGAGGGAAGCCTTGATGACAGTCAGCCATTGTCTGGTCAGGGCAGTGTACAGGACGAGGTAGCGGGCGAAGAGGAGGTGGAGGACGAGGAGGATGATGGGGATGAGTATATTTTTAATGCGGAAACTTTCACGGGGGCACAGGAAATTGGTTGCGTGTCACGGCCGGGTTCTGGTTTTTTGAGGGACACAAGTGACGTAGATTTGCCTGCAACTGCCCCTCAACCAATCACAACCGGAGATTTGACAAGTGGAACTTTGGCCCACATGGCGGATTATGCCTTACGTATCCTACAAAGGGACACACGCATTACGAAAATGATGAACGATGACGATTACTGGTTGGCCTGCCTCCTTGATCCACGCTATAAAGGCAAATTGCAAAATGTTATGCCACATGAGAACTTGGAACTAATATTAGCAACCAAACAATCAACTCTTGTTGACCGTTTGCTTCAGGCATTCCCAGCACACAGCGCACGTGATCGTTCTCACACGAGCTCCAGGGGGCAGCAGACTAGGAGTGTTAGGGGTGCACACATCAGAAGTGGCGTTGGACAGAGGGGTTTTCTGACCAGGTTGTGGAGTGATTTTGCTATGACCGCAGACAGGACAGGTACTGCTGCATCAATTGAAAGTGACAGGAGACAACATTTGTCCAGTATGGTTACTAACTATTTTTCATCCCTTATCGATGTTCTCCCTCAACCGTCATTCCCATTTGATTACTGGGCCTCCAAATTAGACACCTGGCCAGAATTGGCAGAATATGCATTGCAGGAGCTTGCTTGCCCGGCAGCAAGTGTCCTATCAGAAAGAGTATTCAGTGCTGCAGGGTCAATATTAACCGAAAAAAGGACTCGTCTGGCTACCCAAAATGTTGACGATCTAACATTCATTAAAATGAACCACAACTGGATTTCAAAATCTTTTGCCCCACCTTGCCCGGCCGACACCTAGCTTTCCTATGAAAAGCTCTTGCCTGTGAATTACTTTTCTAATGTCTAATTTGCTGCTGCAGATTGTACAGCATACGACATGTTTACACCTCCCTAAATGGCCAAACTCCCCACACGGGGCCGTGGTATCGCGACTTGGCGCAAGCACCCGTGAGACTGCTGTTTGTCTGAAGAGGTGGGTGTGCTCGCTTTTGGTTGACGGCATTGCTACTGGGTCCCTCATAGTACAATGTAGTGTCTCTGGCGGTGGTGGTGCGCACCCAACGTCAGACACACCGTTGTAACATGAGTGGCCCTGGGGCGGTCCCGCCGGCCTCAAGAGAGTTCCCCCCTACCCCAGCTCAAACTGGGCTGTACTACGTGCAAAATTATGTCGCACAGCTCCACCAATCTTTAGTCTATTCGCTGACATCATTCAATGTCTGGCACTGACAATACAAATTTGTAGACATCTATGATGCAACTTAAAGTAGTCTGTGTCTGTGTCCTATATTGGCACCATTAAATAGTTACTGCCAAATTACTATGTCAGAAACACAGCAGATGAGCCCACCCCTGTACCTAAGTATGCCATCTTTTTTTTTGTTTTGGTTGTTTTGCGAGACATTAACATCTATTTATATTTTGGGAGTACTGGGACAGACACTCCTTGCACTACTCCTCCACTCAGCACCAAGCTGCCTGCCCGTGTATCCATGTAACCGCTGTAAAACTGCCATGAGCCTATTGTTTGTTATTTTAGGCCTTTGATAGCCTGTCTGCGGTCCCTACTCCTCCACTGACCACCAAGCTGCCTGCCCGTGTATCCATGTAACCGCTGTAAAACTGCCATGAGCCTATTGTTTGTTATTTTAGGCCTTTGAAGCCTTTCTGCGCTCCCTCCTTCCACTAGTCCTCCACTGACCAGACCACTGCTGCCCGTGTACCCCTGGAACCAATTTTAAAGTGCCTACAGCCAGCCCATTTTATTGTGTTAGGCCTTCGAAGCCTGTCTGCGGTCCATACTTCCACTAGTCCTCCACTGACCAGACCACTGCTGCCCGTGTACCCCTGGAACCAATTTTAAAGTGCCTACAGCCAGCCCATTTTATTGTGTTAGGCCTTCGAAGCCTGTCTGCGGTCCATACTTCCACTAGGCCTCCACTGACCAGACCACTGCTGCCCGTGTACCCCTGGAACCAATTTTAAAGTGCCTACAGCCAGCCCATTTTATTGTGTTAGGCCTTCGAAGCCTGTCTGCGGTCCCTCCTTCCACTAGGCCTCCACTGACCAGACCACTGCTGCCCGTGTACCCCTGGAACCAATTTTAAAGTGCCTACAGCCAGCCCATTTTATTGTGTTAGGCCTTCGAAGCCTGTCTGCGGTCCCTCCTTCCACTAGGCCTCCACTGACCAGACCACTGCTGCCCGTGTACCCCTGGAACCAATTTTAAAGTGCCTACAGCCAGCCCATTTTATTGTGTTAGGCCTTCGAAGCCTGTCTGCGGTCCCTCCTTCCACTAGGCCTCCACTGACCAGACCACTGCTGCCCGTGTACCCCTGGAACCAATTTTAAAGTGCCTACAGCCAGCCCATTTTATTGTGTTAGGCCTTCGAAGCCTGTCTGCGGTCCCTCCTTCCACTAGGCCTCCACTGACCAGACCACTGCTGCCCGTGTACCCCTGGAACCAATTTTAAAGTGCCTACAGCCAGCCCATTTTATTGTGTTAGGCCTTCGAAGCCTGTCTGCGGTCCCTCCTTCCACTAGGCCTCCACTGACCAGACCACTGCTGCCCGTGTACCCCTGGAACCAATTTTAAAGTGCCTACAGCCAGCCCATTTTATTGTGTTAGGCCTTCGAAGCCTGTCTGCGGTCCATACTTCCACTAGGCCTCCACTGACCAGACCACTGCTGCCCGTGTACCCCTGGAACCAATTTTAAAGTGCCTACAGCCAGCCCATTTTATTGTGTTAGGCCTTCGAAGCCTGTCTGCGGTCCATACTTCCACTAGGCCTCCACTGACCAGACCACTGCTGCCCGTGTACCCCTGGAACCAATTTTAAAGTGCCTACAGCCAGCCCATTTTATTGTGTTAGGCCTTCGAAGCCTGTCTGCGGTCCATACTTCCACTAGTCCTCCACTGACCAGACCACTGCTGCCCGTGTACCCCTGGAACCAATTTTAAAGTGCCTACAGCCAGCCCATTTTATTGTGTTAGGCCTTCGAAGCCTGTCTGCGGTCCATACTTTAAATACTCCTCCACTCACCACCAAGCTGCCTGCCCGTGTATCCATGTAACCGCTGTAAAACTGCCATGAGCCTATTGTTTGTTATGTTAGGCCTTTGATAGCCTGTCTGCGGTCCTTACTTTAAATACTCCTCCACTCACCACCTAGCTGCCTGTGTATCCATGTAACCGATGTAAAACTGCCATGACTGCCTACTGTTTGTTATTTTAGGCCTTTGATAGCCTGTCTGCGGCCCCTACTTGCAATACTCCTCCACTGACCACAATGCTGCCTGGAGTGCCTGCCTGTGTATCCATGTAACCGATGTAAAACTGCCATGACTGCCTACTGTTTGTTATTTTAGGCCTTTGATAGCCTGTCTGCGGCCCCTACTTGCAATACTCCTCCACTGAGCACAATGCTGCCTGGAGTGCCTGCCTGTGTATCCATGTAACCGATGTAAAACTGCCATGACTGCCTACTGTTTGTTATTTTAGGCCTTTGATAGCCTGTCTGCAGCCCCTACTTGCAATACTCCTCCACTGACCACACCAATGCTGCCCGTGTACCCCTGGAACCTATTTAAAAGTTCATAGAGCCTAGTTATATATTTTATTTACTATTAATAAGGCCATGATGGACTACGCTGTACCACGCTACAAGCTAACCAGTCGACACTTCTTTTGCGAGAAAAGCCATCCCAACCCTCCACCAGCATGTAGAAGACCGCATTGTCCATGCACTCTGGCAATCTGTGAGTACAAAGGTGCACCTGACAACAGACGCATGGACCTGTAGGCATGGCCACGGAAGATTACGTGTCCATTACGGCGCAATGGGTTAATGTGGTGGATGCATGGTCCACAGGGGACAGCCTACTAAGTCTGTCTGCAGTCCCTAATTCAAATTGTCCTCCACTGTCTAAATCGGAACTTCCACCTTCTGGCTTTCGGCCTATAGTATCAGAAATTAAACTGCATTTGGCCTTCAACTTTGGTTAGGGCCTACTAACGGCTTCTGCCCCTCCCTGGTGTTGTCCTCAACTAAATAAAGCTGAGCTTCAACCTTCCGGCTCTCATTAAGTGGTTTTAAAAAAAAAAAAATTGGTGGTTAGGGCCTACTAACGGCTTCTGCCCCTCCCTGGTGTTGTCCTCAACTAAATAAAGCTGAGCTTCAACCTTCCGGCTCTCATTATGTGGTTTTAAAAAAAAAAATGGTGGTTAGGGCCTACTAACGGCTTCTG
The DNA here is from genome assembly GCF_051348905.1 of Ranitomeya variabilis. Classification (NCBI taxonomy): domain Eukaryota; kingdom Metazoa; phylum Chordata; class Amphibia; order Anura; family Dendrobatidae; genus Ranitomeya; species Ranitomeya variabilis. Next base: position 1,024,965,077 of record NC_135233.1, on the reverse strand, counting down.
CCCCTCCCTGGTGTTGTCCTCAACTAAATAAAGCTGAGCTTCAACCTTCCGGCTCTCATTAAGTGGTTTTTAAAAAAAAATGGTGGTTAGGGCCTACTAACGGCTTCTGCCCCTCCCTGGTGTTGTCCTCAACTAAATAAAGCTGAGCTTCAACCTTCCGGCTCTCATTAAGTGGTTTTAAAAAAAAAAAAATTGGTGGTTAGGGCCTACTAACGGCTTCTGCCCCTCCCTGGTGTTGTCCTCAACTAAATAAAGCTGAGCTTCAACCTTCCGGCTCTCATTATGTGGTTTAAAAAAAAAAAATGGTGGTTAGGGCCTACTAACGGCTTCTGCCCCTCCCTGGTGTTGTCCTCAACTAAATAAAGCTGAGCTTCAACCTTCCGGCTCTCATTAAGTGGTTTTAAAAAAAAAAAAAATGGTGGTTAGGGCCTACTAACGGCTTCTGCCCCTCCCTGGTGTTGTCCTCAACTAAATAAAGCTGAGCTTCAACCTTCCGGCTCTCATTATGTGGTTTTAAAAAAAAAAAAAATGGTGGTTAGGGCCTACTAACGGCTTCTGCCCCTCCCTGGTGTTGTCCTCAACTAAATAAAGCTGAGCTTCAACCTTCCGGCTCTCATTAAGTGGTTTTAAAAAAAAAATGGTGGTTAGGGCCTACTAACGGCTTCTGCCCCTCCCTGGTGTTGTCCTCAACTAAATAAAGCTGAGCTTCAACCTTCCGGCTCTCATTATGTGGTTTTAAAAAAAAAATGGTGGTTAGGGCCTACTAACGGCTTCTGCCCCTCCCTGGTGTTGTCCTCAACTAAATAAAGCTGAGCTTCAACCTTCCGGCTCTCATTATGTGGTTTTAAAAAAAAAATGGTGGTTAGGGCCTACTAACGGCTTCTGCCCCTCCCTGGTGTTGTCCTCAACTAAATAAAGCTGAGCTTCAACCTTCCGGCTCTCATTAAGTGGTTTTAAAAAAAAAAAAAATGGTGGTTAGGGCCTACTAACGGCTTCTGCCCCTCCCTGGTGTTGCCCTCAACTAAATAAAGCTGAGCTTCAACCTTCTGCTCCAAATTACCATTTTAAAAAATGCAATAGGCTTTTCCGGCCTACTAAAGGTGTCTGCCCCTCCCTGGTGTTGTCCTCAACTGAACAAAGCTGAGCTTCCACATTCTGGCTTTCGCCCTATACTATCAGATATTAAACTGCATTTGGCCTACTAGTGTGGTTAGGCCCTTGAAACAGTGTCTGCTGCTCTTGGGTTTGCTACTCCACTGAACAAAGCAATGCCGCCTGTTTAGTCCTGTTACCAATTTTGAACTGCATGTAGCCTACTTTATTCTTTGGCCCTATATCTGTTTCCTCCTCATCCTGCCCATTGCCCAGCCACTGCTAAATGAGTCTGCTGGTACATTGACCTAGACCACTACATTCCCCTTGTACTCTACACAGCCAGAATCTGACCCTGCTGAAAGTAAGGTTCCCCTTCCCGCATGTTATACCACCTTACACAGGGACAAAGAGGAAGGTGCAGATGAAAGTGCAGGTTCCTTCATCAGGTGGGGGGGCATACTCGTTGGCGACGTCACTGGCACAGGGCCCCTCAGAGTACGCAAAAGTGTCGCTGCTGGTGGGAGGCGCCCCCGCCATGCAAACACACCGCCGTACTTTGAGGGGCCCTGTGCCAGTGGCAATGCGAACGAGTGGGCCCCCCCTGCTTGCTCAGGATCACAGCACTTGCAACTTTTAAATACTTACCTTTCCCTGCAACACCGCCGTGACGTAGTCCGCATTTCCTGGGCCCACGAAAAACTTGAGCCAGCCCTACTCCCCCCACAACTTTCCCCCAATTCCTTATGCCCAACTATTATTATACAGTTAATTAAGATTGGCAAGCTTCAGAAACAAGAATGGATGTTTTTGGCATTAAAATGGGCACTGTAGGTGTTTTCCTGGCCTCCACTCACTGCCGACTATGCTTCCCCATTGACTTGCATTGGGTTTCGTGTTTCGGTCGATCCCCGACTTTTAGCGATAATCGGCCGACTGCACTCGACTCGACTCTGGACAAAATCGGGTTTCCCAAAACCCTACTCGATCTTAAAAAAATGAAAGTCGCTCAACCCTAGTGGTGGCAGCATCCTGCTATGGGTTTTTTTTTCAGCTGCAGGGAAAGGATGACTGGTTGTCATTGAAGGAAACATGAATGCGGCCAAGTACAGAGATATCCTGGATGAAAACCTCTTCCAGAGTGCTCTGGACCTCAGACTTAAGGTACCTTCACACGAAACGATATCGCTAGCGATCCGTGACGTTGCAGCGTCCTGGCTAGCGATATCATTTCGTTTGACACGCAGCAGCGATCAGGATCCTGCTGTGATGTCGCTGGTCGCTGAATAAAGTCCAGAACTTTATTTGGTCGTCCGATCGCCGTGTATCGTTGTGTTTGAAAGCAAAAGCAACGATACCAGCGATATTTTACACTGGTAACCAGGGTAAACATCGGGTTGCTAAGCGCAGGGCCACGCTTAGTAACCCGATGTTTACCCTGGTTACCAGCGTAAAAGTAAAAAAAACCAAACAGTACATACTTACATGCGCGTCCCCCAGCGTCTGCTTCCTGACACTTACTGAGCACCGGCCCTAAAGTGAAAGTGAAAGCACAGCGGTGACGTCACCGCTCTGCTGTTAGGGCCGGAGCTCAGTCAGTGTCAGGAAGCAGATGCTGGGGGACGTGCAGGTGAGCATGTACTGTTTGTTTTTTTTTACTTTTACGCTGGTAACCAGGGTAAACATCGGGTTACTAAGCGCGGCCCTGCGCTTAGCAACCCGATGTTTACCCTGGTTACCCGGGGACCTCGGCATGGTTGGTCGCTGGAGAGCTGTCTGTGTGACAGCTCCCCAGCAATCAAACAGCGACGCTGCAGCGATCAGCATCGTTGTCGCTATCGCTGCAGCGTCGCTTCGTGTGAAGGTACCTTTAGCTGAAGATTCACCTTCCAACAAGACAATGACCCTAAACACACAGCTAAAATTACAGAGGAGTGGCTTCAGAGCAACTCTGTGACCATTCTTGATTGGCCCAGCCAGAGCCCTGACCTCAACACAATGGAGCATCTCTGGAGAGACCTGAAAATGGCTGTCCACCAATGTTCACCATCCTATCTGATGGAACTGTAGAGGATCTGCAAGGAAGAATAGCAGAGGGTCCCGAAATCCAGGTATGAAAAACTTGTTGCATCATTCCCAAGAAGGGGCTTCAACTCAATACTGATCAAAGGGTCTGAATACTTATGACTAGTGTTGAGCGATACCGCCCGATACTTGAAAGTATCGGTATCGGATAGCATCGGCCGATACCCGAAAAATATCGGATATCGCCGATACCGATACCCGATACCAATGCATTTCAATGGGACGCAAAGTATCGGAATGGTTCCCAGGGTCTGAAGGAGAGGAAACTCTCCTTCAGGCCCTGGGATCCATATTCATGTGTAAAATAAAGAATTAAAATAAAAAATATGGATATACTCACCTCTCCGGTGGCCCCTGGATCTTACCGCTGTAACCGGGAGCCTTTGTTCCTAAGAATGAGCGCGTGAAGGGCCTTCGATGACGTCGCGGCTTCTGATTGGTCGCGTGACCGCTCATGTGACCGCTCACGTGACCAATCAGAAGCCGCGACGTCAGCCGCGACGTCATCGAAGGTCCTTCACGGGCTCATTCTTAGGAACGGAGGCTCCCGGTTACAGCGGTAAGATCCAGGGGCCACCGGAGAGGTGAGTATATCCATATATATCCATATACTCACCTCTCCGGCGGCCCCTGGACCTTACCGCTGTAACCGGGAGCCTCCGTTCCTAAGAATGAGCCCGTGAAGGACCTTCGATAACGTCGCGGCTGACGTCGCGGCTTCTGATTGGTCGCGTGAGCGGTCACATGAGCGGTCACGCGACCAATCAGAAGCCGCGACGTCATCGAAGGCCCTTCACGCACTCATTCTTAGGAACAAAGGCTCCCGGTTACAGCGGTAAGATCCAGGGGCCACCAGAGAGGTGAGTATATCCATATTTTTTATTTTAATTCTTTATTTTACACATGAATATGGTTCCGATACCGATTCCCGATACCACAAAAGTATCGGAACTCGGTATCGGAATTCCGATACCGCAAGTATCGGCCGATACCCGATACTTGCTGTATCGGAATGCTCAACACTACTTATGACCTTGTGATATTTCAGTTTTTCCTGTTTAATACATTTGAAAAATTTCTACATTTGTTTTTTTCAGTCAAGATGGGGTGCAGAGTGTACATTAATGAGTAAAAAAATTAACTTTTTTGAATTTACCAAATAGCTGCAATGAAAAATGCAGTGAAAATTTTAAAGGGGTATGAATTAGTGATAAGCGAATATACTCGTTACTCGAGATTTCTCGAGCACGCTCGGGTGTCTTCCGAGTATTTTTTAGTGCTCGGAGATTTAGTTTTTCTAGCCGCAGCTGAATGATTTACATCTGTTAGCCAGCATAAGTACATGTGGGTGTTGCCTGGTTGCAAGGGAATCCCCACATGTAATCAAGCTGGCTAACATGTACTTATGCTGGCTAACAGATGTAAATCATTCAGCTGCAGCAAGAAAAACGAAATCTCCGAGCACTAAAAAATACTCGGAGGACACCCGAGCATGCTCGAGAAATCTCGAGTAACGAGTATATTCACTCATCACTAGTATGAATACTTTCCAAACCCACTGTAAGTATTGGGGCACAGTTAGATGGCGGTATAACATGGATGATGATCACATTGCAATCCTCGGACTAGCCTGACTCGTCTCCCAACCCGACGTGACAGCATGTATTTCTATGCAGCTGTCAAGATCAGGTTCGGAGAGTCGCCGGCCGGTCTGAGCATTGAGAGATAATCATCGTCTGTCTTACATAGCCATCTGACTTCTTCCTTGGTAAGTACCGCTCATTTGTTAATCCAAATGGCATAGGTTGGATAGGTCTGGTTACATGATTCTACTTTTTTAGAACAGGAGCTCTGTGCGGTCTATAATAAAGGATGAACTAAATGGTGCAGGAGGAGAACCTGTAATACTTACAGTACAGACCAAAAGTTTGGACATACCTTCTCATTTAAAGATTTTTTCTGTATTTTCATGACTGTGAAAATTGTACATTCACACTGAAGGCATCAAAACTATGAATTAACACATGTGGAATTATGTACATAAAAAAGTGTGAAACAACTGAAATTATGTCTTATATTCTAGGTTCATCAAAGTAGCCACCTTTTGCTTTGATGACCACCGGGAATGGTCTTCCAACAATCTTGAAGGAGTTCCCAGAGATGCTTAGCACTTGTTGGCCCTTTTGTCTTCATTCTGCGGTCCAGCTCACCCCAAACCATCTCGATTGGGTTCCGGTCTGGTGACTGTGGAGGCCAGGTCATCTGGCGTAGCACCCCATCACTCTCCTTCTTGGTCAAATAGCCCTTACACAGCCTGGAGGTGTGTTTGGGGTCATTGTCCTGTTGAAAAATAAATGATGGTCCAACTAAACGCAAACCGGATGGAATAGCATGCCGCTGCAAGATGCTGTGGTAGCCATGCTGGTTCAGTATGCCTTCAATTTTGAATAAATCCCCAACAGTATGACCAGCAAAGCACCCCACACCATCACACCTCCTCCTCCATGCTTCATGATGGGAAGCAGGCGTGTAGAGTCCATCCGTTCACCTTTCCTGCGTCGCACAAAGACACGGTGGTTGAAACCAAAGATCTCAAATTTGAACTCATCAGACCAAAGCACAGATTTTCACTGGTCTAATGTCCATTTCTTGCGTTCTTTAACCCAAACAAGTCTCTTCTGCTTGTTGCCTGTCCTTAGCAGTGGTTTCCTAGCAGCTATTTTACCATGAAGGCCTGCTGCACAAAGTCTCCTCTTAACAGTTGTTGTAGAGATGTGTCTGCTGCTAGAACTCTGTGTGGCATTGACCTGGTCTCTAATCTGAGCTGCTGTTAACCTGCGATTTCTGAGGCTGGTGACTCGGATAAACTTATCCTCAGAAGCAGAGGTGACTCTTGGTCTTCCTTTCCCGGGGCGGCCCTCATGTGAGCCAGTTTCTTTGTAGCACTTGATGGTTTTTGCCACTGCACTTGGGGACACTTTCAAAGTTTTCCCAATTTTTCGGACTGACTGACCTTCATTTCTGAAAGTAATGATGGCCACTCATTTTTCTTTACTTAGCTGCTTTTTTCTTGCCATAATACAAATTCTAACAGTCTATTCAGTAGGACTATCAGCTGTGTATCCACCAGACTTCTGCACAACACAACTGATGGTATCAACACCATTTATAAGGCAAGGAATCCCACTTATTAAACCTGACAGGGCACACCTGTGAAGTGAAAACCATTCCCAGTGACTACCTCTTGAAGCTCATCAAGAGAATGCCAAGAGTGTGCAAAGCAGTCATCAAAGCAAAAGGTGGCTACTTTGAAGAATCTAGAATATAAGACATAATTTCACATGTGTTAATTCATAGTTTTGATGCCTTCGGTGTGAATGTACAATTTTCATAGTCATGAAAATACAGAAAAATCTTTGAATGAGAAGGTATGTCCAAACTTTTGGTCTGTACTGTATGTATCTATTAGTAAGTGCCACATAATCAAGTCACTAACACATCTGCTAAAATGAAGATTAAGCAGCCAACCTCAATAATTGGAGGAAAAAGGAAAAAAAGTAGAGATAATGATCAAAACCTTTAAACATTTCAAAGCAGATCTGTCACCAGTATATGTGTAAGGATGGCATGGTATGACGAAAGGTCACTTTCCAATTAATAAAAGCAATAAACAAAATATCCTGCTATTTGGATCATTAGAGTGGTCAGAAAATATATGTAGTTATGAGTCTTGTCTATTCATGAGTTGAGCACTTTCCCTGCTCTTAACACAGATTATTGGCCAACTGTTGGCTATGTAGATAAACAGTCTCCCTTCAATGACTACTTCTAAGGAGGATTAGGGGGTTGCCCTTCATGAATGCATTGTATTCATACGTAAACTAAAGTCCCCTGTACATGTTAAAGAAGCCCTCCTCTTCCTATCAAGTTTTTATCCTCTTAATATATTACAGTCATCATATTATATGGCACTGTGCACTCACAATTGCGTATTTTGCCTTTTTGCCCAGGTAATTTTCCTCTTTTCTGTGCTCTATTTTGAAACAGAAAATCTTTCGTCCCTGCATTTATCATTCCCCTCTTCAACTCCTGATCCAGCCGCTCCCTCTTTCCCTTTGTCAGAGACTACTGCAGGAACTCATGACTCATGTCGGGAAAAGAGACCTCCTGTTTCTTAATAGCACTTAGAAGAATTCATCTAGTCAGTTATTATGTTATGATTCCTGGAGTGGTTCTCCCCCTAACATTTCTCCCGGCTAGTATATCTCCTACTTCAAAAACATTATATATGCTAACAAGTGGCGGAGAAGAAGCAACAGAAGAATGATGGAGGTTAAGGACCACAGGTTTAAGGAGAGACACATGGAAGGAGTTGGAGATACGGAGCGAGGCATGCAACCTCAACTTGTAGGCTACGTCATTGATTCGAGCCAAGATCTCAAAGGGACTAATGTAGCGAGGACCCAATTTATAGGAGGGAATCTTAATACGGATATACTTGGACGATAGCCAGACCTTTTTGCCTGGTTGATAAGAAGGAGCATCCAAACGCCTTTTGTCAGCATGCTTTTTCATCCTAATGCAAGACCTCTCAAGCGCATCCTTGGTTTCCTCCCAAATCTTAGAGAATTCCGAGGACAGGGAGTCAGCAGCTGGCACACCCGAACCAGGGGAAACCGGAAGAGGCAGGTTGGGATGTTGATCAGAGATGATGAAGAACGGGGACTTGGTAGAAGACTCACCGGAGTGATTGTTATAGGCAAACTCGGCCAAAGGGAGGAGGTAAACCCAATCATCTTAGTGGGAATTAGAAAAATGTCGGAGATCTGAACGACAAAAGCGAATAGCTTATTGCCAACCGTAAGGGAACCTTGGTGACGATTAAAGAGAGCCTCAGTGGCCGATGCGAATGGTCTCTAAAAAGGTAGACAATTCAGAGGTTATGGGATCATCACATTCCCACAAAGGATTTACCCAGGCCAGAGCCTCAGCCTCCAAATGGGATACCACAAGCACCAATTTTGCCCTATTTGTGGGGTATTGGTGCGGCAATACTTCAAAATGTAGGTGGCATTAATTCAAAAAACCCTGACACAGCTTAGGGTCACCATTATACAGGGGTGGTTCACCAAGAGGGGGTGGAGGGTGTGGAGAGGGTTCAGGGTTACGAGACTGAGCTTGGTCAGAGGCTGCGGCGGCCGACTGAAGGGAGAGCATATGGTCATCCATTGAAGCCATATAGCTTAATATGTGAGTCTGGGTGTCATGCTGCTGAACTGGCCCCTATTGGAGATTGGCGAGCTGTGAAGCATTCCCAGGGTCAGAGACCTGTAAAGTGGACAACCGAGATTCCATAGACTTCATGAACGACATTATACGTGTCTGATTCTCCCGCAAGTACACCAACTTCTTCTGAGCGGCAGCCGAGGCACCAGCGCGGTAGATGACCTGATTATTTTGTTATGACTCCTGGAGTGGACCCACTGGATCGCGGTGAAGACCGTTCCCAGGCGAGCTGAACAGGTGGAACTAACCCTTATCCAGGGACCTTTAGGGGCTAGCCTAGGAGGGAGATACACCGCAATAGCTTGTGCCAGAGGAGGGCGGCTCGAGGACAACGAGGAGAATCAGGATACTCACCGAGGATCAGACTGGCAAAACAGTAACAGAGAAAACTCAGGACTCAGGACACGGCAGAGTTCACACAGAGGGTACCGGACACTGGATGGAGCAGAGCATGTACTAGAAGCGTACAGGGACTGAGCAGAGCATGCACGCACTGGAAGCGTACAGGCACCAAGCTGAACATGCACACACTGGAAGTGTACAGGGACAGAGCAGAGCACGCACACACTGGAAGCGTACAGGGACAGAGCAAGAGCATGCACTGGAAGCATACAGGGACAGAGTAGAGCATGCACGCACTGTAATTATAACCAATAGAGATAGTGAAGCAAACACGATCAATAATGAAAATAGAAATAGCAATTCTTTATTATATACTGACGAAGCTGCAGGACAGCGAAACGCGCGTCGGGGTCATCTGGGCACCGCATACTCACCTACACCATGGCTACAGGTAATGGATACACCAGATTTCCTTTATAGCAGATGGGACATTGCGTCTTAGCTGACACCGCCTCCCATACATTTATGGTTAAAGAGATAGCATAGAGGCTGTACACTATTTGTACTCACATGTAGAGGCTTACGCCCCATCTAGTGGGTATATGGAGTCATTATCTGCTGTAGTACCTTCAGCAATTGCTACAATCTTCGTACATTTGGGTATATAGGTATTTATGTTAGTTCCCAGGTTGTATGTTTCCGTTGTCACAACTGATAGTCCATCAACGGCAGAGTTTAGGATTTCCATCTCTGCTGTTACTATTTATTACTATTTTTTGATATTTCTATACATATATATGTAATACTATTGTTGTATGTATTTTTCTAGTATATAATAAAGAATTGCTATTTCTATTTTCATTATTGATCGTGTTTGCTTCACTATCTCTATTGGTTATAGTTGTTGAGTTGTGGAGAGGATCGCTTTACCTATATTTAGAGGAGTGGTTTTTGGTGGCATGCACGCACTGTAAGCATACAGGGACAGAGCAGAGCACGCACTGGAAGCGTACAGGGACTGAGCAGAGCATGCACACACTGGAAGCGTACAGGGACTGAGCAGAGCATGCACGCACTGGAAGCGTACATGGACAGAACAGAGCACGTACGCACTGGAAGAGTACAGGGACCTGACGACTGAAACCTAAGTGGACCTGGTGGGGCACGGAAAGGCAAAATAATAATAAGGTGCTTCCTTCAGCAGGAAGCAACCTGATATACCCAGAGGCCGCTGCCCAGGCAGGACAGTGCTTCCGGATCAGTACAACCCGGCATCATAAAGAAACTGGGAGTGCGCACGACAACGCATGGGGAACGGTATCCCCAGCGCGGCCAAGGACCCGGAAGAGGAGGAGGAGGGATGCGGCAAGGGACCCGGGAAGCTAGGTGAGTATCACAGTGCACCGTAATATATTAATCACGTAATGTCATAGATCTAATGGAAAACAGAAATATTAACTGGATAAAAGGGCAAAATGAGCAATTGTAAGAGCACACTGCTATATAATATGATGATTGTAAAATATTAAGAGGATAAAAACTTTAATGGGAGGGCTTCTTTAAATAGTTAACATCCAAATGATGCAGCTATCTGAACCTTCTGTCCTATACACAGGAGCACTTACTTGGCCAAGTGTTCATGTGTTCTCTGTGAGAGAGCTGCTGTCATACATTTATGGTGGTGGGTGACTTATCTCTTAGAGAACAAAATTATTGGCAGTCGAAAATTGGACATGTCGGAGCCTTATCTCATCCAGCAATCATCTCTCTGGGGCTCAAACACATTGATCCGTCAGCCAAACCCGTCAATATTGGCAGATGTGGCTAACGTTGATCTAATGTTTGGGGCCTCAAGTATCCGGTATATTCTCTTGTCTTTCAAAATATCCAAATGCCAAAATATTTAGCACTGTTTAGGCTAAGAGAAGTGTATACCCATTCCCCCAACACTATGCTCTCCTTACATGCCTGAAATATATGTATATCTATCATAAGGTAGAAGATTATTATTATTTATTTATATAGCATCATTGATTCCATGGTGCTGTACATGAGAAGGGGTTACATACAAATTACAGATATCACTTACAGTAAGCAAACTAACAATGACAGACTGTTAGGCCATGTGCACACGTTAAGTATTTTTCGCGTTTTTTTCGCGTTTTTTTGCTATAAAAACGTGATAAAAACGCGAAAAAAACGCTTACATATGCCTCCCATTATTTTAAGTGTATTCCGCATTTTTTGTGCAAATGTAGCCTTTTTTTCCGCGAAAAAATCGCATCGCGGAAAAAAAAGCAACATGTTCATTAAAATGCGGAATTGCAGGGGATTCCGCACACCTAGGGGTCCATTGATCTGCTTACTTCCCGCACGGGGCTGTGCACACCATGCGGGAAGTAAGCAGATTATGTGCGGTTGGTACCCAGGGTGGAGGAGAGGAGACTCTCCTCCACGCACTGGGCACCATATAAGTGGTCAAAAAATAAGAATTAAAATAAAAAATAGCGATATACTCACCCTCGATGTCTTCCCGCCTCCACTGCATGCTGCCGCTTTGGTTCCTGTAGCTGATGTGCGGCGAAGGACCTTGCCGATGACGTCACTGTCCTGTGATTGGTCGTGAGCGGTCATGTGACCGCTCACGTGACCGTGACGTCACGGAAGGTCCTGCGCGCACACACCAGCTATAGGAAGACGAACGGACGCCGCTGATGAGATGTCTGGGTGAGTATAAGCATTTTTTTATTTTTTTTATTATTTTTAAACATTCTCTCTTTTACTATAGATGCTGCATAAGCTGCATCTATAGTAAAAAGTTGGTCACACTTGTCAAACAGTATGTTTGACAAGTGTGACCAACTTGTCAGTCAGTTTTCCAAGCGATGCTACAGATCGCTTGGAAAACTTTAGCATTCTGCAAGCTAATTACGCTTGCAGAATGCTAAAAAAACAGAAAAAAAACGAAAAAAAAAAATGCGGATTTCTTGCAGAAAATTTCCGGTTTTCTTCAGGAAATTTCTGCAAGAAATCCGCAACGTGTGCACATACCCTTACAGAGTGGAGAGGACCCTGGCCTTGTGGGCTTACATTCTACAGTATGGTGGGGAAGGAGACAGTAGGTTGGGGGGTTGCAGCAGCTCCTGTGTTGGTAAGGCAGTAGCTCTTGTAGTGGTGAGGAGGCAGCGGGGTCATTGCAGGCTGTAAGCTTTCTTGAAGAGGTGGGTTTCAGGCTCTGTCTGAAGTATCTGAATGTGGTTGACAGTCGGACGTGTTGGGGCACAGAATTCCAGAGGATGGGGACATTCGGGAGAAGTCTTGGAAGCAATTAGGTGAGGAGCAAATAAGTGTGGAGGAAAGAAGGAGGTCTTGGGAGGACTAGAGGTTACGTGAGGAAAGATATTAGAAGATTAGTTCTGAGATATATGGAGAAGATAGGTTATAGATAGCTTTGGGGGTCAGTATTATTAATTTGAACTTGATACGCTCAGGGAATGGGAGCCAGTGAAAAGATTTGCAGAAGGGAGAAGTGGAGGAGTAGCAAGGAGAGAGATGAATTAGTCGAGCAGCAGAGTTAAGGATGGACTGAAGAGGTGCGAGAGTGTTAGCAGGGAAGCCACAGAAAAGGATATTGCATTAGTAGAGGCGGGAGATGATAAGGGCATGCACAAGCATTTTAGTAGATTGAAGGTTGAGGAAAGGACGGATTCTGGAAATATTTTTGAGCTGGAGGCGACTGGAGGTGAAAAGAGCTTGGATGTGCAGTTTGACGGACAGGGCAGAGTCAAGGGTTACTCCTAGGCAGCTCCTACAACAGAGCTTAGGGGATCTCCAACAGAGAGAGGATGGGATGAGAAGGTAGTGTGGGAGTGGGAGACGCTGAATGTTCTGTTGGAAAGGTATGAGGAGATCCAGGATAGGGTGAGGTCTTTGATGCCAAAGGAAGAGAGGATCTATAGAAGGAGGCAATGGTCAACTGTGTCAAAAGCAGAGGACAGGTCTAGAAGGAGGAGTATAGAGTATTGTCTGGAACCTTTGGCTGTAAGTAGGTTGTTAGTAGGGATGGGCGAACCCCCCAAAGATTGGGATTGGCAGGTTTGCCCGAGTTTTTCTGTAAAGCTCAAGTTCGGGGCCGGAGATATGATGCGAACTTGCATCCGAACCCCGAGCTTGGACTTTACAGATATGGGATGGGGGGGGGGGGGGCTGTAACTGTAAAAGAAAGCATAAAATTCATAATAAACCTTATAATTATACTTACCTGTCCAGTGACGCATCCTCCCATCCCGCTGTTTACCGGCCGCATCTTCTTCCGGGGCCGCTCATTACCTTCCGGCGGTATTCACTGCACTCGGCAGTCTTCAGCAGTGTTCATGCTGTGATGTCACCACACGAACACTGCCGGAAAAAGTCAAAGACTGCCGAGTGCAGTGAATACCACTGGAAGGTAATGAGCGGCCCCGGAAGCAGATGTGGCCGGGAGAAAGAGGGATGGGAGGACGCATCGCTGGACAGGTAAGTATAATATTTATGTTTATTATTAATTTTATGCTTTATTTTACAGGCCCTGGACCCGAACTGGACTCGAATTGTAACACGAGTTTCCTATGTGTTCGATACGGGTCCCAAACTTTACAGTTCGGGTTCGCCCATCCCTAGTCTTTAGTAATTTTGGTTAGGGCAGTCTCATTGACTCTAATGACATTCGGCTGTGTTTGACGAATATTGCAAAAACAATATTCGATGCCGATCGTATTCAGAACCAAATCCAAACAAATTCGCTCAACTCTATTAATGGATAACTCTTTGAGATGACCAGTGAATATTTGGATACATTTTGTCCAATGGTACATGACATATTCTTTGTTAGGCCCAACTTTACAAATATACAAGCCCAATTCATCAAAGTATTTTAGTCAAATTTCTGTAGAGAAAAATAAACTTGGAAGGGACAAAAAGTGCAATAACGTCTTATCTGGGTTGATAGTGTGGAGAAGAATACGCACTAGTGCACTCACTGAAATAGGTCTAGGCTGCTGCAGACCCATGAGAAAGGAATCAAAAGTGCTGTAATGGTGTTGGTTCATATGCGCTGCCATCAGTTGATGATAAGAAGACAGGAATAAAGAAATCAATTTCTGCGGTTTATGGGTCAACGCGTTTCAAAGTTTAAAACTTCTTCATCAGGACAAAACCACAGTAATAATCGGTTTACTATTGTGGCTTTGTCCTGATGAAGAAGTTTGAAGCTTCAAAACGTGTTGACCCATAAACTGCAGCAATTGATTTCTGGATTCCTATCTTCTTATCATCAACTGATGGCATCGCAGGAGAACCCACACCATTCCAGCACCTTTGTCAGATTTGTGGTGTAAATCACTTTGAAGTGACAAAATATTTTTTACACAACTTTACACGCATGTCCTGGCTAACTCCATCACAAGGTGCTGAGTGCACATGGGACAATGGAAAGAGAAAGCCTACCTACAAATTTTTAAAAACTTTGCCATCTTAATGGTGCAGGAAAATAAGGGAACATCAACTTAACGTTAGCTATTTGGGAACTACAGTTGATTTCTATGCACGGATATGTCAGAGCAGCATAAATGTGTCTAGAGTTAGATGAAAACACAATAGGTAACAAAAAAATATTCTTTATTATATCATTTAATATTGTGGTACAAGAAAAGTCACATGTGGTATTAGCAAATGTTTATGTTTCGGCCTTATGTATAGCATAATGCCAAAATGCTGAGGATTGCTAAGATCACACATGGCTTTTCCTGTACTATGATTTTAAATGATGCAATAAAGGATATTTTTTAGCCTACAGTGTTTCCAGCTGGACTCTGGACATACCTTACCTAACATAACTTAAGCTAGTAAAGTACTTCAGTCCATGACTGGAGTTACATTTCTGATGAGGCTTAAAAAAGTGCATGACCGGTATGAGTGTAACATCAGCATACCTGAATATTGCTTTCCCCTCCCCTAGCAGGAACGCCAACATACTCAGCGCTGCAGCTGCCCAGTTGCATCCTCTGTTCCAGGTCTCAGCGCAGGTCTCCTGGCAGCACACTTAGGTTGCTGAAATGCATGCTCCTTGTCTACTAAAGAGACAGTGCACCCACTGGATGTGTCCTCTGCCAATGGTTGGGAGGCACTTAGTACTTTAAACACCTTCACCTGTTGGAAGGTGCCTGAGCAACATTAGTATTAAAATAGTCTGCAAGCTGCAAAGTCCGTTATCAAGTCCATTTTCCAGTATCTGAATTACCTGTTACCAGAAACTTAATCAGTTCTGCCTTTCTGAACCTGCCTAACCAGAACCAGCACTTGCACCTGCTACCATCCTGTCTGAACTTGTATCTATACCCTTAAACTGTCCTGCTATTCATTTATGCCTGAACCCTGAGCCAGTCATACGGTCCTGAATATGCTCTGTCTGAACCAATATTTGTCCTGTCCATGATCCTCTTTATCCCCTACCAGCTACTCAGAGTCCATACCTTCATCTCTGTCCCCTTTGGGTCAGCTGCTGCGGTTCCAGGCTCTGTCCTGGAGTGGTACCTGGCAAACACCTGCTCCTCAAATCTAACCACACCATCAAGGGCTCTAGTGAAGAACCAGGTGGTCGCTTAGTTACACCCCTCCAGATTCTCCTAATATGATTTTGCAGTGGGTCGACTCCCACTAGTGTGACAGTGAGATGCTCCTTCTTAACCTGTTTAAGTAGCAGATGCCTCTTAAAGGGGTTGTCCATCCTTGGAGTACAAGTCTGCACTGTGTGCTGTGAGGATTCTCCGGTCCTCATTTGCATACTTCTGGCCATATTCCGACTAAACGTGTCTGGTCTCGCTTGTGGTTATATGTGCTGTGAGGATTCACAAGCCTACAGTAACAGAGTGACTGAAACCTTGTACACTAAGGCCAGGCAACTCTTGCACGTCCAGCATTAAGACAATATACAAATACCAGTCGTAATGAGTCGGGGCCACAGTGTTTACATTTTTCTAGACAGTATCTAAATAGGAAGATAAAAGCTATATCCAGCACTTCATATACAAGTGGGCACTTGGGAGGTGGTATCACGCTTCTAGAATTCCTCTTTGAATTGCTCAGTCTAAACTCATCTTTGACTCTTTTCAGAATAAATATTTGACTAGCTAACGTTCAATTTATTCTAATCTGTAAAACACAAAGGCGGCTTTATCTTTTTTAATAATTTACTTTTTTTTTTCTAATATAAAACTAGATGAAATGTCCACTTCACTGAATTGAAACAACTTCCCCTGGTACCGATGCTTCTGTTCTACAGCTACAGATGAATAGGTTAAAGTGTTTTAGCCTGCTGAATGTTATATAATAGTATCGGATAAGACAGAGAAATAATGAGATGGGATTGACCAAAGCAGACAGCATGACACTATTCATAATCTAAATGTGAAAACACTTTTTTTTCTGAATATGGTTATGAATTCAGTCTAAATTGCATTTACCTGGATTTAATTATAAACTGAAATGTGAAGGTTGAGAAACTGCAGAGCTGGTAATTGTGACTTAAATCATGCTTGATATGACAATATTAAGAGGTTTCAGAGCATGAAGCTAGGGCATCTTGTTTTCAGATAGCTAAAGGATACATTAATCAGCCAAAACATTACAGCAAGTCCCTCTTGGGCCACTGAAACAACTCAGACCCATGAAGGAATGGACTAAACAAGATGTGTGAAGGTGTCCTGTGGTATCTATCACCAAGACATGAACAGTAGATCCTTAGTTTTGATTAGGGATGAGCGAGTATCTTCAGCTCCCTCCTTATCCGAATAGCTATAGCGTTTACCGAATAGCTGCATCAGGAACCTGGATACCTGGATTGCTCCCTATAATCAGCTGTATGTGTCACGGCTGTGTGACAGTCACAACATATGCATGGGTAGCCTGTTTGTTGGGCTCTCCATACATGTGTTGTGACTGTCACACAGCCGCAACACATGCAGCTGCGGCCGATCAGCTAGTTATCGGGAGCAATCCAGGTTTCCAGGTTCCTGATGCAGCTATTCGGATAAGGCCTTATACAAAGCTATCCACTCATCCCTAGTTATGATGTGTGATTTGAATAGATCATATTTGTTTCTCCCAGAACATATCAAAGATGCTTGATGAAATTGACATCTTGAGAATTTGGAGCCCAAAAGTCACTACGTGTACTGCCATCATTCTGTCATAGTAAGCCGTAACTATTTTAGCAATTTTTGCAGCGGTAGGTCATCTGTAAACCAACAGTGACAGTGTCCATGACCCTCATGACGGTTTACTGGTTGTCCTTCCTTGGACCACTCTTGGTAGGTTATTAACCCTACATACTGGAACACTTCACAGGACTTACTTTTTGTAGATGGTCTAATCTAGTTATCTAGCCACCACAATGAGGACATGGTCAACATTTTTCAAATTGTTATGCTTTGCCTTTTTCGTTGTTTTCAACACATCAGCTTCAAATGAAAACGTGTCTACTTGCTTTTTAAAGAGGTTCTGACACCATCATCATTAGTTGGCCCAAGGTACCTATTTTGTCGCTAGTCAAATTAGATTGCACTGGGGGGATTTCGTTCCACTTGTAGTCCATAATTTAAAGGGGCTGTCCGGCCTTCGGCTACAAATCTGCAGTCACTTTATGTGACTACATACTTGTGAATCCTAACATCATACGCACTGTGAGAATTCACTGATGCCAGCCCCATGATTTGCTTACATCTGGTCACATTTCGACTACACTTGTCTGCCTTTGCTTAATACACTTGCAATGAGAGAGGCTGTGCTCGTCTAGTCAGGACATAACTGCATGTTTTCCAATCCCATACTTGCGGTCACGCGCCTGCCACTGGCACCAGAGAATCCTCCCAGCATTTAGTGTGCACGCGGTGTGGGGATTCACAAGTCTGCAGTCACATAGAGTGACAGAATTGTAGCCTGAGGATGGACAACCCCTTTAAACAATTCTCATAGTGTCAAAACACCTTTTTCAGTGCAGGTATTAGCAAATAGAACACTTAGGCCTTCTGACATGTAACAGTAGTGCCAACGCTTTATTTTCCAGTAATAGTTAAGATTTTGTTCCAAAAAGCATGGACATTAATCTACCTGTACTGTCCCATGTTGGGCTCCATGCACACAGTCATATTGTAGTTCTAGCACAGAGTTTCGTAGCCCCTGATACAGCATCCATCTTTGTCTAGGGAGACTGTTGTGAATTTACCTTTTTGGCTCCCTCTAGTGGTTACTAGTGATTTGACTCTGGGAATGTCTGCCATCCCTTGTATGCTCACCTGGGTCGTTAGGTCAGGGGTGTTGCTATATAAGCTCCCTGGACCTTCAGTTCAATGCCTGGCAATGTTGTAATCAGAGCTAATCTGTTGTGCTCTTGTCTACTGATCCTGGTTCCTGCTAGATTAAGCTAAGTCTGCTTTCTTGCTTTTTGCTATTTGTTTTTGTTTGCATTTTTGTCCAGCTTGTACATAATCTGTATCCTTACCTTGCTGGAAGCTCTAGGGAGGCTGGAGTTCTCCCCCCGGGCCGTTAGATGGTTCGGGGGTTCTTGAATTTCCAGTGTGGATTTTTGATAGGGTTTTTGTTGACCATATAAGTTATCTTACTACATTCTGCTATTAGTAAGTGGGCCTCTCTTTGCTAAACCTAGTTCATCTCTGTGTTTGTCATTTCCTCTTACCTCACCGTTATTATTTGTGGGGGGCTTGTATCCAACTTTTGGGGTCTATTCTCTGGAGGCAAGAGAGGTCTTTGTTTTCCTCTTCTAGGGGTAGTTAGTCCTCCGGCTGGCGCGAGACATCTAGCGACCAACGTAGGCATGTTCCCCGGCTACTTCTAGTGTTGGCGTTAGGAGTAGATATATGGTCAACCCAGTTACCACTGCCCTATGAGCTGGATTTTTGTACTTCGCAGACTTACTTGTTCCTCTGAGACCCTCGCCATTGGGGTCATAACAGTTTGCCAGGCCAGTATTAAATGTTAAATGCATTGCAGGAGCGGGATTATAAGAAAGAAAATTCTGAGTTTTTTTTTCTCTTTCTCATCTTTTTTTCTTTTCCCCTTTACCTCTGAGTGGCTTGTGTTTGCTGCAGACATGAATGTCCAGACCTTGATTACAGGTGTGGACCAGCTTACTGCTCATGTGCAGGGCATAGAAGATTATGTTATCAGAAATCCTATGTCAGAACCTAAGATACCGATTCTTGAACTGTTTTCCGGAGACCGATTTAAATTTAGAAATTTCAGGAATAATTGTAAATTGTTTTTGTCCCTGAGACCCTGTTCATCTGGAGACTCCGCTCAGCAAGTGAAAATTGTTATTTCTTTTTTACGGGGCGACCCTCAGGATTGGGCCTTCTCGCTGGCGCCAGGAGATCCGGCATTGGCTGATACTGATGCGTTTTTTCTGGCGCTCGGTTTGCTTTATGAGGAACCCAATCTTGAGATTCAGGCAGAAAAAGCCTTGCTGGCTATGTCTCAGGGCCAGGACGAGGCTGAAGTGTATTGCCAAAAATTTCGGAAATGGTCCGTGCTGACCCAGTGGAACGAGTGTGCATTGGCTGCAAATTTCAGAAATGGCCTTTCTGAAGCCATTAAGAATGTGATGGTGGGTTTTCCCATTCCCACAGGTCTGAATGATTCCATGGCCCTGGCAATTCAAATCGACCGGCGGTTGCGGGAGCGCAAAACCGCAAATTCCCTCATGGTGTTGTCTGAACAGGCACCTGATTTAATGCAATGTGATAGAATCCTGACAAGAAATGAGCGGAAAATTCATAGACGCCAGAATGGCTTGTGTTACTACTGTGGTGATTCTACACATGTTATCTCAGCATGCTCTAAACGTCTTACTAGGGTTGTTAGTCCCGTCGCCATTGGTAATTTGCAACCTAAATTTATTCTATCTGTAACTTTGATTTGCTCACTGTCATCGTATCCTGTCATGGCGTTTGTAGACTCAGGTGCTGCCCTGAGTCTGATGGATCTGTCATTTGCCAAGCGCTGCGGTTTTGTTCTGGAGCCATTAGAAAATCCTATCCCTCTAAGGGTATTGATGCTACACCTTTGGCAAAAAATAAACCGCAGTTTTGGACACAGGTTACCATGTGCATGACTCCCGAACATCGGGAGGTGATACGTTTTCTTGTTCTGCATAAGATGCATGATTTGGTTGTTTTGGGTTTGCCATGGTTACAGACCCATAATCCAGTCTTGGACTGGAAGGCAATGTCGGTGTCAAGTTGGGGCTGCCATGGAATTCATGGAGATTCCCTGCCCTTGTCTATTGCTTCTTCTACGCCCTCGGAAGTTCCGGCGTATTTGTCTGATTATCAGGATGTCTTCAGCGAGTCTAAGTCCAGTGCACTGCCTCCTCATAGGGAATGTGACTGTGCAATAGATTTGATTCCTGGCAGTAAGTTTCCTAAGGGGAGACTGTTTAATTTGTCGGTACCTGAACATACCGCGATGCGTTCATATATCAAGGAGTCTCTTGAGAAGGGGCATATCCGTCCTTCTTCTTCCCCTCTTGGTGCGGGATTCTTTTTTGTGGCCAAAAAGGACGGATCTTTGAGGCCTTGTATTGACTATCGGCTTTTAAACAAGATCACTGTCAAATTTCAGTATCCTTTGCCGCTGTTGTCAGACTTGTTTGCCCGGATTAAAGGTGCCAAGTGGTTCACCAAGATAGACCTTCGTGGTGCGTACAACCTTGTGCGCATTAAGCAAGGCGATGAATGGAAAACCGCATTCAATACGCCCGAAGGTCATTTTGAGTACTTGGTGATGCCGTTTGGGCTCTCTAATGCACCTTCAGTTTTTCAGTCCTTCATGCATGACATTTTCCGGAAGTATCTGGATAAATTTTTGATTGTTTATCTGGATGATATTCTGGTTTTTTCTGATGATTGGGACTCGCATGTGGAGCAGGTCAGGATGGTTTTTAAGATTTTGCGTGAAAATTCTTTGTTTGTTAAAGGCTCAAAGTGTCTCTTTGGTGTACAGAGGGTTCCCTTTTTGGGGTTCATTTTTTCCCCTTCTGCTGTGGAGATGGACCCAGTCAAGGTCCGAGCTATTCATGATTGGACTCAACCCTCGTCAGTTAAGAGTCTTCAGAAGTTCTTGGGTTTTGCTAACTTCTACCGTCGTTTTATCGCAAATTTTTCTAGCGTTGTTAAACCATTGACGGATATGACCAAGAAAGGCTCTGATGTAGCTAACTGGGCTCCTGCTGCCGTGGAGGCTTTCCAGGAGTTGAAACGCCGGTTTACTTCGGCGCCTGTTTTGTGCCAACCTGACACCTCACTTCCCTTTCAGGTGGAGGTGGATGCTTCGGAGATTGGGGCAGGGGCCGTGTTGTCGCAGAGAGGCCCTGGTTGCTCTACTATGAGACCTTGTGCCTTTTTCTCCAGGAAGTTTTCGCCGGCAGAGCGAAATTATGATGTGGGCAATCGGGAGTTGTTGGCCATGAAGTGGGCATTTGAGGAGTGGCGTCATTGTCTCGAGGGTGCTAAGCATCGTGTGGTGGTCTTGACTGATCACAAAAATCTGATGTATCTCGAGTCTGCTAAACGCCTGAATCCTAGACAGGCCCGCTGGTCATTGTTTTTCTCCCGTTTTGACTTTGTGGTCTCGTATTTACCAGGTTCTAAGAATGTGAAGGCCGATGCTCTGTCTAGGAGCTTTGTGCCTGATGCTCCTGGAGTCGCTGAACCTGTGGGTATTCTTAAGGAAGGAGTTATCTTGTCAGCTATTTCTCCTGATCTGCGGCGTGTGTTGCAGAGATTTCAGGCTGGTAGGCCTGACTCTTGTCCATCTGACAGATTGTTTGTGCCTGCTAAATGGACCAGCAGAGTCATTTCCGAGGTTCATTCCTCAGTGTTGGCAGGGCACCCGGGAATTTTTGGCACCAGAGATCTGGTGGCCAGGTCCTTTTGGTGGCCTTCCTTGTCAAGGGATGTGCGGTCATTTGTGCAGTCCTGTGGAACTTGTGCTCGAGCTAAGCCTTGCTGTTCTCGTGCCAGCGGGTTGCTCTTGCCCTTGCCTGTCCCGAAGAGACCTTGGACACACAACTCTATGGATTTCATTTCTGATCTTCCAGTGTCTCAGGGCATGTCTGTCATCTGGGTGATATGTGATCGTTTCTCCAAGATGGTCCATTTGGTTCCTTTGCCTAAGCTGCCCTCCTCTTCTGATCTGGTTCCTGTGTTCTTCCAGAACGTGGTTCGTTTGCACGGCATTCCTGAGAATATTGTGTCGGACAGAGGATCCCAGTTTGTTTCCAGGTTCTGGCGATCCTTTTGTGGTAGGATGGGCATTGATTTGTCGTTTTCGTCCGCTTTTCATCCCCAGACTAACGGACAAACGGAGCGAACTAATCAGACTCTGGAGGCTTATTTGAGGTGTTTTGTCTCTTCTGATCAGGATGATTGGGTGACCTTCTTGCCGTTGGCTGAATTTGCCCTTAATAATCGGGCTAGTTCCGCCACCTTGGTTTCGTCATTTTTCTGCAACTCTGGTTTCCATCCTCGTTTTTCCTCGGGACATGTGGAGCCTTCTGACTGTCCTGGGGTGGATTCTGTGGTGGATAGGTTGCAGCGGATCTGGAGTCATGTGGTGGACAACTTGAAGTTGTCACAGGAGAAGGCTCAGCGTTTTGCCAATCGCCGCCGCGGTGTGGGTCCCCGACTTCGCGTTGGGGATTTGGTATGGCTGTCTTCTCGATTTGTTCCTATGAAGGTCTCCTCTCCCAAATTTAAGCCTCGCTTCATTGGTCCTTACAAGATATTGGAAATCCTTAATCCTGTATCCTTTCGCCTGGATCTTCCGGTGTCGTTTGCCATTCACAATGTATTTCATAGGTCCTTGTTGCGGCGGTACGTTGTGCCTGTGGTCCCTTCTGCTGAGCCTCCTGCTCCGGTGTTGGTTGAGGGCGAGTTGGAGTACGTGGTGGAGAAGATCTTATTTTCTCGTCTCTCCAGGCGGAGGCTTCAGTACCTGGTCAAGTGGAAGGGCTATGGTCAGGAGGATAATTCCTGGGTGGTCGCCTCTGATGTGCATGCGGCCGATTTGGTTCGTGCCTTTCACACCGCTCATCCTGATCGCCCTGGTGGTCTTGGTGAGGGTTCGTGACCCCTCACTAAGGGGGGGGTACTGTTGTGAATTTACCTTTTTGGCTCCCTCTAGTGGTTACTAGTGATTTGACTCTGGGAATGTCTGCCATCCCTTGTATGCTCACCTGGGTCGTTAGGTCAGGGGTGTTGCTATATAAGCTCCCTGGACCTTCAGTTCAATGCCTGGCAACGTTGTAATCAGAGCTAATCTGTTGTGCTCTTGTCTACTGATCCTGGTTCCTGCTAGATTAAGCTAAGTCTGCTTTCTTGCTTTTTGCTATTTGTTTTTGTTTGCATTTTTGTCCAGCTTGTACATAATCTGTATCCTTACCTTGCTGGAAGCTCTAGGGAGGCTGGAGTTCTCCCCCCGGGCCGTTAGACGGTTCGGGGGTTCTTGAATTTCCAGTGTGGATTTTTGATAGGTTTTTTTGACCATATAAGTTATCTTACTACATTCTGCTATTAGTAAGTGGGCCTCTCTTTGCTAAACCTAGTTCATCTCTGTGTTTGTCATTTCCTCTTACCTCACCGTTATTATTTGTGGGGGGCTTGTATCCAACTTTTGGGGTCTATTCTCTGGAGGCAAGAGAGGTCTTTGTTTTCCTCTTCTAGGGGTAGTTAGTCCTCCGGCTGGCGCGAGACATCTAGCGACCAACGTAGGCATGTTCCCCGGCTACTTCTAGTGTTGGCGTTAGGAGTAGATATATGGTCAACCCAGTTACCACTGCCCTATGAGCTGGATTTTTGTACTTCGCAGACTTACTTGTTCCTCTGAGACCCTCGCCATTGGGGTCATAACAGGAGACTGTGTCTTTATGTGCCTTCAATTTTATAAAGAGACATACAGAGGGATCTTGAAGAAGAACAATTTTGCCACATTACATATGTATTCTTATTCTGAATACCCCTGTATAATTTCTGCAACAAAACCACTGGAGTATAGTCAGCTACACCAGATGCTCCTTTTTAGTAAATTAGAAATAATACAATTCTCAATCACATGCTGTAATTAATTCAGCAGTTTTTAGTGTTTGTTGCTATTAGGTAAAATTACATAATTTTACCTATCCACATTGGCTTTAATAAAGCTGAACATTTGCTAACCATATGTTTTATATCATGCATTCAATTTATTATCATTTATGCTAATAGACATTAACCAGGGGCATAACTATAGTTGGTTCACGGGCTGCAATTGCAACCATGCCCAGGAGCCTGGGGAGTGGGAGGGAACAAAAAGATCAATACTATTAAAGACTACCACCACCAATGTTTAGGCCTTGTTGGGACTTTGCCATTGAGACATACAAGTACTGAAAATAAGTACTTTGGGAAACCACGAGCACTGAAAAAATGGACCTCTTAGGTCCCCCGTAGGTTTACAGGTTTGGATGTGACTGCAATCTGAGCACCCTTATGGTTACACTAATGGTCATTGGACATTTTTCTAAAGATATCTTTGTGACCTCCCTGCTAATACTCTCGCACCTCTCCAGTCCATCCTTAACCCTGCTGCCTGACTAATCCACCTCACTCAAAGCTACTCCACCAGTTCTTCCCTCTGCATATCCCTTAATTTGCTCTTAAGTCCCCAATATATCCAGTTCAAACAACTAACACTGAACTACAAGGTCGCCCATAATCTGTCTCCTCCATATATTTCTGAACTAATCTCCGGATATCTTCCAACACGTAATCTCCGGTCCTCCCAAGACCTCCTCCCCTCTTCCACACTCATACATTCCTCACCCAATTGCCTGCAAAATGTCTCCCAAGTATCCCTCATCCTCGGGAATTCTGGCGCCCAACACCTCCGATTTCTCACCACACTTACAGCTTTCAGGCGAAACTTGAAAACACATTTTTTCAAGAAAGCTTGCAGCCTGTAATAACCTACCTCACCACCACAAGGTTTCCGCAACTCACAACCTAGTGTCTCCCCTTTACCCTGTAGACTGTAAATCCGCAAGGGCGGAGTCCTGTCACCTTTGTGCCAATTTGCCATTATTTTCTTGACTGTAATTTTTATTTGTGTTTTGTATGTAACCCCTTCTCATATTCTGCGCCATAGAATCAATGGTGCTCTAAAAATAATGTCACCTGTTTTTTGCTATGTAATCTGAGAGCACCATAATGTAAAGAAAGAGCCTGATTACAGCCATGTGTCAATTACTGATCTGTGTTTTGCTGTTTCAATATTTTTCAATACAATCAGTTGTTTGTCAGCAGGAGATTATCACTGCAGGACTAGGTGTCCTGTGCCTGCAAGTCCAATCACACCCCCACCACTGACTATCCGCTCTCTGTCACTATGCAATGCACACAGACAGCTGTGGTGTGAGCGGGGTTTACACTCACAAAACTGATTCTAACAAAACTGCTGCACCCAGTAAACTAAGTGACACATCACTCTCAGACCTTATTTTATGCTGCTCTCAGATTGCATAACAAATGCCTTCTGACAGATTCCCATTTAGTACTTTAATCATTGTAAGAGCCTACACACAGTTTCCAAATTAATTGCTCCTACTCCCTTGTAAGGAAGCCGTAAGTGTCTGTTCAATAACACTGAACGCTCTTTACATATGATGCCCTTTCATATCTTTCATATGGATTGAAACTTCTCAAGGGTCTTCCTTGGTTATGTGCATATGACGTCCTTTCTAGGTAGGCCAACCCACCAAGTTTTTAAGACGAAGATACTTCAGGAAACCAATGGTTTCTTTTTGTCTGGAGCGTCTCTTTTTTTAGCAATTTTTCTTTGTAATTTTCGGAGTGCTTTTTCTGGTATTTTTAGCTGAAGTTTTTTAGCGTTGTTCCAAAATTTTTTGATATAATTTGTACTGTCGTATTCTGGACATTTTTTAATTCCATTAAATAATGAAGAAGTGGTTTTTGAAACAAAAATGCTAACAAAACACCCAAAATGTTGCTCAGACATCTTCCCATAATCTTTTGAGCCTTTCCAATGACATGATTTGTAAGGCATGGAGCGACTTCAAAGCAGAAAACACCTGAAGAATGGAATTTTTGTCAGTGTTTGGCCTCTGAAGTGGTTAAAAGGCTCTCAAAAGCCCAAAAGATCAAAATGCAAATGTCTAGTTTTTTTGAGCGATTAGAACTTGCTTAATAATTTCTGGAATTAGCCTAGCTTAAAAAACACAATGTGTACAAACCCTTAAAGCCCTTCAAACATATTTTTGGGGGAAGTCAGAAAACTGAATCTAAATGACTTTGGCATATATACCGTACTGGTTCTATCTATAACACAGGTCAACAAAAAAAAAAATTTTTTTCTGGTGTCCAAAATATTTTAATGAATTTGGGGTATTTTTGGGGTGCTGATTCTGAATATGCTATCAGTTTTGCCAGATTGGCTCAAGTTTTTGACATTTTTGGTATCTTATTTATAGCACTTGTTGGTAAATGCGACGCATCATCTCATTAATTTCTTTGGATTAGTACTTGAACTGAGCAGTTCTCAATATAGTTTTGTGTTAATTAGTGTTCTAAAAGTTTGTTCATAGCTTGATTTTTGCACTAACTTTATGTCGTTGTCTGTTTTCCAGTGAAAAGCATGAACTCATCAAGAAGAAGTTGTCTTAACGATCCAGACTCATTCTGTTACATTTGTGGTGAATACACACTGCCAAAACATAGAAGAAACATAACAGACTTCGTAAAAAAAGTGTATTTTGCCTATTTTGGGGTTATGCTTGGGGACCAAGACAAGTTTTGGGCACCACACATAGTGTGCAAAGCATGTATCGAATTATTACGAAAATGGAGCAAAGGACAAAGAAAAAGCTTCAAATTTGGTGTTCCAATGGTGTGGAGAGAGCCAAAAAATCATCATGATGACTGTTATTTCTGTGCAGTGCAAGTGCAAGGATTCAATAAGCATAAGAAACGAAAATGGGAGTAACATGGAATCTGCAAGAAGGCCTGTCCCTCATTGTGAAGATGTGCCTGTACCTGTGTTTACCATAAATAACAGTCATCATGATGATTTTTTGGCTCTCTCCACACCATTGGAACACCAAATTTGAAGCTTTTTCTTTGTCCTTTGCTCCAATTTCATAATAATTCGATACATGCTTTGCACACTATATGTGGTGCCCAAAACTTGTCTTGGTCCCCAAGCATAACCCCAAAATAGGCAAAATACACTTTTTTTACGAAGTCTGTTATGTTTCTTCTATGTTTTGGCAGTGTGTATTCACCACAAATGTAACAGAATGAGTCTGGATCGTTAAGACAACTTCTTCTTGATGAGTTCATGCTTTTCACTGGAAAACAGACAACAACATAAAGTTAGTGCAAAAATCAAGCTATGAACAAACTTTTAGAACACTAATTAACACAAAACTATATTGAGAACTGCTCAGTTCAAGTACTAATCCAAATAAATTAATGAGATGATGCGTCGCATTTACCAACAAGTGCTATAAATAAGATACCAAAAATCTCAAAAACTTGAGCCAATCTGGCAAAACTGATGACATATTCAGAATCAGCACCCCAAAAATACTCTAAATTCGATGAAATATCTTTGGCACCAAAAATGCTGTTGACCAGTGTAATCTATGATTGCTAAATAAAATACATCCAAGATTTCTTTCTTTATCCAATTCCATATTTATAGGCAGGTAATCCAATATCTATGTTACAGGAACTAACTGTTAATTATGACGTCTGCTTTCTAAATTGTTTTATAATACCTATAAAACTGTAGAAAGTAAAAAAGTGTCACTACTCACCCCTACTCTTTGTACTTCCATAAAGATTGCTTTTTGAAAGGATCTTTCCCATAACGGTAGATCACTTCCCAACTCTGTACTGAAGTAATGGCTTTTACCATGTCCAACCAAAATATTAAAACAATATGGTCGTTGATCTTCAAAATCTTCACTTTGATTAATATTTAAATATAGATTTTCTTGAATCCAGATTTCATCAGCAGGCCAAACCTAAAAGTGAAATGTTAGATACAGAACACATGAGAAGATATTAATGGTGGTGTTGCTACCAAAATCCTAATCCCCCCATCCCTTCTGAGACACACAGTATGCCTAAACCACAGCTAGTGTCCACATTTGACATTTCTGCATTAATAAGAGCCTGCTTATTTTATCTGGTCCATGTCTCCAGAAGCAAAAGCTAGGCACAATGTATGGGCACTACAATGTATGGGCACTACAACGGTAGATTTGCAATTTTCACTCATCCATCCATTGTTGCTTGTTTCTGGAAAACACCCATGGAATCAAAATTGTCATTACACCTGTAGCTAAATTCCCAGAGGGATGTAATTTTCAAAGTGGGGTCACTTGAGGGGAAATTCTGCTTTTCTGGCACTTAGAGGCTCTATATATGGAGTCCACAAACTACTAAAATTTGTTCTCCAAGTGTCAAATAGCGCTCTGTCCCTCCTGCGTCTCGGAGCATGACCAAGTAGTACAGTACAGCCACATATGGGGTAGTGTCACTTTCAACTGAAATCACATGACAAATTTTGATGCCATTTTTACCCATTTTTCCATGTGAAAATGTGAAATATGGTGCTAAAACCTAATTTTTGTGGTAAAAATGTAATTATTTTTTCATCACCACCCAATGGTATAAAATTCAGGAACATACTCGTGGCGACACTATGATCACTACAGCCTTAATTCATTAAGAGGAGTAGTTTGTAAAATGGGGTCATCTATGTTGGGGTCTACTTTTATGGCACCTCAGGGGCTCTGCCAATGTGACATGGCACCTGTAAACCATGCCAGCAAAATCTGCACTCCAATATCTCGCTCCTTCCCTTCTGAGCTTTGCACTGTGCCTCAAAAGTAGTTTTCGACCACATATAGGGTATTGGCGTACTCAGGTATAATTGTGTAACAAATTGTAATGTTAATTCTCTCCTCCTGCCTTTTCAGAAAATTAAAAGTTTGGGGTCAAAGCAACATTTTAGGGAAAAATGGTCATTTTCCATTTACTCAGCCCAATGTTATACAATTTTGTGAATCGCCTGAGGGTTAAAACTGCTCACTACACACCTAGATGAATTTGTTGCGAGGTGCAGTTTCCAAAACGGGGTCACTTTTGATGGTCTCTCCTGTTTTAGCATGACAGGGGCTCTTTAAATGTGACATGGCATCCGCAACAACCTATTCCAGCCCAAATTGTGCTCCAAAATTCATATGGCACTTCTTACCTTTCTAGCCCCTTCCATTCACACAGTAGTTTTGCATTAAATATGGGGTATCAGTGTACTCACGAGAAATTGCACAACAAATTGTACAGTCCATTTTCCCCCATTACTCTTGTAACGATGAAAAATGTGGGGTAAAAACAACATTGTAATCATTTATTATTTTTTAACGTATATTTGCATTTTTTTTTACATACCGTATTTTCCGGCGTATAAGACGACTGGGCGTATAAGACGACCCCCCAACTTTACCAGTTAAAAAATAAAATCTTCTTAAAAGTTGGGGGTCTTCTTATACACCGTATGTCGTCTTATAGGGCCGGTGAATATGTGCCTTTTGGGGGGGGGGGGGAGTGATCCTGATGAGGACGAGGGGGCGTCTCACAGGAAAGTGAGTATCCCCCATTACCTTATCATAGCGCTGCAGCGTGGGGTCTCTGTGCTGGGAGCGGCGGCTGCTGTGCTGTGGCGGCTCCTCTTCTGCAGTGTGGGGCCTCTGGTGCTGTGGGGCAGTGGCGGCGGCGTATCTTCATGCAGTCGGGGCTCCTCCGGCATCTCAGCCTGGAAGCCCCGCCGGCAACTCCATCGGTACAATGCGGTCAGGTGGCCTCCGGGAAAATGGCCGCTGCTCAGATTCAGATCTCGTCCCGAGATCTCGGGAGACGAGATCTGAATCTGAGCAGCGGCCATTTTCCCGGAGGCAGCTCAATAGGTGCGATGCGGTGGCCCGGCCGCTGGGGGCTGTGCATGCTCAGATTCAGATCTCGTCCCGAAATCTCGGGACACGAGATCTGAATCTAAGCAGCGGCCATTTTCCCGGAGGCCAGCGCATTACACCGATGGAGTTGCCGGCGGGGCTTCTAGGCTTTGAGATGCCGGAGGAGCCCCGACTGCATGAAGATACGCCACCGCCGCCACCGCCCCACAGCACCAGAGGCCCCACACTGCAGAAGAGGAGCCGCCACAGCACAGCACAGCAGCCGCCGCTCCCAGCACAGAGACCCCACGCTGCAGCGCTATGATAAGGTAATGGGGGATACTCACTTTCCTGTGAGACGCCCCCTCGTCGTCATCAGGATCACTCCCCCCCCCACCCACCATATACACCCGGCGTACAAGG
The DNA here is from genome assembly GCF_051348905.1 of Ranitomeya variabilis. Lineage (NCBI taxonomy): Eukaryota > Metazoa > Chordata > Amphibia > Anura > Dendrobatidae > Ranitomeya > Ranitomeya variabilis. The sequence continues at coordinate 1,024,934,785 of NC_135233.1, read as the reverse complement.
CGATTCCCGGCGTACAAGACGACCCCCGACTTTTAAGAAGATTTTCAGGGGTTAAAAAGTCATCTTGTACGCCGGAAAATACGGTTCATAAAGTTGAAAAAATTTTCAGTTTGCAATCTTTGCTCCTACATTTATTTTCTGGTCATGGATATCCAAGTTTCTATTTTTTCCCTTTTGGGAGTGTCCCTCCCGGTAAGATAGTGTGAACGTGAACTGTGTGCTGCATCTCGTAGGCTGCATTCTTGATTAATTGATTCAAGAGCTAAACTTCTATGCCTTCAGTTATTTCTGCTCCATGTGCTTTCCTTCTTTTCTATAGCGTACTTTCTCTGTCCTCCCTGAGCTTGTACATGCATTTTCCCTTCCCCCCATGAAGATTATTTGACTATTTACAAATTTGGTTACAATTGCATTCAGAAACCAAAAAAAGAAAAAGTGAATAAAAATATATGTGGCCTTTAAATTAGAAATTCAATTTATTTTGATTAGCAATTTTCTAAATATATAAATTTAAATAAGGACACTTACCTTGCTAACTTTAAATAGAACCTCACAGAGGTTATACATTTTTTCTGCTCGCGCCCAGTCAAGCGTGCTGACCTTTAAGTAAGGACATGAAAAATTATCCTGCAACAAACTTACAATTTAATTTGTCAAATTCAATATCTAAAATTCCAGAATGTTTTTAATTAAGGTTTTATTACTAGTACATAACTGAAAAAAAAATCCTAAAAAATTCCAGAAACTGGAAATGCAGTAACATATTTTATATTCACAATTTTCAGACTTTATCCTGGAGGATCGCCATCTCTGCAAATAATATTTTCAAATGCATATTTTTAAATATTTTTGACTATTTTATAAATTTGGCACTTTTCAAATGAAAAGAATTCACTATAATATAATAAGAAATATACTTTACCACTATGACAAAAAGTTATTGAAATACAATTTTTTTTTGTGTATCGCATATATTAAATTGATGCTTCTGAATGTAGTATAAATTCAAAGTGAAGCAAAAACCTTACAGTAATTTAGTATATATCATAGCCATTATTATGGAGCTCTCGTGGATGTAATCACTGTCTTGTAACAGATGGAGATGCCTTTTGTTGATAGCAATAAACAGTGAAATTACTTTCTAACAAAGCAGTAAATATAAATTTATGATCCAACATTATTAATTTCTGCATTTTATCCCATATGTGTATGAAAGGATGTCACAAGAATCAGAATCTTACCCAAGGATTCTCTACGGTTAAAAATCCAGCTGGTCTCCTATTACCCTCCACCTGTTTTTCTGTCATCAAAATGACCTCGAAATATGGTAATTACCTCTAAACTTCAAATGTAAGGGCAATTCCCAAAATGTTAATATTTCTTGCATGGGCTCACAGTGTAAAATGAAAAATATTCAGCCTATAAACAATTACGGTACTTAAAAAAATAGCCAAACTTCATTATCTTATTTGCTTCCTTCTAAAAACCATTCTACAGTGCTGTTTTCTTGCTTAGTACATGCTTCTTTAGAAGCTGCTTTCAGCTGTTGCTCAGAAAAGATCCATAACCTATATTCAAACATATTGTGCATAGGAATTTTCCTGTCTGTGCCTCTATGTTCCCCACGTGATATTCAGACAGGAGATTGTCATGATTCCCCAATGGCATGGGAACATCAGAAACACAAAATAACAGACTAGCCCTCGGGTGATGGAAACTCAAGCTGACCGTGACCTAAATCTACCACACAACTAACAGTAGCCAGGAAGCATTCCTACGGCTGCCTAGATGCCATGCGCCAGCCGGAGAACTAACTATACCTGGAAGAGGAAGGAACAGACCTGGCTTACCTCTAGTGAAATTCCACAAAGATGATAGTAGCCCCCACATATATTAACGGTGAGTTCAGAGGAAAAGACATACACAGTATGAAGGTAGATTTAGCAAAGCGAGGTCCACTTACTAGATAGAGGAAGGATACAAAAGAGGACTTCACGGTCAGCTGAAAAACCCTTTCAAAAACCCATCCTGAAATTACTTTAAGACTCCTGTGTCAACTCATGACACAGGAGTGGCAATTTCAGTCCAGAAGAGCTTCCAGTAACAGGAAATGACAAACTGTAAACTGGACAAAAAATACAAAACAAAAAGGACAAGAGTCCACTTAGCTGATCAGCAGACTGGTAGCAGGAACATGCAACTGAAAGACTCAGGTTACAATGATGACCGGCAAGGAAGTGACTGGAGAGCAAGGCTAAATAGGGAACTCCCAAAACTGATGGAAGCAGGTGAGCTGAGGCAGAAAAGAACACACAAGTCTCCAGTACCACCAGCCACCACTAGGGGAGCCCAAAAAGCAGATTACAACAGTACCCCCCCCTTAAGGAGGGGGCACCGAACCCTCACAAGAACCGCCAGGGCGACCTGGATGAGCCCTATGAAAGGCACGAACCAAATCCAAGGCATGAACATCAGAGGCAGTTACCCAAGAATTATCTTCCTGACCATAGCCCTTCCATTTAACCAGATACTGGAGTCTCCGCCTGGAAATACGGGAGTCCAAGATCTTCTCTATAACGTACTCCAATTCACCCTCCACCAGCACAGGAGCAGGAGGCTCAGCAGAAGGAACCACCGGCACCTCGTATCTCCGCAACAACGACCGATGGAACACATTATGGATAGCGAAAGATGCCGGGAGGTCCAAACGAAAGGAAACAGGGTTAATAATCTCCAAAATCCTATAGGGACCGATGAACCGAGGCTTAAATTTAGGAGAAGAAACCCTCATTGGGACAAAACGGGAAGACAACCACACCAAGTCCCCAACACGAAGGCGAGGACCAACCCGACGCTGGCGGTTAGCAAACCGCTGAGTCCTCTCCTGGGACAAATTCAAATTGTCCACCACTTGTTCCCAAATCCGATACAACCGATCCACCACAGCATCTACTCCAGGACAATCCAAAGACTCCGCCTGACCAGAAGAAAAACGGGGATGAAACCCCGAATTGCAAAAGAAAGGGGAAACCAAAGTGGCCGAACTAGCCCGATTATTAAGAGCAAACTCCGCCAACGGCAAAAAGGCAACCCAATCATCCTGATCCGCAGAAACAAAACACCTCAAATACGTCTCCAAAGTCTGATTAGTTCGCTCCGTCTGGCCATTAGTCTGAGGATGGAAGGCAGACGAAAAAGACAAATCAATGCCCAACCTGGCACAGAATGCCTGCCAAAATCTAGAAACGAACTGGGTACCCCTATCAGAAACGATATTTTCAGGAATACCATGCAAGCGAACCACATTTTGAAAAAACAAAGGAACCAACTCAGACGAGGAAGGCAACTTCGGCAATGGCACCAAATGAACCATCTTAGAAAAATGGTCACACACCACCCAGATAACAGACATCCTCTGAGAGACAGGAAGATCAGAAATAAAGTCCATCGAGATATGCGTCCAAGGCCTCTTTGGAATAGGCAAGGGCAACAACAACCCGCTAGCCCTAGAACAACAAGGCTTGGCCCGAGCACACACATCACAAGACTGCACAAAAACACGCACATCTCGAGACAGAGATGGCCACCAGAAGGATCTAGCCACCAAATCCCTGGTACCAAAAATTCCAGGATGACCTGCCAGCGTAGAAGAATGAACCTCCGAGATGACTCTACTGGTCCAATCATCAGGAACAAACAGTCTACCAGGTGGACAGCGATCAGGTCTATCCGCCTGAAACTCTTGCAAAGCACGTCGCAGATCTGGGGAAATAGCGGATAATATCACCCCATCCTTAAGGATACCTGTAGGTTCCGAATCACCAGGGGAATCAGGCTCAAAACTCCTAGAAAGGGCATCTGCCTTCACATTCTTAGAACCTGGTAGATATGAGACCACAAAATTAAACCGAGAGAAAAACAACGACCAGCGCGCCTGTCTAGGATTCAGGCGCCTGGCGGACTCAAGATAAATCAGATTCTTGTAATCAGTCAAAACCACCACCTGATGTCTAGCACCCTCAAGCCAATGACGCCACTCCTCAAATGCCCACTTCATGGCCAAAAGCTCCCGATTACCGACATCATAATTTCTTTCGGCGGCAGAAAATTTTCGAGAAAAGAATGCACAAGGTCTCATCACTGAGCAATCGGAACTTTTCTGTGACAAAACCGCCCCCGCTCCGATCTCGGAAGCATCGACCTTAACCAGAAAGGGGAGAGAGACATCAGGCTGGCGCAACACAGGGGCAGACGAAAAGCGGCGCTTAAGTTCCCGAAAGGCCTCCACAGCGGCAGAGGACCAATTGGCAACATCAGCACCCTTCTTAGTCAAATCCGTAAGAGGCTTAGCAACACCAGAAAAACCAGTTATAAATCGACGATAAAAATTAGCAAAGCCCAAGAACTTCTGAAGACCCTTTAGAGAAGTAGGCTGCGTCCAGTCACAAATAGCCCGAACCTTGACAGGGTCCATCTCAACAGAAGAAGGGGAAAAAATGTACCTCAAAAAGGAAATCTTTTGAACCCCAAAAACACACTTAGAACCCTTTACACACAGAGAATTCTCCCGCAAGACCTGAAAAACCCTCCTGACCTGCTGAACATGAGACTCCCAGTCCTCAGAAAAAATCAAAATATCGTCCAAATACACAATCATAAATTTATCCAGATATTCACGGAAAATATCATGCATAAAGGACTGAAAAACTGAAGGTGCATTAGAAAGGCCGAAAGGCATTACTAAATACTCAAAGTGGCCCTCAGGCGTATTAAATGCGGTTTTCCACTCATCCCCTTGCTTAATTCGCACCAAATTATACGCCCCACGGAGATCAATCTTGGAGAACCACTTAGCCCCCCTTATGCGAGCAAACAAATCAGTAAGCAACGGATACTGATATTTGACAGTAATTTTATTCAGGAGTCGATAATCAATACAAGGCCTCAGCGAGCCATCCTTTTTAGAGACAAAGAAAAACCCAGCTCCTAAAGGTGATGAAGAAGGACGAATATGTCCCTTTTCCAGGGACTCCTTAACATACTCTCGCATGGCAGCATGCTCAGGTACAGATAAGTTAAACAAACGACCCTTTGGAAATTTACTGCCTGGAATCAGATCTATGGCGCAATCACACTCTCTGTGGGGAGGGAGAGAACCAATTTTAGGCTCTTCAAAAATATCCCCAAAATCCGACAAAAATGCCGGAACCTCAGAGGGAATAGATGACGAGATAGAAACCAAAGGTATGTCCCCATGAGCCCCCCGACATCCCCAGCTTAACACAGACATAGTTTTCCAGTCCAGTACTGGGTTATGAGATTGCAACCATGGTAATCCAAGCACTAACACATCATGTAAATTATGCAACACGAGGAAGCGAATCATCTCCTGATGGTCTGGAGTCATACGCATAGTCACTTGCGTCCAGAACTGTGGTCTATTACAAGCCAGAGGTGTAGAATCAATACCCTTCAGAGGTATAGGAACTTCCAGAGGCTCCAAATCAAACCCACAGCGCCTGGCGAAGGACCAATCCATGAGACTCAGAGCGGCGCCAGAGTCCACATAGGCATCCACGGTAATAACTGATAATGAACAAATCAGAGTTACAGACAGAAGAAATTTAGACTGTAAAGTGCCAATAGAAACAAACTTGTCAACCTTCCTAGTACGTTTAGAGCATGCTGATATAACATGCGCGGAATCACCACAGTAGAAGCACAAGCCATTTTTGCGCCTATAATTCTGCCGCTCGCTTCTTGACAGAATTCTGTCACATTGCATTTTCTCTGGCGTCCCTTCAGAAGATACCGCCAAATGGTGCACGGGTTTGTGCTCCCGCAAACGCCGATCAATCTGAATCGCCATTGTGATGGACTCATTCAGACCTGTGGGCGTAGGAAACCCCACCATGACATCCTTAACGGCATCAGAAAGGCCTTCTCTGAAAATTGCCGCTAGGGCACACTCATTCCACTGAGTAAGCACAGACCATTTACGAAATTTTTGGCAGTATATCTCAGCTTCATCTTGCCCTTGAGACAAGGCTATTAAAGCTTTTTCAGCTTGAATCTCCAAATTAGGTTCCTCATACAGCAACCCTAAAGCCAGAAAAAACGCATCCACATTGAGCAACGCAGGATCCCCTGGTGTCAATGAAAATGCCCAATTTTGAGGGTCACCTCGCAGCAAAGAAATCACAATCTTAACCTGCTGAACAGGATCTCCAGAGGAGTGTAGGAATCTTAGGTTCAGAAATAGGAGCATGTATAACATAATCTTGTAAATTCTGAACCTTCGTAGCAAGATTATTTAAACCTGCAGCCAAACTCTGAGCGTCCATCCTTAAACCGGAGAGATCAGAGCCATTCAAGGATTAGAAGGAGAGAAAGGCAAGGCTGCAAATAGAGCAGAAATACAACTGAGCCAACTAAGTAGCAAACATGTGAGGAAAAAAAAAAAATAATCTACAGACTTCTTTTACTCTCCTTTCTTCTGCCAATTACTTTAACAGCGGCCGGTCATACTGTCATGATTCCCCAATGGCATGGGAACATCAGAAACACAAAATAACAGACTAGCCCTCGGGTGATGGAAACTCAAGCTGACCGTGACCTAAATCTACCACACAACTAACAGTAGCCAGGAAGCATTCCTACGGCTGCCTAGATGCCACGCGCCAGCCGGAGAACTAACTATACCTGGAAGAGGAAGGAACAGACCTGGCTTACCTCTAGTGAAATTCCCCAAAGATGATAGTAGCCCCCACATATATTAACGGTGAGTTCAGAGGAAAAGACATACACAGTATGAAGGTAGATTTAGCAAAGCGAGGTCCACTTACTAGATAGAGGAAGGATACAAAAGAGGACTTCACGGTCAGCTGAAAAACCCTTTCAAAAACCCATCCTGAAATTACTTTAAGACTCCTGTGTCAACTCATGACACAGGAGTGGCAATTTCAGTCCAGAAGAGCTTCCAGTAACAGGAAATGACAAACTGTAAACTGGACAAAAAATACAAAACAAAAAGGACAAGAGTCCACTTAGCTGATCAGCAGACTGGTAGCAGGAACATGCAACTGAAAGACTCAGGTTACAATGATGACCGGCAAGGAAGTGACTGGAGAGCAAGGCTAAATAGGGAACTCCCAAAACTGATGGAAGCAGGTGAGCTGAGGCAGAAAAGAACACACAAGTCTCCAGTACCACCAGCCACCACTAGGGGAGCCCAAAAAGCGGATCACAACAGGAGATTTCTCGCACTCTGATTGCTTTATTATAGTGTATGGATCTTGCCAAACAGCAGTTGAAAAAAGCTTTTAAAGAAGCATAGATTGGGTGTTGAATCAACACTGAAGCATAATATTTGAGATAGAAGGAAGAAAAATAAGGCAATGTAGTATATTACAAAAATGCATAACGTTAGAAAGCCTAGAGGATAATAAATAAAAAATTAGTAACTTCATAAAGAGTTTTTATTACTGTATTATGTGTTATGATCCGGTGACCTTGGAGCCGCATGAGACTTTCTCAGGAGTAGGTGGAACCTATACTGACCACAAACCCTAAACTGTCACCGCAACTAGAAGTAGCCATGGGGTGTACCTAACACATCCTAGACACCTCGACACAGCCGGAGGACTAAATACCCCTATAGATGGAAATGGGAATTCTATCTTGCCTCAGAGCAGAACCCCAAAGGATAGGCAGCCCCCGACAAATATTGACTGTGAGTATTAGAGGAAAGACACACGCAGGCAGAAATCAGGATTTAGCAAAAGAGGCCACACTAGCTAAATAGGAAAGGATAGGACAGAATACTAAGCGGTCAGTATTAAAACCCTAAAAATATCCACAGCAGATAATACAAAAATTCCACCATCTAACTAAAGACATGGAATGTATATCTGCATCTCCTGAGAATCCAACTTGACTGAAATATCCAAACACAGTCTAAGCTGGACAAGAAAAAACATTGAATAGTACTGAATTGTAAAGCACACAGCATGTGTGCTGTAGAAACAAAACCAGACACTTATCTTTGCTGATTTGGCAGCAGTGCAGGAGGAACCAGACAGAGATGCAAAACCTCCAAGAACAATGGACAACTGGCAAGGGCTAATGAATCCTGCACACCTAAATATCCCAGTCAGAGCTGCAATCAGCAGGGACACCTGCCCAGGATTGCAACCCAGGGACAACTGCATTACTACCAACAACCACCGGAGGGAACCCAAGAGCAGAATTCACAACAATTATGTGATGGCAGATCGAATAGACCATCATAATCTGAACCTTGGGGTATGTGACCACAAAGACTCAAGATTCCAAGAACATAGCGCCCATGGCCCTTTCGGCTTCTTTTGCTTGGAACCACTCTTTATCAAGCAATTTGCACAGAACTGCAGTACTACTAAGTTGGAAGTATTTATATTCAGAAAATAAGATTTGCAAGAAAATGTAGAAAAAATCCAGCAGATTCTTAAAAAAATAGACAAAATATATAAAAAAACAAAAAAAAACAGATTCAACATCAATGAAGTAGCATTCGCTTTTCAAACACAGCCCTCAGTCACTGAATAAAAAAGTGATGTATAGTCCATAATTAAGTCATGTTTTGTGTTGTCACATCCAATGATCCAATGCAAGACCAGAGGTAATATAAGCACACTTAAGAGTCAAAATATGAAAAGTTAAAAATATACGACCAAGCTTGCTCGATTATTCATAATTCTAAATCATATCATTTTCATACCAAATAAAATTGGTAGCATAAGAATGGGAGATCCAGCATTCTTATGAAGATAAAAGATTTATGGCTTCATTGTCCGCAAATTATAATCCAGCTCACACCAGCAAGAGATTCATCTGATACGTTTCTAACAATTAAATGTTCTAAGTCATATCATGAAATAAAAGTAGTAGACACCACTGCAATTTACATGGTGTTGGTACTCATGCAGTATAAAGTTGGAAAAGGCCAAGCATGGTGCAACCTGGCAGGTCAAGTTTTGGGAATTTTGCACAGAAACTTTTACTGTAAAGTGTTGTTTACACCGTTGAACCTGCGGTTGTAAATAACTGACGATTGGCCACATAGAAGACGCTCAGCGGTCGTGTAGTAGCCTGTTTAGACAGGGAAACTGAACCTTCAATTTTCACACAACAATCATTAATAGATCGTTCTGTGGGCATAGATGATCATTGTTCTCAGTAGCACGTGGAGGACATGTGCTGACGGGAACAATAATTTTTATGCAAGCTTAAAAATAATTTTACCCGTTGAATGAGCATTTTGCTCAATTGTTGGGTGATCGATAACCTATTAACACAATCCAATTATCAGGAAATATGCACTCGTTCCCAATAATCATACTGTGTACATGCACACTAGCAGCCCCAGCGGGAACAATAAGACACAACACAAAAAGGGTTTGCACCAAGTTATCATTTATCTACAATTTTCTTACTATAGCCCAGTGTTCCCCAAGTCCAGTTCTCAAGAGCCACCAACAGGTCATGTTTTCTGGATTTCCTTAGTATTGCCCAGGTGACGGAATTATTGCCTGTGCAGGTAATACAATTATCACCTGGGCAATACTAAGGGAATCCTGAAAACATAACCTGTTGGTGGCTCTTGAGGACCGCACTTGGGGAACACTGCTACAGCCTATAAAAAGACATAACAACAATGTTGTGTAAAGTTTTTTTGCAAGGTATTTTGATGGTGGACATTTGGGAAGAAAAATTTTACCGTCCTTGTAATACCTTGTACTATACTGACAAAAGGTTGCTATGGAAACAGCAAAATGGCTACTTTTTCAGTGGTATCTATAAGGTATTCAAACACTGTAAAAAGTCACATTTATAACTTTATTAATAAATATTTCACGCATAATGGATTGTTAAATTATGGGTTTTTAGCTACCAGTCGCTTAATTTCTATTTCGCATTATATATTAGTGAAATACATTCATATTTGTTCAAATTATAATTCTAATGAGTAAAGTGGGTCTGATGTACTTTCTATTCTATATTATATGCCTAAAATGTATTGTCACCATTATAGCACTCTAAGACATCTAATTAAGTAACTAAAGACTGACAGAATGTGTTTTGATCGTATAGAAGCTTGTTCCACATGATATTGAAGCAATAATTTCCTTCTATAAATGTGCCGACATCTGGTGCCACTGTATGGTACCTATTAATAAGATATTGTCCAAAGAAAATAGGGAATACCTCAGTAATAAAAGCATTTAATGGCACACATGGCATTTTATCTCTCATATTCAAAAAATGTCCATATGCCACTGAAGGAAATTGAAGACATAGAGAAGTACAGCTTTGATGCATACTGAGGTTTTCCTTCCTCAAAAGCAATATTTAAAACCATCAGCCACTTAAATGAACCCAAATTTAGTAAAGCTTTCCATATTTTAAGACTCACCATGAACCTTTACAGCAACAAAAGATGCGCTGATTGGATAAAAAGGCATTCAGAGTGTGTCAAGATGGGACTATAATGAAGGTACCAGCGTGAACTCTGTAAGTATCATAATCAGGACAATGTGAGAACAATGATTATGAATATTTATTTTTATTTATTTTGCTAACCTATAGCACCATAAATTTCACAGCACTTTACAAACATCATCATCACTGTGTCCATTGGGGCTCACAAGCTAAATTTCAGATCATCATGTCTTTAGGGTAATCCCATGGAAAAGAAACAAACCCCTTGCATATGTTGTCCTTGGAGGAATTTGAACCCAGGACCCCAGTCATGCTGCACAACAGTGCTAACCACTGAGCCACCATGCTGCCTTTTATCAATTATTGTCACGCTGGGTGACAGATCAGTAAGTGCACAACAAAGGGGAATGGGAGGCGGGAGACGAAACAATAGGGAAGTGGGGAGTGGAGACCCCTAGGCAAATATAAAATATCCCTGACTGTCCTAACTGTCCCTATATAGGTTCTACACCTATCGGCGAGCAGGAACCTAATCCCTGCATGACCCTAGCGACAGGCCCTGGTTAGGGAGGGGATGGGGTGAGCACTAGTCAGTCCACACTACAACTAAAGACAAAGAGGGTGGAAAAACAAGGTGACACTTATCTTGAGAAGACAACCGAGATGTCATGTCATGCCAGCAATTTTCCATCAATCCTCTGAGAGGGAACTAATCGACTGTTAGTACATCCAACTAGACAGACATGTAAAAGCTAACACCAGCAACGTGCTGCAGCCACGGAATGAATATAAGCCTTCAGCACAGGTGTCTAATTAGCAGTGAAGGTGGAGGTAACCGTGGGGTCCTAAAAAAATACTTTTTGCATGTGATTTTCTCAATTTTCTCAACTTCTATGATGTTGTTTGGGACATTTTTGCTCTATTTTTCTGTTTTGTTAGAGATACAACAATCAAGAGGGTGCTTGAGCTAATCACAAAGACCTTCTACAGCCAGATCCAGGATGTCTGGCTGTCACACCTGACACACCGTAACAGTTATTTTATTTTTGGAAACCAATCCAAGCCGTTTGAAAAAAAAAATCCCTGCTGGCAACTCCTTTAAAATAGATAGTGCATCTTTTTATCTTTAGGAGCACACCAATTCCCATCCTCCCATCTCCATGCTTGCACTCTTGAAAATTGATAGTTTGGACTACCAGCATGGTCATGCCACAGGTCTGAACTGTGTACTTTCCCATGCTGAATCAGTGACAGCAGCATAAGAGTAGGTCCCTAAAACCTGCTGGATCCATTGATCTGGCCAGCTTAAGAAAAAGGCTTGAAAGCCCTAAAGCAAAGTACTTGCAAGTGGGGGCTCCATGCCTAAGAAACTGGCCAACTCTTATAAGCTACGATGGTGGGCAGTAACCCAAGAAACGAGCATTACACTATAACATTTTTAAATTGTTGAGAATGGAGAGGATTTTCAGTAAAAAGTACATTTCAAATTTGGTTGTATATACAAGCCTTTTGCAATTTTTACCCATATAACGAGATGAGAGAACCCTTTAAGCTTACAACTTTTCCATATACATGAGTCTATAAACTCGCTGTAAAGTATTCAGGTTAGACTATTTTGTAAGCAATGTTGTCAGCCAAGTGTAACTTCTGCAGAGCGTAAATGTTTCTTATTTGTAGAAAACAGACCATTTCCCCATGAAATTATTAAAATAACACAAATATATATCCCCAAAAAAATCTAAAACCGTTTGCTCACACATTCTCAATACTGTTTTTCGCTGAAAAATGATAAGAAGCATAAGGCAAAATACAAATGTAAGCACAAAGCATTCTACCCCACTGAGAACTTCATTACACCAAGAACAAATAACAGTCAGACGCTGTATTCATGACAGCTGTGTTGTGCGTAGGAGCTTTTCCAAAGCACTTAAAACGCTGCTGTCCTAGGTGATTAATACTCATTCATGTGTGCAAATTTAAAATCCATATCCTTCCCAAATACATACTATTAATTATTTTATTAAAATATTAACCTAAATTATTATAAAAGTACACAGATTTAAAAAGACAGTGGGATACATATTTTTATATCACTTTCATGCAGTATATATTTTAGGAAAAAAAATATCGCCTATGTACATGCTTCATCATATAAGTATTGAATTATCCTTGATGAATTGTACAGTAAATCGATTCATTCAACAGCTCCATATACAATATATAGCACAGTAATAGCTTTATGGCTTCTTGCAGCCACCATTAAGAGGCACTACAGAGCACAGTGCATACTAATTTATTGTTCATTCCAGTGGGGCTGTGTATATTCATATACACCAGTATAAGATCTCTTTGGTAGTGGCAGCAAGAATTGCATTTATTCTTTGCTCAATATATCCTGACATATGTAGTACAAGATGTCCAATTTTGAAAGAAAAAACAATATTTTTTGATACTCTGTTGGTAGATTTAGGCTGGATATGTGTAATGCTGGTGGGTGTGCACCAGGCTCAAACTGGTGGGGAATGGCTAAGTGGCTACAGGTTATTCAATAGAGCCTCTGATGGGGAGGATAGATGGCCACCAGAAGTCATCAGGTACCTCTCCAAGGTAATCCCCGGGTCTTCAGCAGCTGACCATAGTGTCAGAGACATGAGTACGAGGTACAGGAGGGCGAAGACAAAGATGTGATCAGACAATCCAAAGTCAGAAAAGGCAACGTAGATTCAATACACATAGCCGAGGTCATGAGCGGAGAGGTCAGGCAGGATGGGTAAACAAGTCATATTGATAACGGGAGTAACAATATAAACAAGCGCAGGACACAAGCAAACAACCTAACTAGGAACCAGGAACCAATATTCAGGCAAGGAGTGGTAGTAAGGGCTGGATCAGATATAGCCTGTGCACACATGACAGGCCAGTGATCTCTGGATCACTGTGTCAGAGACTAGCGGTGACGTCACTGAGGCTGCGTTCCCAGCCAGGCTGAACTGCGGTGACCTCGGTGAGATCCACGCTAGCTCCGTGAGAAATCTCACGAAGGTCACCACAGTTCAGCCCGGCTGGGAACAGAGCCTCAGTGACCAGAAGTAATCTCAATGATGTCAACACTGGTCACTGAGGCTGCGTTTGCAGCAGTTCAGTCACCAGTAGTGTTGAGCGATACCGTCCGATACTTGAAAGTATCGGTATCGGAAAGTATCGGCCGATACCGGCAAAGTATCGGATCTAATCCGATACCGATACCCGATACCAATACAAGTCAATGGGACTCAAGTATCGGACGGTATCCCTGATGGTTCCCAGGGTCTGAAGGAGAGGAAACTCTCCTTCAGGCCCTGGGAACCATATTAATGTGTAAAATAAAGAATTAAAATAAAAAATATTGCTATACTCACCTCACCGAGGGAACCGGCAGCGTTGTTTGCTTAAAATGCGCGCTTTTCCTTCCTTCCGTGACATCACGGCTTCTGATTGGTCGCGTGCCGCCCATGTGGCCGCGACGCGACCAATCACAGCAAGCCGTGACGTAATTTTCAGGTCCTTCTAGGCATTCAGTATTTTAAAATTACGTTCCGGCTTTGTGATTGGTCGCGTCGCGGTCACATGGGCGACGCGACCAATCACAAGCCGTGACGTCACGGGAGGCAGGAGACGCGCGCATTTTAAAATGCGCGCGTGTCCAGCCTCCCGTGACATCACGGCTTGTGATTGGTCGTGTCGCCCATGTGACCGCGACGTGACCAATCACAAGCCAGAACGTAATTTTAAAATCCTGAAGGACCTGAAATTACGTCTTGGCTTGCTGTGATTGGTTGCGTCGCGGCCACATGGGCGACGCGACCAATCACAAGCCGTGACGTCACGGGAGGCTGGACACGTGCGCATTTTAAAATGCGCGCGTCTCCTGCCTCCCGTGACGTCACGGCTTGTGATTGGTCGCGTCGCCCATGTGACCGCGACGCGACCAATCACAAAGCCGGAACGTAATTTTAAAATACTGAATGCCTAGAAGGACCTGTAAATTACGTCACGGCTTGCTGTGATTGGTCGCGTCGCGGCCACATGGGCGGCACGCGACCAATCAGAAGCCGTGACGTCACGGAAGGAAGGAAAAGCGCGCATTTTAAGCAAACAACGCTGCCAGTTCCCTCGGTGAGGTCCAGGCTGCGTCAGAGAGGTGAGTATAGCAATATTTTTTATTTTAATTCTTTCTTTTACACATTAATGTTGTTTCGATACCGATACCCGATACCACAAAAGTATTGGATCTCGGTATCGGAATTCCGATACCCGCAAGTATCGGCCGATACCCGATACTTGCGGTATCGGAATGCTCAACACTAGTCACCAGTGGTTCTCAGCCTGGACGGTCACATCTTGGGACCGTCCAGGTTGAAAACTATTTAGACCCCAGACATGGATTACGGCGTGGGACAGAATGACAGACAGGTGTGGTATATTGTTGTTTTTTTATTTTAGTTTTGTTACAGGAGATCGAGGGCTTCGGTGGAATTAGGCGAGGTCGTAAGTATGGTTTAATTAAGATTATTAAAGGAGTCTGTATCTTTCTTTCAATTAAAGGACTTTATTCGGGCTGTGTGTTTATTTACCATATAACTATAGGATTAGTAATGGATAGGTGTCTTATAGATGCCTCTCCATTACTAAACTGTGGGCTTGATGTCACCTGACAATACAAAGGTGACATCAACCCCACAAATATTAACTCCACTTGCCATCACTACAGGGCAAGTGGGAAGAGCTGGGCAAAGCACCAGAATTGGCGCATCTAATAGATATACCTTTTCTGTGCAGCTGCAGGCTGCTATTTTTAGGCTGGGGAGGGCCAATATCCATGGCCCCTTACCAGCCTGAGAATACTATCCCCCAGCTGTCTACTTTAGCAAGGTTGGTAGTCAAAAATGGGGGGACCCCACGCTTTTTTTTTAAAATTATTTATTTAAATAATTAAGAAATACTGCATGAAGACTCCTCTTTTCTTGATAACTAGCCTTGCTGAAGCTGACAGCTGAGGGTTGCAGCCCCCAGCTGTGAGTTTTGCCTGGGTGGTTAAGAAAAATACAGGGGAACCCACGCTGTTTTTCTTTGAATTATTTATTTACAGTGCAGGAGCAGCTGATGAATACTCCCATCTCCTGCTCCTGCTCTCACTGTTATTAGCGGCAGCAGGTGTTGGATGATGGGATCAGTAGTCCCATCAGCTGACATCAGTGACCAGAGGTAAACTTTATACCTCCGATCACAGCTGGATGCTCACGTTGTTTTTTGACAGCGTGGTGGACACGTCACTCTGACTGACGGGGATGATTTCTCCGCCGATCAGAAGTGGTGTTTGACATGCTGTCATGTTCATGGTGAAGTCCGTGTCCGTGCCCAAACAGTAGTTGTTCGGTACAGACACCGGACTTTACTGTTCGGGTTCACCCATTTCTAATCACAAGTGACACCATTTTGGAAACTAGACCCCCCAAGGAACTTATCTAGATGTGTGGTGAGCACTCTGAACCCCCAAGTGCTTCACAGAAGTTTATAATGTAGAGCCATGAAAATAGAAAATCATATTTTTTCCACAAAAATGATTTTTTGCCCCCAGTTTATTATTTTACCAAGGCTAACAGGAGAATTTGGACCCAAAAAGTTGTTGTGCAATTTGTCCTGAGTACCACTGTTTGGGAGCATGGCAGAGCTTGGAAGGGAAGGAGCGCCATTTGACTTTTTCAATGCAAAATTAGCTGGAATTGAGATCAGACACCATGTTGCGTTTGGAGAGCCCCTGAGGTGCCTAAACTGTGGAAACCCCCCACAAGTGACACCATTAGGGAAACTATACCCCCCAAGGAACTTATCTAGATGTGTGATGAGTAGTGTTGAGCGATACCGTCCGATACTTGAAAGTACCGGTATCGGAAAGTATCGGCCGATACCGGCAAAGTATCGGATCTAATCCGATACCGATACCCGATACCAATACAAGTCAATGGGACTCAAGTATCGGACGGTATCCTGATGGTTCCCAGGGTCTGAAGGAGAGGAAACTCTCCTTCAGGCCCTGGGATCCATATTAATGTGTAAAATAAAGAATTAAATTAAAAAAATATTGCTATACTCACCCTCTGAAGCAGCCTGGACCTCACCGAGTGAACCGGCAGCGTTGTTTGCTAAAAATGCGCGCTTTTACTTCCTTCCGTGACGTCACGGCTTGTGATTGGTCGCGTGCCGCCCATGTGGCCGCGACGCGACCAATCACAGCAAGCCGTGACGTAATTTTCAGGTCCTCAATGCCTAATTCTAGGTATTCATGATTTTAAAATTATGTTCCGGCTTGTGATTGGTCGCGTCGCGGTCACATGGGCGACGCGACCAATCACAAGCCGTGACGTCACGGGAGGCAGGAGACGCACGCATTTTTAAAATTACGTCACGGCTTGTGATTGGTTGCGTGCCGCCCATGTGACCGCGACGCGACCAATCACAGCAAGCCGTGACGTAATTTCAGGTCCTGAATGCAGAAATAGGCATTCACACGCAACACGCAACCAATCACAAGCCGTGACGTAATTTTAAAAATGCGTGCGTCTCCTGCCTCCCGTGACGTCACGGCTTGTGATTGGTCACGTCGCCCATGTGACCGCGACGCGACCAATCACAAGCCGGAACGTAATTTTAAAATCATGAATGCCTAGAATTAGGCATTGAGTACCTGAAAATTACGTCACGGCTTGCTGTGATTGGTCGCGTCGCGGCCACATGGGCGGCACGCGACCAATCACAAGTCGTGACGTCACGGAAGGAAGTAAAAGCGCGCATTTTAAGCAAACAACGCTGCCGGTTCCCTCGGTGAGGTCCAGGCTGCGTCGGAGAGGTGAGTATAGCAATATTTTTTATTTTAATTCTTTATTTTACACATTAATGTTGTTTCGATACCGATACCACAAAAGTATCGGATCTCGGTATCGGAATTCCGATACCCGCAAGTATCGGCCGATACCCGATACTTGCGGTATCGGAATGCTCAACACTAGTGATGAGCACTTCGAACCCAGAAGTGCTTAATAGAAGTTTATAACTTTGAACGGTGAAAATAGTAAAATCACATTTTCCTCACAAAAATGTTATTTTAGCTCCAAATTTTGCATTTTCATAAGGGTAATAAGAGAAATTTCACCATACAATTTGTTGAGCAATTTCTCTTGAGTACGTGGATACCTCATATGTAGGGAAATGCTACTTTTGAGACACAGTGTAAAGCTCAGAAGGGATAAGGCGCCATATTGGAATTTAGATTTTGCTGGAATGGTTTGAGAGTGCCATGTCACATGGGCAGAGCCCCTGAGGTGCCAGAACAACAGAAATGCCCTATATGTGAACTCATTTTACAAACTACACTCCCCAATGAATTTTTCTAGGGGTGCAGTGATCCTATTGACACCACATGTGCCTCACAGAATGTCATACCACTGAGCGGTGAAAAAATTATAAGTTACATTTTTACCAATAAAATTCTGTTTCAACCCCAAGTTTTTATTTTTTCTAAGGGCTAACAGGAATTTTTTTTCCAACAAACTGAGGTCTATTTTTTCCTGAGTGCACCAAATACCCTACATGGATCGCCCCGACAGGGCAGTGGGGTACTTGGTACCGGGTCCTGAGTTCACAGGGGAATGTCACGGCGGTGACCCGGTCCGTGGCCCTGGAGCGTCCATGTAAAAGGGGAAAGGTCTTTAAAGGGAATAAAGTTTGTGTTTGTGATGCCACCTGTGGTATTCAGTCAGTGGGGACTGACACTGCTTTAAGGGGTCCTCTGGGGTGATGTTATGGCAGCTAGATGGTATAACTTACCACAGGTGATGTGTATCCCCAGGGCTCCCGAGGTGTAGATGGAAGATGGTGAGGAGTGCAGTAAAGAATGAGGACACAAGGTTGCAGTCTCTTTACCTTGGTTTACTGAACACTTCAGCATCCACAGTCCAGAGCACCAGATCATAGGGCAGGCATGGTCTGGCCAGCTTGAAGGCAAGTCCAGAGTCCCCTTATCCAGGTGGAAATCAAAAGCCTTCCTTTAGCGCCGTAGTGTTGTAGTCTCTTACTGCTAAAAGCTTACATAAGGTCCTCACAGATGTTGTCTCTCTCTCTGTCCCCCGGATAGGATATGACATAACCCATATGACTGGTGGCTTGAGGCTGTTTATAGGGACTCTAGCATGCCCTGGCCTCGGAGGGGTGCCACCGTGCCTCCTGGGTGTTAGGTCAGACAGGTAACATAAAGGTCAGCTGTCCTGCCGGTCTCTGATGTAAGTCATAGAGTGCCTTATGATCCTCGGTGTTCCGGCTACTGGTCCTGAGCCTCAGAAGGAGGCAGTCTGCTCGGGGCTGGTCTCCCTCTGATATCCACTCCTGTGCTTTGTTCTCCTGCATGCTCTCTGCAATCAATTCGGCTTTCTGAATGTCTCTTTCCAGGAACTGCTGCACTGGGGCTACACAGCTCCATAAAACCTTCACCTCCCTCAGATGGCTCCTGTCTGCTTCTTGGCAGGAACCCTCTGGAAAACCTACTGACTTTCCCTACAGACTACCAGTTATATATATATATATATATATATATATATATATATATATGGGGAGTCACCTAGCAAGTCATCAAAAGATCAAAAGCTCCCCCTGGTGGCCTGGAGTATGAATGTGTTGCATGTTCGTGGTACCTGGTTGCAGTTATCCCTTCTTGCCTTCAAGTGTAACATCACTCTCCCCGTGAGGAAAGCAATGCTACTGTGACGACCAGGATCCTGGGGCACCACACTACATATAATTGGGAAATATTTTTCAGGTACAGTGCAAAGCTCAGAAGGCAAGGAGTGCCATATTTTACTGTTATGGTTTGCAGGTGCCATGATCCACTGGGAAAGCCAGAACAGCAGTACTCCCCATAAGTGACCCCATTTTACGAACTACAACTCGCAATGAATTCATCTAGGGGTGCAGTGATCATATTGACACTATGGGTGTGTCACATAATTTTATACCATTGGGCAGTGAAGACAAAATAACTACATTTTTACCACCAAAATTTTGTTTTAGCCAAATATTTTACATTTTCACACAAGAAGTGGGTAAAAATGGCACCAAAATTTGTCCTACAATTTCTACTGAACGGGGATCACACCGGATCTCACCGTGGCTCAGCCTGGCTGAGAACGGACCTCAGTGACCAGAGGTAACCTCTATGATGTCACTGCGGGTCACTGACGCTACGCTCGCAGCAGCTTATTCACCAGTGGTTCTCAGTGTGAAAGGTCACATCTTGGCACTGTCCAGGTTCAAAACTGTTTATCCTCAGACATGAAATATGGTGTAGGAAATAAACACTGACAGGTGAGGGATATGGTTGTTTTTTATTTTTGTTTTTATTACTGGAGAATGAGGGCTTTAGTGGTATATAACTGTGTTTGTTATTTCTAAATAAAAATGGATAATTGTGTTTGGCTTATTTCAAATAAAGGACTTTATTCTGGTTGTGTCTTCATTTACCATATTACTATAGTATTAGTAATGGAGAGGTGTCTTATAGACACCTCTCCATTGCTAAGCTGTGGACATGATGTCACCAGACAATACAAAGTTGACATCAACCCCACAAATATTAACCCCAGTTGCACAGTACCAGAATTGACACATCTAATATGTGTGCCTTTTTCTGGGCAGCTGCAGACTGCTGTTTTTTAGGTTGGGGGGGTCAATATCCATGGCCCCTTATCAGCCTGAGAATACCAGCACCAAGCTTTCAGCTATAGACCTCTCTATTCTTGATAACCAGCCTTGCTGAAGGTGACAGCTGAGGGTTGCAGCACTCAGCTGTCAGTTTTGCCTGGCTGTTTATGAAAAATACAGGGAAACCCACTCTGGATGGTTTATTTATTTATTTATAGCGCAGGTAATTGGTGAGGAATACTTCCATCAGTCGTCGCCTGCTCTCACTGGTATTAGCTTCTGCAGGTGTAGACTGTTGAGACTTATAATCCCATCAATCACCATCTGCTGTCACTGTTATAAGCTTAATACAACTCTCATCATTCTCTCCTGCTCGCTCTGATCTGAAACACATCATTCAGAAATTTAGATGGAAACCTTGATGTAAGCGTTCAGCACAGAGTACAGGTTAATGTGAACCAAACTGTTATGTAAAACTTTTCCAATGAAAACTTCAGCTCAATTCACAAAAAAACAAGTACCCACTCAGGTGCGTCATCTGACTGTGGAAATATAGGGTGTTGTGAATTCTGTTTGTGGGCTCCCCCGGTGGTGTTTTATGGTAGTGCCACTTATTTGCCTTCTTCTATCCTTGATCACCTGTTGACACCCATTAGGGGAGTTTCCTATTTAAGGCTGCTTGGCTGCTGGTCTGATGCCGGCCAACAATGTATCAGTAGCATTCTGTTGCATTCTCCTGCCTCAAGATCCTGTTCAGCTAAGTTGAATTTTGTTTCTAGTTTATGCTATTTTTGTCCAGCTATTTGCAATGTGACTCTCTGTAGCTGGAAGCTCTCGTGGACTGGAATTGCCACTCCAGTGGCATGAGTTGTCACTGGAGTTTTAAAGTAATTTCAGGATGGTGTTTTTGAGTAGTGTTTTGAAGTTGACCGTGAAGTGACTCTTTCCTGTACTTCTGCTATCTAGTAAGCGGACCTCACTGTGCTAAATCTGCTGTTCATCCTACGTATGTCTTTTCCTCTTGACTCACCGTCAATATCTGTGGGGGGCTGCTATCTCCTTTTGGGGTTCATCTCTGGAGGTAAGGCAGGCCTGTATATTCCTCTGATAGGGGTAGTTAGATCTCCGGCTGGCGCGTGGTGTCTAGGGCATCGTAGGAAACACTCCCCGGCTACTTCCAGTGTCGTGTCAGGTTCAGGTCACGGTCACTTTAGTTCCCATCACCCGAGAGCTAGTCCGTTGTTATTTTGATTTCCCTGCCATTGGGAAAATCATAACAGTTTGGCCGGCCCACATGTGTTAAAACTATGCACTAAAGCAGGAAAGGATATGAAAAGGTTTTTTTTTTCCTTCTGTGTTTGGAAAGTGCACCTTAGTGCTTATTTGTACTCCTTGCTTAAACTGCAGTCTTCAGCCTTTTTTTTTTTTCTCTCCTCTTAATCTCTGAATGGCTTTGGTTACACCTGTTTGAATCATGGATCCACAGAGTTTGGTTGCAGGTCTGAATAACCTGGCTACAAAGGTCCAGAACTTACAAGATTTTGTTATACGTGCTCCAATGTCTGAACCTAAGATCCCTATGCCTGAATTTTTTACTGGAGACAGATCCCGTTTTTTGAATTTCAGAGAGAATTGTAAATTGTTTTTGTCTCTGAGATCTCACTCTGCTGGTGATCCTGCGCAACAGGTTAAAATTGTTATTTCTCTATTGCGGGGTGACCCACAAAGTTGGGCATTTGCATTGTCGCCAGGGGATCCTGCGTTATTAAATGTAGATGCGTTTTTTCTGGCTTTGGGGTTGCTTTATGAAGAACTTAATTTAGAGATTTTGGCTGAGAAAGCCTTGATAGCTCTTTCTCAAGGGCAAGATGAAGCTGAGATATACTGCCAAAAATTTCGTAAATGGTCGGTGCTTACTAAATGGAATGAGTGCGCTCTAGCAGCTAATTTCAGAGAAGGTCTCTCTGATGCCGTGAAGGATGTCATGGTGGGGTTCCCTGTGCCTACAGGTCTGAATGATGCCATGAAATTGGCTATCCAGATTGATCGGCGTTTACGGGAGCGCAAATCTGTGCACCATATGGCGGTATCTTCTGAGCAAAAACCTGTGCACCATATGGCGGTATCTTCTGAGCAAAAACCTGTGCATCATTTGGCGGTGGCCTCTGAAAAGGCACCAGAGCATATGCAATGCGATAGTGTATTGTCTAGAGGCGAACGACAGAATTACAGGCGCAAAAATGGGTTGTGCTTCTATTGTGGAGATCCAGCTCATGTTATATCAGCATGCTCTAAACGCATAAAGAAGGTTGATAAAAAGGTTGATAAATCTTTTTCTATGGGTACCTTGCAGTCTAAATTTCTTTTGTCCGTGACATTGATTTGTACTTTATCATCTGTTACTGTGGATGCTTATGTGGATTCTGGCGCCGCTCTGAGTCTCATGGATTGGTCCTTTGCCAAGCGTTGTGGGTTTGATTTAGAGCCTCTGGAGGTTTCTATTCCCTTAAAGGGTATTGATTCTACACCTTTGGCTAGCAATAAACCACAATATTGGACACAAGTGACTATGCATCTGTCCCCAGACCATCAGGAGATTATTCGTTTCCTTGTGTTATATAATCTACATGACGTATTAGTACTTGGATTACCATGGTTACAAATTCATAATCCAGTCTTGGACTGGAGATCAATGTCTGTGCTGAGCTGGGGATGTCAGGGGATTCATGGGGATGCACCTTTGGTTCCCATTTCTTCATCTACTCCCTCTGAGATCCCAGCATTTCTGTCAGATTTTTATGATGTCTTTCAGGAGCCTAAAACTGATTCTCTCCCTCCTCACAGAGAGTGTGACTGCGCTATTGAGTTGATTCCCGGTAGTAAATTTCCTAAGGGTCGCTTGTTTAATTTGTCTGTACCTGAACATACTGCTATGCGGGAGTATATCAGAGAATCTTTGGAAAAGGGTCATATTCGCCCCTCTTTGTCTCCACTGGGGGCAGGGTTTTTCTTTGTGGGTAAAAAGGATGGTTCATTGAGACCTTGTATCGACTATCGACTTCTGAATAAGATTACAGTTAAATACCAGTATCCGTTACCTTTACTGACTGATCTTTTTGCTCGCATAAAGGGGGCGAAGTGGTTCACTAAGATCGATCTACGTGGTGCGTATAATTTGGTGCGGATTAAGCAGGGGGATGAGTGGAAGACCGCATTTAATACGCCTGAAGGCCATTTTGAGTATTTGGTAATGCCTTTCGGTCTCGCGAATGCCCCTTCCGTTTTTCAGTCCTTTATGCACGATATTTTCCGTGAATATCTGGATAAATTTATGATTGTGTATTTGGATGATATTTTGATTTTTTCGGAGGACTGGGAATCTCATGTTCAACAGGTCAGGAGAGTTTTTCAGGTTTTACGAGCTAATTCTCTATTTGTGAAGGGCTCAAAGTGTATTTTTGGGGTTCAGAGAATTTCCTTTTTGGGATATATTTTTTCCCCTTCATCTATGGAGATGGACCCTGTTAAGGTTCAGGCTATTTGTGATTGGGTACAACCTACTTCTCTAAAGAGTCTTCAGAAATTCTTGGGATTTGCTAATTTCTATCGCCGATTCATAGCGGGTTTTTCTGCCATTGCTAAACCTTTGACTGATTTGACCAAGAAGGGTGCTGATGTTGCTAATTGGTCCTCTGCGGCTGTGGAGGCCTTTCGGGAGCTTAAGCGCCGCTTTTCTTCTGCTCCTGTGTTGCGCCAGCCTGATGTTTCGCTCCCGTTCCAGGTTGAAGTAGATGCTTCCGAGATCGGAGCAGGTGCAGTTTTGTCGCAGAAAGGTCCTGACTGCTCAGTGATGAGACCATGTGCGTTTTTCTCTCGAAAGTTTTCGCCCGCTGAGCGAAATTATGATGTTGGAAATCGGGAGCTCTTGGCCATGAAGTGGGCATTTGAGGAGTGGCGTCATTGGCTTGAGGGTGCTAGACACCAGGTGGTGGTCTTGACTGACCACAAAAATCTAATTTATCTTGAGTCAGCCAGGCGTCTGAATCCTAGACAGGCGCGCTGGTCGTTGTTTTTCTCTCGATTTAACTTTGTGGTTTCATATCTGCCTGTGTCTAAGAATGTGAGGGCGGATGCCCTCTCTAGGAGTTTTGAGCCTGACTCGCCTGGTGATTCCGAACCTACTGGCATCCTGAAGGATGGGGTGATATTGTCAGCTGTCTCCCCAGACCTGCGGCGCTCTTTGCAGGAGTTTCAGGTGGATAGGCCTGATTGCTGTCCGCCTGGTAGATTGTTTGTCCCTGATGACTGGACCAGTAGAGTTATTTCGGAGGTTCACTCTTCCGCGTTGGCAGGTCATCCTGGAATTTTTGGCACCAGGGATCTGGTGTCTAGGTCCTTCTGGTGGCCTTCCTTGTCTCGAGATGTACGTATTTTTGTGCAGTCTTGTGATGTTTGTGCTCGGGCTAAGCCCTGCTGTTCCCGGGCCAGCGGGTTGTTGTTGCCCTTGCCTATTCCTAAGAGGCCTTGGACGCACATCTCTATGGACTTTATTTCTGACCTTCCTGTTTCTCGTAGGATGTCCGTCATCTGGGTGGTGTGTGACCGTTTTTCCAAGATGGTTCACTTGGTACCTTTGCCCAAATTGCCCTCCTCCTCTGAGCTGGTCCCTCTATTTTTTCAGAATGTTGTGCGTTTGCATGGTATTCCTGAGAATATAGTGTCTGACAGGGGTACTCAGTTTGTGTCTAGATTTTGGTGGGCGTTCTGTGCCAGGATGGGCATCGACTTGTCTTTTTCGTCTGCATTCCATCCTCAGACTAATGGCCAGACTGAGCGTACTAATCAGACCTTGGAGACTTACTTGAGGTGTTTTGTGTCCGCTGATCAGGACGATTGGCTTGATTTTTTGCCATTGGCAGAGTTTGCCCTTAACAATCGGGCCAGTTCTGCCACTTTGGTTTCTCCATTTTTTTGTAATTCAGGGTTTCACCCTCGCTTTTCGTCCGGTCATTTGGAGTCTTCGGATTGTCCTGGAGTAGATGCTGTGGTTGATAGAATGCATCAGATTTGGGGACAGGTTGTGGACAATCTGAAGTTGTCCCAGGAGAAGACTCAACAGTTCACTAATCGTCATCGGCGTGTCGGTCCTCGTCTTTGTGTTGGGGACCTGGTTTGGTTGTCTTCTCGATTTGTTCCTATGAAGGTCTCGTCTCCTAAGTTTAAGCCTCGGTTTATCGGCCCTTATAGGATTCTGGAGGTTCTCAATCCTGTGTCCTTTCGTTTGGACCTCCCAGCATCTTTTACTATTCATAATGTTTTTCATCGGTCATTGTTGCGGAGGTATGAGGTGCCGGTTGTTCCGTCTGCTGATCCTCCTGCTCCTGTGCTGGTTGAGGGTGAGTTGGAGTATGTGGTGGAAAAGATCTTGGACTCCCGTGTTTCCAGACGGAAACTTCAGTATCTGGTTAAGTGGAAAGGCTATGGTCAGGAGGATAATTCTTGGGTGACAGCATCTGATGTTCATGCTCCTGATTTGGTTCGTGCATTTCATAGTGCTCATCCAGATCGCCCTGGTGGTTCTGGTGAGGGTTCGGTGCCCCCTCCTTAAGGGGGGGGTACTGTTGTGAATTCTGTTTGTGGGCTCCCCCAGTGGTGTTTTATGGTAGTGCCACTTATTTGCCTTCTTCTATCCTTGATCACCTGTTGACACCCATTAGGGGAGTTTCCTATTTAAGGCTGCTTTGCTGCTGGTCTGATGCCGGCCAACAATGTATCAGTAGCATTCTGTTGCATTCTCCTGCCTCAAGATCCTGTTCAGCTAAGTTGAATTTTGTTTCTAGTTTATGCTATTTTTGTCCAGCTATTTGCAATGTGACTCTCTGTAGCTGGAAGCTCTCGTGGACTGGAATTGCCACTCCAGTGGCATGAGTTGTCACTGGAGTTTTAAAGTAATTTCAGGATGGTGTTTTTGAGTAGTGTTTTGAAGTTGACCATGAAGTGACTCTTTCCTGTACTTCTGCTATCTAGTAAGCGGACCTCACTGTGCTAAATCTGCTGTTCATCCTACGTATGTCTTTTCCTCTTGACTCACCGTCAATATCTGTGGGGGGCTGCTATCTCCTTTTGGGGTTCATCTCTGGAGGTAAGGCAGGCCTGTATATTCCTCTGATAGGGGTAGTTAGATCTCCGGCTGGCGCGTGGTGTCTAGGGCATCGTAGGAAACACTCCCCGGCTACTTCCAGTGTTGTGTCAGGTTCAGGTCACGGTCACTTTAGTTCCCATCACCCGAGAGCTAGTCCGTTGTTATTTTGATTTCCCTGCCATTGGGAAAATCATAACAATAGGGGCTTGCATGTTACTGGTAGCACAAAGGCTAAAGTGAAATGGCTCCTTCCCCGAAGAAATCCAGAAAATTGTGCACTCCCAAACTCAAATGTCCCCCCTCTCCTTCTAAGCCCCACAGTGTACCTAAATCGCAATTAGCATCCACATTGGACAATTCTGCAGTGATGAGAGACAGCTTAATTAACAGGGTCTCCAGAAGGACGAGCTGGGCACAATGTATGGATACTACAATGTATGGGCACTATAATGTACTGGGCACTATAACATTTGGGTATTATATTTGGCAGATTTGCAATTTTCACTCTTAACATCCACTGCTGTTTGTTTCTGGCAAACACTCATGAAATCAAAATTGTCACTCCACCTGTAGATTAATTCCCAAAGGGGTGTAATTTTCAAAATGGGGTCACTTGAGGGGAAATTCTGCTCTCCTGGCACTAAAACTATTACACAATAATTTGTTCTCCAAATGTGAATAGCACTCATTCCCTCCCAAGTCTAACCGTGTGGCTAAGCAGTACTGTACAGTCACATATGGGGTTTCCCCATGTGACAATGTAAAATCTGGGGCT
The DNA here is from genome assembly GCF_051348905.1 of Ranitomeya variabilis. Lineage (NCBI taxonomy): Eukaryota > Metazoa > Chordata > Amphibia > Anura > Dendrobatidae > Ranitomeya > Ranitomeya variabilis. Next base: position 1,024,907,660 of record NC_135233.1, on the reverse strand, counting down.
AAAACAACATTTTTGTTGCTCAATGTTATACAATTCTTTGACACACATGTCAATATGATCAATAAAATAGAAGGACAGCATTCAGACTTAAGTAAATTAAAAATCATCCTTTTATTCTGCCAAATACAGTGCAATGTTTCGACAATACTAGTCTTTGCAAAGACTGGTATAGTTGAAACATTGCACTATATCTGGCAGAATAAAAGGAAGATTTTTAATTTACTTAAGTCTGAATGCTGTCCTTCTATTCTATTGATGATTAATTTATCCAAGTGAGCTCCTTGAACTTTGGGCCATTGCATCTGTGTAGGTATAATGATCTGAGTCCTGGAAGTCCTTATAGAGTGATGCGGTTAATTTTCTACTTTCAAAACATGTTAATATGATCACTGCACCCTAGATGAATTTTTTAAGAGGTGTGGTTTGTAAGATGGGGTCACTTATGGGGGTCTGCTCTTCTGACACCACAGAGGCTCTGACAATGTGTCATGACTAGGGTTGAGCGAAACGGATCGGTCATTTTCATAAGTCGCCGACTTTTGGCAAAGTCGGCATCTCATGAAACCCAACCCGATCCCAGCGTGGGGTCGGCCATGTGGTACGCGATCTTGGCGCAAAAGTCGCGTTTTGAATGATGCCTTCCCCGCCATTTTTTCAGCCAATTAATTGTGGGCAGCGTGATGACATAGGTTCCGGCCCGGTGTCTGCGGCGTCATAGAGCCATAATACCGTTTGGGCTGCAGTGATTTCCGGAGTCAAATACAACATATGCTTTGCACGGAGGGGAGAGAGAGAGAGAGAGAGAGAGAATAAAAAAATAAAATAATCCACATTGACTTGTATTGGGTTTCGTGTTTGGGGACCGGAACCCGACTTTACAGTAGAATCGGCCGATTTCACACGATCCGACTTTCGAGAAGGTCGGGTTTCACAAAACCCAACTCGATCCTAAAAAAGCAAAAGTCGCTCAACCCTAGTCATGACACCCTCAAATCATTCCAACAAACTGTGATTTACAATGTGGTGCTCCTTCCCTTTTGAGCTTTTCACTATGCCCTGAAAGTAGTTTTCATCAACATGTGAGGTACTGACATACTTAGGAGAAATTACATAACATTTTGTGGTCAATTTTCTCCTACTATACCTTTTGAAAATTGAAAACTTGGGTCCAAAGTATGATTTTAGTTGAAAAATTTTAATTTTCCATTGTCTCAGCCCAATGTTATGCAATTCTTTGAATCGCTTGAGGGTTAAAAATGCTCACTGTACCCATAGATGAATTTCTCAAGGGATATAATTTCCAAAATGGGGTCATTTGTGGGGATTTCTGCTGTTTTGGTATGTCCGGGGCATCCACATTCTGTTCCAGTCAAAACTGATCTCCAGAATTCAATTGGCACTCATTCCCTTCTGAGCCCTGTCGTGTACCCAAATGATAGTTTTCCACCACATATGTGATGTTGGTATACTCTGGACAAATAGTAGAACACATTGTACCATCCATTTTCTCCTGTTACCATTGCAGAAATGAAAAAAAAAATTGGGGCTGAAGCAATATTTTTGCTGTAAAAAATGTATTTTTTCATTTTCACAGCTCAACATTATACATTTCTGTGAAATATCTGTGGGTTCAAGGTGCTCACTATACCTGTAGATAAGTTCCTTGATTGGTGTAGTCTCCAAAACAGTATCCCTTGAGGGGGGTTGCCACTATCTAGGAACATCATGGCTCTGCAAACGCTACATGGTGTCTGCTATCTATTCCAGTCAGTTTTGCATGCCCAAAGTCAAATAGTGTTCCTTCCGAGCCCTGCCATGTGCCCAAAGAGTAGTTTTCCAAAATATGGGGTATCGTGTACTGAGGAGAATTTGCACAACAAATTGTATGGTTCATTTTCTAATGTTACCCTTGTAAAAATGCAAAATTTGGGGCTAAATGAACATTTTGGTGGAAAAAATTAAAATGTTAATTTTTTTTATGTGATTTTGAGTACTTTGATAGGTGAGGTTTTTATCCTGTGTCAATTTCGGGTATTTTCTGTCATATAGGCCCCTCAAAGTCACTTGAAATGGATTGTTGTCCACAAAAAAAAAACAGTTTTGTAAATTTTGTTGGAAAAATTAGAAATTGCTGATAAACTTTTAACTCTTCTATGTTCCTAGCAAAAAAGTATGTTTCAAAAACGATACTGATGTATGATAAATTATATTTATATATTATTTTGTATAGCATGACAAACTGGTTTAAGAATCTAAAATTAAAGGTTTGAAAATTGTAAAATGTTAAATATTTTTGAACAAATTCCCATATTTTCAACAGTAAACACAAAAAAATTCGACCTAAGCTTACCACTATCATAAAGTGCAATGTGTCACGGGAAAAAAAAAATCGCGAGAATTCATTGGAGCATTCCAGAATCATTACCACATAAAGTGACACTCGTCAGAAATGTAAAATTGGGCTTGGTCAGGAAGCTGAAAACAGGCTTCAAGGTAAAGGGGTTAAACAGCTTGCAGCCCCATTTAGGCTAAACAGCATTGAGGAAACTATCAGAAGTTAACTTCCGAGCTCCCAGCCTGGGCATGACTTTAAGTCCCAGAGAATACAGGACTAGAGCTGTCGCCCATGTCACCTGCAATCAATATTTGGAGCCGACTGGCGACAGAAGCAGAAATACAATGCCATGTTATTCATATATAAATTACAGAAGATCCCATTTTACCAATGAAAATGAAGTCATTCCAAGTCCCATAAAAGTTATAAAATATATGTACAAGTTTTGAAATATCTGTAATAAATAATATATTACTTGTCACTATATTATCACAGACTGGCTCTACTACACAGTCGAGATCCACAGCGAGAAATAAGGCAGCAAGGACCACATAATTCTTCAGATGACAGATAACAGACAGAACATACAATACACCTACAAGCTGTCACATGAAATGTACTTTTTCAGCATTTTTAAATGCTTCCAGACAGCTCCATTTTTTCCTAACTTGAAAATGAAATTACAAAATGTTCTCACATGTAAAGAAAGGAATGATCATAGCATGTTTAAATCCTGCATGAAGCCATAGCCAAAGAAAATTTTCCTATAATATATAAAAAAAAATCTAAGTAGAGAGCAGCTATCAAAAATAAAATGTTCTGAATTCACAAAGTTTCAAATGAATATTTTCTACATATTTGTTTCCTTACCCACTGTGCTCAAGCTATCAGACAGTAGTTACATTTCCAAAAATATCTTGGATTTAGAAGGACATTTCAATTACTGACGACTGACGTTTTTATTTACCATTGTTCGAATCAAAATGGATTGTGTCACAGTTATTTTTACAACTTGACAGTTATGCTGCAAGTGTCCCTAAGGGGCTGTAAGACTTTTTTCCAAATATTACTGTTTGTGTGGAATCAAGCTGATGTTTTCTCGACACACACTAAAATGTAGACATATTCCTATTAAAACCCAAAATATAATGTTCTTCTATTGTCGTGGTTTTGTTTTTTGCTCTTGAGTCTGTGTTAATATTGAGCTATGGTTGGACGATCGGGCCGATAAGTGGCTTAGGTTCAACACCAATAAATGTAAAGTTATACAATTGGGAAGGAAAAGTAAATGCCACCATTACATACTTAAACAACGAATAATATTAACATAATTAATTAACTAGATAAGATATTAGAAAAAACTTTTTGACAGTGAGCGGAACGGGCTGCCACGGGAGGTGGTGAGTTCTCCTTCAATGAAGTCTTCAAACAGAGGCTGGACAGACATCTGTCTGAGATGGTTTGGTGCATTGAGCAGGGGGTTGGACACGATGACCCTGGAGGTCCCTTCCAACTCTACCATTATCTGTTTCTAGGAACTAGGGCATAATAGTGGACAGCAAACTGAAATGTATGAAGACTGAACCCACTTCTTATCCTAACAGTATGAATTGGAGTGATGTCACCATTGATATATTCATTTATATCTGCGACCTAAGAAATATTAATAAAATATTATGTGTTGGTGACACTGTGTCAAGGATGGTCAGACAAGAGAACATGGACCCAATAAAATACACAATTATTGAAATGGCTTTCAAGCCTTAGGACATCACACTGTGAAGATTCTCTGGTACGGATGCAGCGAGTAGAGGGCTTGTAATCGCTAGCATATGATTTGTATACATTCGGTCGTGTGCAACTTTAATTGAGCGAGGCCAGACTATCTAGACAGAATGTGGCTGGAAGTATGCATGAACACCCGCTTCCTGCTCCGGCAGCAGAGAATCCTCATAGAGTGCAGTGCACACAGAAAAATTAGAAAAAGAGACAATCAAGAAGTCATATGGAAAAACTAATGGAAAAAAAAATGAAAACGCCAAGTCGTCCCACAAATATTAGGTCCTAATTTGCCTCTTTTGGCAAAAAAAAAAATAAAAAAAGTTATTGGTCTCAGAATATGGCTATGCAAAAACAAATTCAATTTTGTAAAGTATTGTTTTTTCATGCTTTGCTACTTAGACACACGAAAAATTATATAAATCTGGTATCGCTATAGCCATACTGACCCAAAGAACAAATTGGTTTTATCACTTTTAGCATATAGTGAACCGAGCAAAAATAAAAATCTAAAAACAATAACTGCGCCTGAAAAATCTGAATAAAAAGCGATAAAATAAGTTATGTATCCCAAAATGGTACAAAAAAAGTTCAAGTAATACTGTAAAAAGAAAAGACACACAGTTCTGTTCACCCAAACAAATGTTACAGCTCTCAGAATATGATAGCAAAAAAACGATTTTTTTCTAATGTGTTTAGTGTGTGATAGTAGCAAAACATAAGACAAATACATACTTCTGGTATCACTGTGATCTCACTGACCTAAAGAAGTAATCAGTTTAATCACTTTTACTGCATGGTGAAACACCCAAAAATGTTTTATATAAAAAAATTACCTGAATTGTTGGTTTTTATTCATTCATTGTCTGAAAAATCTGAATAAAAAGCAATCAAAAAATGTTATGTACCCCAAAATGGTACTGAAAAATTGTTCAACTAAAAATAATCCAAAACACGCATACTTGAGTTACAGCTCACAGAATATGGAGACAACAACAATATATTTTTTTTAAAATAAAAAAGCATCCTTACTGTGTGAAATTAGTAAAACAGAAAAAAACAATATAAATCTGATACCCATGTAATCACACTGACCTAGAGAGTAAAGCCGTGTCATCACATACCACAAGAAAAGCAGCATATAAATAAAGATAAAAAAATTCTTGTGCTGGTGTTTATTTGTTCATTCTGCCTCTCAAAAATCAGAACAAGGCTAGGGTCATATTTATCCTGTGCTCTACATTGAGTGTTTACTTCAAGGTTTCCTTGTAAATTCCCCCAAAAAGTGATTCAGACAAAACCACTGACAGAACCACTCACTTATGATTCATATGAAGTCCCTCTGGACTCCATCTGGTCTCAATTCCAGCGAGGTCCCATTATTTTAGGCATCTTCTAGGGCACAAGTGTGGAAGACCTCAGTTCTGTGAATGCCTATAAAGATGGATACTGCCAAATTGGGTGTCAAATAGAGTCCAAACTGTCTCCATCTGCCTCATTATAGTGAGTGGTTCCGTCGGGAATTTTGTCTGAATCGCATTTTTGTGGGATTTACTTGGAAACCCCAACTTGAGTCCTCAGCATAGAACACAAGAATGTGATCTCAGCCTGCTACTGAATGCAGTAAAAAATATTATGTACCTCAAAATGTTACCAATAAAAGCCCAAACTTATTCCTTACAAAACCAGCCCCACTCAGGTGCATCATCTCACTCTGTAAATATAGGGGTTTCCCACGTTACTTATAGGCCAAAGACTCTGGAAAATTGAAAAGATTCACACCAACCCAAATGAAATCCAGTGAAATATGCGCTCCCAAATCCAAATGCAAAGATAGCCCCTGAAGAAGCCAGCTTGTCTGGAGACATGCATTGGGTACAATCTGTGCCCTTGTCTCCACCACCATTTTCACTTGCAGCATAGCCCCTACTGCTTAAAAGACTTTTCTCCATATGAGGGTTTGACATGGCCTGTTCTCAGGTAGTATGATGACTCTTGACTCATCTATGGACATTGCTACCCTTGTTTTTGCATCTCTTTATTTTTGAGAATTCCCCTATACCCTTGGCTTTACTCAGAGCAGGCTCTATTCTGTCATATAGAGGCTTTCGTACACTCTGTTCCAGGTTGATTTGTACCTTTTGTCCCTTTGGTTTGCACGATAGCACTTTACCCTTATGTAATGGACAAATTTGAAGAAAATAAACAAATGACATTTTACTACTAAAATGTTAGATTTCCATGTCACCCTGTTAATTAACTATTTGGTGTGGAATCTGTTTTAAGGGCATAAAAATTCAAAGTTAAAAAATTGTGAGTTTTTATCACTTTATGTTTAAATATTCCATAAATTGTTAATGAATAACAAAACTTATGTATCTAAATTTACCCGTGGGCCCCTTGTTCATGTGCAGTAATGACAATCTCAGATAACAACGCTGTTGGGATTATGACTTGGCAGGTCGCACTCAGCTCAGTCTGCAATTGTGCTTTCTGGTACAGTAGGCCATTCTTCATCCAAAGCTGTTCCCACTGCTGAAGGATTCGTAACACCTCTGGAGGCAGGGTACTTCTTTCTGCTGAGCTGGGGAGTCTTTGAGCAGTCACACACTGTATAATCAATGCCAGTTCACTATCTTCCTGTTGAAGTCGAACCCACTCATCCCAGGACCATCCCAGTATGCCTTCCAGGGCCGAGGTGTGGATTTGCTCCTGCGTTGCCACCACCATTCTGGCGGGTCTCAGAAACTTTGGGATTTCTTCATCTTCCAGCTCCACATCTCTTTCCTGCTCTGGATTAGTACTTCTCCTCCTAGACAGGGCATTGGCATGAGTGTTTTCTGCTCTCCTCTTATAGGCAATCTTATATATTCTGGCCACCCTTCATTGCTCCAGAGCCCCTAGTCTCACATTCTCCAGATGCGCTAGCGGTTTGTTGTCAGTGCTCACTAATACTTCGGAGCCAGATAGATATTCCACAAATCTCTCTGTCATAGCCCACACCAACACCAGCAGCTCCAACTTAAAGGAGCTATAGTTGTTTGCATTACGTTCGGAATCGTGAAGGGACCGGCTAGCATACACGATCACCCTCTCTTTCCCGTCCTGCATCTAGCAGCTTTATTTTTTTCTCTCAAAGCAATGGAGAGTTTCCTTGGCTGTGTGTTTGGGATCATTGTCTTGCTGAACTGTCCACCCATATTTCATTTTCATCATCCTTGTAGATGGCAGCAGATTGTTATCAAGAATGTCTTGGTGTATTTGTCCATTCATCCTTCCTTCAATAATATGAAGTTTGCCAGTGCTGTATGCTGAAAAACAGCCCCACACCATGATATTTGCACCTCCAAACTTCACTGTTAGTATGGTGCATGTGAGGTGATATGCAGTGCCTTTTGACCTTCAAACATAGTGTTTATTATTTTCCAGGTGTTTCACAAGCTTGTCTAAATGTTGATGAGAAAACTTTAAATGTGTTTGAACATGCTTTTTGTTTAGCAATGGAGTGTGCATACAGGCCATGGAGGTTGAGTGCATTACTTTTTCTTTTTGTTTTCTTTGAAACAATTGTGCATGTTAATTTCAGGTCTTTCTGTAGCTCTCCACTAGTGGTCATTGGTTCTTGGACAACTCTTCTGATAATTGTTTTCACTCCTATGTCAGAAATTTTGCTGTAAGCACCTGGTCATTGCTGGTTTATGGTGAAATAATGTTTTTTCCACTACCGGGATATGGTCTCAACAGTGCTTACTGGAACCTTTGGCAGTTTACAAATTTTTCTGTAACCAATGCCATGAGTATGTTAAGAAACAATAAGGTTGTGAAGGTATTGAGACAGCTCACTGGTTTTACCCATCATGATATATTGTTGCTTGTGTGGCACCTTGTAATATGACAACTTTTTTAAAGGCCATTAGTTGAACCAGCTGATATTATTTTTCTCTAAGTGGCAGGATTGCTTTGTGATTACTGATAGATTTCAGCTGGTATCATGACTTTCCTTGGCATTTTGCTCCTCTCTTTTTTTATGTTTTCAATACTTTTTCCCTGTGTCATTTCTCAATATTACACAGAGCTTAATTTATGGACATTTATGGTTCAATTTATTTGCCCATGTGGATTGGATGGGTTGTTACCAATATCTGGTTTGAATATCAATAGCACCTTTAGAAATATATTTACTTAGAGAATTGGTGACGTGTTCAATACTTAATTCACCCGCTGTATACATGTATACAGGGGTTGGACAAAATGATGGAAACACCTAACGTTTTGGCATCATAATCTTCGAACATGTTTTAAGCATGCAAACCATGACATATGGTAATGTTTTTGTAGTTGATGATTTGTGTTACGTGATATGTGTATGTAAATTAACTGTTTGTTTTGCATAATTGTAAGAACATTGATGAGAATCTGATACCAATGGCAGACCTCTCGGATTTTCAAAGAAGCCAAATTGTTGGTGCTCATATGGCAGGCGCTAGTGTAACAGAAAGTGCCCGAATGCTTGGCGTGTCAAGAGGTACTGTCTCCAAAGTAATGACTGCATTTGAAAGAGAAGGAAAAACGTCCGCAGCAAAGCACAGGTCCGGCTGAAAGTCAAAGTTGACTGAGAGAGACCGTCGGACTCCAAAGCGAGTTGAGAGAGGATCGCAAGACCACGGCTCCAAAAATCACTGCTGAGCTCAATGAACACCTACTGAACCCAGTTTCCATGAAAACTGTTTGTCGGGAGCTGCACAAATCTGGATTCCACGGAAGAGCTGCAATTAGAAAACCACTGCTCTCAATGACAAATGTTTCCAAGTGTTTAGAGTGGTGTAGAAACCTCCAGAATTGGTCCCTCGAGCAGTGGAAACATGTGATATTCTCAGACGAATCATCCTTTACCCTATTTCCGACCTCCGGCCGAGTGTACGTTTGGAGATAGCCGAAAGAAGCATTCCATCCAGACTGCCTTCTCCCAACCGTAAAACATGGTGGAGGTTCTGTGATGATCTGGGGTGCTATTTCGTGGAGATACCCCGGGCCAATGATATCCCTTCATGGAAGAATTAACAGCCGAGATTATTTAGGCATTTTGGGCGACCAAGTGCATCCAATGTTTCAAGCACTGTTCCCGGAGGGGAATGCCATCTTTCAGGATGATAATGCACCAATTCATACAGCTAAAATCGTTAAAGCATGGCACGAGGAACATTCTAATGAAGTTGAGCATCTCATCTGGCCCCCACAATCCCCAAACCTCAACATTATTGAGCATTTATGGTCGATTTTAGAGATTCAAGTTTGACGTCGATTTCCGCCGCCATCGTCGCTCAAAGAACTGGAGGGTGTTTTAACTGCAGAATGGGCTAAAATTCCTTTGGAAACAATTAACACCTTGTATGAATCCATACCTCGGAGAATTGAGGCTGTAATCACCGCAAAAGGTGGACCTACACCAGATTAAACTAACTTTTGTTGATGTTTCCCAGTGTTTCCATTATTCTGTCCAACCACTGTATGTGCAGTGTTTGTGTCTTTGTATAAATATATATATATATATATATATATATATATATATATATATATATATATATATAAATATATATATATATACAGTTATATGAAAAAGTTTGGGCACCCCTATTAATCTTAAGCTTAATGTTTTATAACAATTGGTTTTTTCGCAACAGCCATTTCAGTTTCATATATCTAATAACTTTTGGACACAGTAATGTTTCTGCCTTGAAATGAGGTTTATTGTACTAACAGAAAATGTGCAATCTGCATTCAAACAAAATTTGACAGGTGCATAAGTATGGGCACCCTTATCATTTTCTTGTTTTAAGTACTCCTACCTACTTTTTACTGACTTACTAAAGCACTTTTTTTGGTTTTGTATCCTCATTGAGCTTTGAACTTCACAGCCAGGTGTATGCAATCATGAGAAAAGCTACTTAAAGTGGCCACTTCCAAGTTGTTCTCCTGTTTGAATCTCCTCTGAAGAGTGACATCATGGGCTCCTCAAAAGAACTGTCAAATGATCTGAAAACAAAGATTATTCAACATAGTTGTTCAGGGGAAGGATACAAAAAGCTGTCTCAGAGATTTAACCTGTCAATTTCCACTGTAAGGAACATAGTAAGGAAATGGAAGAACACAGGTACAGTTCTTGTTAAGGCCAGAAGTGGCAGGCCAAGAAAAACATCAGAAAGACAGAGAAGAAGAATGGTGAGATCAGTCAAGGACAATCCTCAGACCACCTCCAGAGAGCTGCAGCATCAACTTGCTGCAGATGGTGTCACTGTGCATCGGTCAACTATACAACGCACTTTGAACAAGGATAAGCTGTATGTGAGAGTGATGCGAAAGAAGCCGTTTCTTCAAGCACGCCACCAACAGAGTCGGCTGAGGTATGCAAAAGCACATTTGGAGAAGCCAATTTCTTTTTGGAAGAAGGTCCTGTGGACTGATGAAACCAAGATTGAGTTGTTTGGTCATACAAAAAGGCGTTATGCATGGTGGCAAAAAAACACAGTGCGTTGTATAGTTGTGTATACACACACGTTTCTGTGCAGTGCGGGTGTGTGATTACATGATTATATCTGAAAAAAAGGTTGATTTTTTTTGTTCAAGACTTAAAGAATAAATATGAATTGTTGTTTATGGAAAAAAAAAGAAGACATCCCCAGAAAATAAGCCGTACTCCGTAATAAGCCGTAAAAAAAAATAATATAAGACCCTGTTCTATTTTCAGGGAAACAGAGTAAATTTGATTTTCAAAATGTGATAACCCTTTAGCTATTATTTAATATGTATTTTTGCATGTTCATTTCCCATTTAACAAATTTACCATTAGATACTTTTGGGTCTCAGGAACCTTAAATAGCTACTCATCTCATTATCATGATATTAGAATGATACTGGTTAAAAGCTATTATAAATTTAGCTCTGCTGCATCCACATTCAGGAAAACAATTAAAATAAAGAAGTCACTAATCTTCAAATTCATGAATACGAGTTAAATGTAATTAGTTGCATCATGCATTTTGTGCTCAGAAAATTAGCCAAAATAATGTCTTGAAAATACAGAATAATCTAGATGATGAATAAATGTAATTATAATTCAATGTCTTCCTGTTCTTCTCTATCTCCCATTTCAGCGTGCTTTTATTATACTTTGCGAGGTTAATTAAAAACTCTTCATAAGTTCATATCTCCAATTATCTAAATTATGCTCTAAATTGAATTGTAGTTCTCTAAAATATTCCCCAAAGCTAATTTGATATATATGCAGTTAATAGCTGAATTCCCGGGTTGATAGAAAGAAGAGGCATCAAATGGAATGTAGTTAAAGAGGGCACCAATACAAATATAAGTTTTTCATTCCATCCCATTGCCCCAGGTGTAAAAGATCCAGTCCCTCGCCATGCCATCTGTCTTTAATAATGTTTATGAAAAATGTCTGATTCAAAAATGCTCATTTATACTTGTGTGATCCTTTAATAGGAGGCCATCATTATATTGGTTCATGCAGACGAGCGTATGAATCGGACATGTGCTGTCCAATTTTTAATCTGATAACACATGGACAGCACAAGTTATTCAATGTTGCTCTTCAGATTAAGGTTTTTTTTCTCGGTCTACTTTCTTCTGGATGAAACTCAGACGATTTCTCATATGTTTGTCTGCAGCCGCACTAACAAGTCAGTTCCTGATATATTTTCCTTCTTAAATATTCAACTGTGAGTTGTATTATTGAAGACTGTAAACATTTAAAGGGGTCTGCGCAAATTGTCTCTTGAGCAGCTCAGAGCAATGCAGTTTCCTTAATTCTTGAATGTTTAGAGGGGCCGGCATTCCTCCTTCAATGACAGTTCTGATCCAAGAGCTTCATTCTGCTACTGCACATTAATATTCTAGTCTACACTGTTTTCACTATATTTGCATACAGATATAAAAGTGTATTTGAAAAAGTACACGGCTCAGAAAAGTGAGAGTCATGATTAAGATAACTGTTCTGGAGTCTGCAGATAGTGGAGGCTAGTGATTTTAGGTGACTGATAGCTCAGAAGCTGAGAGGGAAGGTTAAAGGTGAGCACCTAACTGCTGAATAAAAATCAATGGCTTGAGAGAGCTGGCTGGGATGTTAAGAGTTAACTCTTATCCTGGAATCTAACTACTGCATGCACTGAGACAGGCTCTGTGGCCCAACTCCATGGAAGCAAGCTATATATTATGTTAGATGTAAGATGAAAGCTCTTACAGCAGGAAAATAATAACAGATAGAAAACCTAAGTCAATTGCAAACCTGCATATTTTCATGTGAACTAATTAAAGCAGTTTAATAACATGAGAATACTCCTATAACAACCAAACCAATTTAGCCACAAAGCTCCAGTGTTAACAATGTAAAAGCTTTAATAATCTAAATTTAAACCAACCCTTTTTTTCCCAAAGCAAGTAACTAAATATAAAAAAATAATATAATAGGTGTTACCGCATATTTAACTGTCTGATCTTATAAAATATAAAATATTTATGTTGTAGGGTGAATTTTTAAAGGAGTATTCCCATCTCCAGAATCCTATCCCAATATGTACCAAAGCAAAAAAAGGAAGTAACGAGCGAACTACCAATCGCAAATAAAGAAAACTGTAAATTTTATTGAGAGAGTAGATGACAAAATTAGTTAAAAATTATTTATATAGGGAGAAGAGTCACAGAGTGTCACAAAACTAGGAGAACATAGGGTCTACAAGCATAATACATATAAAACATATTAACCAAGTGTCCGAAAAGGGACAGCTGATGGCACTACAGGAAATATGAGGGATAGCTAAGTATTCTAATCATTATCATATAGTACAAATGTCAGGTGACCAAACAGTTGGAGGATGATTACTACTAAGTAGTGTTGAGCGATACCTTCTGATACTTGAAAGTATCGGTAAGTATCGGCCGATACCCAAAAAATATCGGATATCACCGATACCAATACATTGAGAAGTTTAGGGCCTGCGATGATGTCGCGGCCTGTGATTGGTCGCGTGAGCAGTCACATGAGCGGCACGCGACCAATCACAAGCCGCGACGTCAGCCGCGACGTCATCGAAGGTCCTAAACTCCTCATTCTTAGGAACGGAGGCTGCCGGTTAACAGCGGTAAGGTCCAGGGGCCGCCGGAGAGGTGAGTATATCCATATTTATTATTTTAATTCTTTATTTTTTACATGAAGATGGATCCGATTCCGATTTCCGATATCACAAAAGTATCGGAACTCGGTATCGGAATTCCGATACCGCAAGTATCGGCTGATACCCGATACTTGCGGTATCGGAATGCTCAACACTACTACTAAGTATTCACAAAATGCTTCATGAAAAGTGCTCAATAGCATAGGAAAATATTTAGAATTGAGAGTCCTCAATGGTTGATACCTTTTAAAGGCTAACTGAAAAGATGGTAGCAAATTGCAAGCTTTCGAGATAATAGCATAGGAAAACCACCTAAATAGAATAGAGGCACTGTAGCAGAGACACAGTCAGTCCAGTCATTAGGCTTCAGTTATACACTACATTGTAAAAAGACCCATAGGTATATAAAGGCAAAGTGCATAATGCATTACCTGGAGATGAGGTTTTGCTGCACGTCAAAAAAAATATATAAATAAAAAAAAAAAAAAAATCATGTGGATCCCAAAATAGTACCAATGAAAACTACAGCTCAACACCCAGCACTCAACACTATGGACCAAAAACTAATATGGTTCTCATTATATAATGACATAAACCAATCCGTTTTTCAAGTTTTCTATTTTCTTATAAGTAGTAAAATAAATACTGTATATTAATGTGGTATCAACACAATTATAATCACCTGTAGAGCAAAGATACCAGATAAGATAAAGAAGCGGGATGTGTAATTCCACAAAACAGATTTCCACTGCTCCAAAAATCCAGTGGAAATGCATTGGGCTTGGTGATATAAGGTTTATGTGCCACTGCTTGGCTATTGAAAACAATGGTATGAAGCTCTTGGCACCCATTTTTTGTGCTGATATTAATACTAGAGTTGGATTTGACCCTGCATTGGCGACTTTGGTGCACAATGTGCCTCAGCAGTTGGTGACCCCACTCTATTAGTTGACTCCAGTGGTGCACTGCTCTCAGCAAGCATGAAGCCATCAGTATTCTTAACTTAGTTTTAGACATGAATAGAAAAAAAGGGTAATGCATATGAAGATGAATACAATTGAAGTGAAGCAAATTATATTGTAATTCGACACAATTTGTAGATTTTAATTCAAATTTAAATTGAGTGTGCTAATTTGTTTTTGGAAAGAGGAATTTCACTATAATTCTTTCATCTTTCTTTTCAGATTGCAAACTTGAATAATAATCATCATCATTAGGATCTAGAACAATACTGCAGCTGCATTGAGCTCATGGATTCCTAGAATATGAATACTATATTGATAGATTTTTTTTATATTTTGCTTCAGTGATTTGCATTTGAAAGATGAAAGCTTGCGAAGTGACAGCTTTGTAATTTTGCACATAGACATGTTAGATCATTTTAAAAGCCTCAAGCAATGTATTTAAAAATAGCTATGTGCTGTTGGATGCTAATGATGTAATATCTAGTAAACCCCATTTTCATTAAAATGTCTAGACATCAGAAACAATTGCATTTCGTAGTATTACTGGATTTAGTGAATTGTCATGTGCAAACAGACTCGGGTCTGGGATGGTGCCACGTGGACTGTGGCAGAGCATATCTCGTGGCTTCAGGGCCATTGTGTTATGTCTTCCATTAAAGTATTCCTGCGAGGCCGGTGGCCCTTTGGGTCCTCCTAAGTAGCATGATTTGCTTGTATCAGCACCCACTGTGGCAACAAAACTGGATTGTGGGATACATGGGCCCAATGGAATACCATGCAGTGTCTTGTGTCTTCTTCCTCAGATAGTACATGTCAGCCATGTTAAAAGTCTCATGTCTGCATCCTTGGTCCAGAATTCTCTTTATTTACCTACTGTACTTTCACAAAACTAAAAGAATTCAGCTTAAAAATAAACCTTCTTCTGGAATTTTCAGACGTGCCTCCTGTAGTAGAGTTAAGCTATCTGCCGAAGTTCTTCCTATGAGTACTGGTACATGGAGACATCCATAGATGTCCCAAGGTCACGCACCCACAGCCTAGTTATGAAGTCAGAATTGCATCCAAAAAAACATTGCAATTTTTTTTCACAGGTTCAAACAAAATAAGTATGAAAAAATCTACAGATTTCATGAGGAACATGTAGCTACAGTAAGACCCTGTGTGGGTTTAAGTGGCATGTTTCATACTTAAATACTGTATGTATTAATTACTGTAAATATAGGTGACAAATATATCTAGTGGCCCTCAAATTGGGTGCTCATAAACCTGATTCCTCTATTTACATGCACTTTCAGTTTGGCATAGAGTACATATGTTCTAAATTGGGAGTTTCTGCCCCATATGTTTTGCCTCCCCGTAAAGCCAAAAGATTAGAAATTTAAATACAACTATTTCTGAACTGCCCATAAACTATAAACATCAGGACTGTCCAAACTACTCTCTACAGATGCTCTGACGTATCTTCATGCCGAATCAGCAACTTACACTTGACCATGCAACTGTGTGTCAGAAAGAGCCAGACTACCCACAGAAAAGGTATCATGGTTTATTACCATGATTTGCCTTCTCAACTGAACCAGTCCTTTATATACTCTGATAAGCAAAAGGATAACTATGTTTTTAAACTTTTGACTTTCAGGCTCCATATCTCACCAACCACTACTGCTTTGAAAGTGAGACTAGCATCATTTTAAAGACAACCATCTTGGCTATCTGTTATAGGAACAGACATGAGCAAAGTCAGCTAAGGCAGCAGGACAAATCAGGGTAACACCAGAGTCAGATACTCACTCCGTAGGCAGAAAATATAACTCACACCGCCTGCAGGATGCAGCGGAGCTAAATAGCAAACCTGGACCCAGAATGAGGCAGAGCAAAGTTAACCCCTTACATGACCAGACCAGGAAAGGGGTAGACAAGACTCAAAACCTGGTCTGGATCATGACAGAAACAACCTCATATCATCAGGCTTTTTCCACTGAACTTGACAGTTCCTGTAATTTCTTGAACTGTTAGCCTTCCTCCCTTGTTTCTTCCAGACCCATTTGTACCCATCATAGCATAGTCTATTGACTTTTGTCTCATCGCTCCAAATCTAAATCACATGTTTTCAATCGTCTATGGTCTGCTTATCGTACTTTTTTGCACACTTAAGACACTTCTGATGACAATTTTGAAGTTGAGGCTTCTTCACCTTTCTTTGAGCCACCATTTCAGACTTGTACAATATGTGTCGCATGGTGCTTGCATGGACATCTGTGAACTCACTATTGCGAAGCAAACAAGCGACCTCCACTACCGTGTTTGTCGCCCAAGAACTAGTAGATCTTATGATGAGCCAACTTGTTGACCAAAATAATTTGCCTGGACATCCACCTCTCAGCTTTTGAATGGATGGACATATTTCATTTTGTATTTTTCCAACTGCCATGATGGAGTTTGGCAATTTTCTTGTCTGAGAGACCTTTATTGATGAGCTGGGTGATGCTGTTTCTCTTTTCTTCGGAAATCTTCATCATGACTGTTCCTCAATTTGGACTAGTGACCTCTTGATTGGGAATCAACCTAATAACACACTGAGCTATTAGAGAATTTGAGAACAGCTTGTATTTTGTAGTATACATGAAGAAAAATATTTTTCCACCATCAGGAGCAATACAATAGCAATGCAGTGACATGACATGAATTTGTATAACTAATCATATGCTGAATAGTTGCTTCTCTATAAAATGATGGTACTCTTGCATTCGAAGCAGTAGTAGATGGTATGATATGGAGCCTGAAAGTCAAAAGTTCAAAACATTGTTACTAGTTATGAGTGAGCATGCTCGGATTAGGCGTTATCTGAGCACTCTCATGTGCTAATAGAGTATCTTCAGTATGCTCAAATACTATGCTCTTGTCGACGTGCCTGCATGTCTCATGGCTGATTGAAAGCTGTAACACATGCGTGGATTGCCTAACAGTCAGGCAATTCCTGCTTGTGTTACGGCTGTTCAACAGTCGTGAGACATGCAGCCACAGTGACTCGAGCATAGTATTCGAGCATGCTGAAGATACTCTATTAGCATATGAGCATGATCAGGTAACACTGTATCCAAGTATGCTCGCTCACTAATTGTTACCCTTTTGCTTGTCAGTGTAGCATTGACAGTGCTTCCTCCTCCAGACCCAGCGATCAAGTGATTGATGGATGTAGGGAGGAAAGAGTAACTGCGAGATCTGAGGAGACCTAGATAGCCCTGCTATACAGGCAAGAGACTGAATTTTGCCTGTAACTGGGGCTAATATTGTAACTTTAGTAACAGGAGAAATCATCAATAAAAATATGTATCTGTCATGGCTCGACTTATGGCTTGATCCGGTGATCTCTCTGCTGGACCACAGCCTGTGTTGTCTTTGTCCAACTGCAGATAATACTCTCATCTTTGCTTTGCTGTTTTGCTTCTGTGCAGGTGTTTTCACATCCTAGTTTTGGTTTATCCTATCACATCTTTAACTTTTCTTCAACATGCAGTCTTTGCTGGCTATATTAATTTATTTATGTCATCAGCAATTACATAATTTAAATGCTGTCAACAGAGATTGACAGCAGAATTGCAGAAAGAAACTATTATCAGAAATGTGTTTAGTTGCAAAAAATGATATTTGGGTATTTAAGTTTCATTTTCATTTTACAATTTACTTAGATTATTACAGTGTTTCAGAATATCACATTGAACATGTTTGAGGACTTTTTTTATTGCATAAATGTATGTTTTTGGGCTAAAATCATTTTTACAATTGTGCTTCTTTAAAAATGTTGCATCATTTGGCTATTACAGACTGCTTACTTGCATATTTTACTTTGATGTGGTCTATGGTCATAAATCAGCTAAGAGGTGCCCAGGAAAAAACAGATAAAAGATCTACAAGCTCTCTCATAAAATTGTCAGAACGAGTTCACTTAATGGAATCTCAGTTAACTTATTCTGCAGTTATTATTATACTCAACAACACAGAGACGATAGGCAGATGGTTGAAAAATTTGAATGTAAAAAATTTGGAAAATAGATCTTTAGCCCCAAGTACATACATTTATGTAAAAAAAATGTTCCCTGAAGTGGACAGACCCTTTAGTGCAAAGACAATCTACAATGGAATATCTTACTGGTGGAGTCTTGAAGATATAGAAAGTTGAACCCTTTAGTACCAGGAACTTGAATTTATAAATGTGCGATCCATCTGATCCTTGTACTTTTTCACTCACCCATCCCATGTGTAGGATCTGTAATGAGAATCAAAAATGTGGTCATGCCAAGAAATTAACTAGTATGAATCCAAATAAAAGGTAATATAGAATTTACATAATATTGTGCATGTGAGTAATCAAAATGGAATATGATACAGAAAGTAGTTGCATATAAAGAACAGAAGAGGTACTAGAGAAAAAATAATTCTGGGATCCTAATATGGTGCCTGCAGTGATTCAGGATATTTTGACTTGGTTGGTCTTTTTTTGCCTGTTACACCATTTCCATAATCCTTTTGCAAATTTTTTTTTAAAAAACCCTGATCTGCTAATAATACAGGTGCACCATGAAGTGAAGGTTTTTACACATTTTTGCAAACTTATACAAGGGAATGAAGACAGACTGGTCTGTCAAAGCTTAAATTATTGACTATATATATTCAACTGTATCTTTTTTATTAAATAAATGATAGCTATATATATATATACAGTGGGGCAAAAAAGTATTTAGTCAGTCAGCAATAGTGCAAGTTCCACCACTTAAAAAGATGAGAGGCGTCTGTAATTTACATCATAGGTAGACCTCAACTATGGGAGACAAACTGATAAAAAAAAATCCAGAAAATCACATTGTCTGTTTTTTATCATTTTATTTGCATATTATGGTGGAAAATAAGTATTTGGTCAGAAACAAAATTTCATCTCAATACTTTGTAATATATCCTTTGTTGGCAATGACAGAGGTCAAACGTTTTCTGTAAGTCTTCACAAGGTTGCCACACACTGTTGTTGGTATGTTGGCCCATTCCTCCATGCAGATCTCCTCTAGATCAGTGATGTTTTTGGCTTTTCGCTTGGCAACACGGACTTTCAACTCCCTCCAAAGGTTTTCTATAGGGTTGAGATCTGGAGACTGCCTAGGCCACTCCAGGACCTTGAAATGCTTCTTACGAAGCCACTCCTTTGTTGCCCTGGCGGTGTGCTTTGGATCATTGTCATGTTGAAAGACCCAGCCACGTTTCATCTTCAATGCCCTTGCTGATGGAAGGAGGTTTGCACTCAAAATCTCACGATACATGGCCCCATTCATTCTTTCATGTACCCGGATGAGTCGTCCTGGCCCCTTTGCAGAGAAACAGCCCCAAAGCATGATGTTTCCACCACCATGCTTTACAGTAGGTATGGTGTTTGATGGATGCAACTCAGTATTCTTTTTCCTCCAAACACGACAAGTTGTGTTTCTACCAAACAGTTCCAGTTTGGTTTCATCAGACCATAGGTCATTCTCCCAAAACTCCTCTGGATCATCCAAATGCTCTCTAGTAAACTTCAGACGGGCCCGGACATGTACTGGCTTAAGCAGTGGGACACGTCTGGCACTGCAGAATCTGAGTCCATGGTGGCGTAGTGTGTTACTTATGGTAGGCCTTGTTACATTGGTCCCAGCTCTCTGCAGTTCATTCACTAGGTCCCCCCACGTGGTTCTGGGATTTTTGCTCACCGTTCTTGTGATCATTCTGACCCCACGGGGTGGGATTTTGCGTGGAGCCCCAGATCGAGGGAGATTATCAGTGGTCTTGAATGTCTTCCATTTTCTAATTATTGCTCCCACTGTTGATTTCTTCACTCCAAGCTGGTTGGCTATTGCAGATTCAGTCTTCCCAGCCTGGTGCAGGGCTACAATTTTGTTTCTGGTGTCCTTTGACAGCTCTTTGGTCTTCACCATAGTGGAGTTTTGAGTCAGACTGTTTGAGGGTGTGCACAGGTGTCTTTTTATACTGATAACAAGTTTAAACAGGTGCCATTACTACAGGTAATGAGTGGAGGAAAGAGGAGACTCTTAAAGAAGAAGTTACAGGTCTGTGAGAGCCAGAAATCTTGATTGTTTGTTTCTGACCAAATACTTATTTTCCACCAGAATATGCAAATAAAATGATAAAAAAACAGACAATGTGATTTTCTGGATTTTTATTTCTCAGCTTGTCTCCCATAGTTGAGGTCTACCTATGATGCAAATTACAGACGCCTCTCATCTTTTTAAGTGGTGGAACTTGCACTATTGCTGACTGACTAAATACTTTTTTCCCCCACTGTATATATATATATATATATATATATATATATATATATATATATATATATATATATATATATACAGTACTAGCTGTTTCCAGCCAGCTAACGCTCGGCACACTCATTGCTATCTAATTAACGCTGCTGGTGATTAAACTAAAGTAAATAATGACAACATTCAATAGCGCAGGTGATAAATTAACTTAAAATGAAGTTAATAACAATAATTGTGGTAATGTGGTGGAGGGCGGGATTATGTGTGGTAATGTGGCGGGGGGGCGGGATTATGTGTAGTAATGTGGTGGGGGGCATGATTATCTGTGGTAATGTGGTGGGGGGGGTGGGATTATGTGTAGTAATGTGGTGGGGGGCGGGATTATGTGTGGTGATGTGGTGGGTGGGCGGGATTATGTGTGGTGATGTGGTTGCGGGGCGGGATGATGTGTGGTGAAGTGATGGAATTGAAAAATTTAGCCTTGTTATGTCTCTAAAAAGATTCAAGGTTCCAATTTGTTGCCTTCGGTTTGATGACAGAACTACCCGAACCGAACGTAAAACATATGAACTGCTTGCTCCAATTCGCAATGTATTCCAAAAATTTGTGGAAAACTGTAAGATAAACTATCGCCCTGGGGCAAATGTCACAATTGACGAAATGCTCCCTGGTTTTCGTGGCAGATGCGCATTTTGTCAATACATACCATCAAAACCTAGCAAATACGGAATAAAAATGTATGCCCTTGTTGATGCCAGTAAGACCTACACATACAACATTGAAATTTATGCTGGAAAGCAGCCAGATGGTCCTTACTGTGTCAGCAACAAACCCAGTGATGTTGTGAAAAGAATGTCTGAGCCCTTATTTCTATCAGGTTGCAATATAACTGCTGATAATTGGTTTTCAAATTGTGATCTTATTGATTATCTAAAAACGCAGAAGCTTTCATATGTCGGAACTGTAAGAAAAAATAAAAAAGAATTGCCGCCACAGCTTGTTACTGTGACAGGGAGAAAACAGTACAGCAGTATGTTTGCATTCCATGATGAAAAGGTTTTGGTTTCCTATGTACCACGCGAAAAAAAAAATGTACTTCTTCTCTCAACGCTTCATAATGATGATGCCATCGATCCTAAATCTGAAGCACAACAAAAACCAGAGATTATTACATTTTGTAATGAAACCAAAGGGGGTGTTGATACAGCTGATCAGATGTGCTCAACTTTCAGCATCAGCAGAAACACCAAGCGCTGGCCAATGGTCATATTTTTCACTATGCTAAATTTGGGTGGTATAAATTCACAAATCATTTACCTTGAAAACCAGCTTGAACCACTCCGTAGACGATTGTACCTGAAAAAATTGGCCCATGAACTAATGCTTGGAGAGCTACGCAGGAGAAGTATGAAAACCATCGGTATCCCCTCTGGCTTTCAAGTTAGGCTCAAAAGATTCCACCCAGATATTGATACTGAAAATCCAACACCTGTACCACCTCCCAAAAGAAGGAGATGCACCACCTGCACGATGGAAAGCGGGAACAGAAGGCTTTCTAATTATGAATGTCTCAAATGTCATCATGCAATCTGCCTGACACATGCAAAAATGTACTGCAATTCTTGCTCTTTGCTTTGCAAATGTATTTTTTCTGGGGAACCTTCAGGATCTAATTCATATTAATTCTGTGTGTAATATTATTGTAGGTGCCTAGAAAATGTTTTTGTGCCAAAATTTTCTTTTTTTAATAACCGTTACTTGATATCATTGGGGGCTATTTGGTGGGAGTTTTGAAACTTGTGTATATCAAAGTTATTACTTTTATGTTGAGTAAATGGGTTTGTTTTGCACCTGATAATGTGTAGTCTCTTTTATTACATCCCTATGAAGGTCTCTGATCACTTTTAGATCACTGAAATTGAGAAAATTAGATATTCTAGGCATTTTTCTAGCCTGCGCATGACAGGCACATTGTTCCATTACGAGTTAGTGCAAATATTGTTCCTGACAGAGTTAAAGCCACACTGCAGCTTTTATTTTTATTTCACTGCTGGAGTGGTATCACTAATGTCTGTTCTCAGCCCATAGTGAAATACTCACCAACCACGAGAGCCTCGTTGTGACCTCATTCAAGCTCCAATAGACCTATATTTAGAAGTGACTTTTGGTCCACCCAGCAAATACTGGAGAGTTCTGGCAGGTCACAATCAGCAAAAGCTGATCAAAGAGGCGCTGAGAACAGCAAAAAACGGTGAAGATACATTAGTGATACCACTTTGGCATTGAAATAAAAAAAACACCCGAGTATTACTTAACTTACATTTGCCAGCAATTCAACACAAATCAACTTAGAGCAAATCCGGTGAATCAAATTTCAATAAATTCACTAGATCAGTAACTGGTGATTTAATGCTGCAGACGTTTGTTGTCTAATCACAATTGTGAGAACTTGCCATAACCCATGAGATTACGGTATGTGAATACCAGCATAGATTTTGAAGCAGAAGACATTTGGACAACACTGGTGGTGTTTTTCCTAAGGGTTCTTCTTTGATGCCCTTTGCGCCGGTGACTTTGTCACTAGTTTTTCTCTTTCTATAACATATACTGTATAAGATAGTGAAG
Source organism: Ranitomeya variabilis (assembly GCF_051348905.1). NCBI lineage: Eukaryota > Metazoa > Chordata > Amphibia > Anura > Dendrobatidae > Ranitomeya > Ranitomeya variabilis. The sequence goes on along the minus strand of NC_135233.1, from coordinate 1,024,884,472 downwards.
GCTCGAAGAAAGGACCAATCACTTCTTTAAGCCGCTTCATGGCTTTCAAAGCCTGAAGCTGTTTAAAGTAGTGACAAAAAAAACAGCATATGCTCAAGTGGTTTTGACTTTGCAGTTCATTTGTTCATTCTTTTTGGATTTTTTAAAGTGCTTTTTCAGGCAGTCTTCAGATGGAATCTGCCTGGAAATGACGTAGAGTGCACATACAAAAAATAAAGGACATAAATTCAAAAAACAAACCAGAAAAAAAAACAGCCTTACCAACACCAGGTCAGATCACAAATAAACATGCAAGGTGCAGCAGACCCCAATTAAGCCAGACATTGTGCATCACACATACCTGTGTGACTGGCGTTCTATTCAAGCCTCATTTGTGTGCATTTTTTACTATGCAGCCACCCTCTCCATGAATTGGTAGGTCTGTGAGTGGCTGCTTTCATCAGTAGTTTGCACCTGTGCTGCTCCCGCCTTTATAATTGGAGTCTGCTGCTTCCTGCTTGTGCATTTGTGATCTGAATTGGTGTTGGTAGGGCTGTTTTTTTCTGATAGTGTGCACATACCCTTCAGACTAGGGTTGAGCGACTTTTGCTTTTTTAGGATCGAGTTGGGTTTTGTGAAACCCGACCTTCTCGAAAGTCGGATCGCGTGAAATCGGCCGATTCTACTGTAAAGTCGGGTTCCGGACCGGAACACGAAACCCAATGCAAGTCAATGTGGATTATATTTCTTTCTCTCTCTCTCTCTCTCTCTCTCTCTCTCTCTCTCTCCCCTCCGTGCAAAGCATATGTTGTGTTTGACTGCGGAAATCACTGCAGCCCAAACGGTAATATGGCTCTATGACGCCGCAGAAACCAGACCGGAATCTATGTCATCACGCTGCCCACACTCCTTAATTGGCTGAAAAAATGGCGGGGAAGGCGTCATACAAAACGCGACTTTGGCGCCAAGATCGCCGACCACGTGGCCGATCCCACGCTGGAGTCGGGTCGGGTTTCACGAAACCCGACTTTGCCAAAAGTCGGCGACTTTTGAAAATGAACGATCCGTTTCGCTCAACCCTACTTCAGACTGCTGTGGATATTTGCAGGAAATCACCTAAAAATAAGTATAGACTAAAGAAAACCCAAATATGGATCCCAAAAGTAGAATCACATTTTTGTTTTTATTAAACATTTCAGTTAATCTTATTATAAATCCTTTCAAAAAGAATAGTATTGATATTGCTGTTGTTTCTAATATTCTTATTAGTATTACTATTGGTAGGGATAATAGTAGTATTAGGTTAGTAGCATCAGTCATAATATTAATCAGAGATGGGCAAATCAATTCAATGCAAATTTGTGTCAAATTTATAGAGTCCGATAGCATCTATCAATTTTACCTACATTGGCTGCCACCATTTTATGCAATGTAGAGGAGGGTCACATGACCTCGGGCATGGCAGGCTTCCTCTTATTGTCTTACTGCTATCATATCACATGGCTTATCATAGCTAGTCAGGAGGACTGCCATGTCCCCTGATCCAGGTATCAAACATACAGTATTATATTATCATTGTAATATTGTTGTTATGCTGCCTTGCAATAGGGTTTGCCCCTTTTAGAAGTTGCCCTTCCTCTCTCCATCTGATGTAGCTCTGATATGAATAACCCCTTCCTTCTTCCTCATTCTTCTTCCTCATTCATTGTTTGTCACCTATCTTAGAAGCACACGCGTCTGCATCTCTTGTTCAGAATGAGATCTTTTTGCCAAATGTATTTGTGCATAACTACGGGAATTCAACTGGAAAATAATCCTTCTTCTGGAATCTTCATATGTGACTCCTACAGTTGAATTCAATCTATCTGATGATATACTGTACTATGTGTGAGTAATGGCACATAGAGACAGCCATCGCAACAATGTCTCAAGTGCCCTACACTTGCAACCTAGTTAGAGAATCGGAATAGGGACTAACATAGCATGTACAAAAGAAGCTCAGAGCCTAGAGATAGGGACAGACAGAGATAGGGACAGAACAAAAACACTGAAGAAACTGCAATGATAATGAGTGACAGGACAGCAGTGAAGAATGTTTACCATCTGCTTAACTATAGCCATATATGTTGAGATTTATTTTATATTACTTAGGCAGTGTTTTCATTAAAGAGCTTGAAAATGATTGAATACAGTCCTGGGAGACCTCAAAGTGTTGCAAATGTCTTCTCAGGGCAATTAGAGTGTTTTCTTTTGGCTGTAATTCGGTTCATCAAAAATCCAATTTTTGGGAAACTTTTAAAGAAGCTGGCAAGTTTGAATTTTAAAACTTTTGCTCATCTCTAATATTATGCTTTTGTTATTATTAGAAGCAGAGGCAGATATGGGCCTAACCATCGCTGTAACAGAGGGTGTGATCACAACCGGGTCCGCATGGGACGGGTGCCTGCCGATACCAGTGCCAATTTCACCTGGATATGTGTACTTAGACACACATTCAGCTGAAATGTATTGCATCCCAGAGACCCGCTGGCTCCTTCTGCTGCAATGCACACAATCAAGGCTTGCCCGTGATGGGCAGTGAATGAAAGTGACGTCATGCACTGCTCATTCCAGCTCATCGAAGTCTGCTGACAGTTTCTTCGCCAGCTATAGTGAATGATTCCGTAAGTCATGGGAACGAGGAAAGTTAGGAATAATCATTTGCTTTTTTTAAAAAAATCTGCTCAAGAAAGAATTTAAGGGGCCCAAGATGGGAGGGATTATACCGGGAAGGGGCCCAGGATTCGGAACATTGTTATAGGATAGGGCACAGGATGAGGGGCATTATTACTGGAAGGGACCAGAATGGGGGACTTTATTACTGGAAGGGGCCAGGATAGGACCTTATTACTGGAATTTGCGCAGCATGCAGGACATTATTATAGAAAGGAGCACAGGATGGGGACATTATTACATGATAAAGAACATTACATCAGGAAGGGGCCCAGGATGGAGGACATTATTCCGGGAAGGGGCCAAGGTTCGGGGACATTGTTTTGGCATGGGGTCCAATATGGAGGACAATATTACTGGAAGGGCCCAGGATGGGGGGAATTATTACTAAAATAGGCTAGAATGGGAGACATTATTACTGGAAGATGCCAGGATGGGGACATTCTAACTGCAAGGGGCCAAGGATGGGGTACATTAATATAGGAAGGGTCAAGAATGAGTAAGTTACTGTCAGGACTCTGAACATTTTTTACCTTTTGTGCATTACTGCTCTTTTCCAAGATGGCGTCTTTGGTCTCATGTGCACTGTGTCTTCCTGCTATAAAACTCCACCCCAGCCTTCAGTCTGTGCTAGAGTATTCTGCCTTGCATCCAGCTCCTGACCTCTGGTGACTCCCAGGCTATATACCTGCTCCTGTGATCCTGTGGGGTTATCCTGCTACTCTGGTCTGAGTTCCCGCTGCATACACCAGTTTCCAGTAATCCGCCTTCATCTGCTGCTCGTGTTTACTTCCATCTGCATTTGCTGGACCTGTAAGCTGTTCCTGTTCTGCAAAAACCTGAGACTATAAACCAGGCCTCCCTGGTTGAGCTAAGATATGATTTGAACTGCCTTATAAGCTTATCTATCTGTGTTTGGACTAAGAAAAGGATTTATTCGTGTCAAGTATCCTCAAGAATAACTGTGCTTCATAGACTTTCTGCTTGATTGCATTTTCCTCTGAAGTTTCCTGTAGACTGCTAAGCTGCATTTAATATTTACACCAAGTGTTGTGGACTTGAGTTTCTCTCTGCACCTGTTTGAATCACCGTGTGATAATATAGACTTTACCACTTAGAAAACTGTGTCCTGTAGTTGTCTTGTTCCACGCAAAGAGTCTCCTGAGTTATCCCCTATAATTATTACAGGATACTCTAGCCTAAAAAAAAAAGGAGACTGCTGGAACAATGACTGCAGAAAGCAGATTAGAGCAGGTGTTTTCCAAAATTAGATCACTGCAGAAAGATGTGGAAGGTCTGCAAAAGAAGTTTGGAAGCTTTGAACACAATCAACAAGTGTTTGGACAAACTTTGCAGGACTTCAACCGCATGGCAGCCCAGGAAAACAAACTTGCTGGCATAGAGTCCCAGTATGTACGGGCTTTTCAGAACATAAGCACGCAAATAGCTGCACAAGTGACTTTACCCTCTGGGCAACCGCCACCAGCTAGCCCTCCTAAGTTGCCCCCATTCAGATTTAATGGTGATCGCGACAAATTTCGTGGCTTTGTGAATCAATTTATGCTATATTTTCATGTGCATGTTGACCGTTTTCCTACTGATAGATCCAAAGTATTGTGTGTAATAATGCTACTGACCTCACGAGCGCTCGCCTGGGCGAATCCGATGATTGAGTCTCGTGACCCACGGTTAAATAACTTGGATGATTTCTTGGCCGCTATGGCATTAATGTTTGATGACCCTAATCACCGTGCAACCGCTGAATCTGCTTTGTTGTCTTTACGCCAGGCTAACGTTCTGTTATTGAGTATGCCACTGAATTCAGGAGATTAGCGGTAGATACCAATTGGGACAATTATGCACAATTGCCTATTTTTAAAAGGGGTCTGTCTAGTATTATAAAAGATGAACTAGCTCGCTCTGAGTCACCACAAGAGCGAGAGACATTTATACAGCATTGTGTGCGCATAGACATTCGCCTTACTGAGTGTAGGCAGGAGAAATTTGCTGCATATAACAGTATTTCTAACTTTTCCCTTCCTTCCAAAGAGCCTGCAGGTAAAACCTCTCGGGAGGAGGAGGAAGTGCCCATGCAAATTGATTCCTTTCAGAGGCATGAGATCAATGAGCGCCGGGAGCATCGTGAAAGTCTATGTTTCTACTGCGGCCAGTCTAACCACTTCTTGATGAATTGTCCTAAGTGTCCTAGATGGCCTAACAAGGTGCTAGCAGCAGTAGGGCAGTATGACAACTGTGATGATGAATCTGACATCTCTGAATGTAGCCTGCCTTTAAACGCTGTATTCCATTCACTTTCTATGACTTCACCCCCCAAGGAGCTGAAGGAGAAGAACTCTCACTGTTCTCTCCCTATTAAGATCCTGTGTTCAGGACAGTGGATTTCCAGTACAGCTATGATTGACTCAGGTGCAGGTGGCAATTTCATGGATATCACATTTGCCAAGGAATATGGTATTGAAATTCAGCAAAGAGCCTCTCCAATTACCATGGAAACAGTGGATGGGTCACCTTTAATCTCTGGGCCTGTGGATCAGGAGACCATACCCCTTGAAATTTTGTTGGAGCCTAATCATCAGGAGCAACTTTCTTTCTTGCTAATTTCTTCTCCTCATTTTCCTGTGATTTTAGGCATTCCTTGGTTGCGTTCTCAGAACCTAATTATCAACTGGGAGACCAAGGAGATTATCTTTCCAACAAGGAGCAGCTCAGCGTTAACAGAAGCTGTCCCTGAGTCCACGGCTACCAAACCACATGTACAGGTATTTTCTTTACCTCCAGCATATAGAGTTCTCTGACATCTGTGACAAGAAGAATGCAGATCAGCTTCCTCCACACAGGCATTATGACTGTCCCATTGAGCTGCTTCCTGGGGCAGCTATTCCTTTTGGTAACCTATACCCTTTAGCGGCACCTGAGCTTCAAGCCTTAAAGGAGTATATTGATGAAAATCTGGCCAAAGGCTTCACAAGTTCTTCTTCCTCACCAGCAGGGGCACCTATATTTTTTGTAAAAAAGAAGGATGGGACCCTGAGACCCTGTGTTGACTATCGGGAACTCAATAAGGTAACCGTACGAAACCGTTACCCTTTGCCTCTGATTCCCGAATTACTGGAAAGAGTCCGCCATGCTAAGGTGTTCTCTAAACTAGATCTTTGTGGGGCTTATAATTTGGTGCGTATTCATCCAGGGGATGAGTGGAAGACAGCATTCTGATGCCGGTATGGACACTTTGAATATCTCGTGATGCCCTTCGGGTTTTGTAATGCCCCTGCAATGTTTCAACACCTTGCTAATGACATTTTCAGAGATTTGTTGGACCAGTTTGTGGTGATCTATTTGGACGATATTCTAATCTTTTCTGACTCTCTACAGGAACATGAAGAACATGTCAAAGCTGTTTTAAGACATCTGATAGAGAACCATCTGTATATCAAGCTGGAGAAATGCGAGTTCCATCATTCTGAGATACAGTTCTTAGGTTATATCATCTCTCCCCAGGGGCTGAACATGGAATCTGGTAAGATTCAAGCTATCCTTGACTGGCCGGTACCCAAGAACGTTAAGGAGGTCCAACGTTTTATTGGTTTTGCAAATTTCTACAGGTGCTTCATTCGAAATTTTTCTGATATTGTCCGTCCCATTACTTCCTTGACAAAGAAGGAAAAGCCCTTTAAGTGGTCATCATAGGCTCAAGAAGCTTCTGATCGGCTTAAGATCTGTTTCACATCAGCACCGCTGTTGATACACCGAGATCCAACACTTTCATTCACTGTGGAGGTGGACGCTTCTGATAATGCTTTGGGGGCTATTCTCTCCCAAAGAACTGGAGAGAAGGGTCTGCTACATCCTTGTGCTTTCTTTTCCCGTAGACTAACCTCAGCAGAGAAGAATTACGACGTGGGAGACAAGGAAATGCTGGCTATTATTGCGGCTTTCAAAGAATGGAGGCATCATCTGCAAGGAGCTGCACAACAGATCATAGTGCTAACTGACCATCGCAATTTAGAGTTCCTTAGATCCGCTAGATGTCTTTCTCCTCATCAGGCTCTTCGGAACTTATTTTTAAATCAATTTAACTTTGTTATCTCGTACCGTCCAGGTTCTCGTAATGGGAAGGCTGATGCTTTATCCCAAATCCATGCTGCGGATTCTGTACCTGGAGCCCCGTCCAAGACCATTCTATCTGATGCCAATTTCATCGGAGTTATCCATGATCAGGACTTGTGGAAGGAGTGCAGGGAGGCCTATGATGGTGATGTATTTCTGGCCAACCCACCTGTGGATATTAATCTTGTCTTTAAGGGTGGCATGTGGTTCAGAGATCGACGTATCTACGTCCCTGAGGTCGTCTGTCTGCAGATCCTCAAGTTGGTACATGACTCCAAGTTGGCTGGTCACAGGGGGTACAGAAGACACAAGAGTTCCTGAGCCGATTCTTCTGGTGGCCAACTTGCCTGAAGGATACCAAGGACTATGTTCTCTCTTGCGAGGTATGTGCCCGTTACAAGACTCCTCATGTGGCACCTACGGGTCTTCTACAACCATTACCTGTTCCGTCCCAGCTTTGGGGGTCTATATCAATGGACTTTATTGTGGAGCTGCCTACATCGGGGGGCATGAATACAATCATGGTGATAGTTGATCGCTTGACTAAAGCTGCTCATTATGTTCCATGCACCGGCCTCCCCTCAGCTAAAGATACAGTGAACTTGGTTATACAGAATGTCTTTCGGTTGCATGGGGTTCCGGATGAGATCATCTCTGACCGTGGAGTACAGTTCACTTCAAGATTCTGGAAGGGGTTTTGCTCTGCACTCAATATTAATATCTGTCTCTCTTCCGCTTACCATCCCCAGACAAATGGTCAGACTGAGCGTATCAACCAGACGCTGGAACAATATCTAAGATGCTATGTCAGCCATCTCCAGGATGATTGGTTGAAGTTGCTGACGGTAGCCGAATTTTCATATAATAATTCTCAGAGCGCCTCCACTAAATGTACACCTTTCTTTGCCAATCTGGGTTATCATCTGTGTATTTTACCTAGGTCTCCAATTAAGTCTCCAGTTCCGGTAGTGGAGGAAAGGCTGACTGCGATGAGACAAAATCTGGAGGTTCTGAAGGAATCCCTGACCACAGCTCAAGAACGTTATAAGAGATCGGCTGATAGATTCCGTAAACCTGCACCCATGTTTCAGGTACGAGATTCAGTGTGGTTAGCAACTAAGAATCTGAAGTTAAATGTTCCTTCACAAAAACTTGGACAGAAATTCATTGGCCCTTTCAAGATCAACGGTATTGTGAGCTCTGTGGCCTGCCGGCTGAAGCTGCCTAGGAATATGAAGGTACACCCAGTTTTTCATGTATCTTTACTAAAGCCTGAATCTCCTAATACCTTCCAGGGACGTGTTGTGCCACCTCCGCAGCCTGTGGTGATTGATGGGCAAGAACAATTTGTGGTGGAGGAAATTATTGATTCCAGGATTCGCAGGAATCGGCTCCAATATCTGATAAGATGGCAGGGATATCCCCCTGAGGAAGACTCTTGGGAACCTGTGGAAAACATCAATGCCCAACAGACGATTTCTCGTTCTCATCAGAGATTCCCTGAGAAACCAGGTCCAGGATCGTCCTGAGGCCGCTTCTAAGGAGGGAGTAATGTCAGGACTCTGAACATTTTTTACCTTTTGTGCATTACTGCCCTTTTCCAAGATGGCGTCTTTGGTCTCATGTGCACTGTGTCTTCCAGCTATAAAACTCCACCCCAGCCTTCAGTCTGTGCTAGAGTATTCTGCCTTGCATCTAGCTCCTGACCTCTGATTACTCCCTGGCTATATACCTGCTCCTTTGAACCTGTGTGGTGATCCTGCTACTCTGCTCTGAGTTCCTGCTGCATGCACCAGTTTCCAGTAATCCTCCTTCATCTGCTGCTCGTGTTTACTTCCATCTGCATTTGCTGGACATGTAAGCTGTTTCTGTTCTGCAAAAATATAGACTTTACCACTTATAAAACTGTGTCCTGTAGTTGTCTTGTTCCACGCAAAGAGTCTCCTGAGTTATCCCCTATAATTATTACAGTTACTATTGGAAGGGGCCAAGATGGGGTCATTATTACTGGGAGGGGCCCAGGATGGGGTACATCATTATGAGATGGATAAAGGATGGGAAAGATTACTACTGCAAGGAGCCAGTACAGGGGGAATTATTGGATGGAGGGGGTGAACACACATGTCTTTATGGGATCTAGAATGCTACAGGGACCCATACATCTGACCAACATGCAGGTGGGAGTCCAGGTCCAAAGTTTGCGAACCATCGGACTCTAATTGGGGGCAGATATACCATTGTTGCAACCTGAAATATAAACGACTGAGGAGAAAAAATAGCACAAAATAGGGTCTTCTCCGATAGTAATTACTAAAAATGGTATCAATATATTCAGACCTGAACCCAGGTTTTATGGCTGCTGCAGATCCATGGCAGACTGGACCAGAGAAATATGTAGTAAACTAGATGATGGCCTGATTCTAACGCATCGGGTATTCTAGAATATGTATGCGTAGTGTATAGCACAGCCCACGTAGTATATTGCACAGCTACGCAGTACATTGCACAGCCCACGCAGTACATTGTGCAGCCCACGCAGTACATTGCGCAGCCCACACAGTACATTGTGCAGCCCACGCAGTACATTGCGCAGCCAACGCAGTACATTGCGCAGTCAACGCAGTACATTGCGCAGTCAACGCAGTACATTGCGCAGCCCACGTAGTATATTGCACAGCCCATGCAGTACATTGCGCAGCCCACGTAGTATACAGCACAGCCACGCAGTATATTGTGCAGCCCACGCAGTACATTGCGCAGCCCACACAGTACATTGTGCAGCCCACGCAGTACATTGCGCAGCCAACGCAGTACATTGCGCAGTCAACGCAGTACATTGCGCAGCCAACGCAGTACACTGTGCAGCCCATGCAGTACATTGCGCAGCCCATGCAGTACATTGCGCAGCCCACGTAGTACATTGTACAGCCTACGTAGTATATTGCGCAGCCCATGTAGTACATTGCACAGCCTACGTTGTATATTGCACAGCTCACGTAGTATACTGCGCAGTCCACGTAGTATATTGCGCAGCCCACGTAGTATATTGCGCAGCCCACGTTGTATATTGTGCAGCCCACGTAGTATATTGTGCAGCCCACATTGTATATTGTGCAGCCCACGTTGTATATTGCACAGCCCACGTTGTATATTGCGCAGCCCACATATATAGCAATGTGGGCATGATATCCCTGTTAAAAAAAAAAGAATTAAAATAAAAAATAGTTATATACTCATCTTTCGTTGGCGCCTGGATCCAGGAAGCGGTTACCTACGCTTGGGATCCACCGAAGCTCCGCCAAGCCGCTCGTGCCAGCCGCCATCTTCCATTCCCAGGATGCATTGTGAAATTACCCAGATGACTTAGCGGTCTCGCGAGACCGCTAAGTCTTCTGGGTAATTTCTCAATGCATCGCCGGGAATGGAAGATGGCGGCCAGAGCGAGCGGGTGGGCGTACTACGGAGGGTGAGTATAGCAGGTTTTTTGTTTTTTTATTATTTTTAACATTACATTTTTTTTACTATTGATGGCGCATAGGCTGCATCAATAGTAAAAAATTGGGGACACACAGGGTTCATAGCAGCGGTTACGGAGTGCGTTACCCGCGGCATAACGCGGTCCGTTACCGCCGGCATTAACCCTGTGTGAGCGGTGACCGGAGGGGAGTATGCGGGCGCCGGGCACTGAGTGCGGGGAGTAAGGAGCGGCCATTTTCTTCCGGACTGTGTGCGTCGCTGATTGGTCGTGGCAATGGTCGTGGGCGTTTTGCCACGACCAATCAGCGACTTGGATTCCATGACAGACAGAGGCCGCGACCAATGAATATCCATGACAGAAAGACAGAAGGACAGACAGAAAGCTGGAAGTACCCCTTAGACAATTATATAGTAGATGTAAAGTTTGTGGTCTGTATCCACGCTGACAGGTGATAAAGAAACATCAAATGCCAGAGATAATGAAAAAAGGTTTTGGTTTTTTTTTCAACGCGTTTCGAAGTGTAGACCACTTCTTCAGGAAACAAAAACCATATGCCTATGCAGTTGTACAGTGGCTCAATAGGTTGGGGGGACACCGTCATCTTAAAAGCAGTTTCCTCCTATCAATTATATTGCACAAAAGGACATGAGCTAAAAAACTTTATAGCTCCAAATTTCTGATAGATTGTTGGAGCTAAATAATTGGATGCTTTATGTTGTACTATGCAATAAGAGAGCGTTCTAGTAGAGTTCTACCTCTAATTTCTGTGTCCGTCCCCGAGTAGTACTATTAGTTCATCTTGATCTGAACCACCAGGGACGGTTTGGTGTCACATAGGCACAGGTCTGCATATTCACTTCAAAAAATTGCAAAGCAAGAATGTTCAGCTTTTTTTAATCCCATACAAGTGAATGGAGAGATCTGACCATGAACATTTGAACACTTAATTTCCAACTGTGTGAGATAGGGTTCCATTTTTGAATTAGGCTAGTCTCATAGGCAATATGAGATATTTATGATATAATGCTAGGATATTCCATAATTATCCAAGATGGGCCCAGTAGCACTAGAAATATTCTATTATTTTTAGTGGTAGTAATAGGTTGTTATTATTATGGTGCTTTTTATTAGTATTAGTAGGAGTATCAATGCTGTATTTATTCTGAGAATAGCAATATTAATTTATGCATAATATAACTACAATACTCTCTAATTAAATTTTTATTGACATTTGTAAATAATATTTTAATAAACATCACATTTTAATTCCTATGACTTGAATAAATGAGCGCAACATGGAGCTTGTGCTTTTCTACGGTCATTGAATATATTGATGACTGCTATTACTCTTAAACTTTACAGTAGGGGTTCATTATCCAATATGTTTTATTTTTTATTTTCATATGGTTCACTTCATCCATTCTTGGGAACTCATCCATAACTCTTGAATATGCATAAAATGATAAAGTAGCTTTACTTGTTGAACTTTAAACCTAAAGATCAATTATTTGCTTTTTCAATAATTCCACTAAGTGCAAAGCCTATAATAATAATAATAATAATCATAATAATAATTTATTTTTATATAGCGCTAACATATTCAGCAGCGATTTACAGACATTATCATCGCTGTCTACAATGGGGCTCACAATCTAAATTCCCTATCAGTATGTCTTTGGAATGTGGGATGAAACTGGAGTGCCTGGAGGAAACCCACGCAAACAATGAGAGAACATACAAACTATTTGCAGATGTTGTCTTTGGTGGGATTTGAACCCAGGACTTCAGCGCTGCAAGGCTGCTGTGCTAACCACTAAGCCACCTTGACAAAAATTACAAGCAGGTTCGTCCATACACCCTTGAAGGCACCAACTGGAATGCCTCATAGGAAAATTAAGAAAGTGTAGTTGTAGTACTTCTACAATCAAAGGCTTTGCACAAAGTGCAAAGCCAGGAAAAATTATAAGTAGGGTAATCATAGACCATAGACCCTAGAAGGCAGCAACCGGCAGGCCTCATTCAAATATTGAACATTAAAAACACTTTATGTGCTGCTGTCATTTGGTGGTGTAGAAAAGTCTGTTCTAATCCTGGCTTTGTTCATTTTTATCAGAGTAATTCTTTCACCACTTTCTGTTGACAAGCAAAAGCACCTGTCTTTTATGACTCCCCTGGCAGCACTGAAAATCCGCACAGACAAAATACTATTGGTAGGGAAGCACAACACCTCCAAGGCATAGAGGGACAGCCCATGCCAGGAGTCCAGTTTTGAGACCCAATAAATGAAGGTCACAGAGGAATTAGGGAGTATGCTGGTTTCACCTGCCAGGTCTTGCTTGACCATCTTTAAAAACATTTACCTCCTTCTCAAAAATACCTGCTCATCAAGGCATGGATGATGAGAGTGTTTCATTAAATTGGCCCTGGCCTTAGACAGTGTATCCTGCCTCTTCTGTTACTGATGTGTGTCTCCATTGTTTCTCCTCTTAGGGCGGGGAAGTAAGTTTGCCTCCTGCAGCTAGCATTGTTTGGTGGGAATTTTTTCCACATGTTTTCCTCAATGGCCTTTTGGTATAGCATAATTTTAAAATACCTCTCCACCTCAGGAAGAAGACATGCAAAGTTCCCCTTATACTGTGAGTTTAGCAGTGTGAATAACCAGTACTCTTTTTTGGCCAAGATGTAACGTGAATGAATGTGATGCAAGTGACACAGGAAAGGCAGCGATGCATAAAGTGAGCCATGTGTGTCAAGCTTCCTTAGCTAACACTTCCCTGTCTCCACCATGATGATGACTCTCCATCTCCTCCTCCTTCTCCCCATGGTCTTCCTCCTCATTCCCAACTTCAGCACATCCATGTAGCAGAGATGAGACAAAGGTTGTGTGGGTAGTAGCCTCTGTTGTGCTAGCTAGCACCTCCTGTTCCTCCTCCTCTGCCTGCAGCTCCTCATTGTTACCTAATCCCTGTTGAGCCGATGAGATGAGGCAAGGCTGGGTAACATCTCCCTGGTTCATGTTTTTCTCCATCTCCACCAGGTCCTCATGCATAGCCTCATATTTAATTGTGAGCAGGGACTGTTTAAATAGGCAAACAAGCGGGATCGTTGCACTATGATGTCAGTCCAGCTCACCATCTTTGTGGAGTCTACAAAGTCTTGTAGAATAATTCAAATGTCAGATATCCATGCCCGTTCTTTAGATGCTTTGTGTGGAGGCTGACCAGAATACCAATGGATGTATTGGAGCTGGTACTCAGCAACTGGCCTAAGCTGCTTACAAAGCCTTGCCAGCATGTTTAGCGTGGAGTTCCAGCACGTGTGCATGTCGCACACCAGTTGGTGAGCTGGCACTTGCATGTACAGTACTGCCAGAGCATCAGCAGCTGTAGCTGACTTGTGGAAATGAGAGCTGATGCGGCATACCTTCACCAGAGGCTATGGAAAATCTGTGCTTGTTTACAGAAAAAGCTGATCTACCAAATTGAGCACATGTGCCAAGCATTGCACGTATGTGAGCTTGCCAAGCTTCACAGTCACCACCAGGTTACAGCCATTATCATGCAAAACTATGCCTAGTTGGAGGTTCAGCTGCAAAATCAACAGATCTGTATGGTTTGTTATTCGTTTAAGTAACTCTGCTGTGGTGTGCAGTTTGTCTCTAGACAAATTGGCTTCAGCAGAGCCTGTTGCCAGTTTGCTGAGGCAGTGCTGTAGAGCTTCCAGCTTCCTTCTCATATGTACGATGTGCTTTGAGAAAACATATCAGAGATGGAGGATGAGGAGGAGCAGGAGGTGGTCCAGGAACTGATCTAGGAGGTGGAGGAAACCTTTATATAATTACAGCCAGCAATCCTTGGTGACAGTAGCATATGTGCAGTGCCAGTATAGGACTCGACCCCAACCTCCACAATGTTCACCCAGTGTGCCATCAGGGAAATGTTGCATCCTTGGCCACAAATGCTTGTTCATGTGTTGATTGTGAAGTGTACAATCCCAATAAGAGCATTAGTAAGGGCATGAGTGATGATCCTGGACACGTGCTGGTACAAGGCGAAGATGCTACACTGGGAGAAAAAGTGTCAGCTGGGAATCGAGTACCGAGGGATGGATACTGCCATGAGTTGGCAGAAATTCACCACGTTCTCAAGCTTAAACTGCAACATTTCCACTGGAAGCAGACTGGAAATGTGCCCTTTTAGCATTTGGGTAGTAGTTAGGTAGCTGTCAACTTTCTCTTTCATTCCAAGGACTGGTTTAAGGGCAGCTGAACGCTGTGCTTCTACACGTATTTGGAAGTGCATCAGAATGTGCAAGGACCGGTGCAGGGCAGAAGGAATCTGCACTAGTGTCATGGAAAGGTTATTAGGGAGCACCTGACACAGGGGAAGAGGTAGTGGTGTCACTCGATGGCACCAATCATGGACCGGGCGATTAGTCAGCCGAGTCTGGTGCTTAGATGACATGTGCCTAATCATGCCGGTGGTGGTTTTTTGGTCTCAGAACTCTCTTTTAAAAGTCCCACACTGGGCAACACCTAACAGCTTGACACAGAAATTCAAGAGTGTGGATGCTCTGCGGAACAGTTGACATTTTTCAACAGTTTTTGAGAGAGTTATGTGCTAAGAAAATGTACCCCAGAGCACATAATAGAATATGGATGAGTAAATTAATACAGAAAAATGTTTAAACACTTTTTTGGAGTGTAATATTATACAGAAATGTACCTGCACAAAGCACCTAATACTCTATGCATGACAATATAGTATATTTTTTTACCCCCCCCCCTAAAAAAATGTGGTTAACTACCTCAGCTATATATTTATCAACGGACTGCAAAGCCCTAATCCCTGACTAGAGACTGTATTCAGCCACTCTGCCTGCTCCTGCAACTCTCTCTCCCTCCCTAGGCTAAATGCAGAATGTATCTGATACAAACAGCAAATCACAAATTTATCCCTTACAAGGACTGTTAGCACTAGCATCAATACTACAAGACTCTAATTTGTTAAACTGTGCACACACATGCCTGGACAAGCAGTTTCTCCCTCCAACAAGAACTATAACAGAGCTGCTGTGCAATGGCATCTGAGTCTGGTGGTGTTTGTCCTTTTATGACTCCTGGTGATGTCATGTGGCCAGCCAATCACAGTAATACTACTATCAAGATGGTTACGGAATTACAATGACTCACAGGCAATCACCACATGCTATTGGCTGTATAAAAGGCACCAAATATGCGGGCCATGGATATGTGTTTGAATTAGAGCACTGGCTAAGGCTACCTGAGGGCCAAGCTTATCCGAATACCCAGATACTGTAGTGATATCCTCGTATTACTGAGAACGTTCGCTCATCCCTACTCTCCATCGAACTAACTTCCTCCTCAGATTGGTTCCTCATCATAACATCTGTTGTCTCCAAACACACAATCCACCTGATTCTCTGTCCTGCTACCACCTACTAACACTCCTTCTGCTCTTTCTCATTGCTGGTGATATCTCTTCAAATTCTGGCCCTCTTCACCACATCCCCACAGTCATTCTATCTCCCATCCATGATCTATCATGAATTTCCACAATATTTCTAACCTTACACCCATTCTCCCAGCCCCGCTTTTTCAGTTCCTCTAAACCGCTCGATATGTCTGTAACAAACTTTAATACATCCATGATCTTTTCATCACTAACAAACTTACCTTCCTCTGCATCACTGTAACATGGCTCACCTCCTCGGATACAGCCTCTCCAGCTGCACTTTCTTTTCGTGGATTCCATCTTTCTCACACCCCCTGCCTCAGCAAAAGGTATGATGGAGGAGTTGGTTTTCTGCTGACAGATATCTACTCCTTCACCTCAGTTTCTCTATTTCTCTCCCTTCTTTTGAGGTGCGCTCAGTCTGCATCTACTCTCTTTCCAACTTCAAAGGGCCAACCACCACCTTTTTTAACCACTTCACTACCTAGATACTTCATTTTGTTTCCGCTGACATCCCCACTATTATCATAGGTGACTTCAACATCCCCTTGACATTTCTCACTCAGCTGTCTCTAAGCTTTTAACACTCACTACTTCCTTCGGCCTTGCTCAATGGTCCTCCACAGCCACTCACAAGATGGCCACCCACTGGACCTCATCTTCACCCACTTCAGTTCCCTACCTAACCTCTCTAACTCACCTCTCCCCCTGTCTGTGCACAATCCCCACTCCACAAACTTTTACACCCTCGTAAAATCTCAAACATCTTCCTATACAGTCTCTTTCTGAGTCCCTTCTTCATTTTGCAGACATGGGTTTCTTACACATTGCAGATGCTGCTGCTGCTTTATATAACACCACAATAGTTGCACCTCTCGAGTTGGTCACCTCCCGAACACATAGAAAAACATGCACAAATCAACTGGCAACCCTGGCACAGCAGCCTGACTAAAGATTTGAGGTGAGCTTCCAGGCTTGCTGAGTGGAGATTGAAGAGATCCCATTCAACTAGCAATTCATAACATACAAACATCCCCGCACCAATTTCAAGTCCACACTCATTACTTGAAAGCAAACATACATCTCATGTCTCATATACTGCATGTCTCACAAACCTAAACAGCTGTGCAAAGCTTTCAATCATCAATCTTGTCTCCAAGCATCTCCTCCCTCTCCTCTCAACTCATCTGAAGACTTTGCCTCATTCTTCAAGCAGAAGATTGCCTACATCAGAGAAAACTTTAGCCTACAGTGTTCACAGCCCCTCTTCATAACTACTCAACCCATTTCCTCCAAAACAAGCTTCTCGGCCATTACAGAACATAAACGTTCCTCTCTACTCTCCAGATCACATGTTACCACCTGAGCAGTTGACCCGATTCCGTACCACCTCATTCCAAACCTCACCATAGTCTTCATCCAAATACTAACCCATCTCATCAACCTATCACTAACAACTGGTGTCTTCCCCTCATGCCTCAAAACTACAAGAACAACATGTCCATCTTTAACTGTCCTCTCATTTCTCCTCTTGTACAGAGTACAGATCGCAACTTCTAGTGCCCATCTGTCTAACATCCGGTCCAGCCCACATTTGCCAGTGCTTTTCTGTTCTTCAGCTAATCACACCTGCACCCATGGTTCCATAGTCCCTACAGTGCCTGCCTGCATTTTTCATCCCTCCTTCTGGTTATAGCAGCTTACCTGCTGTAAGGGGTCTGCTGCCAAATTCTGTAGGTCAGCCATGGAGTAGCACCTGGTGCCACCTCTTTGTCCCTCCTTGGGTTGCAGTTTTTGCCTGCTACCACTTGTCTGAGTAGGGATTTGGTAGGCCACCTAGTTACGCCCCTTCCAGGCTTTCAGAGGGATAAGGAAGAGTAATTCCACCACCTTGCCTGTTAGTCTCCATCTGCTGGGTTGGCTGTAGTGGAAGAGGTATCAGTCCCTGATATACTAGTTCTATTCTATTGCAATTTATGCCACTTTGTTGGTGCCTGCCACTAAATTTTGTAAATGTGTAGTCTCCTAGTTGGGTCTCCTTCATGTGTGTTACCTGTAGCAGTAGAGCTCCAAGACCATCAGGCCTCCACTTCCTTGGAGACAACTACCCGTGTTACTATCCTTAGATTTTTCTGACAACAGTAGTCTACAAAATTTATATGATATTTGTGCCACCTGATTGTGGCTTAGTATAATAGCAGGTTGAGCTTTTGCATGTGGTATCAGGGCTCCCAGCATAGGAGGCCTACACCGATTCCTCACCCACCTCGGCTTACTGTGACGTTCAATTTCAAGGCTGTATTGCTGTCCCAGACCCTGATACCTCGTGCCTGGCTGATTGCTGCAGTGTCATGCTACAATTAGTACTATTGGTGAATTGAGGCCACTTTCCTGGTGTCTGCCCCTCATTTGATGTTTTTTGGCAGCATTTGAGGCCATTATAAAGTGTTGTCCATACGTTTTTTGCCTCCCATTGAGAAGATTGACGTTCGGTTATGTTTGGCGAATATTCAATGAATTAATCAGCGAATGTTGCAAATTTGGTGATCGCAATCCGAACCAAGCATTGAAATATTCGCTCATCTCTAAACACTACAAAAATGCCAAACATGTGGGCTCTAAATGTAGTTTAGGCACACTGGAGCTCAGAAGGGAGAGGGGGCATTTGGATTTGGAAGCATAGAATTTGCTGAATTTCTTTTGGGGGGCAAGGAGCCATTAAGCTTTTCCAAAACCTTTGTGCTACCAGTAATGTGGAAGTTAACAGATGACTGACCTGACTGAAGGCTTGCTTTTTGTCGATTGAGTTGAAGCTTCTATTGGGAACAGTGGCACACTGGCTCTACGCTGACCACTCTGAGTGACGTAATTCAGATGAAACCCCCGAGGGATCAATTCACTATAAAGAGGCAGCAGAGTTACTCTGGACTCAGTTCTATCTCTGTTCAGCGGTGTCCTTCTTTTCAGAAGTGCACAAAACTGTGGCTGATGGCACTTTTATGCAATGCTAAAAAGACAGACACCGCTGGATCACAGGTCACACAGCATCCACAATGCCTCCATCTGCCTCATTATAGTGAATATTCCACCAGAGGTTCTGCCTGATTCACGTATTTCAGAGATTTAAACAGTAACCCCGATGCAAGGGCTCGGTGCAGAGCGCAAAAGAAATGTGCGGCAAACCTTACTGCAATCTTTGGGAGTCAGAATAAAAAATCAACAGCAGGTGAAGAATTGGTTTTATTTATTTTTTACGCCGTTTCTCGTGCAGAGTCATGTTATGGCTTATTTTTTGCAGGACGAGCTGACATTTTTATTGGTACCATTTTCAGGCACATGACATTTTTTGATCACTTTCTATTAAGATCTTGGGGAGACAGAATGAACAAAAACCTGCAGTGCAGAAATTGCTTTTTTTTTTAATACCGTTCTGTGTGTAGTAAAATTGGTAAGGGAGCTTTACTCTTAAGGTCAGTAAAATTACAGCGATACCTTATTTACGTAGTTTTTTTATGTTTTTTTGCTTTTACACAATAAAAACTATTTTATAGAAAAAATTGTTATTTTTGAATCGCTTTATTCTGAAAGCTATAACTTTTTAATTTTTCCGCTGATGGAGCTGTTTGGTAGCTTGTTTTTTTGTGGGACAAGATGACGTTTTCAGTGGACCATTTTTATTTACAATTGTCTTTTTGATTGCATTCTATCGCACTTTTTGTTCGTTAGTATGATGATAAAGCATTGTTTTTTGCCTCGTTTTTTATTTTTATTTTTTATGGTGTTCACTGAAAGGGTTAATAAGTGGGACAGTGTTATGGAGCGGGTCGTTATGGATGCAGCAAAAACCAAATATGTGTACTTTTATTGTTTATTTTTTATTTACAGAAATAAAAGTATTTATTGGAAAAATATTTGTTTGTTTTTTCTTTATTTGGGGATTTAAAAAAATATATTTTTACACTTTCTAATATATATTTTTTTTACTTTTTTACATTGTCCCTGGATGGGACATCGTTGTATTACATCAGATCGCTGATCTGATGTTCTGCAAAGCATCTGCACTGCAGAACATCAGAAGAGCGAATGACAGGCAGGGAAGGAGGCATCTCAGGTCATGCTCTGAGCAGGCACTGAGACACCACCTTCCCTGAAGGACCACACAGCCATCTTGTGGCCGGGGTCTCCATGGAGACCATCAGAACAATGTGTTCGCATTGTGTTGTCCTGATGGAAGTGCTCAGGGAGCTCACTCCCTGTTTGATGCTCCTTGATGTTGCTGTCACGAGTGACAGTGGCATCAGAGGGGATAAATGCCCGCAATGGTGCTAGAACTAATCATTGGTGTTGCTGTAGAGTGTCAGCTGTCACATACAGCTGACACACGCCACTGCACTCAGCGTGAGGCCACGCGATCTTTGTGCCGTACCTGAACTGCTCTTTGCGGAAACGCAGCTCCCGCAGAGCAGTACATGTACAGCGCATGTAGGAAAGGGGTTAAAATCCTATTTCAATTTTGCCTTATATTCAAGTCATGATATAGGAAAGAATGTTTCTTAACATTTTTTCCTGTAAACTCCAATTTATCTTCATTTTTGAGTGATTTAATGTCAGTTTTTAAAGTGAAGTAAAAGTGTGACACCATTGTTATTAGTAGTGACCGGGGAGTCAGTGATGCTGGCAGGGGTCTTCCCCATGGCCTTCTCCTTCCATTCAACACCTTTTACTCCACTTCAACATTTTCACTGCCCCCCAGACCTCTTTGTAGGGTTTGCCAGAAAAATGCTTGATTTCCCATTGACTCCCATTATACTCATTACTCGAAATGAGCATCTAAGATTTAGTAATTGCTCGGTTCGAATTATGAGCATCCGAGCATTTTAGGCCTCACTCATCCCTTACAGCAACACCCAATTTCTTTTAACAAAGTTCAGATTTTTTAACTGTATAAGTTTCGCATCCTAGTATTTCAAAATTAAGGCTGTAAAAATTAAACTCAAAATAAATGTAAAATAAAGTATATTATATAGTAAAATGAACAGGGTAATTTAAAAGTACATTTTGACGGCAATTTAGATGGAAAAAAAATAATGGCTCTTGGAAACAGAAGAGGAAAAAAATGCAAAAATAAAAATTGAATACTTTCCTGAGTGGTTAGATTTAAATTGTGGAAATATACATTGATTTTATCGGTGCAAATTTGGCTCCCGGTTGTATTACATCCAATTTAAAGACTGCGACAAAGATGAAGGTTTGTAAAATGTAATCAGTTCACAGAATATTCTTTTTTGTATTACAGTTTTTTTGGATTTTTTTTTACTGTGAGAATTTTTCACTCGTCCGGCTAAATCTAATAAAAAATGCATTAGATGAGATCTAAGTGCTTGAAGTGCACAATTTCTACCTGGACTAATGTGCTGTGGATATATCACAATTTGATTTGTGAAGATTCAGTGAAATTATTTATCAAAGATAAACCACAAGAATGTTTCGCGGCAAAGCTTTTATCACTTCTTAAAAGCTTTCTTCTTCTCACATCGATAGTCTCAAAGTTACTTAAAGCTGCTTCTCCTCTCCTAAATATTATTTCAGACGCCAAATATTAAAGCGACCAATGTTCCGTGCGCATTATGGGATCCTTAAATAGGCTTCACAGTTATTACTTTCCTATTTAACTTGTTGTGATGCATGTCAAAACTGTCTCCAAATTGTCATTCTCTGCATAACATTACACTTATTCTGATACCGTTCACTCCATATACACTGTGCTATGATATGAATAAATACATTTTTATCACTGTACCTTCTAGATGGTGTGATTGTCAGCTTCCTACCCATGTGCTCAGTATTCTGTAAAGACGATCTCATAAGCGTCCAGGTGTTTTCCTGTTGCTCAGCATCTACTTAGCGCAAGCTGTCAGATCTCTGAATATTTTTAAATCACTGATCAGAGACATAATATATAGATAATCACTACCTTGCCAGCAGTAGAATTGGACTATTGGTAAATAATACTTTGGCACTAAGAAATATTAGAAGTAGGCTTTCTGTGATGACATGTTGATGGTGTGGAAGGCCCATCTGTGTCATCCTAGTGCTTAGTAGAACAAAAGTGTAGGGATGGTGCTTCAGTGCTGGGGACTATTCTCTGCAATACCCGATAGCACTACCCATTGTCTCATCCCCGCCAGAACCTGCTCCTGCGACGTCTGCTTCTGTCACCAGGTGCCACCGTGTTCACTATATGGGCATCGCTAGTGATAGAAGAGATGTCGGATTCAGATGCCCTGGACAGCGCAGGCTCTGTCAAGCCACTAAGGCTAGGGTGTCCAGTCAGACAGTTTGTATGAGTGTACTGTCCAGTCAGTTGGAAAGCACCACACTCTACTAAAGATTCCAGCTTACTGCTGGAAGCTGCCAGGTATAGCCTTGTTTTCCTTTGGCTTTCCTTTAGTTAAGCTCCTGTGTAGTGTGTTGTTTCCTGTTTTTGACTACAACTTGTTTTTTTACTATTCTTTGGTTTTCTCCTACAGAATAGGTGAAAAACCTTTGCACATTTGTGGTATGGATGGTTTCTTCCATTTTGTAATGGTAGATTTCAGTGTTATCAATCAATGTGTCTACAGGTTCCTTGATAGTCTTTCTCAGTAGATGTCTTTCTGCAATACAAATGTCCTCACCTTGCCATGTTAAGAACTAAGGAATCCCATTTCAGTATGTATGGAGTGCAACAGATCTAGGACAAATGTATGTGAAACTTCACTTGAATGATGCAAGGAATTGGTATGAAAAAGTTAATATTTTTTTTATATACAGCCTGGGTCAAGAATTGTCTATTGTAGAGTGGCAATAAGCATCTGTTAGTAAGTCTGCTGTGCTGTCAATGAAAAACAATGCTTCTGCTTGTGTGCTTTAAGCAGGATACCGCTAGGTACTGGTTAATAATTTTTTGGTGCCATGAAGATTAAGCAATGATTTTGCACTCTGTCTTTTCATTTAGGGTGTAACATGTTGCTGACATGACTTAGTTGGAGTGCAGCATTGGGTAGGTGTAATAGGCACTTCCAAACCTCCTAGTAGCATGCAAAAGGATAAAAACTTCAATTTCCTCCCACAAAAGTAATATATATGCAAATGGTGCATAAAGAGATGAGGACAATCTGGTCAGTGAAACAGCTGTACCACAGCTAGATAGCAAGTGTGGGTGAGTAGCATTTGAAAATAAGGTAAAGTGACCCAGTGCTGGCTAGAGGCAACAGAAGAGTAGGTAAAAGGCTCCAACCTGAGCTAGATTCAATGTAGCTTGTCACGGGTGAAAGAGATCCCCAACTGGCATGAGAAATTACTGCCATAAGGAAATTATGAAGCTTATTCCTATTTGTGAAGATGACATCCACCAGAGGGGTGAGGAGATTGCTTACCAAGAGGGTCAAGGAGTATTAGCACAAATAAGTCATCAGTGAAGGAGGAATTGATGACAGGTTGTGCTTAGTGCTAGTCAGTCTTTTCCAGTACTTCGTTACCAGAAGTGGTCACCACGAGAGGGTATGAAAAGCACTGTTAGTTTGTGACGTATTGTGTAACAATGACAGAGACTGTGCTAGAGCGAAGAAATTGGTGCTAGAGCAAAGGATTATACAGTACATCACAAGTGTCAGTAAATATGCAAATTGTTTCTACAGAGAGGAAGAGGATATTAGCTCTGTTGCCACTTATTGGAAGTGGCAGTCCTAAAAGTCAAGCAATGACAGAATGAGATGGGCTCACACTATTTGGCCAAATTCTGTGCAAAGCATCTCACAAATTTTTTCTAATGTTCAAAAAGCCATTTTGCTATTCATATTTTATGTATTTCATATTGGACATGCTTTGGCATGATAGAGTGCACCCTTTTTTTGTATATTGTATATGGAGGTAGCTGCTCCTGGTATGCACCTATTCACACTAGTTTGGATGTGCCAGTCGTTTTTATGTCATTTCTATGTTAGCTTACTGACTGAGCACTCCTCCCTTCACCGTGTGGTTTTTAATTGCATCTAATCACACTTGGTTCCGGCCAACCCATATATGTAGGCTTTGCTGAGAGAGGTGTCCACATTCACCCAGGCATACAGACATTAGCCTTCGGTAAGTGTTCACATTTGGACAGGGAGGTCAGGGACCCATCAGATTAATGAGACCACCTTGACGATAGTTGATAGGCTCACACCATTTGGCCAAATTCTGTGCAAAGCGTCTCTCAAATTTTTCCTAATGTTCAAAAAGCCATTTTGCTATTCATGTTTCATGTATTTCATATTCGACATGCTTTGGCACGATAGAGTGCAACCTTTTTTTGGATATTATTTACTAAAAGTCAAGCAAGCCTTGCCGCATGACTTAGGATAAAAGTCAAACCAGAATCTCAATATGCAGTCACATGTTTGGGTGTGTTGCCCCTCGTCAGTGCATAGCATGAGATCTGATTTGGCTGTATGAGAGGCATCTGACTGAGGTCTAAGGGGTAACATTTCTCCTTACGGCAAGTCACATGCCTGACATGCCAGGGTAAGGAGGCTTGTAGGCAGTACAATGCTCCATATTTAATGTCCAAGAGGTTAATTGCATGGCCTATAAGTCTCCTTATCCAGGCATGTCATTTTCCATAACAAGTGTAAGTAAAGTGACTCAGGTGACAACCCATCGTGGAATATACTTATTATCTATTTCTTCTAGGACTGGTGAAACCATCATTGATCAAAAGGTGAAGGCGACTAAGGAGCTGATAGAAGTTTAGTCTAGAAAATATAGTTCAGTTATTGTTAACTTTGAGTATCTAAATTCAATGATGTATCTGCACTTTTTGTAGCTTCTTAGACAAAATCTGGACTTCAACACTTTTATCTTCTGGCCCGAAAGTTGTAAGAGAATATTTTCTTTTTAAACAATTTTTTTAAGTCTAAATTATATTTTGGGCGATTATTATCTCTTCTTTTATGCCAAACTGCAGAATTGAATCACATTACAAAATGTGTCCTCACGAGTAATAGATATCAGGGTGCCAGATAATATCAAATTGCACCTTAAAATTGGAATTTATTGTTAAATGTAAATGAAAAGATTTAATTTGCATAGCAATGACACAGAATGAGCGAGGAGGCAATATAAGATCAAGTACCAAATATTTATGCTGTTTAGATGGAAACTGAATGTACCCTGGGAACCTGCACAATTAAAAAGAAACTTCAGATGTAAAGAAAGAACGACTGTTCCGCATGTTATTAGGACTCCAGATCACATTCCACTTAGTGCATATTTATTGCATCCCGTATGTGACATTTTATGGCCCAGAGCAAATGTAATTAACCTATGAATTTCACAAGGTTCTAAGGGGTTGTTAAGTTATACAATTGCTATTGACTTTTAGCCATCTTGTAGATGCACTTCACTATGGAAAGAAGATACAAAAGACTTATCCATCTACATTTCTAAGCATAAAGTCAATATACTTCTGAAGTAAATGAAGTCCTTGAACCACCAGGAGGCCAAAGCCTCTAAAATCTGAATGTAATTATCTTTGTTAAATAAAATCATTTGTTTAAAGTTTTGCTAAACAAAAACATAGAAAAGAGTCAAAAGAGTTAAAATTATAAGAAATGGTGAACAATATGATCAAACCCAATGCAAAACAATGTCAACAGTCCGACTGGCAGCAAGTTTGATTTTCATAAATGATCAGATTTTCTGTCCCACCTTACTGTCTATACAGTCAAAAGAAAAGCTAAGTAGACAGTAAGGTAGTATGTATAAGTACAAAATAAAAAAACAAACATCTGGTCCTAAATTTAGGTAAATACATTCTCAGATGACCAACAACTCATGGCAAGTTATACCATACACCTAGTAAACTAGGGCAAAATGCAGAAATAGTAGGTAAAAAGTGTAACTGCACCCCACGATTCAACAGTTCTTGGAACCTGCGACAGCAGCAATAACTAATCATTTGCTTTATGACTTTACCAATCTCACATCGTTTTGGAGGAATTTTAGCCCACTCTTCTTTACAATGTTGGTGAACATAATTAAAGGCTGTGGGCATTTATTTATGCACAGCTTCTTTAAAGGGAATGTGTCAGCAGGTATGTGCTATATAATCTAAGAGCAGCATAATATAGGGCACAAGAGCCTGATTACTGGGATGTATCACTTATTAGGCTATATGTTGTAGTGTCAATACAATTGGTGCTTTATCAGCAGGAGATTATCACAACAGGACTACAGCTCATGTGCCAGGCAGTCAGGCTCATCTGTGTAACCCCTGCCCCCACCACTGATTGGCAGCTTACTGACAATGTACAGTATACACAGGAAGCTGTAAGTCAGGGGTGTGTGTGTGGGTGGGTTACACACAGCCCAAAAGTGTTATCTCCTACATCTACACCAAGTAGCCCAGTAAGTGATATATCACTGAAATCAGTCTTTCTTGTCCAAAATAATGCTGCTCTCAGATTTTATAGCAAAAACCTGCTGAAAGATTTCCTTTAATAATGATAATAATAATAATAATCTTTATTTATATAGTGCCAACATATTCCGCAGCGCTTTACAGCTTAACAGTTTCAAACACAACAGTCATAAGTAACAACGTTAACAATTCAACAATTAAAGCTCAATAAGACGACCCTGCTCGTGAGAGCTTACAATCTACAATGAGGTGGGGGAGATACAAAGTACAGGTGTGAATTTACAATGATGCATTTACAATGATGGCACAGCCATCTTCAGGGATTGGGGGATAGATGGAGATAGTGAATGGGCTACACACACAAACATAAAATGACTGATTAGGGAACGTGATAGGCCGCTCTGAACAAATGTGTTTTGACGGAGCGCCTAAAACTGTGTAAATTGTGGATGGTCCTAATATCTTGGGGTAGAGCATTCCAGAGGATTGGCGCAGCACGGGAGAAGTCTTGGAGTCAGGAATGGGAGGTACGGATTAGTGCAGAGGTTAGTCGAAAGTCATTTGCAGAGCGCAGAGGTCGGTTAGGCCAATATACAGAAATGAGGGAGGAGATGTAAGGGGGTGCTGCACTATGAAGAGCTTTGTGGGTGAGAACAAGTACTTTGAATTGGATTCTATAATGAATGGGCAGCCAGTCTAATGACTGGCGAAGAGTAACGAGTAACGATTAGCTAGATAGATGACCCTGGCTGCTGCATTAAGGATAGACTGGAAAGGGGAAAGTCGTGTGAGGGGGAGGTCAATTAATAGAGCATTGCAGTAGTCCAGGCGGGAGTGGATCAGGGCAACAGTGAGGGTTTTTGTTGTTTCTATGGTGAGAAAAGGACGGATTCTAGAGATGTTTTTTAGGTGTAAGCGGCATGAGCAGGTAAGAGATTGTATATGGGAAGTGAAGGAGAGATCAAACATAAGTCAAACATAACACCCAGACAGCGCACCTGCTGCCGAGTTGTTATTATGGTGCCACCCATGGAGAGGGAAACGTCAGGTTTAGGGAGGTTAGTAGATGGTGGGAGCAGAAGAAGTTCAGTTTTGGAGAGGTTGAGTTTCAGATAGAGAGCGGACATGATGTCGGAGACTGCGGTTCATCCACAGCATCTCAATTGAGATGAGATCTAGACTTTGTCTCATTCATTCCAACTCTTTGATTGCAACATCTTTATTGGCATGTCCTGTACCTAGCATTTCTTGGTAGTTCCTTTTGGAAATAGTGGGAATTATGTAAAAAAAGAGTTAAAAAAACTATATACATTTTACAAACATTTACTCATGTGACTGTTTACCTAAACAAATCTGTGCATTTCACAAACTAGTGATTTTTTGCTCACTTGTTTTATTAGTCAAAGTTGGTGCTGATACACACATCAATTCTGCATTCTGTTGCCACTGCTGTGCTTTGGGGTGTTCCATGAATGTACAATTTCAGTCTGTTGTGAGGACAGAAGAATTGTGGTTGAAGACAATGATAAAAGTGTTTCTATTGTAGTAAAAAAAAATTTGGTAATGTATTGTATTTGTTTAGATGGAATCTTGCAAACTTTAACTTTGCTGCCTTGTTCATTTTGGAAAGAAGCGATTTTCTCCTAACCTGTCCAAAACTTGTCTTTTTCTAATTGTCCTGCATGATGTACAGACAAAGGCCCTGATTCCAGCAATATATCAGTTTACTGGGTGCAACAGTTTTGATAGAATCAGTTTTCTCTTCTGCAGATCAAAATGATCAGAATGCTGAGCCCTGTATAACCCGCCCACACCCTGATTGACATTGACTGTGTACATTGTATAGTGTCATAAAGCTGCTAATCAGTACTGGGGGTGTGGTTGGACTATGAGGCAGTTTAACCTGTCGTGATAATCTCCTGCTGATAAACAACTGATTGTTTATTTTTTTGCAATATCTGAGCCAGGGCCGGCGTCAGCACCCGGCGCACCCGGGCAAGTGCCGGGGCCCTTAGCAGGCAGGGTCCCAACTCACCGTCTGGGACACTGGCGTGCTATAGTGTCGGCCCCCGCGAGTGGACCCTGCTCTGGGCCCCGACACTTGCGATACTTACCTCTCCCAGTTCCAGCGCTGCAGCATCTTCCATCCTCTGACTGTGACGTTCAGGTCAGAGGGCGCGATGACGTCACCAGTGCTCGCCCTCTGCCTGAGCAGTCGCAGCACAGAGAGCAGGAAGATGCCGATGCTGAGGAGTCCAGAGCAGAGCAGCGTCAAGCAACGAGAGGTGAGTATTTCATTTTTTTTTTATATATTTGGAGCAATATATGGGGCTAATTCTATATGGAGTATCTTATGGGGCCAATAATATAGGGAGCATCTTATGAAGCCAATTTTATAGGGAGCATTATATGGGGCCAATTTAATATGGAGCATCTTATGCGGCCAATTCAATATGGAGCAGTATTTGGGGCCAATAATATATGAAGCATCTTATGGGACTAATTACATATGGAGCATTTTATATGGACAATTATATATGGAGCATTATATGAGGCCCAATATACATGGAGCATCTTATGGGGCCAATTATTTTTGGAGCATTATATGGGGCCCATTCTGTATGGAGCTATATATGGGACTCAGTATACTGTATGGGGCCAATCATATACTGTATGGAGCATTATATGAGACCCATTGTATATGGAGCAATAGATGGGGCCTATCATATACTGTATGGAGAATTATATGTGGCTCACTATACTGTATGGAGCATTATATGGGGTCAATTCCGTATGGAGCAATATATGCGGCTCATTCTGTATGGTGTACTCTGTGGTGCCCATTATAGTGTATGGTGCATTATATGAGGCTCATTATTCTGTATGGAGCAATATATGGGGCTTATTATTCTGTATAGAGGACTATACAGTCCGGTTTCTGAGCTAATGTAGAATGCACAATAGATATCACTCATGTAATGTAAGAAGTAAGTGAAATCTTTGGCATTGTACTATACCTATATTTCTCTGCCGTGTCCATGCATTATGAATTATGGTATGTGTTAAATGGGACTCTTCGCCCAGGGCCCATGAAAACCTGGAGCCGGCCCTGATCTGAGCACTGCATGGACTGACCTTGATGTTTTCTACCATTTTGTTTCTGAATTGTCTGATATTCATTCACTGTTTGACTTTTCTATAAATACTTTGCATAGCTCTGCTTTTGAATATTATATCCCTGGCCTAATTCCCAATGATCATTAGTAGGGTTGAGCGAAACGGATCGTTCATTTTCATAAGTCGCCGACTTTTGGCAAAGTCGGCGTCTCATGAAACCCGACCCGATCCCTGTGTGGGGTCGGCCATGCGGTACGCGATCTTGGCGCCAAAGTCGCGTTTCGTATGACGCATTTAGCGCCATTTTTTCAGCCAATGAAGGAGTGTGGGCAGAGTGATGACATAGGGGTTAGGGGCGTGCATGGCTATCATCATTTTATCGCTTGTGCGCAGTAGGGATTTGCAATGTGTAACACGAGATTTTCTGTGCTGGGACGGAGGGGAATATGGGACGGAGGGGAGAGAGAGAGAGAGAGAAAAATAAAAATAAAAAATAAAAATAAATAATAAATTATCCCCATTGATGTGCATAGGGTTTCGTGTTCCGGCCGATCCTCGACTTTTCGCAGTAATCGGCCGATTTCGCCCGACTCGACTTTTCAAAAAGTCGGGTTTCGCGAAACATGACTCGACCCTAAAAAGGTCAAAGTCGCTCAACCCTAATCATTAGGCTCTGACCTCTCATTGTCATTTCTCTACAAGGACCTGCTAACTGCTACATCGTCTTCTGTTGCCAGGTGCTGCTGTATTCATTCTGTGGGCACCCCTGATGATTGAAGACACTTTGGAACCAGAAGCTCTAGTTATCGCAGGCTTTTTCCAGCCATTTAGATTAGGATGAGTGAGACCTGCAGTGCTGCCCAATCTGACAGTATAGATGTGTGTGCTGTCCAGCTGGAGTCATCAGCTCCCTGCTCCAGCCAACTGGAGAGCACCATACCCTACTTAAGCTTTCAGCTTACTACTAGAAGCTGCCAGATATAGCCTTGTGCTCCTCTGGTTCAGTCATCTCTATTCAGCTTCTTGTTGCTATTATTGTTTCTTGTTTTGACCTCAGCTTGTGTTTCTGACTATTTATACTCTTTCTGATTTTGAACCTTTCCCTCCCGCCTGGTTCTGACCTGGCTACCTGACCACTTCTGATGGCCTGTGCCACTGAACAGCAGCTCATTCCATAGACCCAGTCCAGGGGCTAAGATTAAGTCAAGATCCCTTTTCAGGTGATAAAGAGTGAAGGCCATTGCAACCCCTGCAATCTGGTAAGCAAATTGGTTTGCACTAAGCCTGTCTGTGGTAGCCATTTTAAAGCTGCCAGGTGACCACTGACAGAATGTCCTTACACTCATATAGTGTTATTCTTCATGGCTAAAATTCAAACATTAGTGGAATTGTCACCACAGTCACAGTCCTTGATTGCCCTGAGTCTTTCCTCAGCCAGTCTTGCTGGAATGATGAGAGGGAGCAGCAGCCAGTCACACACTTGAGGTGCAATGTTCTATCAAATTAAATCTTGTCCAATCACATTAATACATGCCGCGTAACGCAAAGATGGCTTGATTCCACCAGAATATAAGTTACTCCTACAAAGCAGATCTTTATTTTGACTCATAAATGGGTTTCCAAAAGGGCTACGTTCACTTCGTGTGTGAATGATTTTAAAACAGAAAACTGACTGACCCATAAAGTTTAAAGGAATCATTCACGCATCTGTTTCTTTGATGGGTCCATTGGCCTTTCTACTAAACTCAGTGCATTTCCTGTTTTCAATTGTTTTCAGATCAGACTGTCAGTGAAGTACTGAATATGGCTAGCCATCAAAAGGGGATGAATGATGATTTTAACAGATCCATTTCTAAGTGGCACGGGATAATACCAAAGCTGAGACAGTTAGCTCCTTCATTTTTTATAATCAGATGAAAAAACGGATGCAAATTGGGTGATGTATAGGGAAAAAGTCTGTTTTGGCCAGTTGTATATTGTAAGTAGAAATAGATTTGTGAATGTAACATTAAGCACTCTGATGTTCATAGGCCCTAATGTGGCATATAGGCAAAGGCAACCATAGCGAGAACCCCTTTAAGGCAGATATTATATTCATGAATAACCTGCTGGGAGAATTAGCAATGCATTTTCTAAGACCTCGATTCATCACTTGCATTTTTTTAAGTCACTTTTCCTTTTCTGTCTTGCAGCATTTGCTGATGTTTTAGCAAAATTCATCAAAATGGGGCACACCATTCATGAATTTGGTGCAACACACAAAATGGCTTCTTTTACTTTCATTAACCATCTTTGCGACTTTTTCAACAAAAAGTCACATCTTTTTTAAAGGGACTCTGTCACCTGAATTTGGCGGGCTCTGTTTACGGTTCGATGGGCGGTGTTTTCTGTTCTTTCATGCACCCCTTCCTTTCCCACTGGCCGCAATATTGTCTTGAATTTGATTCAGTTTCCTCCGTAGTACACGTGTGCGCAATGCAATCTTGCCTTGCGCACGCACAGTATGCTTTGCCCAACTGCGGGCAAAGCCGAAAAGCATTAGTGCGCATGCGCCGTCGCACTATGTCCCGGAACACAGCGAAATACTTCCAAAATATGGGAATAGAGCATGAGTTTCTGTCTCCAGCAATAGTGTTATATTGCCAATAAAGCACTGTTAAAAAAAAACAAAGCAAAACAAAGTTCCTGTTCACTCATGTGTATAGCTACAGCGCAGTTTTACTTTCACTTTGCAAGCTGACAGAAAAGATGCGAAGATCCTAATCTATAAGAAATACCAGCTGTACGTAGTGCTATCTTTGTTTCTGCATAAATATATGTTGACTGTTGAATATCTGGGACAGTACAGAGATTAATCCAACAGGTTATAGGCCCACAAAGCTAAAGACCCAGAGGACTGCCCAGAGAGAAACACAGTGTACTAAGAAGAAGCAAAGAAGGCCGCAACTCTGTGAAGTTCACAGTGCCAAGTCTGAATAACCAGAACTACAAATTCTAGAAATTCAAGGTAAAGATACTGATGATAAGAGAAGGATCTAGACCTGACTTTACCACTACCAGAAGACTGGGTAGAGAAGGATCACGAAGCTCAAAGCACTACCTCCCTCAGCATAGATGATCAGATTGTGCATGTATGTAAATGTGAAACCATAAAGGAAATGAGTAAACAGCTGCAGAAAATGCATGGAAGGATAAATCTCAACAGTAAGCTCTATTTAATGAGAAAGCTATATCATTCTAAGCTACATAAGGGCCAAGATATGTGTAGCGCCCCCTCCGCCGCAGGGCCGAGGGGTACCCGGTACCGGGCCTGTGAGTCTCTGCTCAGGGGTTGTCACGGTGGCTAGGCCCGGTCCGTGACCCTGCCGTGGGGCGCACAGAGGTAAATATGGTGTAGTGGTGCGGTGCAGTAAATAACGAGGACACCAAGTTGCTGTCTCTTTACCTCTTTACTGGAGATCTCTGGGTCCTCAGTCCGGAATCCGGATCACCAGGCTGCGCAAGTCCGGC
The DNA here is from genome assembly GCF_051348905.1 of Ranitomeya variabilis. Classification (NCBI taxonomy): domain Eukaryota; kingdom Metazoa; phylum Chordata; class Amphibia; order Anura; family Dendrobatidae; genus Ranitomeya; species Ranitomeya variabilis. Next base: position 1,024,851,633 of record NC_135233.1, on the reverse strand, counting down.
CGGTCCAATGGCACCTCTGGAGTTCTAGTAGCAGGTGGAAATCTGTGCCTTCCTGCTAGCGCTATGTGTTGTGGTCCTTCCCTGCTGTGCTTACGGAAAGTCCCCACAACTGTTGTGTCTGTTTCTTAAGTTCCCTCACAACTCGATTAGATGATGTTCTGCTAATCCTCCGTCCCTCCCTGATGTTACGGTTGGGACGGCACCCGTTTGACGGGTAGGCTCGGAGCTCTTCCGGGACCCTAGAGTCGCCCCTCTCCACAAGTTGCCCCCCAAGACTACATAGGTGATTTAAGTGAGACAGCCCGCCTTAGACTGACTGTCCTGCCGCTGTTTAGAGTATTGCTTGAAGCTGAATATTGTAATACTCCCTCTGCGTTCCGGCCGCCGGTCGTGCGCCTCAGTAGGATGTTGCCTCGGTCTTACAGCACGACTCCTACTGGTATTCTCCTCTTGCGTTGATCTCGTTTCTCACTCAGCACAATCTATCTCGCTTCTCATCCTTCCTTGGGCACCGCCGCTATACTGAGCAGGCACGGTCCCATTACGTTCGCTCAAGTTGCCAAGCCTCTGTCAGGATCCCACCCCTGACAGAGACCCTACTGAATCTTCCCCCCACAACACCCTCTTCCACAAGGTGTTGCCTGGTTCTCACCCAGTCAGCTTTCTCATCTAACTTCCTGCCTGACCCCCAGTTTACCCACAATGGTGGGGAGTGGCCTAGTGAATAGAACCCTTAGCTCCCCCTGAAGGCCCGACTGTGAAATGTATTGGTGTCTGTGATACCTGATCAGATGAACTCCGTCAGTGCCATCAGACGTACCGTAGCTCCCCTTAGTGGCGGAGCCACAGTACTGCAACGACCAGGACTCTGGGGCGCTGCACTCCCCCCTGGTTAAATCCAGTACTCCGGGACTGGGAAGAAAACAAGAATACAAGTTAGCAAAAAGACATACAATTTTGTTGAGTGCAATAATAATAAGTATATTTGAACAGAGCTTCCCTTTAGGGGAGGTGAGGACACTTAAACGTTACAAACATGGTTAAATATCATAGCAACATGCTATAAATAACTTTTCTTACCCAACCGGGTATTCTACTTTGTACAACTTCTTGAACAAGAACTTAACATCGCCTTTAAGGATGTACACTCTGAATCCGCTAAAGACTTTCTTATAATCACATTATAAGGCAATATAACTTTTACATTCTCCTTCCTTAAATCTGCAGGACCGCCTGTCCTAACGGCACCAGACCTACTGCCTCTCCTTTCTCACAGGACCGCTCCTTTCAGCCCGAGCCTTCTGTCTTTTCAACTACTATACATAGTATAGAACATAACATCACTTTCAATTTAAGAGCACTGAGCCATCTCTCTATGGCTCCTAGGAGGACTCAGGGTTTACCTTCTGCCCTCGTTGCCTATCAACATTAGCAAACATTTTCTATCAAATATTAAACTTTCTCACGATTTCTTCATTAACATATATGCTGGGCGCTACGTCTACCCCTACGGGCCCACTGCATCCTTCTTCTAGCTTTCACTCTCTTTCAGGGAACATTATCAGCATTTCTTTACAATTAACTATTCGAATACATATAACTTTCTCATGCGAACATTATCATCACTTTCTCTTTATCAAAACATTATTGCTATCTATCAGTTTTAAAGGAATACCATTCTTTAAATGCAACAAGTGAACATCCCCTTTAAGAGGGGACCAAGTCTCTATGAGGTAGCATATCTTCTCAAGCTACCAGTTAGTACTCAGCAAAGGTTCCAGTGTGGTATCTTCACAAAGAGTCCTTTTTGAAGTAAAACCAGTAGGGAGCACCCTTAATAAGGTGCAAACTATTTACAGAAAGTTTGTATCATGCACTGTTCATGATTGCGGCAGTTCTGAAACTTGTGCAAAACTAAGAAAAAACAAACAAAACAATAGGGATCCCGGGTCAACGAAGGGATCCCTTTAAAAAGTTAACCCTGAACGGGTTTAGCAGCAAAACAGGAAACGAACAAACAGTTAAGAAACTATTTACATGATCGTGGTATCGAGGTTTATCCTTCCACGTCTGGAGGTGGCCTCCGTGAGTACTGCTCTCCTCCCGCCACCACATAAAGGGTATCTGCCCCCCGAATAGGGGTCTGGGTACTCACGGTTCTCCTCGGGGTGATGGTCCGCAGACACTTGGCACACAGGGAGATTGGGGCGATAAACGCTAATCTTGGGGAATCATCGGAGGCTGGTGGTGTCACTTCCGGCTTGTATTTACGTACATGCAGGGCATACCACCCTTTGTCCCCCCAGTGGCGGGTATACCGAACTCGGTCCCCTGGGTAGAGATCCCGGCCTGGATGTCCCTCAATGAGGTGCGCCTCTACATCCCGCCGGTTTACAAACACCTCCAAGGCAAGACCGGACTCTTTAATGAAGCCCCAACCTCCCTGCAGTCGAAAGGTGTTGATCACGCCATAGCGCTGCGGGCCCCAGCTCTCCTCAGCAGCCTGCCTGATCTGGGCTTTAGCTTGCAGGTCTTTCTCCCGCTCAGCCTGACGCCGGAGCTCCTTCTTGCGGGCCCACTCCTCTTCCTGCTGGCGCAGCTGCTGGCGGTATTCTCTCTGGCGGATGACCTCAATACTCTCCCCCTCCTCCTGGACACCCTCTGGAAACCCCATCAAATTGGTAGTGGCCCCATGGTTCCACTTGAAGGTTACCCATTCTCCTTGGAGCTGCGTGGGCTGCTTGGTGGGTCGTAGGGGGTTATCGGCTGTCTGCAGAGTTTCCCAGGGCCTCTCGCATTCGATGCGGCTACACACCCGCCCGGGTGGTTGTGGTGGAGGGGAGTCTACATCCACCAGCAGGGGCTCTTCAGTCGCCGCGCCAGGGTCGGCGCCGTTACCTGCCTCTGAAGCATCTCCGGTGCCGATCTCCTCTGTTGTCGGCTGCGGGATCGATGCCTGGTGCTGGTGCGGCTCCTCACCGGGGATAGTTGCTCGCTGGCACAGACTCCGGAACTGCCGACACAGCTCCTCCACTTCCGCCCCGAGGATCTCCTGATTCGCGCAGCCTGGTAAGAGCTCCTTCGGCTCCCATTGGCGGGGCCTGTTACGGGTCTCCTCTCCCTCTCCGGGGTGACTTCCGCGCTCCATGCTGCCAATCGGATCCTGCCTCGTGGCATCCAGCAGTTCTTGCTCCTCCCCGTCCGGAGGGCAGCCCCCCTCGCCTCCACCATCCCACACTAGGAGGCGGGCCTTCCTTGTTGATGGGCATATCTTCCGGACATAGTAGTATGTGTGAGGGGCGGGTTCCATCTTCGCGCCACTCTTCCCGGCTACGCCCACGATGACACGCCCCATCCTTCCTGCGCGCCACATAGTACTGTAATGGCGGCGGTTTTGGCGGGGAATGGCGCAGCACAATCTTTGCAACAGAGTACAGTCCAAGCACAATAAATCACAGTCCCAAGGCACACATGACCTGATTCTTCAGGCTTAAGTAGATCCTGTTCGGGACGCCAAGTTGTAGCGCCCCCACCGCCGCAGGGCCGAGGGGTACCCGGTACCGGGCCTGTGAGTCTCTGCTCAGGGGTTGTCACGGTGGCTAGGCCCGGTCCGTGACCCTGCCGTGGGGCGCACAGAGGTAAATATGGTGTAGTGGTGCGGTGCAGTAAATAACGAGGACACCAAGTTGCTGTCTCTTTACCTCTTTACTGGAGATCTCTGGGTCCTCAGTCCGGAATCCGGATCACCAGGCTGCGCAAGTCCGGCCAGTCCAATGGCACCTCTGGAGTTCTCGTAGCAGGTGGAAATCTGTGCCTTCCTGCTAGCGCTATGTGTTGTGGTCCTTCCCTGCTGTGCTTACGGAAAGTCCCCACAACTGTTGTGTCTGTTTCTTAAGTTCCCTCACAACTCGATTAGATGATGTTCTGCTAATCCTCCGTCCCTCCCTGATGTTACGGTTGGGACGGCACCCGTTTGACGGGTAGGCTCGGAGCTCTTCCGGGACCCTAGAGTCGCCCCTCTCCACAAGTTGCCCCCCAAGACTACATAGGTGATTTAAGTGAGACAGCCCGCCTTAGACTGACTGTCCTGCCGCTGTTTAGAGTATTGCTTGAAGCTGAATATTGTAATACTCCCTCTGCGTTCCGGCCGCCGGTCGTGCGCCTCAGTAGGATGTTGCCTCGGTCTTAAAGCACGACTCCTACTGGTATTCTCCTCTTGCGTTGATCTCGTTTCTCACTCAGCACAATCTATCTCGCTTCTCATCCTTCCTTGGGCACCGCCGCTATACTGAGCAGGCACGGTCCCGTTACGTTCGCTCAAGTTGCCAAGCCTCTGTCAGGATCCCACCCCTGACAGAGACCCTACTGAATCTTCCCCCCACAACACCCTCTGCCACAAGGTGTTGCCTGGTTCTCACCCAGTCAGCTTTCTCATCTAACTTCCTGCCTGACCCCCAGTTTACCCACAATGGTGGGGAGTGGCCTAGTGAATAGAACCCTTAGCTCCCCCTGAAGGCCCGACTGTGAAATGTATTGGTGTCTGTGATACCTGATCAGATGAACTCCTTCAGTGCCATCAGACGTACCGTAGCTCCCCTTAGTGGCGGAGCCACAGTACTGCAACGACCAGGACTCTGGGGCGCTGCACTTGCATGATTACATAGGAAATACTCTAAATATTGTGGAATGCCTGCAGGCATTGGAGAAGATCTAAGGGATTTCCATGCTGCTGCTCTACTACAAAGCAGTCTACCATAAAGCTATGACACACTTGTAACTGCATTAGATGCACCCCCAAATTATGAGCATACATTAGAGCATGTCAGAGAAAAGCTTGTATACGAGTATAAGCGAAAAACAAGAAGTGTAAAAAGCAGTGGGGTATCCAAAGCAGAACCCACTTTAAAAACCCAATATTTACCCAAAAATAAAAGTCATTGGAAGGAAACACGTGAGTGTTTTGTCTGCAAGAAATCAGGGCATCTAAAGGCTGACTGCAAAGTCTGGAAAGCTAGAATGGAAATGGATGAGCCAAATAATCATCAAAAGTGCCATTACTGAAGAATATGACACCAAGTACTGAAGCTGCTTTTACTGTTAATGCAAGCATCATCTTAAAAGAAGGTCACACACTAAAAGAAGGAAAAATTAAAGATGAGTTGTACCAGCTAAAATTCAAGGACAGTGTATACAGTGCTAAACATGAATAGCACAAGAATTGTATCATTAGGGATGAGATAACATGATACTCAGATATCCCTTGAGTATCTGGGTGTTCGGATGTGCTTGGCACTCAACGAACATTGACTGATGCTAAGCTCAAATCTTCATCCTGCATGTTTGGGGCCTGATACATAGCCAGTAAGCATGTGGGGATTGCATGTCAGTCACTGTAATACCATAGCCATCTTGGTAGTGGCAGGACTGTGATTGGCTGGCTGCTTTACCTCATCAGAGGTTATTAAAGGGAAGGAGCCGCATTTTATTTTTTCTATTAAAAATTATTGTTTATATAAACAATTATTTTTAATACAAATTTACATTTTTTAACTTTAAAATTTTTTTTATTATTAATTTTTTTTTTTAGCCACTGGGCGCCGCCATTTTGCTTTGCAGGAGTGTAAGTGTAGCTGCACGACACTTACACTCTGCAAATACGGCAGCCCTGGGCATAGGAGTCTGCGGTCAGCGCCCGACCCCATTACTATCATTGTGTTTCTCCCTGCTGTGACTGGCCACGCCCCCTGAGCCGTCCACACCACGGCAGAGGCAGGAGATCAGCGCCATCTTCCTGGAGCTCACAGTGTGCTGTAAGCTCCAGTTTCACAGTTTAATCGCAGGAGCCCTGCAGTTATAGGAGTAGGAGAAGGAGAAGACCAAGGACGGGAGGGAGAAATGACTCAGCAGGGAGCCGTGAAGTAAGTAAGTGGGGAGGGGGAGAGGAATCTAATCCTATCCTTTGTGCTGCTGACTCTGAGCAGTTATCTCCTCCCATGTGTGTTACTGTGCTGAGCCATGTATCTAATCCTATCCTGTGTGATACTGACTGAGCTGTGTATCTAATCCTCTCCTGTGTGATACTGTCTGCTGAGCCATGCATCTAATCCTATCCTGTGTGATACTAACTGAGCTGTGTATCTAATCCTCTCCTGTGTGATACTGACTGAGCCATGTATCTAATCCTCTCCTGTGTGATACTGACTGCTGAGCCGTGTATCTAATCCGCTCGTGTGATACTGTCTGCTGAGCCGTGTATCTAATCCTATCCTGTGTGATACTGTCTGCTGAGCCATGTATCTAATCCTCTTCTGTGTGATACTGACTGAGCTGTGTATCTAATCCGCTCATGTGATACTGTCTGCTGAGCCATGTATCTAATCCTATCCTGTGTGATACTGTCTGCTGAGCCATGTATCTAATCCTACCCTGTGTGATACTGTGCTGAGATGTGTATCTTCTCCTGTCCTGTGTGATACTGTCTGCTGAGCCGTGTATCTAATCCTCTCCTGTGTGATACTATCTGCTGAGCCGTGTATCTAATCCTATCCTGTGTGATACTGTCTGCTGAGCTGTGTGTCTAATCCTTTTCTGTGTGTTACTGTGCTGAGATGTGTATCTAATCCTCCCCTGTGTGATATTGACTGCTGAGCTGTGTATCTAATCCTATCCTTTGTGATACTGATGGCTGAGCCATGTATCTAATCCTATCCTGTATGATACTGACTGAGCTGTGTATCTAATACTGTCCTGTATGATACTGACTGCTGAGCTGTGTATCTAATCCTCTCCTATGCACTACTCTCCCCCGTTATGTGTGATCTATATGGCAGTATTATGTAAGATCTATATGGCGTCATTATGTGAGAAGTATATGGCGGTATTATGTGTGATCTATATGGCGGTATTATGTGAGAACACTGGTGGTATTATGTGAGATCTATATGGCGGTATTATGTGTGATCTATATGTCAGTATTATGTGAGAACACTATGGCATCGTTATTTGCGATCTATATGATGGTATTATGTGAGAACTATAGGACAGTATTATGTGTGCTCTATATGGCGGTATTATGAGTGATCTATATGTACATACAATCCCTGGCTGCTCCGCGTACTGAATATGGTGACCCCATAGACCAGCACATTGCTCTCCTGAAATACTCTGTGCTGCTGTCACCCTGCTCCTTCCACCATATATCTCCCAGAATCCTTGCTGCCTGCCATCCTCGGTGACTGTCTACTTGTCAGTATAACTCTGCAGTCACCAACAAAATGGCTGCTCACTGGGTTCCTGAATATCATCCTCTCTTATCCCTTAGCAAACACCCAGAAGGGAAGGAGAGGAGACATCACACACGTCAGCAGATTCCGCCCATAATTACTGCAGTGCAGTAATGTGAGCTAGTTGTACACTAGGTTTTTGTCAAATTTCAGCAGCTGCTCCCCCTAGTGATTAAAAGTGGAAATGCCAAACCTTTTAAAATTATTTTTCATATTTTACTAAATTATAAACAAATGATAATATTTGTTAAGAAAATTTAAACATTAATTCTTTACATTTTTTCAATGGCTGGAATTTTTTTTTTTTATGGCACCTTCCCTTTAAAGGACTGGCGTTGCTATGCAAGGCTCCCTGATGCCATTGCATGGCTCAGGGACAGTTCTGATTGGAGGGAGAGAGCAGGTATTCAGGCCTGTGTGTATACAGTTTAATTAATCAGTGTCCTCTATTGTTGATATTGGTGCTGTTGCTGAACCATCATACTAACAGTCCTTAAGGGCTAAACTTGTGCTTTGCTGTTTGTATCAGATACATTCTGCATTTAGCCTAGGGACAGTTGCAGAAGCAATGAGAGTGGCAGAATACAGAGTCTAGGCATGGCTTAGGTCTTTGCATTCTTTTGCTAAACATATACTGTAGCTGTTGCACGTGACCACATTCTTTTTTGGGAGGGTGAAAAAATTTACTATATTGTAATCAATAGGGTATTACATGATTTGTGTTACACTTTGGTGGTATATAACACTACCAGAAGCATTCACCTTTTCTCTTGTTTGAATTTGTCATCCATAGAGTATTACTTGCTTTGTCTTACATTATTGTGGTATTAAACTCCAAAGATCTGCTTTGCTGCTGCAGGGGACCAATTTTTATTTCTATTTGAAAATAAACTTTGTTTCCAAAGACCAAGTAATTAGAAAATGTGTAAGGCATACAGTAAGGGACAGGGAAGTGCTGATGAAGGTGCACACAGACACAAAGACCTTGGTGCAGCTGCGAATACGCCTGTTGCTGGAGCACAAGAAACACGTCCATTCTCAGCACAAAGGTTCCTGTCCCACTTTGCATGGTGGCACTGTACACCACTTCAGAAGCCATACCAGTGGCAACAGGTAGTTGGTTGGATAGCATATAATGCTTCCAGCATGATTGGCAGCAACACCCAGTCTTCTACAAGGACCAGTTTCACCAGCCAACAGTCTGAATTACTTAAACCTTAACCTGATTCTCCTTCTCCCCACCATGTTGAGGCCCAGGAGTGTTCCACACTAGGACACTCCAAGGAGCTCTTTACAACATCATTTCTTGATTGTAGTCTCTCACGCTGCATTTTTCCAAGAGGGACAGGAGGAGATGCGGTTTAGTGATGCACAAAATTTAGAGCACCCAAGGCCACAAGAAGATGACAGAAGGAATGACAAATTTTTTCTAAGGAGGCAGATGATGATAAGATACAGTTGCCGATAAGCCAGGATGTTGTTAAGTCAACAAGTCAGGAGGAACAGGGTTCGGCGGTGGAAGACGGGGTGGTGGATAACATAGTCACTGACCCAATCTGGGAACCTGGCATGTAGAATGAGGACAGCAGCACTGAGGGTGAGGGATCAGCAGCACCAAAACAGGCAAGAAGAGGCACTCGGTCCCCAGCTGCCACTTTGTCTCCCAGAGTGGCATCCCCGCCTTGTACCAGAACATGTCCAGGAACATCAACCGTGCTCTTACCAATGCAGTTACTGAAAGACTGACACTTGGACAAGTGTTTTTGGCAAGGGACACTACATTTATCTGACAGCAAACTGGGTGAACACTGTGGAGGCCAGGGCCGAGTTTCACCCTGGAATGGCAAATGTGCTACTGACGCTGAGTATTACTGGCCCTACTCTGATTAGGGTTTCCTCCACCTCCTACTGCAGTTCCTGTACCCCAACCTTCTCCTCCTCATCCTCCATCTCAGATAGATCTCAGAGCACATCATCCACATCAGCCAAAAGAAGGAAACTGTGCAGCACTGCCTCATGAAAGTGGCAACAAGCTCTGCTGAAGCAAATTTGTCTTGGAGGCAAACCACACATCCTGGCAAGGTTATGGAAAGGAATAACATACCAGACATATCTGTAGCTCTCACCGATGAACCTTCAACCAGGCTTGGTCATGTGTGATAATGACCCTACGGTGGCGGATGTGAAGCTTGGCAAGCTATCTTTAACCACTGAAAAAGCATCAGAAAAATCAAGTGAATCTAAAGTCAGGAGATTGTTGATATCAAACCAGCTAAGTGTCGACCGTACTTTTTCAAAACACTATTTGAGTGAGAGCAGCAGTCATGGGTTGAGATGCAACAACTACTTGTCCATGAAAAACTGAAGTAGATTAATGCTGCAAATGAGGAAATTAAGTCATTTCATTAACTTTAAACTTGGAAACTCGCCCACTATCACAAAGCAAGATAACAATCAAATGTAAATGTTTTTAAGGTCAAGTATGACTCTGAAAGTAAGGTTCACAGATTTAAAGCAAGATTAGTTTAAAAAAAATATTCTTAGAAATAGAAATATGGTGAAGATTTTGATGCCACATTTTCTCCAGTTGCTAAGCAGACCACATTCAGGACTAATTGGTATAGCTGCTGTACAAAAGAAGTTTGTCAGATATTTGGACATCAAAACTGCTAAATTGTGACATTGAAAAGGACTTTCGCATGACTCAACCTAAGGGTACCGTCACACAGTGAAATTTCCATCGCTGCGACGGCACGATTCGTGACGTCGCAGCGTCGTATGAATATCGCTCCAGCGTCGTAGACTGCAGTCACACTTTGCAATCACGGCGCTGGAGCGATGCCGAAGTCCCTGGGTAACCAGGGTAAACATCGGGTTACTAAGCGCAGGGCCGCGCTTAGTAACCCGATGTTTACCCTGGTTACCAGCGTTAACGTAAAAAAAACAAACAGTACATACTTACATTCCGGTTTCTGTCCCCGGCGTCTCAGCTTCTCTGCACTGTGTGAGCGCCATAGCCGGAAAGCAGAGCGGTGACGTCACCGCTGTGCTCGCTTTCCGGCTGGCAGGCGCTCACACAGTGCAGAGAAGCTGAGACGCCGGGGACAGAAACCGGAATGTAAGTATGTACTGTTTGGTTTTTTTACGTTTACGCTTGTAACCAGGGTAAACATCGGGTTACTAAGCGCGGCCCTGCGCTTAGTTACCCGATGTTTACCCTGGTTACAAGCGAACACATCGCTGGATCGCTGTCACACACAACGATCCAGCGATGTCAGCGGGTGATCAAGCGACGAAAGAAAGTTCCAAACGATCTGCTACGACGTACGATTCTCAGCGTGATGTCTGATCGCAGTAGCGTGTCAGACACAGCGATATCGTAACGATATCGCTAGAACGTCACGAATCGTGCCGTCGTAGCGATGGAAATTTCACTGTGTGACGGTACCCTAAGGGTTATATCAAAGAAGGTGAAGAGAATTTTGTTTGCAAACTACAAATATCTCTCTATGATCTGAAGTAATTAGAATTAGCATGGAACACAAACATGAACAAAGTCTTATTAGAAGAAGGATTCAAAAGAGATCAAGCAGATCTGTGTTTATACACAAAATGTACAGACAGAAAGTATGTATATTCTCTTATATGTTGTCCATGTGATTATGGTTCATCAAGAGAAAACAAATTTAAAAAAAGACTAAAATTGGGAATAATCAATTTGAAGAAAAAGACCTTGGCAATGTGACATTATCTAGGGATCCAAGTCCGAAGAGAATAAAATCGAAGCTTTCTTCTAAAGTAAAGTGAAAAAAATCAACTCAATTCTGAATCAGATTGGAATGTCAAAAGCCAAAGGTATATCAAGCCCAACAGAACAATCCTGCTTAAAGTTAGAAGAAGATGATCTCTTAGGCTGGTTTCACATTTGCGGTTATGGCCACAGCGTTTGTACCGCATATATCTGCATGCGTTGTGTATTCCTATATTTAACATTAGGGACGCATGCATTTTTGTTTGTTCGCGTTTTGCCGCGTTTGACGACGCATGCGTCGTTTCGTCGTTTGCGGCTTAGTGCAGAAATGCAACATGTAGTAATTTTTAGAGGCGTCAATTTGCCGCCTGGAAACGCATGCGGTCGATTGCGCAAGGATTGCGACAAAAAAATGCATTGCTGTCTATATGAACGCATGCGTTCACAAGCACATGCGTTTGGTTGCGTTCGTGAACGCATGCGTTTCAATAGAGAAACACATGTCTAGACACTGATAAGCCACCCCCCACATACAAGGTGATAAAGGGAGGGAGTGGACATTTGCAGGTCACTACTCAGCAGACACTGAAGCAGACGAGACACAGGCTACATCTTGGAGGAAAAGAAGACCCTGAACAATGTGAGTATATCCTAGCCAATGCCTTTATTTTCTATTTTCTTTCTCTACATGTCCTAATTTCTTCCATTTCTTTCTTTCTACATGCATCAGAATGTCTTCTTCTTCGGATTCTTCTCATGAGGATTTTCTTCCTGGGCCGTGTGAAATCGAGCATGTCAGTGAGGTGAGTACTTGCCTTGTCAGATTGGTAAGTATTCACTGTCACATCTACACATGTGACAATTTGAATTTTTATTTTTTTAAGAGCTCTTCTTCTACTGCAGCACAGACAGGGCAGGAGCAGCGGAGTCAAGGTCTGGTGGAAAGACGGCAGCGGGTACATATACAAGGATAGTTGACTGTTTGTATTCTCAGTGTAATATTCTTGAATCTTCCTTTCTTTCCATTCGTATTTCTTGACTTTTTTCTTCTGGAATCCTTTTGTATGTTGACTTTCCTATTCATGCCATTTCTCAGCATCTTTTTTCTTTCTTTTCCTTATGTTAATTGAGCAAACTTTAATGACTTTATTTAATTTTTAGGTTTCACAACAGGAGGATGATCTAATTGAGAATGACCTCCTCATCTCCCTGGTCCAGGAGCGAGTCCCGTTGTGGGACACCCGGGATCCACTGCACTCAAACAACGTCACGATCCGGCGCTTATGGAATGAGGTGGCCAAAGAGATGTGGGATGGCTGGGACAATGCCACGATACGAGTCCGAAATGCATTTGGTAAGTATTGCACTGCAGTGTGAAGCAGCAGAGACCTTGGCCGTGCTCACTCGACTGTGTGTGATGAAAGAAACTCTCAGGAGGTTTTTTTTTTTTAGCAGTGGCCAAAGTCAAAACACGTTGGTGTTCGATGAAGGACAGCTTCAACGAGGACCTACGTCAAGTGAGCCGTGTTCCCAGTGGTTCAGGAGCAAGGATCAGAAGATACAAATACCATCGAGTTCTGGCATTTTTAAGACCGGTCCTTGCCCAGAGAATGTAAGTATTTATCACGTGCATTAGGTTGTATTGTATTGCCATAATCTGTATTTTTATATTCCACAGGATTTTGCGTCTGGTTAATTTTTGGTATTAATTTTCTTTTTCCTTTTTTCACAGCACATACAGCACTACTGTTGGCCCAGGTTCTGGAGCGGTCCTTCATCAGACAGCCATGGACCCATCCCAGCCATCCAGCAGCGCTGCAGCAAGTGGGCCTTCCACACTAACTGGAGACCAGGGAGCTGGTCCATCAGGTCTTCCCCTTTCGCAGTCCTCTTCCACTGCCCCTTTTTTTTGGGCTCCTCCCGGCAGCGGCAGAGGGCTTCGGACAGGTCACTCATGCCCGAGTTTTTGCACTTGAGCTCGGTTTTACACAAAGCAATCAAGGCTTTGGGTGACCGAATGGATGTTTCACATAGCCTCTTGAATTCACGTATCCAGGAGGTCAGCAAAAGCCTTGACCAAGTGAAAGCTGGACCTCCAGAGGCCAGAACATCATTTTTTTAACCAAATTGAGCAGGGCATGTCGGAACACCTTACTCCTGATCTATAGCTGAGTGTCATGCAGGCCTGCAATGCTGCTTATGTGCAGGCTATGCAGCAGAGTCGGTATTTCCAGCAGACAGTGTCGGCATATCCACCTGTGCCTTCACTGTCACGATTGACCTCAATGCCGACCTCTGCTGCATACCACTGCACGGCCACCTCAATTCCTTCCACAGCCGGACACCACTACAGCACCACCACCATGCCGAGTGCAGTTGGACATCCAACTGCCACCACCATGACAGCCGCTGCTCCTGCTTGGACCTCCTCCACTGACACCACAATGCAGCAGGACCCTGGCATGGCCTTTCATACCGCCACCACCACGATGCAGCAGGACCCTGGCATGGCCTTCCGTACCGCCACCCCCACGATGCAGCAGGACCCTGGCATGGCCTTCCGTACCGCCACCACCACGATGCAGCAGGATCCTGGCATGGCCTTCCGTACCACCACCACCATGATGCAGCAGGACCCTGGCATGGCCTTCCACTCTACAAGCGCTATGGACTCTGGCATAGCTGCATGTTCTACGAGCATTATGGACTCTGGCATGGCTGCACGCTCTATGAGCACTATGGACTCTGGCATGGCTGCACGCTCTACGAGCACTATGAACTCTGGCATGGCTGCACGCTCTATGAGCACTATGGACTCTGGCATGGCTGCACGCTCTACGAGCACTATGGACTCTGGCATGGCTGCACGCTCTACGAGCACTATGGACTCTGGCATGGCTGCACGATCTACGAGCACTATGAACTCTGACACAGTGCAGCCGGACCCTGACAGGTCACCCACCACCACGCTACGCCATATGAGCCCACCAAGACCTCCCACAACCAGGCAAAGCAAAAAAAACCACAAAAAAAAATCAGAGGACTCTTAGTATTCCTCCCCCTTCACCTCCCAATGTGTCTGTAATGTTAGGTTTGTCTCACTCTTCCAGTGCGTCTCAAGCCTCTCATGTGTCAAGCCCCATCCCCGAACTTCCAGACCCTACTAGTTTCATTGCCTCTTCTCCTGCCACCTCTGCGTCGTCCACGGTTAGCCAGGCCTCAGTGCTTCACACCCCACGTTTACATCACTCTACCCCAAGCCGGCGCATTTAAATAAAGTTTTTTGGTTGTTAAAAAATAAATACAGTTTGATTTGCCCCAATTAGGTTTGGTTTATTGTGACTATCGCCACCGGCAACACACACCGTGCGCCAACTAAGAAACTTCGCCACACACTTACTTTTTGGGCCACATCATATCTCCAGTAGTTATAAAAAAAAAAAGACTGCAGCTTTGTGTGTCTTTAGTATACAGATATGAGGTGGGCCCAAAAATATTAGATGTATTATCTCCATAATCTCTTCTTTCTGCTTAGTCTGTGACTAGTGTGGCAGTCTGAAGAGAAAATGGTGGAAATACAGTGCAGAACTCTACCGAACAGATCAGGTGTCAAAAAAAACTCATTAGTTGGGACACCTGACCTGGTGAGTATAGAACTGCCTTGTATAACCACCATTTTCTCTTCTTTGTACATAATCTATTACACACAAATTGAAGGGAAATTGGTGGTCACACACGGCATATCTATGCTCACCTGCACAGGTGTCATAAATAGTGAATTTATGAGGCTGTTATATGTGCATCATGAATTCATTATTTCTGACACCTGACTTGATGAGTATAGACCTCTTTAGTGTGACAGTCATTGTCTCTTCTGTCTGTGTCCAATGGATACAGCAGAACAGAATCAGGATGCAATGACGTCACCAAGCTTAAAGCAACATGGCTGCCCTCACACTAGCAGTATGTGGTCAGTGTTTTTTTTTATCAGTATAAGCCAAAACAAGGAGTGGAACAATTAGAGGTAAATTATGATATTAACATAATAACTAGCACCTCTGCCTTTATCACCCACTCCTGGTTTTGGATTGCAAAAACAGATATTAAATACAGACCAAATACTGCTAGTTTTAGGACAGCCATGGTTTGTAGAGGAAAAACATAGGAGACATGGTCAACACAACCAAAACTAAAGTTTATTAATGAGAAATATTATTATCATTGCAGAAAATTACTGGTACAGATCTAATTACAACAGGACATTTACACAACATTGTCCTGCCATGACACACGTCCAATATCTGAATCAAAAAAGGCAGCAAATTGGTCCCGCATGTGACCAACTGCTGCAGTTGACCGCAGCGGGTGATGCTGAAAATCGTGCAGTGGGTGTGCAACTGGTTCATCCAGTTCAATGTTGGGTTGCTCCTTAGCCATTATATAATTATGCAGAACCACACAGGCTTTGACCACCTCGTCGACTGTTTCCACTTTTAGATTAATGGCTGATGCAAGAACGCGCCATTTAGAGACCAGAATGCCAAAGGTACACTCTACTGTTCTTCGGGCCCTGGTCAGTCTGTAGTTAAAGATCCTTCTAGTGTGGTTCAAGTCCCGACTGGAATAGGGCTTCAGTAGGTTTTCACACATCTGAAAGGCCTCATCCCCAACCATAACAAATGGCATCGGTGGACCTTGAGTGTTGGGGAGAGGTTGTGGTGGGGGAAAATTGAAATTTTTGCCATACACACGGCGGCCAATATCCAAGTTCTTGAAAGTCTGGGAATCGTTGCCACAGCCAAAAGCTCCAATGTCCACGGCGATGAAGCGACAGTTCGCATCGGCTATTGCCATGAGCACAACAGAAAAATATTTTTTATAGTTGAAATACTCCGATCCTGTTCTGGCAGGTTTGATAATGCGGATGTGCTTTCCATCCACCGCTCCTAAACAGTTGGGGAAATCACACACACTCCAGAATTTTTCCGCAATTTCAAGCCACATGTCCAAGGTGGGTAGGGGTATAAACTCATCCCGGAGTACATTCCACAAAGCCCGACAGGTGTCCGCAACTATTCCGGACAGGGTGGATATTCCAAGCCGGTATTGGAAGTGGAGGGATGATAAACTCTCTCCGGTTGCCAGAAATCTGTAAGAAAAACAAACCCCCCAAAAATTACAATCTATTCTATTTATGGTGTGGTTACGCTAAAGAAAGAAAGGAAAATACCCAAAACATACATGTCAGAAAACACAAAATTTGGACTGCTATTGGTTTCAATTTGGAACGTACCTTAATGTAACCAGCAGACGTTCCTCCGGTGGAATCGCTGTACGGAGCTGGGTGTCCTGTCTTCGTATGGCTCCTTGGACATGAGCAAGCAAATCCCGGAACAAGTCTTGCGACATCCTTGTATATTCATGGAATTTCTCCGGGTTGGCATTAAGCTCGGCATACAGCGTGTGATAGGCTCCACGGCTCTCACGTAGTTCGATAATGGGGTGTCTCCAAAAATGCCTACGTTGTCTCTTTCTCCATCTTTCGCGATTTCTGTCTTGCTCCCAAGCAAAAGCACATTCAAGAAACAGCTTGATGCTTAAATCCAGGTTGAAATAAAAGCTCTCCATGCGAAGATCCATCATGACACAGGATACAGGAGCAAAATCTGAAGATTCCAGCTGTTCAGGGAGCGAAATAAAGAAATCCCATAATACACGCCCTCTGTAGTCCCATTGGCGGTGTCTGGTTATCTTGATTTTTCTCTTGTGAAATTTCTCATCATGCGCACCAAAAACGCAAACGCATGAAAAAACGCAGATAAACACGTACAAATGCGGCGTTTTTTTAACCGCATGCGATACCGCATGCCTCTAAAACCCGCCGCGTTTGTACGTGTTTATATGCTTTTTTCCACCACTTGCGGATGCGTTTTAAACGCTGCGGATTTAAACGCAAATGTGAAACTAGCCTTACCTAACAATAAGAAATACAGACTGGCAGTGGGGGGCACTTCTATACATAGCAACTATGACTCGACCCGATATTGCACCAACAATTGGAATTCTATGCAGATATGTGCAAAACAGCGTAAAAAGACTGGAATGGCTTTAATAGAGTTCTTCGATATTTTATCAAGACTCAAGACATAAATTAAGGATATCTGCAACAGGAGATCTAAAACTCACAAACCACAAACTCACAATCATGTGGATGCAAACTTTGCAGGTGACTTAATTGATCATAAATCGACAAGTGACTATTTTGTTCAAGCTTGGAGAAAGTTCAATTTCTTGGTTTAGGAAAAAATAGGTATGTGTAACCTTGTCATCTACAGACACAAAGTATGTGTCTGCAGCCCATGCAAGTCATTAGGGCTGTTAGGAGATCTTGGTAAGCCATCAACTCAAATGACTGTGATTTATGAAGAAAACCAAGGATGCATTAAACTTGCATGCAGTGAGAAGATCAATATGAGAACCAAACATATTGATGTTAAACATCATCACCTGTGTAATTTGATAGAACATGGCATGGACCACGAACACAGACTTATCCAGGAAGTCCATGTAACTGTTCGGGTTCGGCACCTCGAACATCGGTGTTTTCCAAGCTGTCATCTGCATGGCATCACGAGAAATAACAGCAGCTCTGATCAGAGAGCAAGCAGCTGTGAATGTTGTTAAAAAGTTTACCTCCCGTCACAGAGGCATCAGCTGATGTGACTACTACTCCCATCAGCCAACGCCTGTTGCTGCTAATAATAGCAAAAACAGGTACCGCTGGTGGGAGTATTCATCAGCCTGCACCTGCGCTATAAATACATTTTTTTTAAATGTCATGTGTTCTCCTCTATTTTTGATAACTAGCATTGCAAAACTGAGAGCTGCGTGCTGCAACCCTTCAGCATAGTGAATGCCAGGGTGCGATCACACAGGTGAACAGTGTCAATCCAATATATTCCAATATTGGAGTTCATATGGTAACATTATGAGGGGCTGCAAGTGAGGAAACTATGAGGGGCTGGATATAGGAACATTAAGAGGGGCTGGATGTTGGGACATTATGAGTGACCAGCTGTGGGGACACTACAAGAGGGGCTAATTGTGGGAACATCACAAAAAGGGACTGCTTGTGGGGATATTATAAGAGTGGCTTACTTTGGGGACATTACAAGAGGTGCTGGTTGTGGATAAATAAAAGGATGGGCTGGATGTGGGGAACATCACAAGAAGGGCTGTGGGGGATGTCACAAGAGGGGCTGTGGGGGGCAATATATATGGGAGACTGTGGGGACATTCTACTGTATATAGAGGGCTTTGACAGACATCATACTGTATATGAAGGGCTGTGGTGGTTACTTTACTATGTAATGGAGGCTGTGGTGGACATCATTCTGCATTGGGGGCTGTGGTTGACATTATAGTGTATATTTGGCTGTACGGGGAAAGTGTGAGGAGGGGGTATAGTTTGGAAAGGACAAAGTAGTGGGCAATATCAGGGTAAAGTGTGAAGAGGGGGCACAAAATGTATGTGGAAAAGGGTTAGCATGGAAATGGGGCACAGTATGGAGAGATTAGCATGGTGAAGACAGTGTGGAGATATAGAGAGCGTAATGGGAAACAATGGAGAGTGGACGGCCATAGCATAGGTCATGGTTTATAAGGGCGGACATAGTGGCACTTTCAGCTGATAATGGTGGTCAGTGTGCTGGTAATAGCTCATAAGAGGCTGACAATGTGGAGACCATATACAATAGGAGGCTTGTTTAGGGCACAGCATAGACAGAAAACTTTATGCAGGGGGCATTTTAGTAACACTTTTTTTAAGTGTACTATTTTGGGATTTGCTGGAGAAGAGGCAAATCTGCAGAGATGCACTGTGGATATGAAAAATTATCATGGCATATGGACAAGAATGAAACAAAAAGAAAGAGACTACTCAATTAGAGAAGATGCAAAACCTACAAGAAACAAAATGAGTAAAAACCCTGCTGTAACTAAATAAGTAAAAAGCAAAAGTGCATTTAAATTACACAGAGTTCTTAGTAATACTGTTTTTGATCAAAAATTGGGACAGTCCTACACTGTCTAATATTAAAAACCTTACCATGTGTCCGAGTTGACCTCAGTGTGTGAATAAGGGGAGACAAAAGGACCTGGTCCCAACCAGTGGACACCAGTCTGGGGAAGCCTTTATATGTAATTGCCAGCTCAGGAAAGAGAGGTCACACCCTGGCTTGCATAGAATGCAAAAATACAAAGAAAGAAGACAATGGAGCTTGGCCACATTGGCCATAAAACATACTGCATGTGTACCAACTCAAACCAAGCTAAATTTTTTGTGTTTTTTCAATTAGAGAAGATGTAACCCACAAGGTACAGTACCTGAATGTAACTGTTTACTTGTTTATACTGACTACTTCTCATCAGTACTGTGGTTCCTATATGGTTTGCTCTCTGATAATGAATGATAACAGCATCTCCCAGAATCTCCTTACCATTCTTTAAGGACATACTAGAAGTTATAGGCCTAACTTGACATTACAGCTGATTGCTGCACTAAGCATGGTGCTATAGTCATGTACTGATGGTGGTTCTGGTGACATTTACATTTAGTAATGATCGCACTGGTGTTGTATTTATTTACTATGTTTCTCATGATGTATTCATGTACTGATGGAGGTTCTGGTGATACATTAATGTACTGATAGTGATTCTGGTGATGTAATTCATGTACTGATGATGGTTC
Source organism: Ranitomeya variabilis (assembly GCF_051348905.1). Lineage (NCBI taxonomy): Eukaryota > Metazoa > Chordata > Amphibia > Anura > Dendrobatidae > Ranitomeya > Ranitomeya variabilis. The sequence goes on along the minus strand of NC_135233.1, from coordinate 1,024,831,850 downwards.
TGGTGGTTCATTTATCTACTGATTGTGGTTCTAGTGCCGTTTTCATATACTAAAAGTAGTTCTGTTGCCTTTTTCTTGTATCGATGGTGGTCCTAGTAACCTAGTTATTTACTAATGATGGTTCTGATGCCATATTTATGTAATAGTGATGATTACGATGTTCTATTAATGTACTTATGATGACTTTGGCTTCATATTGATGATGGTTCTGGTTATGATATGTGATGAGAAAAACCATCACTACATGATTACGTCAAAAGAACCACCATCCGTACATGAATGCATAACCAGAACCACCATTAGTACAGGAGTTCGGTACCAGAACCTCCGTCACTTTTTTTTTCAAACTGTATTTGGTGCAAGATGGACGCAAACACCATAATATGTAATACTTTAGCTATAGCGGGGTCTCTTTAGTTTCCATTAGATTAGCCAAATACTGCACACCTTAACTAAAAGCAAACAGTCCCCATCATAGCTAAGCTATATTTGTTCCCAAGACCATCACTGGGTCTGATATTTAAAATATTGGATGACAGGGATGAATATCATTATTTGTCTCTGGTGTTGTGTAAATGGTCTGCAAAAACATAAAGTAGACCCATTTTTTTTTTTTTACTTTTGCTAGAATTTTTTGGTGAAAAAGTTACCAATTGTAGTAGAGGTGGTCATCAGAGCTTGCTACTTAACCCATCAGAATGGAAGGAGGGGAAATGCATGGGGACCTGTCACCTTAGTCCCTGATCCATTCATTTACTTGGGGCTGAGGTTTCAAAATTTGATTTTCGAAAGAACTGCACATAAACCTGTGTATGGAGATTTATACATTACAAGACCAATGCTTATTTGTATAGATGAGCGCATCCAGTCCAACATCCAGGTCAGTGCTATGTGGTGTCTAGACAAAAGGCTCACATTTCTAACCTTACAGAGTACCAGAGACTGCAATTGATTAGTCCGGGCTGCTACAACGCCGTCTGTGATGAGCCAGGACTGTCTAATCATAACCCGGGTCAGGAATGCTGTAAGGTAAGGTAAGAGATTCACGGCCTCCTGTCTACTCATCACATATCAATAACCTGGACATTGGACGCGAGTCACGCTAATCGATCCACTCATCTCTACTTACTCCATTTTTTCTGTCACTGACCTGATCAGATGGTGAGTAGCATTTGTTAACCATTTTCATCTGCAAAACAAAAACAAAACAAACAGTGGTTAATTCACTAAAATAAAAAATGTATTTAAAGCATACTTGTGTGAACATTGCACAAAAAACATAAGCATCAATTAAAACATTTTCTGTACAAGCAAGGTCATATTCAACAGAGAAGGGACAAGAAAAAAAATGTAAAAAGAAATGTCAATTTTTGTTGTTGTTTTTTTTTTTTTTTTTTTTAAATTCACCCTCTCCTTTGGTTCTCCAGGTGCCCTCCTGCTTAATCTACCCATTTGGGCTAACTGTAATATTTCCAATTCAGGATGTATTAAGCAGATTTCTACTAATAATGTTACATCTTAGACTATAGTATGAAGCATGAGAGATAACACAGTATCTTTCTAAGACACAGACATATTCTTAAGATTACATTTTTATGCATTTTTTCAACATTGTAAAATTTTACCTTTTTGATGTACGAGATATGAGTAATAAAATGAAAATTTATGAATTTTTATTCACACATCGTGTTAGTGACTGCTGCAGATTTGTAGAATTATTAGACCATGCTGAGTTTCTTTTTCTTGGCTTGTGGGCTTTGAAATACAGTATTTTTCCTTTGTTGGTGCTAAGGGGATCTGTCACCTTACAGTGTTGTTCTGCTTCAGGGGAGCATAGAAAATCTATGAACCCAAAGAACATGAAAAAAAATACTAGAAAAAAATAAGCTGATATACAGTATTTTGACCAATAGAAACCTAATTCTTTATATTTTTGAGCAAATGAATATTCCTCAGTCCTTGGCCTTAGCTGAAAAAAAAAAAAGTGACCCCAGATTCGATCAGGTCTGATCCAAAGACGCAAATCTTGTGCTTCAATGGTCTCAAGCTACAACATGTATTATTGTGCACTGGTCTATCCATATAGAGCAGAATGTACTGTATTTTTCGGACTATAAGAAACACTTTTTTCCCCCAAATTTGGGGGGAAAACAGGTGTGCGTCTTATACTCGGAATGTACTTACAATTAGCGTGGTGGCAGCAGGAATTGGACAATTCCTCCTGTGGTCCGATGCTGCAGGGCGATGATCTCACTCCCATCCCAGCCTGATGCAGCTGTTGCAAAAAGTTTGGCGGTGCTCGGTGGTACCGGGACTCCGGCGACATTTTGTGAAAGCCTGGAGCCCCCACACTTCCATTGCCTCGATGCTGTGGCCTCCGGAAAAATGGCCGCCGGAGGTAACGCCACAGCATCGAGTCAATGGAAGTGCGGGGGCTCCGGGCTTTCACAAAATGCTGCCACATCACCGAGCACCACCGAACCTGTAGCATCAGCCTTGGGATGGGAATTCCCAGAGACCACTGCATTGTGGTAATGGATGTGCAGGGGCTCTGGGCTTTCACAAAATGTCGGTGAAGCCCCCGCACCACCAAGCACTGCCGAACCTGCTGCACCAGTCTGGGTCAAATCATTGCTGGACCACCAAACATCCCCTGTGACTCCACTCCACCAGTGCTGCCTATCCCCCCCAGGGTAAGCCAAATTCAGAACTGTAAGACGGACCCCCATTTGAAGCATAAATTTTTTTCCCCCATTTCCTTCTGAAAATCTGGGGTGCGTCTTATGGTCCGGTGCATCTTATAGTCCGAAAAATACAATCCTTTTTAACCCCGTTAGACTTTAGATGCTAGCTCTGTCTGCAACCCCTTCACTGCCAACCTAATAGCATCACAGGTTCTCGCTAACCAATTGGTAAAGCAAAGAATAGTTTGGAGACAGGTGGTTCTATCCTTCATTCAATTATTTACATGTCCTTCAAACACAAATACAACATGGAGTTTATGCATATGGATGCAGGGGAACTCTTCTAGGCTCCCTGAACCTTCTGTGTGATGAAGACTGCACAATGCAGTCCATCTTGTCACCTGTGTCAGAAGAAGATAAACCTGTCCTCCACTGTTGAGGATATACTTTGAGGGTCTGAGAAGAGACCAAACACACGCAGAGATACAGTAAATGATCGAATTCCTTATAGTCAGGCCCCAATTGGGGGATTTTGAGTGAGATAAATGGTAGAAGAGGCGCTAATGATTTAATTTTTCTTTTATTTTGAGTGTTCTTGTTAAATGAACAATAAGATGCTTCACAGGTGGTAGTATTAGGATGCAATGCACATGGCTTAATTGTTATGATGCACAATATGTATTGTTAATAATTTTAGGAAGTGCAACATGAAAATAAGACATTCCAAGTAAAGACCACTCTATTTTCAGAGGCTCTTTGTGGGCATTAACATTTTCAGGATCACTAAAAATATTGTACCATTGTAAAAGTAACAAAAAAAAACAGTACATACTCACATTCTGATGTCTGTCACGTCCACCGGCGTCCACAGGGTTACGCGCTGCTGCTCAGAGCTTCCTACACTGAATGTGTCAGCGCCGGCAGTAAAGTAGAGCACAGTGGTGACATCACCGCTGTGCTCTGCTTTACTGCCGGCGCTGACACATTCAGTGCAGGAAGTTCTCGGCAGCAGCGCGTAACCCTGTGGATGCCAGGGGACGTGACAGACATCAGAATGTGAGTATGTACTGTTTTTTTTTTTACTTTTACAATGGTAACCAGGGTAAATATCGGATTACTAAGCGCGGCCCTGCACTTAGTAACCCGATGTTTACCCTGGTTACAAGTGAACACATCGCTGTATCGGCATCACACATGCCGATACAGCGATGACAGCGGGTTATCAAGCAATGAAATAAAGTTCTGGACTTCTAGCTCCGACCAGCGATATCACAGCGGGATCCAGATCGCTGCTGCATGTCAAACACAACGAGATCGCTATCCAGAAGGCTGCAACGTCACGGATCGTCGTTGTTCTCGCTGCAAAGTCGCTTAGTGTGAAGGTACCTTTACAGACTGAACCAAGATAATACCATGGGCATTATCTGGAGGTGTTTGATACAGTGCACACAAAAGGTTGGTACATGAAATGAGAGTAATTAGATTAGCAGAACATGTGATTGGGCTAACAATTGTCTTAGTGATAGGAAACAGAGGGTGGTTATTAATGTAACATACTTCTATTGGGACACAGTTAACAATGGGGTAACACTGGGGTTTAGTATTGGGCCCTCTTTTTTTAATAATTTTTTAGAGGGCATACAGAGTAGTGTTTCAGCTTTTGCAGATGATATTACACCTTGCTAGGTAATCAACAGAGAGAAGGATGATTTAATATTACAAAGGGATTTATGAAAGCTGTAGGTTGGGCTTTTGTGTTTTATTCAGATAAATGAAAAATTATGCACTTGAGCAGAGGAAATTAAATATATACTTATGCATTAAATTCCAAAACACTGAGTAAAGATGTCACTGAAAAAAATGTGGGAGTATAGGTGGATGGTAAACAAATATTTAGTGACCTGTGCCAGTGCAGCTACTGCCAAGGCTAATATAAAAACGGGATGCATAAAAAGAAGCATAGATGCTCATGACAAGAACATACATTTACATCTTTATACAGTGGATGAAATAAGGATTGAACACATCACTAATTGTCTAAGTAAATATACTTCTAAAGATGATATTGACAGATTGGCTAATAAATCAAACCATAGATGTCTATACATTGTTCTGTGTAATAATAATAAATGACACTTGGAAAAAGAATTGAACACATGCAGAAAGAGAGGTGTGAAAAGCCATGAAAGTCATGACACCAGCTCAAATCTATCAGTAGTTAGAAAGCAATCTTGCCCTCTAATGAAGAATACTATCAGCTGATTAAACTTATGGCCTATAAAAATGTGTCTGATTTCCAAGGTACCACACAAGAAACATTTTGATGGGTAAAACAAGTGAGCTGTCTCAAGACCTTTTCAACCTGATTGCTGCCAAACAAACTGATGGCATTGTTTATACAAGATGGTTTCAAAGAAAACAATAAGTAATGCACTCCACTTTTCTGTATGCACGTTCACCATGCAATACTCCAGTGCTGAACAAAAAGCACGTTCAAGCATGTTTAAATTCTGCTGAACAACATTTAGACAAACTTTTGAAATACTGGGAGAATATAGTCTGATCATATGATACCAAAATTGAATGCTTTGGATGCCATAATATACACCTTGTTTGGGAGCCAAAAGACACTACATATCAGTTAGGAGGTGGGAACATCCTGATGTGGAGCTGTTTTTCAGCATACCGCACTGGAAAACTTAATATAATTGAAGGAAATGCAGCTGCGGTTATCCCGGTTGCTTGTGCACCTTTGTCTACCACACTTTTTCTTTCCACTCAACTTTCTATTACTATGCTTGGATACAGCACTCAGTGAACCGCCAGCTTCTTTAGCAATGACCTTTTGTGGCTTACCCTCCTTGTGGAGTGTGTCAATGACTGCCTTCTGGACATCTGTCAAGTCAGCAGTCTTCCCCATGATTGTGGAGCCTACTGAAACAGACTAAGGAACCTTTTTAAATTCTCGGGAAGCCTTTGCATGTGTTTTTTTCTTAATTATTTTAATTTACTGAGATAATGACTTTGGGGTTTTCATTGGCTGTAAACCATAATCATCAATATTAACAGAAATAATCAGTTGAAATAGATCACTGTTTGTAATGACTCTGTATAATATACGAGTTTCACTTTTTGTATTGAAGAACTGAAATTAATACATTTTTTGATGATATTTTAATTTTGTTAGAAGCACCTGTAACTGCATGCCACAGGTTGCAGAGAAAAACATTTAAGGTTAGTTATTAAAGAATAGGGTGGTCTTGGGGTTTTTCAGTTTGAAAAATCAAAGGTTTAGTGGCAATCTTATTACAATGTACAATTATATGAAGGGACAGTGCAAAGGTATGTCTAATTATCTTTTTATACCTAGGCTTACAACAGTGACAAGAGGGCATACACTACTTCTAGAATAGAGATCCCCAACATGTGGCTCACAGGCTATTGACATGTGGATCGCAGCAGCAGTAGAAAAATAGTGAATTCTTTCTGACACAAGGTGGAGGAGGAAGAGTATAAATGCTCTGATGGCCCATCAGTTGTCTCATTCTCCTATCTGGTGGCATTACATTTCTTTGCCCAGCCGCTACATCTTTCTCCTAGTTAGTATTTCCCTCCTGCTGCCTGCTTACCATTTTGGAGGAGGCCCCAGGCATTAGCTCTGCTGCTGTATTTTACAGCTTACATTGCCATCATCCACCACTATCCAATCCAGAGAAGAATGGATCGGCGAGCTGGCAGTCAAAGCTCCATGCTTCCATGGGTTGGATAAACTGGAAGAATAGTGCTACTGTTATGAAAACTGCTGTGCTGTAACCTGCTCATTTTGGGTAGCAACCAGAATTTATCTGCAGAGAACATTGCATAATTTCTAGTGATGAGCAAATATACTCGTTACTTGAGATTTCCCGAGCACGCTCGGGTTACCTCCGAGTATTTTTCAGTGCTCGGAGATTTAGTTTTTTTCACCGCAGCTGGATGATTTACATCTACTAGCCAGCTTGATTACATGTGGAGATTCCCTAGCAACCAGGCAACCCCCATATGTACTTATGCTGGCTAAAAGCTGTAAATCATTTAGCTGAGGTGATGAAAACTAAATCTCCGAGCACTAAAATATACTCGGAGGTAAACCGATCGTGCTCGGGAAATCTCGAGTAACGAGTATATTTGCTCATCACTAATAATTTCCTTTACACTACACAAATACTTGCTGCTTTGTGTCGGTATATCACATAAAATCCCAATAAAATATTTTTATCTTTGTGGTTATGACTTGAAAAATGTGGAAAAGTTTACGGGGTATGAATGCTTTTTCAAGGCACTGTACATAGTGTCTTTTTATTCGTGTATGACCTGTGACATGGAACAACGCTTCTAACAAGCTCACCTTTGTTGCAGTTTGGCTGTTCCTCAACCCATTTTAAGCCTCCGACACATCTTTTTTGTTTCAATTAATGAATGTGATTCAACATATGACGGTGATCTACATATGATGGTGATCTACATATGATGGTGATCTACATATGATGGTGATCATTATCACCTGTTTGGTTACTCGTAAATATATATATATAAAAATAATCCTACAAATCGCTGACTTTGTGCAAGAGCACCTAGACAAATTTCTGCTGCTTTGACGGAGAAATCGGTAAGTCACACCAAATATTGATTTGATTTATATTTGTATTGTGCTAATCGCTAAAAAGAATCTATTATCACTTTTATTTTGTAAATTATTCTTTGCTGTATGTTTTCTACACCAGCCAGATACTTTTGCATGGTACTGTTTGGCAAAATTAACCATGACTTTCGTTTAACCAAACGGTTAAGTTTGTAAAAGACTGAACAATTCAGCTGAAGGCAAAAAAACATACTGTGTTGCTATTTTTTTTCTTTTACTATACTATATTTTGTGATCAGTAAAAGATCAAACAGGAGATCTTGCTGTAACCTTGACAAAAGCTAAAGTGTCGACTTTGAATTTTGGAAGCACAAATAAAACAGTAAGTTCTCTATTTTAAAACCGTGACATTTAATGAACACGGCAATGTACAGTATTTTATCACAGGGTTGACACCTTCACATCAATATTTTTCAGATCTGATGGATTTGATATATTTTTTTTAACTAAGACCATTCTCGATCCATCCATGGAAGAATTGCTTTAAGGGGCTTGATTTTTAAACAAAATCCAGAACTGAGATTTATAAATGATTAATTATTGCATGCATACAAAGGCGGTGATAAGATAGCTACAATTTTATTTTTATGCACATCAATAGGCATATGGTGGCTTGATGTGTGGGCTGAGCCTTACTTTAGATCTTCAATTCTTTTAAATCAATCCCAAAACTAAAAGTGTATTCCAGTAATATGTATTTATCAAATATCCACTGGCTAAATACTAGATCAGTGTGGGTTCATTATCCTGAATGCAAGCAACAGAAAGGGGTGCCCAAATCCCCCTTCCTCCAAACAACAATTTTAAATGGAGTAGAATTCATGAATGCCTCCTGTCACTAGTTTCAAAGTCTTAGACCCTAATAAATACAGCTGACTGTTCTCTAAGTGGTTACAGGAATTACCCTATTTCTTAGAGAAATGCACAAAAGTCTGGATTTGCATTAACATAACAAAACAATCAGTAGATACCTGCTGAACCCCATTACTGCTCCAATGCCACTTCTTTCTTGCTCTTAGTGTATCCTTGCTCTTGTCCTCATTTGCTAATCAAAATTGTTAGGTTTAATAGTGTTGTGCACCCAGGAGTCCACTTTTCCTACTTAAAATCAATTGGGCTAATACTGTGCTGCAGTCAGGACTCAGGAGGCCACATTTTTTTTAATTAAAATCATTAGGGCTAATATTGGGGTGCAGCCAAGAGTCCCCATTAGTCAGGAATGCACATTTCCTACTCAAAATCATTAGGGCTAATAAGTCAGGACTCATGAGGCCCCATGTACTAATTATAATTGTTAGTGCTAATATTGTTTTTCAGGCACACTATCTTAGAAAATAAATACTGATTGTTCATTTAGTAACAGGTGACTGACAGGTCTGGGCCTAAGGTTGTGAAAGAGAAAATTAAAAGAGGGGAAGGGTGCATACAACATGAGTTGGAAAAGCGAGGTTGTGGTGGAAGGGGGATAAGGTTTGGTTTTCGAGGTGTATATGGGTTAGGTGTTAATGTTACTGAAAGGTCTTCTGAACAAATACCATCTTGTCCTATCCAAAGATAACTGACAACATCTGTTACTGGATGGGCAACTTGACTACCTTTCTTTGGTATGCCTTGTAGATGAGGGTAAGAAAGAGCATGTGCTCCAGTGGATGGCAAGCACTGCAACAAGTGACCTCTTCTCCTCCTCTTCCTCCATCTTAACATCATACAGAGTACAATTCTCAAAGGTAGCACCCCAATCACCCTTGTTTCCCCCTGCATCACAACTTTCCAACTGCCTATCTGACTGGGGAACCACAAATAGGCCAGTCCGCAGAGCTGTTCAAACACTAAATTCCATGGGTATCAGAGTTCTGCTCCAAAGGTTCACAAAATCCAGAGTAGGAAAGGATCTGCATCAATGCCCCAAATTTTTTCCTGTTGGATCTTGGGCTGGACAAAGTAGGGTCCAAGCAGAAACAAGGCCCTCGTCACTAGATGTAAAGCCACCGGAGTGGAGGTGATAATTATGAGACTCAGATACCTGAGGGGCACATGGTCTGTACTGTGCTGTCAGTGCAGGAAGAGAAGGAGGGTGACTCTCTGGGCAAACAGATAGCATGACAATGAGGTTGTAGAACCCACTTGTTGTGAACCCAGAGGCATGCAACTAAATAGCTCAGCAGAGGAGGTGTAAGTGGTAGACGTCCACAGACATGGAGTGATGAACTACGACAAGCTGTGGCCAGCAGTGGTCACAAGAATAATAATAATAATAACATGCCTTAGTCTTGGAATTACATTGAGCTAAAATGCGAACTAGCGGGCCTCACCAACCACCGGCCATCACATTAGTCGCATCTGCTGCTTCTTCCTCCTCCTACACCATGACAAGTGTTCTCACACAGGTCCCCGGCCACGGAAACTCTACTTGTTTAACCCCTACAGTCAGAGTGAGTGCCAGTCAGTTTATATTGAAGTGAAGATGCCTGCTGTTTTTGTTTAAGCGAACACACCATTTCTTCCTCAATCCATCATAATATCACTGACTGCACCTCACTCATAGTCCAGCACTTTATCCTGTTCACAATACTTAATCCTCTCTAAGCACAGCAGGCAGCCCTCGGCCCCACAGTTGTGGTCACATAAAAGATTGATTCCTAATATACATGTCAAAGCTAAGAGCTTGAACAAATGCAGGAAATATCTGGCCTGTCAGTCTATCAAGACAGGTCATCATTTCAGGAGCAACAATACAGCCAAAGAACATAACATTAGGCACTTAATTAACTGCTGAACCTCAGGAATTACATATAAGGCCACATATAAATGTGGTCTTGAATATGTGGGGAAAATTAGGAGAGAATTCCACAAAAGGATAAGAGAACACATATTAGATGCAGTTAGTAAAAAAGATACACCAGTAGCCAATGACCTTAATCAATTCCATCACGGCGACACAACCAAAATCAAATTCATAGGGATTGACGAAGTAAGCCCTCCGCCAAGAGGTGGGAATTGGGACCAACTACTTCTGAGGAATGTATCGAAATGGATTTTCTGGTTACAATCCACACACCTGAATGGCCATAATGAACAGTTGTCATTTGCCTCATTTCTCGAAGATAGGTTGAACTAGGGGAAGGGATTCTAGGTACAGCGGTCATTGAATGGGGATGCCACAGCGCAGGTTATTAGGGTGTCAACCTCCACGGTTTGAAGGCTGTGAGCTAGTTGGGTAGTTAATAGGGAGAGTTACATCCCCCACACCTTCTAATATCTTGCCATGGGGATCAGTTGTGTCGCCTGACAATGCAAAACACCATTCTAACTGGCGCTGCCGTGTATCCCATGTTCTTATTTCTGTCCCTCATCCTAGGACCCTTAATATAGATAGCCATAAAATTGATAGGGAAACCTAATTGACTCTGACCATGAATTGTGTATCTCACACATTTTTATTACATTTTCTTTGCTATTAATGCACATTTCACTGAGTTAACCTCCGAGTGATCCATTGTGCACTTGAATACCCTGTGTAATAGAGAAGTCATGACATGCTACTGGTACATTAGAGATTATATGTATCTCTTATATATATTTTTTCTTAAAACTAATGAGATAACCATTCTTGTTTTTTGAGAGTTGCCTCAAAAAATACCTATCATTATACTCCTCCTGAAGGTATGGGACACGTATGCGCCGGTATTGGTCATGGTATGGAGCATGAGTACCAACATCCTGTAAAGCGCGTCACACTGAGTGACGTCTGAGTTCCACCGGCAAGAAGCTGCTGTAGCCAGATGTCACGTGACGCTAGTGGGTGGATGTAGCAAGTCATTGAAATGACTTATGTGCTCCTATTACCTAATATCCAGTCTTCTGGCGTGCAGACTAGAAACACCAGACTGAATGGAGATGCGTGCAGGATAAAATGCACGCACCACTACAGGTGAAAAAACAATTACAGCTTGGCACTTTGTTTCCATATCACTCACCCAGTTGAGTGCAGCAACAAAATTTGTTGGAAGTCATTGAGGGGGACAGCCACCGTTATAGTAGGATGCAGTAATATGTGCATGTATTTCTCTAAGCATCCATGGTGACCAAGGTGAGACTGTTCTAATTATGTTCAAATTTCTCACTGCATATTTACTATGTGGCCCTGAGGATGAATATAAGTGTACACCCCATCTGGCCTAGCTATTGGTGTATTGCAGTTTTGAAGTAGCTGGGGGGGACATTTGCCCTGCACACCCAGTATGACCGTAATATGCCTAAATTGTTTTCGAAGCAGTAACTTGTTCTTTTGAATCTATAGCCTGTATAAAGAAAGGTGTGGACTAGCCCCATCTTTGTTATAGAGTTTTACTGTCATATAATTTAATAACCTATAGACAACCAATTAAGGATATTGGAGAGGGCTAAACCAATTATCCTTGCTAATCACAAAGATAAAGTTGTCTGGTTTATACTTTCAGGTACTCTACACAATATACATTTTTTTTTTACATATGATATAGACAGAGTCATTGAGCCAAAAAGTTGGATACATGTACTGATGCACTATTCTCGAGGTATATGACTTTGTCCATTTGGGACATTGCAACTGTTTGCACTTTGTGCAGCTATTTTCACAGGCTTCAACAATAGCTACAAAACTATATGAGTAAGCTTGATTTACCTAGCATTAAGCCCCTTATGCCAGGTTTGCAAGAGGCTAATTTGTGCATTTTGAGTGCCATATATATGTATTATTTTTCTTGCACCTTGCACTTTTGATACATTTTATATAATAGGATATAATGGAACTAGAGAGAGTACAAAGGAGGGCAACAAAATTAATAAAGGGGATGGGAGAACTACAATACCCAGATAGATTAGCGAAATTAGGATTATTTAGTCTAGAAAAAAGACGACTGAGGGGCGATCTAATAACCATGTATAAGTATATAAGGGGACAATACAAATATCTCGCTGAGGATCTGTTTATACCAAGGAAGGTGACGGGCACAAGGGGGCATTCTTTGCGTCTGGAGGAGAGAAGGTTTTTCCACCAACATAGAAGAGGATTCTTTACTGTTAGGGCAGTGAGAATCTGGTATTGCTTGCCTGAGGAGGTGGTGATGGCGAACTCAGTCGAGGGGTTCAAGAGAGGACTGGATGTCTTCCTGGAGCAGAACAATATTGTATCATACAATTATTAGGTTCTGTAGAGGGACGTAGATCTGGGGATTTATTATGATGGAATATAGGCTGAACTGGATGGACAAATGTCTTTTTTCGGCCCTACTAACTATGTTACAATGTTACTATGTTACTAGTTATAAAAGTTATGTTTTAGCTCACAGAAAATATTGTATATCCCAACTTCACAGCTAAAATCCTACAGTTTCAAAATGGCTACTAAGATGCTTAGCGCTGACGGTGAATCCTTTTGCACTTTAGTCTTCAAAAATGGAAGAGTGGCCTGAACTTGCCTGTCATGCCTTGGAGATTTTGTCATGCCTGGCAGCTAGCATTCTCTCAGCATGTGTCTTCGATGCTGCTAGTGGTTTCCTGATGGATAAGCACATCCGGCTATCCCCTGAAAGTATAGACCGTCTAACTTTCATCAAAATGAACATTTTTTTGTTAGGCCTCCTGTAGTGGAAGATGTGTCAGAAGCCCATTATACTGTTTCTACTCAGGGGAAATTAATGCCACTTTAGTGGTTTGTGACAATGATTTTTTGAAATGTGGAGACTCCAAGTTGGGTCCCCACCTTGTGGGTTGCCTGTACTGGAAGGGGTGTCAGAGGTCAATTATACTATTTGTACTCTTGAGAAATTGATGCCACTTTAGTGGTGTGTGGCAATAATTTTTTGAAAACAATGTTTGCACTTCAAGTTGGATCTCCTTCATATGCGTTGCCTGTAGCTGTAGGGCTCCCAGACTGGCAGGTCTGCACTTACTTTCTGTCAACTACCTTGGTTACTACCCTTACATTTTTCTACCAATAGCAGTCTAAGAAACTAATGTTTGTGCCAACTGAGTGTACCTGGAAAAAAACAGTTTGAGATGTTGCATGAGGTTTCAGGGCTTCCAGCAAATAATGGTTACACCGCTCCCTTACCCACCTCATCCTAATTGAACCTTCAATTCAAAGTACTAAATGTTGGCCAAGATCCTGATACCTTATCCATGGCCTATGTCTGACTGCTTCTGTGTCATTATAAAATGTTCAATTTTGGGTCAATTAATGAGACTTTTCCTCGTTTCTGCCCCTAATTTTTGGAAGTGTTTGGTCTCCAAGTTGAGTCTCCCTCTGCCTGAATTTGGCAGACCTATCAGAGCACCAGTCACTCATCCACCTGTTACTGATCAATGTTTCAAGCCCTGTCCCATGCATCCATGCTGTGCACTTATGCTATTTGTACTCTGGGTCACTTGATGCCACTTTTCCTGGTGTTGCCCCTAATTTGAGCTGTTTGGGAAAGTTTTTGGTCCCCTTTGTTGTCAATGCGTTTGGTTTTGCCTCCCATTGAATTCAATGGGGTTTGGTTACATTTGACGAACAGTTCAGCAAACCGAACTGAACCAAACCTTGAAAGCTTTGCTTATCTCTAGAAAATAGGACATCGCCATTACAGACCTGTCACCAAAGAATGGTGGGGCCACTGGAGTAAGATGCACCTAATTCATTAAAATATGCACACTACTTAATAAATTAGGAATCTTACAAGTGATGTGCACCTCTGGTAGAAATGTACATGTATATGTATAGACACATACTGCACACACATACGCATGTATATATATATACATACTCATGCTCTGCACATACATACGTACATACATAACAGCCGGTCTAGACTTTAGCTATAGACTCCTGCAGCTAAGAGATCTTTGGTAGCATCATGGTTATTGTTATGACCCCAATGGCAGAGGGTCTCAGGAATAAATACCAAGTCTGCAAACATAAAAAACCAGCTCATAGGGCAGTGGTAACTGGGCTGACCATATATCTAATCCTAGCACCACAAATAGAAGTAGCCGGGGAACGTGCCTACGTTGGTTCTAGAAGTCTCGCGCCAGCCGGAGAACTAACTAACCCTAGAAGGGAAAAGAAAGACCTTTCTTGCCTCCAGATAAAAGACCCCAAAAGTTGGATACAAGCCCCCAACAAATAATAACGGTGAGGTAAGAGGAAAAGACAAACATAAGCATGAGCTAGGTATTTAGCAAAGAGAGGCCCACTAGCTAACAGCAGAATATAGCAAGATGACTTATATGGTCAGCAAAAACCCTATTTAAAATATCCACGCTGGATATTCAAGAACCCCCTGAACCGACTAACGGCCGGGGGGAGAACACCAGCCCCCTAGAGCTTCCAGCAAAGTCAGAAATTACATTTAGTACAAGCTGGACAAAAATAGAAGCAAGTAACTCAAAAAACAAAGAAGCAAGACTTAGCTTAATTTTGCAAGAGCCAGGACCAGCAGACAGGAGCAACAGAAGGATCTGATTACAACGATGCCAGGCACTGGACTAAGGATCCAGGAAGTTAATATAGCGACACCCCTGAACTAACGACCCAGGTGAGTTCCAAACAGAAGAAAGACAATCCCAGAGTCATACCACTAGTGACCACAAGAGGGAGCCCAAAAAGTCAATTCACAACAGTACCCCCCCTTAAGGAGGGGTCACCGAACCCTCACCAAGACCACCAGGGCGATCAGGATGAGCAGCGTGAAAGGCACGAACCAAATCGGCCGCATGCACATCAGAGGCAGCCACCCAGGAATTATCCTCCTGACCATAGCCCTTCCACTTGACCAGATACTGAAGCCTCCGCCTGGAGAGACGAGAATCCAAGATCTTCTCCACCACATATTCCAACTCGCCCTCAACCAACACCGGAGCAGGAGGCTCAACAGAAGGAACCACAGGTACAACGTACCGCCGCAACAAAGACCTATGGAACACGTTGTGAATGGCAAACGACACCGGAAGATCCAAGCGGAAGGACACAGGATTAAGGATTTCCAATATCTTGTAAGGACTGATAAAGCGAGGCTTAAATTTAGGAGAGGAGACCTTCATAGGAACAAATCGAGAAGACAGCCATACCAAATCCCCAACACGAAGTCGGGGACCCACACCGCGGCGGCGGTTGGCAAAACGCTGAGCCTTCTCTTGTGACAACTTTAAGTTGTTCACCACATGATTCCAGATCTGCTGCAACCTATACACCACAGAATCTACCCCAGGACAGTCAGAAGGCTCCACATGTCCCGAGGAAAAACGAGGATGGAAACCAGAGTTGCAGAAAAATGGCGAAAACAATGTAGCGGAACTAGCCCGATTATTAAGGGCAAACTCAGCCAACGGCAAGAAGGTCACCCAATCATCCTGATCCGCAGAAACAAAACACCTCAAATAAGCCTCCAGAGTCTGATTAGTTCGCTCCGTTTGTCCATTAGTCTGAGGATGAAAGGCAGACGAAAACGACAACTCAATGCCCATCCTAGCACAAAAGGATCGCCAGAACCTGGAAACAAACTGGGATCCTCTGTCAGACACAATATTCTCAGGAATGCCGTGTAAACGAACCACATTCTGAAAGAACACAGGAACCAGATCGGAAGAGGAAGGCAGCTTAGGCAAAGGTACCAAATGGACCATCTTAGAAAAGCGATCACATACCACCCAGATGACAGACATGCCCTGAGACACCGGGATATCTGAAATGAAATCCATGGAAATGTGTGTCCAAGGCCTCTTCGGGACAGGCAAGGGCAAGAGCAACCCGCTGGCACGCGAACAGCAAGGCTTAGCTAGAGCACAAGTCCCACAGGACTGCACAAACGACCGCACATCCCGTGACAAGGAAGGCCACCAAAAGGACCTAGCCACCAGATCTCTGGTGCCAAAAATTCCCGGATGCCCTGCCAACACCGAGGAATGAACCTCGGAAATGACTCTGCTGGTCCACTTATCAGGAACAAACAGTCTGTCAGGTGGACAAGAGTCAGGTCTACCAGCCTGAAATCTCTGCAACACACGTCGCAAATCTGGAGAAATGGCTGACAAGATAACTCCCTCTTTAAGAATACCAACTGGTTCTGCGACTCCCGGAGAGTCAGGCACAAAGCTCCTTGAAAGAGCATCAGCCTTCACATTCTTTGAACCTGGTAAATACGAGACCACGAAGTCAAAACGGGAGAAAAACAATGACCAGCGGGCCTGTCTAGGATTCAGGCGTTTAGCAGACTCGAGATACATCAAATTTTTGTGATCAGTCAAGACCACCACACGATGCTTAGCACCCTCGAGCCAATGACGCCACTCCTCAAATGCCCACTTCATGGCCAACAACTCCCGATTGCCAACATCATAATTCCGCTCAGCAGGCAAAAACTTCCTCGAGAAAAAGGCACAAGGTCTCATCACAGAGCAACCAGGGCCTCTCTGCAACAAAACGGCCCCTGCCCCAATCTCAGAAGCATCCACTTCAACCTGAAAGGGAAGTGAGACATCAGGCTGGCACAAAACAGGTGCCGAAGTAAATCGGCGCTTCAACTCCTGGAAAGCCTCCACGGCTGCAGGAGCCCAGTTAGCAACATCAGAACCTTTCTTGGTCATATCCGTCAAAGGTTTAGCAATACTAGAAAAATTAGCAATAAAACGATGGTAGAAGTTAGCAAAACCCAAGAACTTCTGAAGACTCTTAACTGACGTGGGCTGAGTCCAATCATGAATAGCACGGACCTTGACTGGGTCCATCTCCACCGCAGAAGGGGAAAAAATAAACCCCAAAAAGGGAACCTTCTGTACTCCAAAGAGACACTTTGAGCCCTTAACAAATAAAGCATTCTCACGCAAAACCTGAAACACCATCCTGACCTGCTCTACATGCGAGTCCCAGTCATCAGAAAAAACCAGAATATCATCCAGATAAACGATCATAAACTTATCCAGATACTTCCGGAAAATATCATGCATAAAGGACCGAAACACTGAAGGAGCATTAGAGAGCCCAAAAGGCATCGCCAAGTACTCAAAATGACCTTCGGGCGTATTAAACGCGGTTTTCCATTCATCTCCTCGCTTAATGCGCACAAGGTTGTACGCACCACGAAGATCTATCTTGGTGAACCACTTGGCACCTTTAATTCGGGCAAACAAGTCTGACAACAGAGGCAAAGGGTACTGAAATTTAACAGTGATCTTATTCAAAAGCCGATAGTCAATACAAGGTCTCAAAGATCCGTCCTTCTTGGCCACAAAAAAGAATCCCGCACCAAGAGGGGAAGAGGAAGGACGGATATGCCCCTTCTCCAGAGATTCCTTGAGATACGAACGCATTGCGGTATGCTCAGGTACAGACAGATTAAATAGTCTTCCCTTAGGAAATTTGCTACCTGGGATCAAATCTATGGCACAGTCACAGTCCCTATGAGGAGGCAGAACACTGGACCTGGACTCGCTGAACACATCCTGATAATCAGACAAATACTCAGGAACTTCTGAAGGAGTAGAGGAAGCAATAGACACCGGCGGGGAATCACCATGAATACCCTGACAGCCCCAACTTGACACAGACATTGCCTTCCAATCCAAGACTGGATTATGAGTCTGCAACCATGGCAAACCCAAAACGACCAAATCATGCATTTTATGCAGAACAAGAAAACGAATCACCTCCGGATGTTCAGGAGTCATGCACATGGTTACCTGTGTCCAAAACTGCGGTTTATTTTCCGCCAATGGCGTAGCATCAATACCTCTAAGAGGGATAGGATTTACCAAAGGCTCAAGAACAAAACCACAGCGCTTGGCAAACGACAGATCCATAAGACTCAGGGCAGCACCTGAATCCACAAACGCCATAACAGGGTAGGAGGACAATGAGCAAATTAAAGTTACAGACAAAATAAATTTAGGTTGCAAATTACCAATGGCGACAGGACTAACAACCCTAGTTAGGCGTTTAGAGCATGCTGATATAACATGTGTAGAATCACCACAGTAAAAACACAACCCATTCTGTCGTCTATGATTTTTCCGTTCATTTCTAGTCTGAATTCTACCACATTGCATTAAATCAGGTGTTTGTTCAGACAACACCACCAGAGGATTAGCGGTTTTGCGCTCCCGCAAACGCCGGTCAATTTGAATAGCCAGCGCCATGGAATCATTCAGACTTGTAGGAATGGAGAAACCCACCATGACATTCTTAATGGCTTCAGAAAGGCCATTTCTGAAATTTGCGGCCAGAGCACACTCATTCCACTGAGTAAGCACGGACCATTTCCGAAATTTTTGGCAATACACTTCAGCTTCATCCTGACCCTGAGAAATAGCCAGCAAGGCTTTTTCTGCCTGAATTTCAAGATTGGGTTCCTCGTAAAGCAATCCGAGCGCCAGAAAAAACGCATCAATATTTGCCAATGCCGGATCTCCTGGCGCTAGCGAGAAGGCCCAATCCTGAGGGTCGCCCCGTAAAAAAGAGATAACAATTTTAACTTGCTGAGCTGAGTCTCCAGATGAACGGGGTCTCAGAGATAGAAACAATTTACAATTATCCCTGAAATTCCTAAACTTAAATGGTTCTCCAGAAAACAGTTCAGGAATAGGTATTTTAGGTTCAGACATAGGACTACTGGTAACAAAATCTTGTATGCTTTGCACACGAGCAGCAAGCTGGTCCACACTTGTAATCAAGGTCTGGATATTCATGTCTGCAGCAAGCTCAAGTCACTCAGAGGTAAAAGGGAGGAAGAGAGGAAAAAAAAAAAAAAAATTCAGAATTTCCTTTCTTATATCCCACTTCTGCAATGCATTAAATATTCAATGTTGGCCTGGCATACTGTTATGACCCCAATGGCAGAGGGTATCAGGAATAAATACCAAGTCTGCAAACATAAAAAAACAGCTCATAGGGCAGTGGTAACTGGGCTGACCATATATCTAATCCTAGCACCACAAATAGAAGTAGCCGGGGAACATGCCTACGTTGGTTCTAGACGTCTCGCGCCAGCCGGAGAACTAACTAACCCTAGAAGGGAAAAGAAAGACCTTTCTTGCCTCCAGAGAAAAGACCCCAAAAGTTGGATACAAGCCCCCAACAAATAATAACGGTGAGGTAAGAGGAAAAGACAAACATAAGCATGAGCTAGGTATTTAGCAAAGAGAGGCCCACTAGCTAACAGCAGAATATAGCAAGATGACTTATATGGTCAGCAAAAACCCTATTTAAAATATCCACGCTGGATATTCAAGAACCCCCGAACCGACTAACGGCCGGGGGGAGAACACCAGCCCCCTAGAGCTTCCAGCAAAGTCAGAAATTACATTTAGTACAAGCTGGACAAAAATAGAAGCAAGCAAGTAACTCAAAAAACAAAGAAGCAAGACTTAGCTTAATTTTGCAAGAGCCAGGACCAGCAGACAGGAGCAACAGAAGGATCTGATTACAACGATGCCAGGCACTGGACTAAGGATCCAGGAAGTTAATATAGCGACACCCCTGAACTAACGACCCAGGTAAGTTCCAAACAGAAGAAAGACAATCCCAGAGTCATACCACTAGTGACCACAAGAGGGAGCCCAAAAAGTCAATTCACAACAGGTTATATGACCACAATGTCACCAAAGTTCCTCAAGCAGTCTTAACCTCAGAATAGAAACGCTGATGACCCCTAAAAGAGTTGGGGCCCTGATAAATGGCCCATTTTTCTCCCTCTACCCCCTAATGCTGGCCTTGCATATTAGCTTGTCTCCTCTTTAGTTCCTGTAGACTCCAACAGTTAAAAGACTTTTGGTGTCATCCTGGGCCCATGACTGTGAAGCCACCAAAACTCATTGAGCAGTCTTAATCTCTGAATAGGAACACTGGGTGCCAGTAAGAGAGTGGGGGTCCTGGGTGATTGCCCATTTTGACTCCCTATAACTCCTGCCCTTTATGTATGTAGGGCTCATTTTTTTGAATAGGGCTTATATTTCAGACATACTCCAAAAGTCCAGTAAAATCATGTTTGCACTTTTACAGAACAGGCCTTATTTTTTAGGAAACATGGTATAAGTGTGCTGGACTTATTTTATATTTTCTGCATTGTTGATCGGGGAATGTGACCAGGGATTCAAGCTTGAGGAGGATAATTTGCATATTCCAGGTGCCTTCTGGGAAAAGCGAAGAGTCTCCCTCAGCAAGAAGATCGTTGGGTACAGCCGGGACCAGCTGCTTGGAAAGCATCACCAAACCAGGGATTCAAGCTTGAGGAGGATAATTTGCATATTCCAGGTGCCTTCTGGGAAAAGCGAAGAGTCTCCCTCAGCAAGAAGATCGTTGGGTACAGCCGGGACCAGCTGCTTCGAAAGCATCACCAAACCAGGGATTCAAGCTTGAGGAGGATAATTTGCATATTCCAGGTGCCTTCTGGGAAAAGCGAAGAGTCTCCCTCAGCAAGAAGATCGTTGGGTACAGCCGGGACCAGCTGCTTGGAAAGCATCACCAAACCGTGCGCCTTACGGCGCGCGAATTTTTGCCTCTAGGACATTATTGTAAGAAAGCTTGGCTGAGTAGATTACACAAGAAGGAAAGCACACAGCAAGTCAGCAGGATCTGGGAGCAACATGGCAGATGTGACAACCTACATGGTGAGCTGCAGCATGTGCTACATGTTCGCAGATCGACCAGAAGAAGAATCCAATTTCACCTGTCAGAAGTGTAGACTAGTGGCCCTTTTAGAAGAAAAGGTGCGGGGTCTGGAAGAAAGAATAGCAACTTTGAAACTCATCAAAGAGAATGAAGACTTCCTAGACAGAACAGAAGCATCTCTACTGGTCACAGAAGGTGAAAAAAGTGTCAGAGAACCTCCAAAAGCAGATGAGTGGAAGCATGTGACCAAAAGAAGCAAGAAGACCATGGAGAAATCACCAACCACACAACTGAAGCACCAATATCAAATCTTTGTAGAGGTTGAAGATGGCACACCTAAGGATGAAGCACTACCAGCAAGCAAAAAAGAAAAGGGTACGCAGCAACAAGTGACAGCAAAAAGTACAGCCAAGAAGCAACGAAGAGTGGTGGTGGTGGGAGACTCACTACTGAGAGGCACAGAAGCAGCCATCTGCAGACCGGACATAACCGCAAGAGAAGTATGCTGCCTTCCAGGTGCGATGATCAAGGATGTGACTGATAGGATACCAAAGCTCTTCAGCTCCAAGGACGTCCACCCATTTCTTCTGATACATGTTGGCACCAATGACACCGCAAGGAAGGACCTACTGACAATCTGCAAGGACTTTGAAGAGTTGGGGAAGAAAGTAAAGGAACTGGATGCACAGGTAGTTTTTTCTTCTATCCTTCCAGTAGACGGGCATGGCACCAGGAGATGGAACAGGATCCTTGATGCGAACAACTGGCTAAGACGATGGTGCAGACAACAAGGATTCGGATTCCTGGACCACGGTGTGAATTACTTGTACGATGGACTCCTCGCCAGAGATGGACTACACCTCAACAAACCTGGGAAACACACATTCGCCAGAAGACTCGCTACACTCATCAGGAGGGCGTTAAACTAGAAGAAGAGGGGACGGGAAGAAAAACATTAGACTCGAACAAAGAAGACCCAGGAAAACATACTCAGAAGGGAGGTAAGAACATTTCTAAAACAATCCACAGCGAGGAGATTTGAACAAAACAAAATCCTCTAAACTGCATGCTCGCAAATGCCAGAAGCCTGACAAACAAGATGGAAGAACTAGAAGCAGAAATATCTACAGGTAACTTTGACATAGTGGGAATAACCGAGACATGGTTAGATGAAAGCTATGACTGGGCAGTTAACTTACAGGGTTACAGTCTGTTTAGAAAGGATCGTAAAAATCGGAGAGGAGGAGAGGGTTTGTCTCTATGTAAAGTCTTGTCTAAAGTCCACTTTAAGGGAGGATATTAGCGAAGGTAATGAGGATGTCGAGTCCATATGGGTCGAAATTCATGGAGGGAAAAATGGTAACAAAATTCTCATTGGGGTCTGTTACAAACCGCCAAATATAACAGAAATCATGGAAAGTCTACTTCTAAAGCAGATAGATGAAGCTGCAACCCATAATGAGGTCCTGGTTATGGGGGACTTTAACTACCCGGATATTAACTGGGAAACAGAAACCTGTGAAACCCATAAAGGCAACAGGTTTCTGCTAATAACCAAGAAAAATTATCTTTCACAATTGGTGCAGAATCCAACCAGAGGAGCAGCACTTTTAGACCTAATACTATCTAATAAACCTGACAGAATAACAAATCTGCAGGTGGTCGGGCATCTAGGAAATAGCGACCACAATATTGTACAGTTTCACCTGTCTTTCACTAGGGGGACTTGTCAGGGAGTCACAAAAACACTGAACTTTAGGAAGGCAAAGTTTGACCAGCTTAGAGATGCCCTTAATCTGGTAGACTGGGACAATATCCTCAGAAATAAGAATACAGATAATAAATGGAAAATGTTTAAGAACATCCTAAATAGGCACTGTAAGCGGTTTATACCTTGTGGGAATAAAAGGACTAGAAATAGGAAAAACCCAATGTGGCTAAACAAAGAAGTAAGACAGGCAATTAACAGTAAAAAGAAAGCATTTGCACTACTAAAGCAGGATGGCACCATTGAAGCTCTAAAAAACTATAGGGAGAAAAATACTTTATCTAAAAAACTAATTAAAGCTGCAAAAAAGGAAACAGAGAAGCACATTGCTAAGGAGAGTAAAACTAATCCCAAACTGTTCTTCAACTATATCAATAGTAAAAGAATAAAAACTGAAAATGTAGGCCCCTTAAAAAATAGTGAGGAAAGAATGGTTGTATATGATGAGGAAAAGGCTAACATATTAAACACCTTCTTCTCCACGGTATTCACGGTGGAAAATGAAATGCTAGGTGAAATCCCAAGAAACAATGAGAACCCTATATTAAGGGTCACCAATCTAACCCAAGAAGAGGTGCGAAACCGGCTAAATAAGATTAAAATAGATAAATCTCCGGGTCCGGATGGCATACACCCACGAGTACTAAGAGAACTAAGTAATGTAATAGATAAACCATTATTTCTTATTTTTAGGGACTCTATAGCGACGGGGTTTGTTCCGCAGGACTGGCGCATAGCAAATGTGGTGCCAATATTCAAAAAGGGCTCTAAAAGTGAACCTGGAAATTATAGGCCAGTAAGTCTAACCTCTACTGTTGGTAAAATATTTGAAGGGTTTCTGAAGGTTGTTATTCTGGATTATCTCAATGAGAATAACTGTTTAACTCCATATCAGCATGGGTTTATGAGAAATCGCTCATGTCAAACCAATCTATTCAGTTTTTATGAAGAGGTAAGCTATAGGCTAGACCACGGTGAGTCATTGGACGTGGTATATCTCGATTTTTCCAAAGCGTTTGATACCGTGCCGCACAAGAGGTTGGTACACAAAATGAGAATGCTTGGTCTGGGGGAAAATGTGTGTAAATGGGTTAGTAACTGGCTTAGTGATAGAAAGCAGAGGGTGGTTATAAATGGTATAGTTTCTAACTGGGTCGCTGTGACCAGTGGGGTACCGCAGGGGTCGGTATTGGGACCTGTTCTCTTCAACATATTCATTAATGATCTGGTAGAAGGTTTACACAGTAAAATATTGATATTTGCAGATGATACAAAACTATGTAAAGCAGTTAATACAAGAGAAGATAGTATTCTGCTACAGATGGATCTGGATAAGTTGGAAGCTTGGGCTGAAAGGTGGCAGATGAGGTTTAACAATGATAAATGTAAGGTTATACACATGGGAAGAAGGAATCAATATCACCATTACACACTGAACGGGAAACCACTGGGTAAATCTGACAGGGAGAAGGACTTGGGGATCCTAGTTACTGATAAACTTACCTGGAGCAGCCAGTGCCAGGCAGCAGCTGCCAAGGCAAACAGGATCATGGGGTGCATTAAAAGAGGTATGGATACACATGATGAGAGCATTATACTGCCTCTGTACAAATCCCTAGTTAGACCGCACATGGAGTACTGTGTCCAGTTTTGGGCACCGGTGCTCAGGAAGGATATAATGGAACTAGAGAGAGTACAAAGGAGGGCAACAAAGTTAATAAAGGGGATGGGAGAACTACAATACCCAGATAGATTAGCGAAATTAGGATTATTTAGTCTAGAAAAAAGACGACTGAGGGGCGATCTAATAACCATGTATAAGTATATAAGGGGACAATACAAATATCTCGCTGAGGATCTGTTTATACCAAGGAAGGTGACGGGCACAAGGGGGCATTCTTTGCGTCTGGAGGAGAGAAGGTTTTTCCACCAACATAGAAGAGGATTCTTTACTGTTAGGGCAGTGAGAATCTGGAATTGCTTGCCTGAGGAGGTGGTGATGGCGAACTCAGTCGAGGGGTTCAAGAGAGGCCTGGATGTCTTCCTGGAGCAGAACAATATTGTATCATACAATTATTAGGTTCTGTAGAAGGATGTAGATCTGGGGATTTATTATGATGGAATATAGGAATATAGGCTGAACTGGATGGACAAATGTCTTTTTTCGGCCTTACTAACTATGTTACTATGTTACTATGTTACCATATCTTCGGCCGCATACTCTTATTCACCCTTCATTCCAAGACAGGTATTATTTAGATCCAAGATGTATCTTATCCCTTTCCCAGTTCATTTAAGGCCTAATTAGGCACATAGAGAGATGATTCAATAGGGTTGTAATCCATACAATCTGGATACTTCATGTCCGCTGGATGACTTAAGTGTTCTTGATCAAAAATGCTAAGTATCTAATGTTTTTTTTAAATGTGTAGTAAAAGTCAAATTTATGTGTTAATTAATTGCAGATTGCTGATGCGTAGTGTTTGCAAGATATATAGACCTGTAAATTTGTGGTATAAAAAATGCTTTCAATTTTACCTCCTTGGAAATGAAATGTCAAAATTTTCAATATGTTCACTGTATTTTATAACATGATATTTAACTACATAATTGAATATTCTCAACATAAAACTCTCAATCTCACATTATTTAATATCACGGGGTGCTTCTTCTTATACATAGACTCCGATTTCTTAAAATCTTTAAAAGAAGTTTGGAATATTTTGTATTACCTTTAAATTTACGGAGTCTCTAAATTGCTTCATACAGTTGTTTTATTGGACACAATTTAAACTTTTATGGAAGAATATATTTTGCCCATAAAAAAAATATACTTTCCAGACAAAATGGTTGATATGAATCTTACCCTGAATAAGCTACATTGTATCACTGCTACAAAACTTGACATCAATAATTTACTATATTAGCCGGGCTCAAAAGGAGAGATCAAATAAGGAATATGCTGTATCAGCCTAAATAATTTCAGACTGTGGAAATAAACCTTTTGAATATTTAAGAGACTGATACAGAATTATTCAAGCAGAATCCAAAATTATTTCTTACTTTTAGTGGTTGTCGAGAAAGAAGTATCATTTCATAAAACAGAAATGAATAATTTCATGATGTCAAAATCCATGTGAGCACAGCACCTTCACACCAAACTGCCATAATATGAATGTCCACTTTATAACTACCATAAAAGCATTTATAAATCATATACTTTAGATACAGAATATTTACTCTATATACTCGAGTATAAGCAGACCCGAGTATAAGCCGAGACCCCTAATTTTGCCACAAAAAACTGGGAAAACTTAATGACTCGAGTTTAAGCCTAGGGTGGAAAATGCAGTAGCTACCGGTAAATGTCAATAATAAAAACAGGTACCAATAAAAGTAAAATTAATTGAGACATCAGTAGGTTAAGTATTTTTGATTATCCATATTGAATCAGGAGCCCCATATAATGCTTTATACAGTTCAGGATGGGCCCCATAAGATGCTCCATACAGACATTTGCCCCATATAATGCTGCACAAATGCTGATTATGGCCCCATAAGATGCTCCATAGAGACATTTGCCCCATATAATGCTGCAAAAATGCTTATTATGGCCCCATAAGATGCTCCATAGACACATTTGCCCCATTTAATGCTGCACAAATGCTGATAATGGCCCCATAAGATGCTCCATAGACACATTTGCCCCATATAATGCTGCACAAATGCTGATTATGGCCCCATAAGATGCTCCATAGATACATTTGCCCCATACAATGCTGCACAAATGCTGATTATGGCCCCATAAGATGCTCCATGGAGATATTTGCCCCATATAATGCTGCACAAATGCTGATTATGGCCTCATAAGATGCTCCATAGACACATTTGCCCCGTATAATGCTGCACAAATGCTGATTATGACCTATAAGATGCTCCATAGAGATATTTGCCCCCATATAATGCTGCACATGGCCCCATAAGATGCTCCATATAAATATTTGTCCCATATAACGCTGCACATGGCCCCATAAGATGCTCCATAGAGATATTTGCCCCATATGCTGTTGCTGTGATAAAAAAAATCACATACTCATTTCTTGTCGCTTAGGCACCCTGGCACTTGCTATACTCAACTTTCCCGTTCCACCACTGAGCGCCGCTGTGTCTTCCGCGTCCCCTGCACTGAAGTTCAGGCAGAGGGTGGTGCGCACACTAATCGCGTCATCGCGCCCTCTGACCTGAGCGTCACTGCAGAGGACATGGAAGACGGAGCGGCACCGATGGTGGAATGTGGGACAGGTGAATATGCCCCCCTTATACTCACCTGCTCCTGGCGTGGTCCCTGCAGGTCCCTGGTTCTCCGGGCGCTGACAGCTTCTTCCTGTATTGAGCGGTCACATGGTACCGCTCATTACAGTAATGAATATGGGTTCATATTCATTACTGTAATGAGCGGTACCATGTGACCGGTCAATACAGGAAGAAGCTGTTAGTGCTGGAGAACCAGGGACCTGCAGGGACCGCACCAGGAGCAGGTGAGTATTATTAGACATCTGCCGCTCCCCCTTCCCTGCCGACCCCTGGGAATGACTCGAGTATAAGCCAAGAGGGGCAATTTCAGCCTTAAAAATGGGCTGAAATTCTCAGCTTATACTCGAGTATATACGGTACTACTGGTACAACGAATAAATACTGTGCCATCTTGTCCTACAGTGTTAACTTCAACAAATCTACAATAGCCTTAACCCCTTAAGGACTGAACCATTTTGTTTGTTAATCATCGAGCCTCTTTGAGCTTCATTTCCTAAATCTCACCAGTGTCATTTTTTGAGGTAATTGCTAAGGAATGTTTTAACGTATCTCAGTGATTCTGAGATTATTTTTTCATAACATGTTGTACTTCACGATAGGGGCAAATTTATGTCTATTTGATTTTCATCTAATTATGAAAATATCGAAATTTTTTAAAAAATGGGAAAATGTAACAATTTTCTAATTTTACATTTGTATGCCCTTAAATCAGATAATTATACCACATAAAATAGTTAATAAATAATATTTTCCATAGGTCTTTTTAATATCTGCATCATTTTTTGAAACATCAGTTTTTGAAGGGTTAAAAGATGATCAGCAACTTCAAATTTTTCCCAAAAAAGTAACAAAATAATTTTTTTAGGGACTGCATCACATTAAAAGAAACTTTGGGGGCCCATATGACAAAAAAAACCCAAAAGTGACACCATTCTTTTGACACCCCTCAAAGTCCTCAAAACCACAATCAAGAATTTTATTAACCTTTCAGTTTCTTTACAGGAATTAAAGGAATATGAAAAGAAAAAATGAACATTTTACTTTTTCAAAAAATTTTTACATTAGCTCCAATTTTTTTATTTTTAAAAGGGTAAAAGGAGAAAATGGACATCAAATTTGCTCTCCAATTTCTCCTGAGTACATACCCCAAATGTGGGAGAAAACTTCTGTTTGGGCGCATGACAGTGCTCGGAATGGGAGGAGCACAGCTTGACTTTTTGATCGTAAAATTGACTGGAATCAAGATTAGGCACCATGTAGCATTTGGAGAGCCGCTGATGTAGATACCCCCCACAAATGACCTTGTTTTGGAAACCATACCCCTCAAAGAATTTATCTAGATGTCTTGTACTCTTAGTTTGCAACTGTACACACCAGTTCTCTGTTTGGAAGTGACAGGCTCTTTTTTTAAAACCGCAGTTCGGGTTCACATATTTGGCATTACAGTAGTGAAGAGAGCCCACTAAATTTACGGGGAGCCTGACTCCAGAATCAAGAGCTAGGCACAGTGTATGGGCACTACAATGTACTGGGCACTACAATGTAATATTTGCATTTTCACTTAGCAACATCTATTGCTGCTCATTCCTGAAAAACACCGATCAGGTCAAAATCATCACTACACCTGTAGATAAAATCCCTAAGGGATGAAATTTCAAAATTGGGGTCAATTGAATGGAATTTTATTCTATTCTTCTGGCACTTTGGTGCTCTGTATATTGAATCTGGAAATTATTCTTTGAAAATGTGCTCTCCAAGAGTTACCTCTATACACAACCAACAAATAAAGTTGCACTCCATAGTGCTAAAACATATAAACATGAAATATATGAAATTTGAATTGCATTACTGCTCTAGATGATAAGAGAAAATAGAGATTCTTAGCACATAATTTGGCCAATTTATGCATGCCCAGCAGCAATCAACAAACAAATTATGCCTAACTGCAATCAACAAACAAACCAACTGCAAGTCAAGAATTTTTATTTTTTAACTTTTACGCTGTTTCTCGTGTGTTATAATTAATTAGACAACTTTATTCTTTGGGTCGGTGCGATTACAGTAATACCAATTTTTTTATCGGTTTGTTATGTTTTGCTACTATGAAACACTAAAAACGCTTTTTTTGCATCATAAAGTTTTTGCATCACCATATTTTGTTATTTTTTTCTGCTAACTGGGTTATTTTTTTTTTTTCTGGCACTGTCCCTGGCTGTCTCTGCAGGAGCTTGGCTATTATATGCACCGAGCTCCTTGGGTGTTCATGCGGTAGGTGCAGATATTTCAGCAACTCACGCACAATCATGCTGTGCTCAGTCAGTTAGATTGACTGATCAATCACAGCACTCTGAGCAATGGGATCACTGACATGGGTCTCCACACCTCTTCCAATTCAGCCTAGCTGTCAGTGACATCTATCGGCACAGAACTGTCACTGCGTGTTTACACACATTAATTTTCATTAATGATGGACGGGAATTGACACCTGCTCATGACGTGATGTGTCCGTCATTATTCTTAAAGGGATTAATATGGATATTGTGCCTTGCGAAAGTATTCGGCCCCCCGGAACTTGTCATCCTTTTCCCACATATCATGCTTCAAACATAAAATACCAAATGTAAATTTTTGGAGAAGAATCAACAACAAGTGGAACACAATCGTGAAGTTGAACGAAATTTATTGGTTATTTAAAATTTTTGTGGAAATTGAAAAACTGAAAAGTGGGGCGTGCAATATTATTCGGCCCCTTTAACTTAATACTTTGTTGCGCCACCTTTTGCTCCGATTACAGCTGCAAGTCGCTTGGGGTATGTCTCTATCAGTTTTTCGAGAGACTGAAATTCTTGCCCATTCTTCCTTGGCAAACAGCTCGAACTCAGTGAGGTTTGATGGAGATCGTTTGTGAACAGCAGTTTTCAGCTCTTTCCACAGATTCTTGATTGGATTGAGGTCTGAACTTTGACCTGGCCATTCTAACACCTAGAAACGTTTATTTGTGAACCATTAATTGTAGATTTTGCTTTATGTTAAGGATCCTTGTCTTGTTGGAAGACAAATCTCCGTACCAGTCTCAGGTCTTTTGCAGACTACAACAGGTTTTCTTCAAGAATGGTCCTGTATTTGGCTCCATCCATCTTCCCATCAATTTTAACCAACTTCCCTGTCCCTGCTGAAGAAAAGCAGGCCCAAACCATGATGCTGCCACCACCATGTTTGACAGTGGGGATGATGTCTTCAGGGTGATGAGCTGTGTTGCCTTTACGCCAAACATATCGTTTGGCATTGTTGCCAAAAAGTTTGATTTTGGTTTTATTTGACCAGAGCACATTCTTCCACATGTTTGGTGTGTCTCCCAGGTGGCTTGCTGCAAACTTTAAACAACACTTTTTATGGATATCTTTGAGAAATGGCTTTCTTCTTGACTGATTGTTGTCCTATGGACAGACTGTCCCACCTCAGCCGTAGATCTCTACAGTTCATCCAGAGTGATCATGGGCCTCTTGGCTTTATCTCTGATCAGTCTTCTCCTTGTTTGAGATGAAAGTTTAGAGGGACAGCTGGGTCTTGGTAGATTTGCAGTGGTATGATAATCCTTCCATTTCAATATGATCGCTTGCACAGTGCTCCTTGGGATGTTTAAAGTTTTGGAAATCATTTTGTATCCAAATCT
Organism: Ranitomeya variabilis; assembly: GCF_051348905.1. Taxonomy (NCBI): domain Eukaryota; kingdom Metazoa; phylum Chordata; class Amphibia; order Anura; family Dendrobatidae; genus Ranitomeya; species Ranitomeya variabilis. Next base: position 1,024,801,106 of record NC_135233.1, on the reverse strand, counting down.
GTCTTTAAACTTCTCCACAACAGTATCATGGACCTGCCTGTTGTGTTCCTTGGTCTTCATGATGCTCTCTGTGCTTCAAACAGAACCGTGAGACTATCACAGAGCAGATGCATTTATACGGAGACTTGATTACACACAGGTGGATTATATTTATCATCATTAGGCATTTAGGACAACATTGGATCATTCAGAGATCCAAAATGAAATTCTGGAGTGAGTTTGCTGTACTGAAAGTAAAGGGGCCAAATAATATTGCACGCCCCACTTTTCAGTTTTTGAATTTCCACAAAAAATTTAAATAACCAAAAATTTCGTTCAACTTCACAATTGTGTTCCACTTGTTGTTGATTCTTCACCAAAAATTTACATTTGGTATCTTTATGTTTGAAGCATGATATGTGGGAAGAGGTTCCAGGGGTCCGAATACTTTCACAAGGCACTGTATGTCATAAAATTTCACAATAGAACATCATATAGTAATAACAACAATATTAATACTAATAATAATACTAATAATGCTACTATTAATAGTAAATCATTTTATTTCCATAGCACCAACATATTTTGCAGCACTTTGCAAATCAGATTGGACATGTATGAACTAAATAAGACATTACACAGCAATACATTATTTACACAATTCACACAATAAGAGTAAGCTTACAATCTATGAGGCAATAGGGGAGACATAATAGGTCGTATATGGTCCAGCCATCGTTATAATTAATAAATAGGGGTATTCAAATACAGCTACATGATAGAACTCTCAGACAGTATTTGCATACAGTAGATACATATTCAAAGTGTCATTGAGTGCATAGAGGGTCTGGGAACAGGTGATAGCAGGAACTAGAGTATGAGGAAAAAGTTAAGAATAGAGAACGTGAAATAGTTAGATTAGTAAGATGATATCGGGGGCAAGTCGAAAAAAATGCATTTTTAGAGTACATTTTAAACTATGGATACAGAGAATTAATTGGATTGCCTGGAGTAGTGGATTTTTAATAGAATTGGTGCAGCACAGGAGAAGTCTTGGAGACCCAAGTGTGAGGTTCGGATTATAAATTTTAGTTTTAGATTATTAGCCTAACAGAAAGCACAGATAAGAGAGGAGAGAGGAGATGTAGGGCAGTGCAGAACTGTGGAGCACTGTGTGGTGAGGGAGATAAGTTTATATTGTACTTTATAGTAGATGGGCAACCAGTACAATGACTACCATACAGTGTATACGGAAAGTAATCATACCCCTTTAAATTCTTCACTCTTTGTTTCATTGCAGTCATTTGGTAAATTCAAAAAAGTTCATTTTTTTCTCATTAATGTACACTCTGCAGCCCATCTTGACTGAAAAAAAACAGAAATGTCGAAATTTTTGCAAATTTCATAAAAAAGAAAAGCTGAAATATCACATGTTCATAAGTATTCAGACCCTTTACTCAGTATTGAGTAGAAGCACTCTTTTGAGCTAGTACAGCCAGTCTTCTTGGGAATGATGCAACAAGTTTTTCACACCTGGATTTGGGGATCCTCTGCCATTCTTCCTTGCAGAACGTCTCCAGTTCCGTCAGGTTGGATGGTGAACGTTGGTTGGCAGCCATTTTCAGGTCTCTCCAGAGATGCTCAACTAGGTTTAGGTTAGGGCTCTGGCTGGGCCAGTCAAGAATGGTCACAGAGTTGTTCTGAAGCCACTCCTTTGTTAGTTTAGCTGTGTGCTTACGGTCATTGTCTTGTTGGAATGTGAACCTTCAGCCAAGTCTGAGGTCCAGAGCACTCTGGAAGAGGTTTTCATCTAGTGTATCTCTGTACTTGGCCACATACATGTTTCCTTCAATGACAACCAGTCGTCCTCTCCCTGCAGCTGAAAAACACCCCATAGCATGATGCTGCCACAAACATGTTTCACTGTTGGGATTGTATTGGGCAGGTGATGAGCAGTGCCTGGTTTTCTCCACACATACCGCTTAGAATTATCACCAAAAAGGTCTATCTTCATCTCATCAGATCAGAGAATCTTATTTCTCATAGTTTGGGAGTCCTTTGTGTGTTTTTTAACAAACTGTATACGGGCTTTCAAATGTCTTGCACTGAGGAGAGTATTGCAGAAATCCTGTTGTAACCTTGGCCAGATCTGTGCCTTGCCACAATTCTGTTGCTGAGCTCCTTGGCCAGTTCCTTTCACCTCATGATTCTCATTTGGTCTGACATGCACTGTGAGCTGTGAGGTCTTTGTCTGCCTTTCCAAATCAAGTCCTATCAGTTTAACTAAACACAGCTGGATTCCAATTAAGGAGAAAAATAGTGATGAGCGAGTGTACTCATTGCTTGGGTTTTCCCGAGCATACTCTGTTGGTCTCCGAGTATTTTTAACTGCTCGGAGATTTAGTTTTTGTTGATGCAACTGCATGATTTTCGGCTGCTAGCCAGCCTGAGTACATGTGGGGGTTGCCTGGTTGCAACGGAATCCCCACATGTTTTCAAGCTGTCTATCAGTTGTAAATCATGCAGCTGTGGCAATGAAAACTAAATCTCCGAGCACTTACAAATACTCGGAGATCATCCGAGTGTGCTCGGGAAAACCCGAGCAACGAGTATACTCGCTCATCACTAGAGAAGAATCATCTTAAGGAGGATCACAAGAAAATGGCCAGCATGTGACTTAAATATGAGTGCCTGAGCAAAGGGACTGAATACTTATGACCATGTGATATTTCAGTTTTTATTTTTTATGAAATTTGCAAAAATTTCTACATTTCTGTTTTTTTAAGTCAAGATGGGGTGCAGAGTGTACATTAATGTGAAAAAATTAACTTTTTTGAATTTACCAAATGACTGCAATGAAACAAAAAGTGAAAAATTTAAAGGGGCATGAATACTTTCCGTACCCACTGCAGGAGGGGGGAGTCATCAGTGTAGGAGCTGGACAGAAATATGAACCTAGCTGGTGAATTGAGGATAGATTGGAAAGGAAAAAATTTAGTGAGAGAGACTAATTAGTAGCTGCTCATGGAAGACTGAATTAGAGCAAAAGTAAGAGTTTTTACAGTGCAATGTAAGAAAAGGACAGATTCTTAAGATTTTTTTTAAGGTGCAGGTGACATGAGCAAATGAGTGATCAAATATGGAAAGTGATGAAAAGATCTGAGTAAAACATAACCCCAAGACAGTGGGCATGCTGCTTCAAAGTTATGATAACCCTGGGACAAAAATGGCAATTTTGGAATTACTTTGGTTAGTAGGGGAAGGAAACTCAAGAAGTTTAGTTTTGGACAGATTCAGCTTTTGATATGATATTAGACACAGTGGACATGCAGCCACTAGTATTTTGTGTTAAGGTAGGGGTGATGTCAAGAGAAAATGTGTATAATTGGGTGTCATCAGCACAGAGATGGTGCTAAAAACCAAATCTGCTGTTGTTTTTTCTGATTAGGGCAGTGCATAGAGAGAAGAGGAGGGGACCTAGTACTGAAACCTGAGAAACCCCAGCAGTAAGGAGAAGAGCCAGCAAATATATACCGGAAGAGAGATCAGAGAGGTAATAGGAGAAGCAAGAGGGAGCGATATTCTTGAGACCAACAGACCAAAGCATAAGTAATAGTCTGTTATATTTAGTTGTTAGTAGATTGTTCGAAACTAGGAATGAGTGAACATGGTCGGTAATACTCAAACATCACTCGAGTAACTGGGTGCTTGGATATGCTTGGCACTCGGTGAGCATTAACCGGTGCTTGGATTTGAAGCACGGATCCCCACCCGCATGTTTGGCACCTTTTATACAGCCAATATACATGCGAGGATTGCCTGCCAGTCACTGTAATGCCGTAGCCATCTTGGTAGTGGCATTACTCTGATTGGTTGGTCGCATTACTTCATCATAGTTTATATAATGACAGGTGCCGCCGCGCTCAGCACACTGATACCATTGCACTGCTCAAGGACAGTTCTTATTGGAGGCAGAGAGTGCTTGTCCAGGCCACTGTATGCACAGTTTAATCAGAGTTCTGTAGTATTGATACTGGTGCCGAAGCTGAACCATCATACTAACAGTCCTTCTAAGAGCTCATTTGTTCTTGTTTTGTTTCCATGTGATGCATTCTGCATTTAGCGTAGGGACAGCTGTGGGAGTAGGGAGAGTGGCAGAATACAGTGTCTAGGCAGGGCTTAGAGCTTTGCAGTCCGTTGCTAAACATACTGTATATCTGCTGCATGTGACTACATTCTCTTTTTGGGGGGTGAAAACATGGAATATATTGTCACCATTAGAGTATTACGTGCTTTTTGTTAAATTTTTGTGGTATATAACACTCAAAAAAATCTTTGCTAATTTTTTCTGGACTTAATTTGTCATCCATAGAGAAATGCGTGCTTTGTGTTACATTTTGGTGGTATATAATATTCCAAAAAAGCAATGAAAACATTTTCTGGATTGAATTTGTCATGAATACAGTATTTGTTTTACATTCAGGTGGAAAAAATACTCCAAAAAAGTTTTCAAAAATGTTTCTGGATTCAATTAGTCATTCATATAATATTACGTGCTTTGTGTTAAATTTTGGTGGTACAGTATATAAAATTCAAAAAAAGCGTTTCCTGAATTTAATTTGCCTAATTTACATACTTTGTTTTACATTTTGGTGGTATATAACATGCCAAAAAGGGGTTAATTTTTTTTCTAGATTTGATTTGTCATCCATAGAATATTACATCGTTTTCTTTTGCATTTCAGTGGTACAATTGTGCTCAAAAGTTTACACACCCTGGCAGAATTTTTGCTTTCTTGGTCTTTTTAGAGAATATGAATGATAACACCAAAACTTTTTCTCCACTCATGGTTAGTGGTTGGGTGAAGCCATTTATTGTCAAACTACTGTGTTTTCTCTTTTTAAATCATAATGACAACACAAAACATCCAAATGACCCTGATCAAAAGTTCACATACCCTGGTGATTTTGGCCTGATAACATGCACAGAAGTTGACACAAATGGGATTGAATGGCTACTAAACTTAACATCCTCACCTGTGACCTGTTTGCTTGTAATCAGTGTGTGTGCATAAAAGCCTTTATGAGAGTTTGAACACAATGTGTATGAGGTCCTCTTTTATGCCTAATACAGGTTATTTTTGAGTCCCTTTTCCATGCGTGGCATTACTTGCTTACATCGTAAATTACACAGAAATGTTAAATTTTTAATTTAAAAAAAATGTATAATCCTTTTTAACCCCTTAAGCCCCGAGGGTGGTTTGCACGTTAATGACCAGGCCAATTTTTACAATTCTGACCACTGTCCCTTTATGAGGTTATAACTCTGGAACGCTTCAACGGATCTTGGCGATTCTGACATTGTTTTCTCGTGACATATTGTACTTCATGTTAGTGGTAAAATTTCTTCGATATAACTTGCGTTTATTTGTGAAAAAAACGAATATTTGGCGAAAATTTACTTCAGCTCCAATTTGTTTTATTTTACCAAGGGTAACAGGAGAAAATAGACCCCAAAAGTTGTTGTACAATTTGTCCTGAGTACGCTGATACCCCATATGTGGGGGTAAACCACAGTTTGGGCGCATGGCAGAGCTTGGAAGCAAAGGAGCGCCATTTGACTTTTCAATGCAAAATTGACTGGAATTGAGATGGGACGCCATGTTGCATTTGGAGAGCCCCTGATGTGCCTAAACATTGAAACCCCTAACAAGTGACACCATTTTGGAAAGTAGACCCCCTAAGGAACTTATCTAGATGTGTGGTGAGCACTTTGACCCAACAAGTGCTTTACAGAAGTTTATAATGCAGAGCCGTAAAAATAAAAAATCATATTTTTTCACAAAAATGATCTTTTCACCCCCAATTTTTTATTTTCCCAAGGGTGAGAGAAGAAATTGGACCCCAAAAATTGTTGTGCAATTTGTCCTGAGTACGATTATACCCCATATGTGGGTGTAAACCATTGTTTGGGCGCAGGGCAGAGCTCGGAAGGGAAGGAGCGCCATTTGACTTTTCAATGCAAAATTGACTGGAATTGAGATGGGACGCCATGTTGCATTTAGAGAGCCCTTGATGTGCCTAAACATTGAAACCCCTAACAAGTGACACCATTTTGGAAAGTAGACCCCCTAAGGAACTTATCTAGATGTGTGGTGAGCACTTTGACCCAACAAGTGCTTCACAGAAGTTTATAATGCAGAGCCGTAAAAATAAAAAATCATATTTTTTCACAAAAATGATCTTTTCACCCCCATTTTTTTATTTCCCCAAGGGTAAGAGAAGAAATTAGACCACAAAAGTTGTTGTGCAATTTGTCCTGAGTACGACGATACCCCATATGTGGGTGTAAACCATTGTTTGGGCGCATAGCAGAGCTCAGAAGGGAAGAAGCGCTATTTTACTTTTCAATGCAAAATTGACTGGAATTAAGATGGGATGCCATGTTGCGTTTGGAGAGCCCCTGATGTACCCAAACAGTACAAACCCCCCACAAGTGACCCCATATTGGAAACTAGACCCCCCAAGGAACTTATCTAGATGTGTTGTGAGAACTTTGAACCCCCAAGTGTTTCACTACAGTTTATAACGCAGAGCCGTGAAAATAAAAATTATTTTTTTTTTCACAAAAATGATTTTTTAGCCCCCAGTTTTGTATTTTCACAAGGGTATCAGGATAAATTGGACCCTAAAAGTTGTTGTCCAATTTGTCCTGAGTACGCTGATACCCCCTATGTGGGGGGGAACCACTGTTTGGGCGCATGACAGAGCTCGGAAGGGAAGGAGCGCCATTTGGAATGCAGACTTAAATGGATTGGTCTGCAGGCGTCACGTTGCATTTGCAGAGCCCCTGATGTACCCAAACAGTACAAACCCCCCACAAGTGACCCCATATTGGAAACTAGACCCCCCAAGGAACTTATCTAGATGTGTTGTGAGAACTTTGAACCCCCAAGTGTTTCATTACAGTTTATAACGCAGAGCCGTGAAAATAAAAATTATTTTTTTTTTCACAAAAATGATTTTTTAGCCCCCAGTTTTGTATTTTCACAAGGGTATCAGGATAAATTGGACCCTAAAAGTTGTTGTCCAATTTGTCCTGAGTACGCTGATACCCCCTATGTGGGGGGGGAACCACTGTTTGGGCGCATGACAGAGCTCGGAAGGGAAGGAGCGCCATTTGGAATGCAGACTTAAATGGATTGGTCTGCAGGCGTCACGTTGCATTTGCAGAGCCCCTGATGTACCCAAACAGTACAAACCCCCCACAAGTGACCCCATATTGGAAACTAGACCCCCCAAGGAACTTATCTAGATGTGTTGTGAGAACTTTGAACCCCCAAGTGTTTCACTACAGTTTATAACGCAGAGCCGTGAAAATAAAAATTATTTTTTTTTCACAAAAATGATTTTTTAGCCCCCAGTTTTGTATTTTCACAAGGGTATCAGGATAAATTGGACCCTAAAAGTTGTTGTCCAATTTGTCCTGAGTACGCTGATACCCCCTATGTGGGGGGGAACCACTGTTTGGGCGCATGACAGAGCTCGGAAGGGAAGGAGCGCCATTTGGAATGCAGACTTAAATGGATTGGTCTGCAGGCGTCACGTTGCATTTGCAGAGCCCCTGATGTACCCAAACAGTACAAACCCCCCACAAGTGACCCCATATTGGAAACTAGACCCCCCAAGGAACTTATCTAGATGTGTTGTGAGAACTTTGAACCCCCAAGTGTTTCATTACAGTTTATAACGCAGAGCCGTGAAAATAAAAATTATTTTTTTTTTCACAAAAATGATTTTTTAGCCCCCAGTTTTGTATTTTCACAAGGGTATCAGGATAAATTGGACCCTAAAAGTTGTTGTCCAATTTGTCCTGAGTACGCTGATACCCCCTATGTGGGGGGGGAACCACTGTTTGGGCGCATGACAGAGCTCGGAAGGGAAGGAGCGCCATTTGGAATGCAGACTTAAATGGATTGGTCTGCAGGCGTCACGTTGCATTTGCAGAGCCCCTGATGTACCCAAATAGTACAAACCCCCCACAAGTGACCCCATATTGGAAACTAGACCTCCCAAGGAACTTATCTAGATGTGTTGTGAGAACTTTGAACCCCCAAGTGTTTCACTACAGTTTACAACGCAGAGCCGTGAAAATAAAACATATTTTTTTTCCCACAAAAATGATTTTTAGCCCCCCAAATTTTTATTTTCCCAAGGATAACAAGAGAACTTGGACCCCAGAAGTTGTTGTTCAATTTGTCCCTAGTACGCTGATACCCCATATGTTGGGGTAAACCCCTTTTTGGACGCACGGGAGAGCTCGGAAGGGAAGGAGCACTGTTTTACTTTTTCAACGCAGAATTGGCTGGAATTGAGATTGGACGCCATGTCGCGTTTGGAGAGCCCCTGATGTGCCTAAACAGTGGAAACTCCCCAATTCTACCTGAAACCCTACCCCTAACCTCACCCCTAACCGTTTACTGAACATTTTCTGACAGTCATAAGTGCCACGTATATAAGTGCCACGTATATAAGTGCCACGTATGTAAGTGCCACGTATGTAAGTGCCACGTATGTAAGTGCCACGTATGTAAGTGCCACGTATATAAGTGCCACGTATATAAGTGCCACGTATTTAAGTGCCACGTATTTAAGTGCCACGTATTTAAGTGCCACGTATTTAAGTGCCACGATATTTCAGTGCCACGTATTTCAGTGCCACGTATTTCAGTGCCACGTATTTCAGTGCCACGTATTTCAGGCACTGAAAAATACGTGGCACTTAAATACGTGGCACTTAAATACGTGGCACTTAAATACGTGGCACTTAAATACGTGGCACTTAAATACGTGGCACTTAAATACGTGGCACTTAAATACGTGGCACTTAAATACGTGGCACTTAAATATGTGGCACTTAAATACGTGGCACTTAAATACGTGGCACTTATATACGTGGCCACTGAAATATCGTGGCACTTATATACGTATATACGTATATAAACGTATATTTCAGTGCCACGTATTTCAGTGCCACGTATTTCAGGTTAGGGGTAGGGTTAGGGTTTTTTGTTTTTTTTCTTGTTTTCTTGTGTTTTTCTATAAAAACGCATGCGTTTTACCGCGTTTACATGCATTTTTTCACACATGTGGTTTTTTTAAAAAACGCATGCAGATAAAAACGCAAGTGTGAAACCAGACTAAAAGACGCTTTTTATAGCAAAAAAGTTTTTGCGTCTCCACATTTTGAGACCTATAATTTTTCCACATTTTGGTCCACAGAGTCATGTGAGGTCTTGTTTTTTGCGGGACGAGTTGACGTTTTTATTGGTAACATTTTCGGACACGTGACCATTTTTTATCACTTTTTATTCCGATTTTTGTGAGGCAGAATAACCAAAAACCAGCTATTCATGAATTTCTTTCTGGGGAGGCGTTTATACCGTTCTGCGCTTGGTAAAATTGATGAAGCAGTTTTATTCGTCGGGTCAGTACGATTACAGCGATATCTCATTTATATCATTTTTTTATGTTTTGACGCTTTTATACGATAAAAACTATTTTATAGAAAAAATAATTATTTTGGCATCGCTTTATTCTGAGGACTATAACTTTTTTATTTTTTTGCTGATGATGCTGTATGGCGGCTCGTTTTTTGCGGGACAAGATGACGTTTTCAGCGGTAACATGGTTATTTATATCCGTCTTTTTGATCGCGTGTTATTCCACTTTTTGTTCGGCGGTATGGTAATAAAGCGTTGTTTTTTGCCTCGTTTTTTTTTTTTTTTTCTTACGGTGTTTACTGAAGGGGTTAACTAGTGGGCCAGTTTTATAGGTTGGGTCGTTACGGACGCGGCGATACTAAATATGTGTACTTTTATTGTTTTTGTTTGTTTTTTTTAGATAAAGAAATGTATTTATGGGAATAATATTTTTTTTTTTTATTATTATTTATTTAGGAATTTTTTTTTTTTTTTTTTACACATGTGGAAATTTTTTTTTTTACTTTTTTACTTTGTCCCAGGGGGGGACATTACAGATCGCTGATCTCACAGTGTGCACAGCACTCTGTGAGATCTCCGATCTCACTTACAGCCGTGCAGGCTGCAGCTTTCATCTGCAGCCTGCTCCGACCCGGAAGTGCTCCCTGCAGGACCCGGATACAGCCCCTCGGCCATTTTGGATCCGGGGCCTGCAGGGAGAAGACGTTCGGTACGAGGTGAGTACATCACCTTGTACCGATCGTCTCAGGGAAGCACGCAGGGAGCCCCCTCCCTGCGCGATGCTTCCCTGTACCGCCGGTACACCGCGATCATGTTTGATCGCGGTGTGCCGGGGGTTAATGTGCCGGGGGCGGTCCGTGACCGCTCCTGGCACATAGTGCCGGATGTCAGCTGCGATATGCAGCCGACACCTGGCCGCGATCGGCCGCGCTCCCCCCGTGAGCGCGGCCGATCGCGTATGACGTACTATACCGTCACCGGGAATTAAGGCCCACCCCACCTCGACGGTATAGTATGTCATACGGGATTAAGGGGTTAAATTTTGCCTTATGTAAAAGTCATTATACAGGAAAGAATGTTTCTTAACATGTTTTTTCCTGTAAACTCCAATTTCTCATGGCTTTTGAATGTTTTATTGTCAATCCTTAAAGTGGAGTAAAAGTGTGACACCATTCTTCTCAGCAGTGATGTGGGAATCAAAGATGCATCCAGGGGTCTTCCCCTTGCTGTTCTGCTTCCATACAGCACTGTTTTTGATGCATTTCAACGTTTTCACTGCCCCCCAGACCTCCTTGTAGGGTCTGCAGGAAAAAAGCTTGGGTTTTCCATTGACTCCCATTATACCCGTTACTTTAACAGATCATCCGAACATTAGGAATTGCCAGGTTTGAGTAATGAGCATTTTAGTGCTCGCTCATCCCTTTAGGAGATTTTAGTATGTGCAGTTTTTGTAAAGTGCAAAGAGCGAAAATCGGATTGTAGAGGGTCAAGGGGTCAAGAAGAAAATAATGTGATAGCGGATTAGATGAGAGCAATTAGGCATTCCAGAAGTTTAAAGAAGGGGAGACTAGAGATATGTCTGTATTTAACAAGTTAATAATGGTCAAAGTATTTTTTTTTGGAAAGGGGTTATGACAACATGTTTAAATAATAGATAGATCTCTTAGACCTGATGAAGCTGGCATACTCACTTTGAAAATCCATTGAGAATGGATGTGTAAAAGAAATGAACAGATCTTTTGACAAAATCAAATTTTCTGAGGAACTTTGACTTGGATGTGAATCAAAATTACTGAAAAGCATTCAAATGCCCTGAACTATGTGTATGGCACTGTTTCCTTTTTTATATCCTAGGCTTCTCCACTATTGTGCAGTCACACTTTATCTCTACAGTTCCTTCACTGTTTTATGGATTTTTCTCTAACTATATATTGAGCTGTGACATCTTTTCACTATTTAAATTCACCAGAAAATGGTTGATGCATTTCCTACTTCTACTTTTATACATTCACCTGATTGTGTCTTCTGCTGCTGAAGCCAGGATCATATTCCTCACCAATCGTTATAACGATGCTTTTACCTTGTGCCAGTCATTACACTGGTTACCAATCCACTCCAGAATCCAGTACAAACATATTACCCTCACCCACTCAGCAGCACCCTACATCTTCTCCCTCGTCTCAGTCTACCATCCTACCTGTGCCCTCCATTCTGCTAATGACCTGAGGTTAGCATCCTCAATGATCAGAACCTCCCACTCCCATCTCCAAGACTTTTCTCGCGCTGCACCAATTCTTTGGAATGCACTACCCAGGTTTATACGATTAATCCCCAATCCCCACAGTTTTAATCGTGCCCAAAAAACACATTTGTTCAGACTGGCCTACCGCCTCAACGCATTAACTTAACTATCCCTGTGTTGCCCATTCAATATTTTTACCATAACCAGGTTCTTCGTATCATGTTCTCACATTCTTTATGAATTTAATAGCCCTCTGTGTCTGTACTGTTACATACTTAGGCCATTTTCCTCATAGATTGTAAGCTTATGAGCAGAGCCCTCATTCCTTTCGGTATCTGTTTTGATCTATTTGTTTATTGTTATGCTGCCTGTTGTCTGTACAAGTCCCCTCTAAAATGTAAAGTGCTGCGGAATATGTTGGCGCTATAGAAATAAAATTATTATTATTATTACTTATGCTTTACCAGTTGATAGCTGCAAGTCATTATGGGTAAGTCCATCCAATGTCATGTGATCCTTCTCAGGCTCATATACAAAAAAGGTTTCACTCTATCATGTTAAAGCATGTCAATGTGAAATATATGAAATATGAATAGCAATACAGCATTTGAATTTTAAGAAAAAAGTTTTGAGACACTTAGCATAAAATTTGGCCAAATATATCTGCCCATCAACCATCGTCAAGGTGGTCTCAAAAACTGATAGGTACCTACGTGTGTGAACACCTCTCTTAGGCTGATGTCTGAATTCCTGGGTGAATGTGGACACCTTTCTCAGCAATGCCTGCATTTATGGGTAAGTAGGAACTTTCTATAATTATAAGCATCATACACCAGCTGTGACATCATCACTGGCATTTTCCCACAGTCCTCAGGTCACCGCAGTTCAGCCTGGCCTCGACGATGTCACCGCTGGTGAATGATGCTGCGCTCTCAGCAGCTCATTCACCAGTGATTCTCAACCTGGACGGTCGCATCTTGGCACCGTCCAGGTTGAAAACTATTTAGCCCCCTGACATGGATAACAGCGTGGGACAGAACGACGGACAGGTATGGTATATTGTTGTTTTTTAATTTTACATTTATTACAGGAGATCGAGGCCTTTGGTGGAATTAAGCAAGGTCATAAGTATGGTCTAATTAAGATTATTAAAGGAGTCTGTGTAATTTTTCAATTTCAATTAAAAGGCTTTATTCTGGCTGTGTCTTTATTTACCATACAACTATAGGATTAGCAATGGATAGGTGTCTTATAGACACCTCTCAATTACTAAGCCGTGGGCTTGATGTCACCTGATAATACAATGGTGACATCAACCTAAAAAATATGAACCCTACTTGCCCCCCCGCTACAGGGCAAGTAGGAAGATCTGGGGAAAGCACCATAATTGGCGCATCTAATAGGTGTGCCTTTTCTGGGCAGCTGTGGTTTGCTGTTTTTAGGCTGGGGGGCCTATATAAATGGCCCCTTATAAGCCTGAGAATACCAGCCCCCAGCTGTGAGCTTTAGCAAGCTCCCCACGTCATTATTTAAAATTATTTCTTTAAATACTTAAAAACAGCGTGGGGACCCCTCTATTCTTGATAACCAACCTTGCTAAAGCTGAAAGCTGAGGGTTGCAGCCCCCAGCAGTGAGTTTTGCCTGGTTGTGTAAAGAAAATAGGGGGGGAAGAAAATGAGATCAGTCTTCAGCACCTGCCGCCGGGGAACAGCGCTTACTGTAGCGCTTCTTCCCTGGAGGTAGTCCGGGTGGTATTGATGCGGCACACGGGCAGCACACAGTTGCCACACATGTTCCGCAAGTATTACACATACAGACACACGGACATGGATATCTCCGGTACGGTTTTTTCCAGTACCTGAAATATCAGGACGTGTGAAAGAGGCCTTATAGTGTGTGGTCTGTTAGGATAGTTCATATTATACTCCCTGCCTAATTGTATACCAGCCCCTTTTACATGGAATATCAGCTATAAAACCCTATTATAAGATTACATGGGGGGCACAATGTGCAAAATATTTAAAACAATAAATAAAAAGATAAAAAAATAAAAAAAACTACATTTAAAAAAGTCACTGTCAGTCTGAATCACTGTTTCTTGTTCACCTGCCCCTCCTCACCCAACTCACCCCATTCAAAAAAATATGTCTAATGCATTAAAATAATTTCTTCGGAAAGGGAACACAATTTAAAATTGCTTTACTAGTCTGTTGTAGAAGTAAAACAAAAAATGCAAAATGTGAAAATGGATATGTATTTAGTTTTTTTCTTTATATTTTTCCCTGATACCAACAACAACAAATAAAAGGAATTTGAAAATGAGATAAAAAATTAAGCCCCATGCATCATGAAAAAAAGAGGCAAAAGTTATTTTAGTATTCGAACAAGTAACATTTTTAGAGCTGTAAAAAGCGCATGTATGATAACACCCAAAAATGTGCCTGGTCACGAAAAGGGGGAAAAATGGCTTGGTCATGAATTCGTTAAAGCAGATCAAACAGACTATTATACAGAACTATATAAGACTATCCAATCATTACAACTATACGATGACAGTCTCAATACCCGAAATGTCAAAAACATGTGCCATTTTTTGCTAAGAGGGGTGGTAGAATATGCCGCGCAAATAGTTTGTGAGTCTGTGGTATTAATAATGGGAGACACTCAATCACCCGGAGAGATACAGGGGAAGGAGGTTGAACATTCCCATGCTACAAGGAGCACAAACCATTAGTAGTAATATGTTTCCCTTACATAAAGCACCATATTGAGCTGACAGTCCCGCTTTAGTGTACACTGCCATATATCGCATACTTGGTATAAGCATGGGGGATCTATTTTTATTATGGTGTTATACAGTACAATTTTTATAATAATTTACAGCAGCAGAGCAACTACATGGTAAAAGATGAGTTCATAAATTATTTGCAAATAAAAAGCTGGATTGTAGGCTGTTCCAACAAGTGCCAGGCAGAAACTGCCAAAACCAAAAGCAAATATAAAGATCATGTGATGTCTCAAAGTGTTCACAAACTAAACGTGAAATAGAGTACATGTAAGACACCTATGACTATAAAGACATAACAGAACAAAATATCATCAAAAATGCCATTAACACACAAAGGAATGTCTAACCTTATAGGAAAGATTAATGCCCTATACATATGATTATCTAGCTCCAGTAACCTAACTTATAACATGAGACAAACAACTGTAATATCATCTGGAAGCCTAAAAAAAAACCCCTTAACTTACATAAGGAAATGCATATTAAGGACAATCTACTGTTAAGAAAACATATTGGAGCTGCTTTAAAATCTATTGGCACTTTTTATTCCATTTTCCTCCACAGTTGTCTGTCACCGCTGGACGAGAGCGGGAAGTATGGCCTCGAACCTGACGACATCCATAGATCTTCTTTTAATTAGATGGCCTGCTACATTGATGATGTCAAACCAGGCTAGCTAATCAAAAGAGGAGCCTGCAGATAAGAAGCTGTATTCTCACTACCATCCTACATCCATAGATCACTATCGTGAAAAAGACTTGCAGTAGAGATGAGCCGATCTTTTGAAATATTAATTTGATGCCGCCTAATTAGCACCCAAAATTTGATTAATTGTGAATAAATTTGAACAAATTTCAATATTGGAAAGCTTATAATTGCTCATGAAATAAATCTAAATGAGAGGAGAGAGAGAGAGCCTTGCTGACAATAAGATATAACTTAGAAACTACTTAGAATATAAAAATATACACTCACCGGCCACTTTATTAGGTACACCATGCTAGTAACGGGTTGGACCCCCTTTTGCCTTCAGAACTGCCTCAATTCTTCGTGGCATAGATTCAACAAGGTGCTGGAAGCATTCCTCAGAGATTTTGGTCCATATTGACATGATGGCATCACACAGTTGCCGCAGATTTGTCGGCTGCACATCCCAAAGATGCTCCATACAAGGCAGGATGGATCCATGCTTTCATGTTGTTTACGCCAAATTCTGACCCTACCATCTGAATGTCGCAGCAGAAATCGAGACTCATCAGACCAAGCAACGTTTTTCCAATCTTCTACTGTCCAATTTCGATGAGCTTGTACAAATTGTAGCCTCAGTTTCCTGTTCTTAGCTGAAAGGAGTGGTACCCGGTGTGGTCTTCTGCTGCTGTAGCCCATCTGCCTCAAAGTTCGACGCACTGTGCGTTCAGAGATGCTCTTAGGCCTACCTTGGTTGTAACGGGTGGCGATTTGAGTCACTGTTGCCTTTCTATCAGCTCGAACCAGTCTGCCCATTCTCCTCTGACCTCTGGCATCAACAAGGCATTTCCGCCCACAGAACTGCCGCTCACTGGATTTTTTTTATTTTTTGGACCATTCTCTGTAAACCCTAGAGATGGTTGTGTGTGAAAATCCCAGTAGATCAGCAGTTTCTGAAATACTCAGACCAGCCCTTCTGGCACCAACAACCATGCCACGTTCAAAGGCACTCAAATCACCTTTCTTCCCCATACTGATGCTCGGTTTGAACTGCAGGAGATTGTCTTGACCATGTCTACATGCCTAAATGCACTGAGTTGCGGCCATGTGAATGGCTGATTAGAAATTAAGTGTTAACAAGAAGTTGAATAATCAGCTAGAAGAGTATATCCCAATATTAAAACGTAACCTTTACTGAAAAATATATATATAAAATTGAAACAAACTATAATAAACCAAAACAAATTAGTGCTCACGCCGAAAACTGTGCTCAAGATAAAAAACTGGCTTGGTCTCACCAATCACGGACATGGGATCTCCAAACTGTAAATATAGATGATCCCCGGGAGGGTCCACGTAATAGAGTAGTAAAGGGGACAGGAACTTTCTACCCTGTCGTGCCCCAGTATATGACTCCTGTCCTGACAAGGACAGGCCCAAGTATTGCTCTATTCTGGACACCCCCCGCCAAATAAGTGTAACGCCTCCCTACGCGTTTCTTCACCGGTAACGGAGATTCATCAGGGGAGAAATTCGGGCCATTCAGGCCTGGACTGCAGTTTACAAGTCCATAGAAAAAGTCCACTCAAGCATACAGGAAAACAGGATACATGCAGTGGCTGTGTAGCATCCTAGAGGTACATAATGTGGCACTCCACCCTGGTTAGTGAGTCAGCCCAGAGTGGTAAAGACATCCCTTTATATACACATATAGCCTCCTTATGATGTCCCTCCTCCACCTGACAGGTACAAGATAACTAATTACCGCCTCCATCCGGTTTACTTGCTTACCCCACATTTAGGTGCATCATTGTACACACGCCCACCAACCGACCATGTGTTCCACGGTCGCCGGCGTCCTCACACTGCATATCGCGCAACCGGAAGTGCCGACGCCATCTTGAATACCTCACTTCCGGTGCGCGATTGCCGCTGTGCGTCTCAGCCTGGAACGCAAGCGGCTGTAGCGATCTGATGTCACTCTCCCACTATTACATGTCGCGCAGCCTGACGCACCTGCGCCAGACATGAAGCCTAACATACAGTGCACCGCCGCCGCCGTGCCGCTATAGATAACTTGGGACGGTGAGGTGGCATGATGTACAGAAATAAGCTAAATAAGTGTGTACAAGGCCCATGGTATTTGCATAAACATTGCGCTTACATATCAGAATAGAAGCGGTTGCACGCACCTAGGATGGTAGGGTAACCTAATGTGCATACTTGGGCTACGTTAAAAGGACACAAGAATGGCATCTATAATGTTACCAATAAATATGCAAATATACCTCCATCCAGTGGGTAATGTAAGGCAAATAGTTATTGTTCATAAAAGGTACATCCCAAATTGCTAAATAACTGCCGGGTGCACTATTAAAATAAAGCCATATCCCATTTATGGGTGCTGGGGGTGTCCAGATCATATAATAGCTAATGTACACATTCTATATTATGGGGGAAATGTCCCAGCCCGTAACTAGCCATATAGAATGGCCAATGTGTATAGCTGGATGTGGGAATACATACAGGCCCGCAGGGGTTTAGCCCTCCCCCCCCCATGTAACGACCAAGTGGAGGAGACGTATGGGTTCAGGACCTCCTGTATTATAAAAACCAGGGAGCCTGTGGTGGATGGATTTAAGGGATGATAAAGCATTACGCTTATATGCCACATGCGTATATACTTAATTTATTCAATTGTATTATAGTTCATCTAGTCTCTGGAATCTGCTATAAAAGATAGTCCTGATCTAGCAGGCCAGAAAGGCGGCCCTATACACGATAGGAGCTGCATGCATGGATATGCAGATGTGCAAATGTTTTGTTTATTACAGCTGGTTTAATGGGGTGGAGATACCGGACTAACAATAAACTTGCTCTAGCTGTAAATTAAATCAGGCCGGAGACACGTAATAGAAAAAAGAAAAAGAAACAAATCCAGACAGCAGAGGAATATTGAACATACGGGAAGCAACCCTGCTTATCAGGTACCAATGTCAATGGGTAGGGAGTTATAGAAAGCAACCGAAGTTCAGTTGTTCATTGAGTCCATGGGGATGACAGGTGTCCAACATAAAGATCCATCTAGTTTCCCTTTGTAGTAGGGCTTTGTCTAGGTCGCCTCCTCTGGGCGATGGAGACACCTTGTCAATCCCCATGAAACTCATGACACCCACATCACCACCATGGTTCATAACCACATGTCTTGCAATTGGGGTATCCCTCTCATTGCGAATATCCCCCAAATGTTCTCCCACTCGTCTTCTGAGTTCTCTGACAGTTTTACCAATGTATGTCATACCGCAGGTACATACCGCTCTGTATACCACCCCTTTTGATTTACAGTTGATGAATTCCTTGATGGTATATGTTTTCCGGGTGCGGGCGTCATAGAAGTCCTTACCCACCCGTATTGACTCACAGGCCACACATCCCCCACACCTATAGCATCCTTTTGGTCTCTGTGGTAACCAGGTTGATTTGTTGGGTGTAGTGAGATGACTATGCACTAGTCGGTCTCCCAAAGTTTTGCACTTCCTATATGTTATCTGGGGGCGTGTGCCCACAACCTCCCTCAGATCCTCGTCCATACCGAGGATACCCCAGTGTTTCTCGAGAATCGTTCTCACCGAGGAGGCACCATTGTCGAAAGCACAAATCATCCTAATAAGATTGTGGTTATCACTCTCCTTCCTCCGCGGTACCAACAGGCTATTTCTAGCCTGGGCTCTGGCATGATGATAGGCCTCCCTCAGCACCCGATCAGGGTACCCCCTATCCAAAAACCTAGATCTCAAATCCATTGCCTTGGTTTTAAAGTCCGCATCATTGGAACAGTTTCTTCTCAAACGGAGATACTGACCCTTCGGAATGCCTTTTTTTAGGGAATATGGGTGATGACTGTCCCATCTCAATACCGAATTTGTAGAGGTGGGTTTTCTGAAGATTGTGGTTGTGATCCCATCACTGTTGTCATTTTTTGAAATCAAGATATCAAGAAAGGGGAGAGTTTTTTCTTCTATTTCAAATGTGAACCTGAGGCCTATGTTGTTTAGATTTAATGACGATACAAATTCCCGGAAGGCATCTCTCGTGCCCCTCCATAGTATAAATACGTCGTCTATATATCGAACCCAGAGGTCGATATAGACGGTGTAGATCTCATTGGCTTCCGAAAAGACCACGTTATCCTCCCACCAGCCCAGGAACAAGTTGGCATAACTTGGCGCACATGGACTGCCCATGGCCGTGCCCCTGAGCTGGTGGAGGATCCTCCCATCAAAGGAGAAGTAATTATTGTTCAGAACGAACTCCAAAAGTGTCATCACAAATTGGGTATGGGGGCCAAATTGTTGACCTCTTGTCTTCAAGAAATGTCGTACCCCTCGCATCCCACAATCATGTGGGATCGATGAGTACAATGCCTCAACATCTATACTTGCCAACAAGGTACCTGATTCAAGGGAGATTCCTTCAAGCCTCCGAAGGAGATCCATGGTGTCCCTGATATAGGATGGGAGCGATATCACAAATGGTCTTAGAATTTGATCAATATACGTTCCTGCATTCTGGCAGATGCTCCCTATCCCTGAGACAATTGGTCTCCCCCTCAGAGGCTCGACTCCCTTGTGGACCTTAGGCAAGGCATAGAAGGTAGCCATAACCGGGTGCCGAGGGAGGAGGAAAGAGAATTCCTCTTGACTAATAAGTTTCTCTATCAAAGCCTGCTGTAGTATGTTTTCCAACTTCCCTAAACAGGATGTTACTGGGTTATTCATCACCCGGGTATATGTGGTTGGGTCATTTAGCAAGGCCAGGCACATATCCTTATACCCCTCCAGATCCATCACAACCACATTGCCCCCTTTATCCGAGGGCTTCAGAATAATAGTCTTATCAGTTTCCAGATTGTGGAGTGCTGTAATCTGTGCCTTACTCAGATTGTGTCTAGACCACGTCCCCGTGAGCTGTTTGACGTCTTTAACAACCAAATTTAGGAACACGTCTATTGCTGAGACGTCTCCTCCTACGGGGGCCATTTTCTTACTTGGGTTCTTCAGCTGTGTAAATGGACCCATGCCCCTTTCCATTTGGGGTATAGTGTCTAGATTGGCCAATAATTGAACATCCTGCATCATGTCTATCGGAATACCTAATTCAGCCGCAGTTTTTTTGTCTTTTTGTTGGAACAATTTATGCCACCTCAACTTTCTAACAAAAAGATGTATGTCCTTCACCACATCAAATAGAGCGAAGTCAGTAGTTGGTATAAAAGATAGTCCCTTTGAGAGGACCGACATTTCAGTCAGGTTAAGATGCCGTTTAGACAGATTTATAACTTGTGGGGCTGCTCTTTGTTCTAACTGTTGTGACTCCTTAGTTGGTAAGGCCGGTCTAAAAAACCAGGCCTTGGAGTAGAGGAGTGATATCTTCCTCCCCTTTGATACCCTCTATTTTTTCCTCGTTGTCTGCCTCTAAAAGGGCCCACTCTACTCTCTGTGTCGGATATGTCAGTTTCAGTCGAGGAAAAATCCGTCTCCCTGTCCCTTTCTCTTCGGTCTCCCACCACCTGATAGATTTTGTTATCTTTAAAATCTTGAAGATCTCTCAGATATTGCTTGTGTTTCCTTTCTTTGAGATTATATTGAAATTTTTCAATAGTACTCTGCAGCTGGCTTTCTTTAGTAATGAAGTCACTTTCTGAACTAAATTTCTTAGTGATTTCTATGTGTTCTTTAAGTTTGGTATTGAGCCTTTCAAGATTAATTTTTTCCTCACTAACCAAAATTTGCATTAATTTGAGGGAACTCGAGGTAGCCTCCTTCTCCCACAAGCTCATAAGCTGTGGTGTTCTACACCGTACAGCTGGTAATAGGGAGATTCGCAACCCCCTAGGTACAATGCTATTAGCTAAATAGTTTTCCAGGCTCTGTAGTTCCCACCAAGAAACTATTTGCTCTTTGTAAATTCTAGTTAGGTCCTTAAAGACCGTGCCATACGTTGGAGTGTATTTTTTTTGGGCAAAGGTCTTTTCTGAAAAAATATCTTTAGCTTCAGTTAGCCATAAATTTGTGTCCGGCCCCGCTGCCAGAAAACCAGCCATACCAAAACCAATTAGTATGAAAAAAAGCTATGGCTTGGATAGACCAGGCCGTTTGCCAACTCTTAGGGGTCAATGTACAATAATCAGCTAGAAGAGTATATCCCAATATTAAAACGTAACCTTTACTGAAAAATATATATATAAAATTGAAACAAACTATAATAAACCAAAACAAATTAGTGCTCACGCCGAAAACTGTGCTCAAGATAAAAAACTGGCTTGGTCTCACCAATCACGGACATGGGATCTCCAAACTGTAAATATAGATGATCCCCGGGAGGGTCCACGTAATAGAGTAGTAAAGGGGACAGGAACTTTCTACCCTGTCGTGCCCCAGTATATGACTCCTGTCCTGACAAGGACAGGCCCAAGTATTGCTCTATTCTGGACACCCCCCGCCAAATAAGTGTAACGCCTCCCTACGCGTTTCTTCACCGGTAACGGAGATTCATCAGGGGAGAAATTCGGGCCATTCAGGCCTGGACTGCAGTTTACAAGTCCATAGAAAAAGTCCACTCAAGCATACAGGAAAACAGGATACATGCAGTGGCTGTGTAGCATCCTAGAGGTACATAATGTGGCACTCCACCCTGGTTAGTGAGTCAGCCCAGAGTGGTAAAGACATCCCTTTATATACACATATAGCCTCCTTATGATGTCCCTCCTCCACCTGACAGGTACAAGATAACTAATTACCGCCTCCATCCGGTTTACTTGCTTACCCCACATTTAGGTGCATCATTGTACACACGCCCACCAACCGACCATGTGTTCCACGGTCGCCGGCGTCCTCACACTGCATATCGCGCAACCGGAAGTGCCGACGCCATCTTGAATACCTCACTTCCGGTGCGCGATTGCCGCTGTGCGTCTCAGCCTGGAACGCAAGCGGCTGTAGCGATCTGATGTCACTCTCCCACTATTACATGTCGCGCAGCCTGACGCACCTGCGCCAGACATGAAGCCTAACATACAGTGCACCGCCGCCGCCGTGCCGCTATAGATAACTTGGGACGGTGAGGTGGCATGATGTACAGAAATAAGCTAAATAAGTGTGTACAAGGCCCATGGTATTTGCATAAACATTGCGCTTACATATCAGAATAGAAGCGGTTGCACGCACCTAGGATGGTAGGGTAACCTAATGTGCATACTTGGGCTACGTGGGAGAGTGACATCAGATCGCTACAGCCGCTTGCGTTCCAGGCTGAGACGCACAGCGGCAATCGCGCACCGGAAGTGAGGTATTCAAGATGGCGTCGGCACTTCCGGTTGCGCGATATGCAGTGTGAGGACGCCGGCGACCGTGGAACACATGGTCGGTTGGTGGGCGTGTGTACAATGATGCACCTAAATGTGGGGTAAGCAAGTAAACCGGATGGAGGCGGTAATTAGTTATCTTGTACCTGTCAGGTGGAGGAGGGACATCATAAGGAGGCTATATGTGTATATAAAGGGATGTCTTTACCACTCTGGGCTGACTCACTAACCAGGGTGGAGTGCCACATTATGTACCTCTAGGATGCTACACAGCCACTGCATGTATCCTGTTTTCCTGTATGCTTGAGTGGACTTTTTCTATGGACTTGTAAACTGCAGTCCAGGCCTGAATGGCCCGAATTTCTCCCCTGATGAATCTCCGTTACCGGTGAAGAAACGCGTAGGGAGGCGTTACACTTATTTGGCGGGGGGTGTCCAGAATAGAGCAATACTTGGGCCTGTCCTTGTCAGGACAGGAGTCATATACTGGGGCACGACAGGGTAGAAAGTTCCTGTCCCCTTTACTACTCTATTACGTGGACCCTCCCGGGGATCATCTATATTTACAGTTTGGAGATCCCATGTCCGTGATTGGTGAGACCAAGCCAGTTTTTTATCTTGAGCACAGTTTTCGGCGTGAGCACTAATTTGTTTTGGTTTATTATAGTTTGTTTCAATTTTATATATATATTTTTCAGTAAAGGTTACGTTTTAATATTGGGATATACTCTTCTAGCTGATTATTGTACATTGACCCCTAAGAGTTGGCAAACGGCCTGGTCTATCCAAGCCATAGCTTTTTTTCATACTAATTGGTTTTGGTATGGCTGGTTTTCTGGCAGCGGGGCCGGACACAAATTTATGGCTAACTGAAGCTAAAGATATTTTTTCAGAAAAGACCTTTGCCCAAAAAAAATACACTCCAACGTATGGCACGGTCTTTAAGGACCTAACTAGAATTTACAAAGAGCAAATAGTTTCTTGGTGGGAACTACAGAGCCTGGAAAACTATTTAGCTAATAGCATTGTACCTAGGGGGTTGCGAATCTCCCTATTACCAGCTGTACGGTGTAGAACACCACAGCTTATGAGCTTGTGGGAGAAGGAGGCTACCTCGAGTTCCCTCAAATTAATGCAAATTTTGGTTAGTGAGGAAAAAATTAATCTTGAAAGGCTCAATACCAAACTTAAAGAACACATAGAAATCACTAAGAAATTTAGTTCAGAAAGTGACTTCATTACTAAAGAAAGCCAGCTGCAGAGTACTATTGAAAAATTTCAATATAATCTCAAAGAAAGGAAACACAAGCAATATCTGAGAGATCTTCAAGATTTTAAAGATAACAAAATCTATCAGGTGGTGGGAGACCGAAGAGAAAGGGACAGGGAGACGGATTTTTCCTCGACTGAAACTGACATATCCGACACAGAGAGTAGAGTGGGCCCTTTTAGAGGCAGACAACGAGGAAAAAATAGAGGGTATCAAAGGGGAGGAAGATATCACTCCTCTACTCCAAGGCCTGGTTTTTTAGACCGGCCTTACCAACTAAGGAGTCACAACAGTTAGAACAAAGAGCAGCCCCACAAGTTATAAATCTGTCTAAACGGCATCTTAACCTGACTGAAATGTCGGTCCTCTCAAAGGGACTATCTTTTATACCAACTACTGACTTCGCTCTATTTGATGTGGTGAAGGACATACATCTTTTTGTTAGAAAGTTGAGGTGGCATAAATTGTTCCAACAAAAAGACAAAAAAACTGCGGCTGAATTAGGTATTCCGATAGACATGATGCAGGATGTTCAATTATTGGCCAATCTAGACACTATACCCCAAATGGAAAGGGGCATGGGTCCATTTACACAGCTGAAGAACCCAAGTAAGAAAATGGCCCCCGTAGGAGGAGACGTCTCAGCAATAGACGTGTTCCTAAATTTGGTTGTTAAAGACGTCAAACAGCTCACGGGGACGTGGTCTAGACACAATCTGAGTAAGGCACAGATTACAGCACTCCACAATCTGGAAACTGATAAGACTATTATTCTGAAGCCCTCGGATAAAGGGGGCAATGTGGTTGTGATGGATCTGGAGGGGTATAAGGATATGTGCCTGGCCTTGCTAAATGACCCAACCACATATACCCGGGTGATGAATAACCCAGTAACATCCTGTTTAGGGAAGTTGGAAAACATACTACAGCAGGCTTTGATAGAGAAACTTATTAGTCAAGAGGAATTCTCTTTCCTCCTCCCTCGGCACCCGGTTATGGCTACCTTCTATGCCTTGCCTAAGGTCCACAAGGGAGTCGAGCCTCTGAGGGGGAGACCAATTGTCTCAGGGATAGGGAGCATCTGCCAGAATGCAGGAACGTATATTGATCAAATTCTAAGACCATTTGTGATATCGCTCCCATCCTATATCAGGGACACCATGGATCTCCTTCGGAGGCTTGAAGGAATCTCCCTTGAATCAGGTACCTTGTTGGCAAGTATAGATGTTGAGGCATTGTACTCATCGATCCCACATGATTGTGGGATGCGAGGGGTACGACATTTCTTGAAGACAAGAGGTCAACAATTTGGCCCCCATACCCAATTTGTGATGACACTTTTGGAGTTCGTTCTGAACAATAATTACTTCTCCTTTGATGGGAGGATCCTCCACCAGCTCAGGGGCACGGCCATGGGCAGTCCATGTGCGCCAAGTTATGCCAACTTGTTCCTGGGCTGGTGGGAGGATAACGTGGTCTTTTCGGAAGCCAATGAGATCTACACCGTCTATATCGACCTCTGGGTTCGATATATAGACGACGTATTTATACTATGGAGGGGCACGAGAGATGCCTTCCGGGAATTTGTATCGTCATTAAATCTAAACAACATAGGCCTCAGGTTCACATTTGAAATAGAAGAAAAAACTCTCCCCTTTCTTGATATCTTGATTTCAAAAAATGACAACAGTGATGGGATCACAACCACAATCTTCAGAAAACCCACCTCTACAAATTCGGTATTGAGATGGGACAGTCATCACCCATATTCCCTAAAAAAAGGCATTCCGAAGGGTCAGTATCTCCGTTTGAGAAGAAACTGTTCCAATGATGCGGACTTTAAAACCAAGGCAATGGATTTGAGATCTAGGTTTTTGGATAGGGGGTACCCTGATCGGGTGCTGAGGGAGGCCTATCATCATGCCAGAGCCCAGGCTAGAAATAGCCTGTTGGTACCGCGGAGGAAGGAGAGTGATAACCACAATCTTATTAGGATGATTTGTGCTTTCGACAATGGTGCCTCCTCGGTGAGAACGATTCTCGAGAAACACTGGGGTATCCTCGGTATGGACGAGGATCTGAGGGAGGTTGTGGGCACACGCCCCCAGATAACATATAGGAAGTGCAAAACTTTGGGAGACCGACTAGTGCATAGTCATCTCACTACACCCAACAAATCAACCTGGTTACCACAGAGACCAAAAGGATGCTATAGGTGTGGGGGATGTGTGGCCTGTGAGTCAATACGGGTGGGTAAGGACTTCTATGACGCCCGCACCCGGAAAACATATACCATCAAGGAATTCATCAACTGTAAATCAAAAGGGGTGGTATACAGAGCGGTATGTACCTGCGGTATGACATACATTGGTAAAACTGTCAGAGAACTCAGAAGACGAGTGGGAGAACATTTGGGGGATATTCGCAATGAGAGGGATACCCCAATTGCAAGACATGTGGTTATGAACCATGGTGGTGATGTGGGTGTCATGAGTTTCATGGGGATTGACAAGGTGTCTCCATCGCCCAGAGGAGGCGACCTAGACAAAGCCCTACTACAAAGGGAAACTAGATGGATCTTTATGTTGGACACCTGTCATCCCCATGGACTCAATGAACAACTGAACTTCGGTTGCTTTCTATAACTCCCTACCCATTGACATTGGTACCTGATAAGCAGGGTTGCTTCCCGTATGTTCAATATTCCTCTGCTGTCTGGATTTGTTTCTTTTTCTTTTTTCTATTACGTGTCTCCGGCCTGATTTAATTTACAGCTAGAGCAAGTTTATTGTTAGTCTGGTATCTCCACCCCATTAAACCAGCTGTAATAAACAAAACATTTGCACATCTGCATATCCATGCATGCAGCTCCTATCGTGTATAGGGCCGCCTTTCTGGCCTGCTAGATCAGGACTATCTTTTATAGCAGATTCCAGAGACTAGATGAACTATAATACAATTGAATAAATTAAGTATATACGCATGTGGCATATAAGCGTAATGCTTTATCATCCCTTAAATCCATCCACCACAGGCTCCCTGGTTTTTATAATACAGGAGGTCCTGAACCCATACGTCTCCTCCACTTGGTCGTTACATGGGGGGGGGAGGGCTAAACCCCTGCGGGCCTGTATGTATTCCCACATCCAGCTATACACATTGGCCATTCTATATGGCTAGTTACGGGCTGGGACATTTCCCCCATAATATAGAATGTGTACATTAGCTATTATATGATCTGGACACCCCCAGCACCCATAAATGGGATATGGCTTTATTTTAATAGTGCACCCGGCAGTTATTTAGCAATTTGGGATGTACCTTTTATGAACAATAACTATTTGCCTTACATTACCCACTGGATGGAGGTATATTTGCATATTTATTGGTAACATTATAGATGCCATTCTTGTGTCCTTTTAACGTAGCCCAAGTATGCACATTAGGTTACCCTACCATCCTAGGTGCGTGCAACCGCTTCTATTCTGATATGTAAGCGCAATGTTTATGCAAATACCATGGGCCTTGTACACACTTATTTAGCTTATTTCTGTACATCATGCCACCTCACCGTCCCAAGTTATCTATAGCGGCACGGCGGCGGCGGTGCACTGTATGTTAGGCTTCATGTCTGGCGCAGGTGCGTCAGGCTGCGCGACATGTAATAGTGGGAGAGTGACATCAGATCGCTACAGCCGCTTGCGTTCCAGGCTGAGACGCACAGCGGCAATCGCGCACCGGAAGTGAGGTATTCAAGATGGCGTCGGCACTTCCGGTTGCGCGATATGCAGTGTGAGGACGCCGGCGACCGTGGAACACATGGTCGGTTGGTGGGCGTGTGTACAATGATGCACCTAAATGTGGGGTAAGCAAGTAAACCGGATGGAGGCGGTAATTAGTTATCTTGTACCTGTCAGGTGGAGGAGGGACATCATAAGGAGGCTATATGTGTATATAAAGGGATGTCTTTACCACTCTGGGCTGACTCACTAACCAGGGTGGAGTGCCACATTATGTACCTCTAGGATGCTACACAGCCACTGCATGTATCCTGTTTTCCTGTATGCTTGAGTGGACTTTTTCTATGGACTTGTAAACTGCAGTCCAGGCCTGAATGGCCCGAATTTCTCCCCTGATGAATCTCCGTTACCGGTGAAGAAACGCGTAGGGAGGCGTTACACTTATTTGGCGGGGGGTGTCCAGAATAGAGCAATACTTGGGCCTGTCCTTGTCAGGACAGGAGTCATATACTGGGGCACGACAGGGTAGAAAGTTCCTGTCCCCTTTACTACTCTATTACGTGGACCCTCCCGGGGATCATCTATATTTACAGTTTGGAGATCCCATGTCCGTGATTGGTGAGACCAAGCCAGTTTTTTATCTTGAGCACAGTTTTCGGCGTGAGCACTAATTTGTTTTGGTTTATTATAGTTTGTTTCAATTTTATATATATATTTTTCAGTAAAGGTTACGTTTTAATATTGGGATATACTCTTCTAGCTGATTATTGTACATTGACCCCTAAGAGTTGGCAAACGGCCTGGTCTATCCAAGCCATAGCTTTTTTTCATACTAATTGGTTTTGGTATGGCTGGTTTTCTGGCAGCGGGGCCGGACACAAATTTATGGCTAACTGAAGCTAAAGATATTTTTTCAGAAAAGACCTTTGCCCAAAAAAAATACACTCCAACGTATGGCACGGTCTTTAAGGACCTAACTAGAATTTACAAAGAGCAAATAGTTTCTTGGTGGGAACTACAGAGCCTGGAAAACTATTTAGCTAATAGCATTGTACCTAGGGGGTTGCGAATCTCCCTATTACCAGCTGTACGGTGTAGAACACCACAGCTTATGAGCTTGTGGGAGAAGGAGGCTACCTCGAGTTCCCTCAAATTAATGCAAATTTTGGTTAGTGAGGAAAAAATTAATCTTGAAAGGCTCAATACCAAACTTAAAGAACACATAGAAATCACTAAGAAATTTAGTTCAGAAAGTGACTTCATTACTAAAGAAAGCCAGCTGCAGAGTACTATTGAAAAATTTCAATATAATCTCAAAGAAAGGAAACACAAGCAATATCTGAGAGATCTTCAAGATTTTAAAGATAACAAAATCTATCAGGTGGTGGGAGACCGAAGAGAAAGGGACAGGGAGACGGATTTTTCCTCGACTGAAACTGACATATCCGACACAGAGAGTAGAGTGGGCCCTTTTAGAGGCAGACAACGAGGAAAAAATAGAGGGTATCAAAGGGGAGGAAGATATCACTCCTCTACTCCAAGGCCTGGTTTTTTAGACCGGCCTTACCAACTAAGGAGTCACAACAGTTAGAACAAAGAGCAGCCCCACAAGTTATAAATCTGTCTAAACGGCATCTTAACCTGACTGAAATGTCGGTCCTCTCAAAGGGACTATCTTTTATACCAACTACTGACTTCGCTCTATTTGATGTGGTGAAGGACATACATCTTTTTGTTAGAAAGTTGAGGTGGCATAAATTGTTCCAACAAAAAGACAAAAAAACTGCGGCTGAATTAGGTATTCCGATAGACATGATGCAGGATGTTCAATTATTGGCCAATCTAGACACTATACCCCAAATGGAAAGGGGCATGGGTCCATTTACACAGCTGAAGAACCCAAGTAAGAAAATGGCCCCCGTAGGAGGAGACGTCTCAGCAATAGACGTGTTCCTAAATTTGGTTGTTAAAGACGTCAAACAGCTCACGGGGACGTGGTCTAGACACAATCTGAGTAAGGCACAGATTACAGCACTCCACAATCTGGAAACTGATAAGACTATTATTCTGAAGCCCTCGGATAAAGGGGGCAATGTGGTTGTGATGGATCTGGAGGGGTATAAGGATATGTGCCTGGCCTTGCTAAATGACCCAACCACATATACCCGGGTGATGAATAACCCAGTAACATCCTGTTTAGGGAAGTTGGAAAACATACTACAGCAGGCTTTGATAGAGAAACTTATTAGTCAAGAGGAATTCTCTTTCCTCCTCCCTCGGCACCCGGTTATGGCTACCTTCTATGCCTTGCCTAAGGTCCACAAGGGAGTCGAGCCTCTGAGGGGGAGACCAATTGTCTCAGGGATAGGGAGCATCTGCCAGAATGCAGGAACGTATATTGATCAAATTCTAAGACCATTTGTGATATCGCTCCCATCCTATATCAGGGACACCATGGATCTCCTTCGGAGGCTTGAAGGAATCTCCCTTGAATCAGGTACCTTGTTGGCAAGTATAGATGTTGAGGCATTGTACTCATCGATCCCACATGATTGTGGGATGCGAGGGGTACGACATTTCTTGAAGACAAGAGGTCAACAATTTGGCCCCCATACCCAATTTGTGATGACACTTTTGGAGTTCGTTCTGAACAATAATTACTTCTCCTTTGATGGGAGGATCCTCCACCAGCTCAGGGGCACGGCCATGGGCAGTCCATGTGCGCCAAGTTATGCCAACTTGTTCCTGGGCTGGTGGGAGGATAACGTGGTCTTTTCGGAAGCCAATGAGATCTACACCGTCTATATCGACCTCTGGGTTCGATATATAGACGACGTATTTATACTATGGAGGGGCACGAGAGATGCCTTCCGGGAATTTGTATCGTCATTAAATCTAAACAACATAGGCCTCAGGTTCACATTTGAAATAGAAGAAAAAACTCTCCCCTTTCTTGATATCTTGATTTCAAAAAATGACAACAGTGATGGGATCACAACCACAATCTTCAGAAAACCCACCTCTACAAATTCGGTATTGAGATGGGACAGTCATCACCCATATTCCCTAAAAAAAGGCATTCCGAAGGGTCAGTATCTCCGTTTGAGAAGAAACTGTTCCAATGATGCGGACTTTAAAACCAAGGCAATGGATTTGAGATCTAGGTTTTTGGATAGGGGGTACCCTGATCGGGTGCTGAGGGAGGCCTATCATCATGCCAGAGCCCAGGCTAGAAATAGCCTGTTGGTACCGCGGAGGAAGGAGAGTGATAACCACAATCTTATTAGGATGATTTGTGCTTTCGACAATGGTGCCTCCTCGGTGAGAACGATTCTCGAGAAACACTGGGGTATCCTCGGTATGGACGAGGATCTGAGGGAGGTTGTGGGCACACGCCCCCAGATAACATATAGGAAGTGCAAAACTTTGGGAGACCGACTAGTGCATAGTCATCTCACTACACCCAACAAATCAACCTGGTTACCACAGAGACCAAAAGGATGCTATAGGTGTGGGGGATGTGTGGCCTGTGAGTCAATACGGGTGGGTAAGGACTTCTATGACGCCCGCACCCGGAAAACATATACCATCAAGGAATTCATCAACTGTAAATCAAAAGGGGTGGTATACAGAGCGGTATGTACCTGCGGTATGACATACATTGGTAAAACTGTCAGAGAACTCAGAAGACGAGTGGGAGAACATTTGGGGGATATTCGCAATGAGAGGGATACCCCAATTGCAAGACATGTGGTTATGAACCATGGTGGTGATGTGGGTGTCATGAGTTTCATGGGGATTGACAAGGTGTCTCCATCGCCCAGAGGAGGCGACCTAGACAAAGCCCTACTACAAAGGGAAACTAGATGGATCTTTATGTTGGACACCTGTCATCCCCATGGACTCAATGAACAACTGAACTTCGGTTGCTTTCTATAACTCCCTACCCATTGACATTGGTACCTGATAAGCAGGGTTGCTTCCCGTATGTTCAATATTCCTCTGCTGTCTGGATTTGTTTCTTTTTCTTTTTTCTATTACGTGTCTCCGGCCTGATTTAATTTACAGCTAGAGCAAGTTTATTGTTAGTCCGGTATCTCCACCCCATTAAACCAGCTGTAATAAACAAAACATTTGCACATCTGCATATCCATGCATGCAGCTCCTATCGTGTATAGGGCCGCCTTTCTGGCCTGCTAGATCAGGACTATCTTTTATAGCAGATTCCAGAGACTAGATGAACTATAATACAATTGAATAAATTAAGTATATACGCATGTGGCATATAAGCGTAATGCTTTATCATCCCTTAAATCCATCCACCACAGGCTCCCTGGTTTTTATAATACAGGAGGTCCTGAACCCATACGTCTCCTCCACTTGGTCGTTACATGGGGGGGGGAGGGCTAAACCCCTGCGGGCCTGTATGTATTCCCACATCCAGCTATACACATTGGCCATTCTATATGGCTAGTTACGGGCTGGGACATTTCCCCCATAATATAGAATGTGTACATTAGCTATTATATGATCTGGACACCCCCAGCACCCATAAATGGGATATGGCTTTATTTTAATAGTGCACCCGGCAGTTATTTAGCAATTTGGGATGTACCTTTTATGAACAATAACTATTTGCCTTACATTACCCACTGGATGGAGGTATATTTGCATATTTATTGGTAACATTATAGATGCCATTCTTGTGTCCTTTTAACGTAGCCCAAGTATGCACATTAGGTTACCCTACCATCCTAGGTGCGTGCAACCGCTTCTATTCTGATATGTAAGCGCAATGTTTATGCAAATACCATGGGCCTTGTACACACTTATTTAGCTTATTTCTGTACATCATGCCACCTCACCGTCCCAAGTTATCTATAGCGGCACGGCGGCGGCGGTGCACTGTATGTTAGGCTTCATGTCTGGCGCAGGTGCGTCAGGCTGCGCGACATGTAATAGTGGGAGAGTGACATCAGATCGCTACAGCCGCTTGCGTTCCAGGCTGAGACGCACAGCGGCAATCGCGCACCGGAAGTGAGGTATTCAAGATGGCGTCGGCACTTCCGGTTGCGCGATATGCAGTGTGAGGACGCCGGCGACCGTGGAACACATGGTCGGTTGGTGGGCGTGTGTACAATGATGCACCTAAATGTGGGGTAAGCAAGTAAACCGGATGGAGGCGGTAATTAGTTATCTTGTACCTGTCAGGTGGAGGAGGGACATCATAAGGAGGCTATATGTGTATATAAAGGGATGTCTTTACCACTCTGGGCTGACTCACTAACCAGGGTGGAGTGCCACATTATGTACCTCTAGGATGCTACACAGCCACTGCATGTATCCTGTTTTCCTGTATGCTTGAGTGGACTTTTTCTATGGACTTGTAAACTGCAGTCCAGGCCTGAATGGCCCGAATTTCTCCCCTGATGAATCTCCGTTACCGGTGAAGAAACGCGTAGGGAGGCGTTACACTTATTTGGCGGGGGGTGTCCAGAATAGAGCAATACTTGGGCCTGTCCTTGTCAGGACAGGAGTCATATACTGGGGCACGACAGGGTAGAAAGTTCCTGTCCCCTTTACTACTCTATTACGTGGACCCTCCCGGGGATCATCTATATTTACAGTTTGGAGATCCCATGTCCGTGATTGGTGAGACCAAGCCAGTTTTTTATCTTGAGCACAGTTTTCGGCGTGAGCACTAATTTGTTTTGGTTTATTATAGTTTGTTTCAATTTTATATATATATTTTTCAGTAAAGGTTACGTTTTAATATTGGGATATACTCTTCTAGCTGATTATTGTACATTGACCCCTAAGAGTTGGCAAACGGCCTGGTCTATCCAAGCCATAGCTTTTTTTTAACAAGAAGTTGGACAGGTGTACCTAATAAAGTGGCCAGTGAGTGTACATAAATAATTCAATATTAATGAGCAAATTCATGATTTTATTAAGGACACCAAGGTGACAAGACTAATTTAAAAACATGTAAGTACAGGACATAATTAGAAAACATACAAAAGGCAATTCAAAAGTATAGACCATACCAACTGCACAACTACACCTTTTTGTGACGTCGCACACAATGGACATGTGGCAACGCCGGCAAAATGATTCATGCGTCTTATAATTGGCACCTGAGTAATTTACTTTTCATTGGTTCGAAGATCATTGCCTGTATATGTAAACCTCTTTCGGTCTCCTTGCCCCATCACTCTCTGAGGAAGTTCATGTGAAACATGAGTTGGAGTGAGGGGTGATGGCAGCATAATAACAACATGAATCTGGGTCCGTAATTTGATTTATACAATTCTTCCAATCTCACACCATAACCTTCTTAGATCTAATCATCTAATCATTATTGCTGTTTACTCACCTTCCATTGCAATCACAATTTACTTATAGGGGATTCCTATTATGATATGTTTTGATCTTGATGTCTTATACGGTTGAAGCAACCTTCACTATGCACCTGCACTTTGTATCCTTATAGCGTGCACTTGTACTTCATACTCATATTTGTTTTTTAATTTTTCAGTTATATCATCTTTAGTCTTCTTAAGTAGTGCCTTAAATTGCACCTATTTATGTGGTTACTTTTTGGGACATACTCCTTCTGTTCTAGGTTCAAAGTTGCTGACAATAAGAGCTTACACTTTAAAGGAGAGAAAGAAAGGACCCCACTGACCATAAGAGCTTACACTCTACAGGTGAGAGAAAGAGGACCCTACTGACCATAGTGTGCTCCACTTGTAACTGCTGATTAGAGATGAGCAAATTTTATCAGGTCCCTGCTTATTGGGCAAGCTATAAGGCTTTTCAAATAAGCTGCAGAGGGAACCCGAATATGTGGAATATATGTGGAACACCCCAGGTAACCGGTTGTTACAGTGATGTTGCCTTCCTTTCGGGGAGGGTGATATCATGCTTGGAGGCAAGGAGGATTCTCTTTACCAGGTAACGCACCCACATTCAACACATTCCGAATCCAGGCCAGAAGGGGGAGCTCGGGACCCGGATTCAGGGGAGCTTCCCCAGCTTTAAGTGTTCTGATCTGGAAGAGGAGTTAAGCAGCTGGTCCAGGGAGACCAAAGAGAGCAGTCGGTTGGAGGGAAAGGAGAGAAAAGGAAGTCAGGAACTGAGAGCAGACAGTGGAGCCGTGCAGCCAGAACTGAGCTGCAGCTCTAGGGAAATGAAGTGAACCCGAGGGGTTGAAAGTGGTGGAGCTACTGAGGAAAAGAGCACAGTGGAGAAGGAAAGGGGCTCAGAGGGGAACTATGACGGGCACCCTCGTAGCCGAAGCGTGGGAGCCAGGCACCAGGAGCCCGAGGCTGTGTTGTACTCTAGGACACACAGCAGAACCGGAGGGCATAGGACTGCATGTTAATTGCCCACACCATGCCTGGAGGTGAAGTAGCACCTGAAGAGCCCGGATCGTGATACAGACCCTATAAAACAGCTCAAGCTGCCCACCATACAGGTACCTGTCTCAAGGCATGAGGGAGAGGACTTTGCCAGCAAGCTACAGGCAGCAGGGACCTCACTCAGCACGAGTAGGACCTAGCACGAGTAGGAAGGCTTATGGACCTCATCTGGGTGAGGGATTCAGTATTGCCTCCAGGCCGGTCGGACCATACCATCACCTGTTCCTGGTACCCTGGACTGTGGACTGCTCCTCCACTTATTTGTCGGCATACACCATCCTTGCCCAAAAACTTTGGGAGCCCTGGGGACCCTGCTTCACCTGTGGGAAACGTTACCATCTTGCTGCAACAACATCACCCCAAGGACCCCTTTAAGCAGCGTCGGTCCCCTCTGACTGAGAACCACAGGTGGCGTCACAAATAGACTTTATTCCCAAATACCCTTTAAAGACCTTTCCCCTTTTAAAGTGAGCACCAAGGGCCACATACCGGGTCGCAGCCACTGTGACATCCCCTTTAACCCCTTCCCGACCTGTGACATAGCGTATGCGTCATGAAAGTCGGTGCCAATCCGACCTGTGACGCATATGTTGCGACACAGAATGATCGTGCTCCTGCAGGTCGGGTGAAAGGGTTAACTCAAATTTCACCTGACCTGCAGGGACTGGGGGAGTGGTACTTGATCGCTGCAATAGCTCTTATTGGCAGTTGAAAGTGACATTTCACTTTCACTTTGAATCAGAGCAATCATAATATTTCACCAATGAAAAGTGGTGAAATATTACAATCCAGCCATGGCCGATGCTGCAATATCATTGGCCATGGGTGGAGGCCACGATCTGCCCCCGGCACCGCCACCGATCTCCTCCCCTCCATCCTCCGTCCTGTCATCTGCTGTCCTCCGCTCCCCACTGTCATCCTGTCCGCTCCCCCTGCAGTCCGATCTCACCCCCGTGGTCTGATCCCACCCCCGCATACTTACCGAGCTTCGGTGTCCCTCCCAGTGTCCGTCTGTCATCTCCATGGGCGCCGCCAGCTTCCAAAATGGCGGGCACATGTGCAGTTCACCCGCCGAATCTGCCGGCCAGCAGATTCATTCCAGGTACATTTTGATCACTGTGATAGAAACTATCACAGTGATCAAAATAAAAAAATAGTTAATAAACCCCCCTTATCACCCCATAGGTAGGGAACATAATAAAATAAAGAAAATATATTTAATTTTTTTTTACCACTAGTGTTAGAGTTAGATCTAAGGTTAGGGTTGCAATTAGGGTTAGGGTTAGAACTAGGGTTAGGCTTGCAATTAGGGTTAGGGTTGCAATTAGGTTTAGGGTTAGAATTAGGGTTGCAATTAGGGTTAGAATTAGGGTTGGGGTTGCAATTAGGGTTAGGGTTAGAATTAGGGTTAGGGTTGCAATTAGGGTTAGGGTTGCAATTAGGGTTAGGGTTGAAATTAAGGTTAGGGTTGCAATTAGGGGTGGGTTAGAATTAGGGTTAGGGTTGCAATTAGGGTTAGGGTTGCAAATAGGGTTAGGGTTGCAATTAGGGTTAGAGTTGCAATTAGGTTTAGGGATAGAATTAGGGTTAGAATTAGGGTTAGGGATAGAATTAGGCTATGTGCACATGGTGAGGATTGGGCTGCGGAGCCACTGCTGATTCGCAGCAGTTTTCCATCACATTTACAGTACCATGTAAACCTATGGAAAACCAAATCCGCTGTGCCCATGGTGCAGAAAATACCGCGCTGAAATGCTGCATTGTATTTTCCACAGCATGTCAATTCTTTGTGCGGATTCCGCAGCGTTTTACACCTGTTCCTCAATAGGAATCCGCAGGCGAAATCCGCACAAAAAAACCTAGAAATCCGCGGTAATTCCGCAGGTACAATGAAGTGCATTTTACCTGTGAATTTTTAAAAAACGGTGCAGAAAAATCCTCACACGAATCCGAAATGTGGGCACATAGCCTTAGGGTAAGGGTTGGAATTCGAGTTAGGGTTGGAATTAGGATTAGGGTTGGAAATAGGGTTAAGATTAGGGTTAGGGGTGTGTTGGGATTAAGGTTAGGCTTGTGGTTAGGGTTATGGTTAGGGTTAGGATTAGGGTTAGGGGTGTGTTGGGTTAGGGTTGTGGTTAGGGGTGTGTTGGGGCTAGGGTTGTGATTAGGGTTATGGCAAGAGTTGGGACTAGGGTTAGGGGTGTGTTGGGGTTAGTGTTGGAGTTAGAATTGAGGGGTTTCCACTATTTAGGCACATCAGGGGTCTACAAATGCAACATGGCGCCACCATTGATTCCAGCCAATCTTGTGTTCAAAAAGTCAAATGGTCCTCCCTCCCTTCTGAGCCCCGACATGCGCCCAAACAATTGTTTACCCAAACATATGGGGCATAAGCATACTCACGAAAAATTGCACAACAACTTTGGGGGTCTAATTTCTACTGTTACCCTTGGGAAAATAAAAAAATGAGGGCTAAAAACTCATTTTTGTGGGGAAAAAATGATTTTTTATTTTCACTGCTCAGCGTTATAAATAGTGTTGAGCGATACCTTCCGATATTTGAAAGTATCAGTATCGGATTGTATCGGCCGATATCCGAAAATTATCGGATATCGCTGAAACCGATACCCGTTACCAATACAAGTCAATGGGACACAAATATCGGAAGTGATCCTGGATGGTTCCCAGGGTCTGAAGGAGAAGAAACTCTCCTTCAGGCCCTGGGATCCATATTCATGTGTAAAATAAAGAATAAAAATAAAAAATAGGGATATACTCACCCTCGGACGCGCCCTGGTTGTAACCGCTGCAACCGGCATCCTCCGTTCCTGAGAATGAGCGAGTGAAGGACCTTCGATGACGTCGCGGTCACGTGAGCGGTCACGTGAGCGGTTACGCGACCAATAACAAGACCGCGACGTCATCGCAGGTCCTTCACTCGCTCATTCTTAGGAACGGAGGCTGCCGGTTGCAGCGATTACAACCAGGGCTCGTCCGAGGGTGAGTATATCCCTATTTTTTATTTTTATTCTTTATTTTACACATGAATATGCATCCCGATACCGATTCCCGATATCGCAAAAATATCGGAACTCGGTATCGGAATTCCGATACCGCAAATATCGGCCGATACCCGATACTTGCGGTATCGGAATGCTCAACACTAGTTATAAATTTATGTGAAGCACTTGGGGGTTCAAAGTGCTCACCACACATCTAGATAAGTTCCATGGGGGGTCTAGCTTTCAAAATGGGGTCACGTGTGGGGGCTTCTACTGTTTAGGCACATCAGGAGCTCTGCAAACTTAACATGATGCCCGCAGACCATTTCATAAAAGTCTGCATTCCAAAACGTCACTACTTCCCTTCCGAGCCCCGATGTGTGCCCAAACAGTGGTTCCCCCCACATATGGGATATGGGGTATGAGTGTACTCAGGACAAACTGGACAATCTTTGGGGTCCAATTTCTTTTGTTACTCTTGTGAAAATAAAAAATTACGGGCTAAAAAATAATTTTTGAGGAAAGAAAAATGATTTTTTATTTTCACGGCTCTGCGTTATAAATTTATGTGAAGCACTTGGGGGTTCAAAGTGCTCACCGCACATCTATATTAGTTCCTTGGAAGGTCTAGTTTCCAAAATGGGGTCACTTGTGGGGGAGCTCCAATGTTTAGGCACACAGGGGCTCTCCAAATGTGATGTGGTGTCCGCTAACGATTGGAGCTAATTTTTCATTCAAAAAGTGAAATGGCGCTCCTTCCCTTCTGAGCCTTGCCGTGTGCCCAAATAGTGGTTTACCCCCACATGTAAGGTATCAATGTACTCATGAGAAATTGCCCAACAAATTTTATGATCCATTTTGTCCTGTTGCCCATGTGAAAATTAAAAAATTGAGGTTAAAAGAATTTTTTTGTGAAAGAAAAGTCCTTTTTCATTTTTACTGATCAATTTGTGAAGCATCTGAGGGTTCAAAGTGCTCACTATGCATCTAGATAACTTCCTTGGGGCGTCTAGTTTCCAAAATAGGGTCACATGTGGGGGAGCTCCAATATTTAGGCACACAGGGGCTCTCTAAACGCGACAGGGTGTCCGCTAAAGATTGGAGCCAATTTTTTATTCAAAAAGTCAAATGGCGCTCCTTCCCTTCCGAGCCCTGTCGTGCACCTAAACAGTGGTTCCCCCCACATATGGGGTATCGGCGTACTCAGGACAAATTGTACAATAACTTTCTGGGTCCAGTTTCTCTTTTTACCATTGGTAAAATAAAAAAATTGTTGCTAAATATCATTTTTGTGACTAAAAAGTTAAATGTTCATTTTTTCCTTCCATGTTGCTTCTGCTGCTGTGAAGCACCTGAAGAGTTAATAAACTTCTTGAATGTGGTTTTGAGCACCTTGAGGGGTGCAGTTTTTAGAATTTTGTCACTTTTGGGTATTTTCAGCCATATAGACCCCTCAAACTGACTTCAAATGTGAGGTGGTCCTTAAAAAAATGGTTTTGGAAATTTTGTTGTAAAAATGAGAAATCGCTGGTCAAATTTTAACCCTTATAACTTCCTAGCAAACAAAAAATTTGTTTCCAAAATTGTGCTGATGTAAAGTAGATATGTGGGTAATGTTATTTATGAACTATTTTGTGTCGCATAACTCTCTGGTTTAACAGAATAAAAATTCAAAATTTGAAAAATGTGAAATTTTCAAAAGCTTCGCCAAATTTCCATTTTTTTCACAAATAAACGCAAAATTTATCGACCTAAATTTAAGTGCGACCGGACCCGGTACCGAGTACTCCACTGCCCAGGTGGACAACTGACATGGAACATGCCAGCGTACCCTCTTTAGCTTATTCAGTAAGCACTATAGCTTGCCGAATAAGCAGGTACCCGATCAAATTCATTCATCTCTAATGCTGATTTGTGATGGCCCAGTTACTGACCACCACTGTACAAGGCTTGATATCCGAAAGATGTCATAGCTACAGAGCATTACCGGGAGATCTGCACAATCAAATAAAATGATGATAGCCTGCTTGCTGATGCTTTAGTAGTGTGGAAAATAGTGCAGGGCAAATTTTTCTTTTAGAGATTAAAAAAAATTGAACCTTGAAATGTATGAATTTGTGTGAAACTATATATTTTATGAAATTTGACTCAAACATGATCCTCTGGGAATCGATCTGCTCATCTCCAGTTAGTACCAACTCCAAAAAATATTAATAGCCACAACACAGGCCAGAGAGAACACATTGGACATAACTTATTTTATTTTACCCGAATACTGAGCAAACACAAATCTGTTACATTCAAGTTATTGTGAAGCAGACAATTCCCACCACAAGGGTAATTACTGGAAACTGACTAAGCAAACTTTTATCCAAAAGTAAAATGTTTAAAATATCCTCC
Source organism: Ranitomeya variabilis (assembly GCF_051348905.1). NCBI lineage: Eukaryota > Metazoa > Chordata > Amphibia > Anura > Dendrobatidae > Ranitomeya > Ranitomeya variabilis. Next base: position 1,024,760,708 of record NC_135233.1, on the reverse strand, counting down.
TCCAATCAGGAGAATAAAGAGCCACCGTCCATACTAAGTACTGGAATGAAGGGCAAAATTGCTGATTGTCAAGGATTAGAAGGGTCAGAACTCCATCAATCATATACTTTCCCCTGACATCTCACAAATATTTGCATTACATATTGGTTCCTCAAGTATGGAACAGGCTAAGTAGTGTGATCTACATCCAGCACCTGTCAATACCTACAGTAATTGGTGCTAGATTACATTGATACTCCAGCATTACAGCGTAAAGCAATCATAGGTTCTTATCCTCTTGGGGACTCAAAAATGGTTATATCAACCTCAAAATGGTACCAATGAGGACTAGCTCACACTGCAGAAGACAAGTCTTCACATAGCTCCATTGCTTAAAAAAGTTAGTATGAGACTTAAAATATAG